>NW_022884361.1:709958-1419917 GCF_011952205.1 Bombus bifarius
TTATCGTTTCCCTTCGACAGATCTCTTTCGATAGACGCATGTGCTTCACAACAATCGATGCAACATAAAGAACACACAGCTTACAATTTTCTGCACGTAAGCAGAGTCAAAGTTTCGTAGGCACTTGCTTGGTTTCGATTTATATCGTCGAGGTAGAGATGCAGAGTGTTTCAGAGCTTAGATATTCGTCGAAGCAGGACGAAGGTCTGACAAGATTACAACGAACTTCGTGTCACGAGAAGTTTGTAGAACGAAGTTTATAGAACGAAGTTGAGAAATGAAACTAAACTATAATCGAATTAATGAAAAGTAATATTGTACATAAATAAAGAACACGTATACTGTTGATAGTATATTTGGTGATGTATTAATTAAAAATTCTTATTCGTGTACGTAGGGCATTCTAATCTGGATACTATGAAATAGATTCTGACTGCTCCAACATGTGCATGCGCATGCATCGGCCATACAACATACAATTAGCCGATTGTTAGGGCAAAACCACGACATAATGGACCTTTAATATTAATTACCGTTTGTGCTCGGATGAATGGATAAATAAACGAATAAACCGCGACAGAGATGCAATTTCTACGATCAATGACGACCGATTACTCTCAAAAGCAGCCACCTGAATAAGGGATTATGCACACAAATATACATACCACGTACTGCGAAATTATTATGAATAATTGGATAAAATAATATTGTTGTACATGGGGCTACTTTTGTGGAAGTTTGGTAGTACAAGGTCTATAAAAAGAAATTGAATAATTGCTTTTAATTATAAGCGATTTGATTCTGTAGTCTTTGTGAGTGAAATTGTATTGTAGAAATTATTCCATTCCGTCCGTTGATACGAAGTTTATTTATTGTCAGAACTTTTCAAAAGGGAAATTTTTTATTATGATATTACAAACTTTAAATTACGAATTAATTAGATTCTCGTGACGTCTTCATTCATCCTGTAAACAAATTAATTTTGTCCCTATTATCTATATTTAGAATCATTTATATTACTAATATTAATAAAGAAATTAAACCATTTCCCTTAATAACAACACTCGTCGTTATATTATCTCATTCTATACCTCATCACAAGTTTTATTTACTTTAAATTTCCTTACTATGATATTACCAATTTTAGTAAACAAACTCACTAATTTCCATTTATTTCTATTTCCACCTAAATTACGTAGTTCCATCCCCTAACACGAACTTCGCCTATCTCTCATACTCAAGAAAACTTCGCAAACGACAAGCAACGATCGATTTCGAAGGACCAACGAGAAGCAGGCATTCAATCGTAAAACAGAGCCGAATAAATAATCGAAAATAGAAAGAAACACAGTTGGCAGAGAAGTAATAGTAGAAATAGTAGACAGAGAAAGAGAGAAAGTCAAAGAAACACACAGAAGAAGAGAAGCACAGGAATCCTCCAGTCGAAAATAAAATAAATAAATAAAAAAAAAAAAAAAAATGGAAGAAGAGAAGAAAAAAATAAAACGTAGGACGACGTTGAAGATACGGGAGACGACGATCAACGATTTATGTTTGGACACTTACACTGGTACATGTGGGATGGTGCAATGGAGGAAACCACGGAGATGCTGTCCATGTCGAGACCGCTTCCCTCGACCGTAATTGTCGGCGTGCCTGCGCGGAAATATATAAAGTAAAAAAAAATTCTTCGTTGCGTTTGATACACCGAGATCGACGTCACTTCTCCGTATGTATTTATTCTCCCGGAATAAAATCAACGAGAAAAATAGACAGGGACGTTGTACGATTGGATTTAGACTTTCAATTTATTTTCATAGTTTCCTTCGTTCTTCTCTCTTTTTTCTTTTTCTTTTTTTTTTTTTGGAGTCAGGATGGAGATCGAGTTGTCAACCGAAATTGAAATTCCTTCTATAATGAGTTTCGTTAAGGCTCATTGTGCTGACAGCGGGAGTCAGAATTTGTATGGCTGGAAATAGTTGGGATAAACAGGGAAGTCTGCACGTTATTGACACTGGTAAATTCGATTTACCAATTCTATGTTCAGTGTATTGGTTCGGGAAGCAGGTTACGAATATTCGTACACGTTTAGAGTTATGTAAGTTTACTATAGGATTTTGGGAATCATAACAGTCTCTTCGCTGCCTGTTTGTTCTTTATGTTGCACATGTCAACTGCATTTCATACTTACATTGGCCAGGGTGTTATTTTAGCAGACCTGAAGTTAAAGATTTTGGTAAACGTATTATATTACATGAAAATTGATTGTTCACCCTAGCACGTTCAATTCAATTCAATTTCATAAAAAGACCGAAGACATAATTAAACTAATCGACATTTTTGAAACGTTCAAGAAGATAATTTTACATGTTTAATTTCGAAATCATATAAAAGCACAATTTTAGTGAGAGGAGATTGGTTGACGATATTTTATAGTACAAAATTGAAAATTAAAAATTCTTAGTCATCCTAAGTGGACTTTACATTGAAACTTATCGTGTTTTCTCTTTTTATTCTTCGCATAATAGAATCATTCTATTCCGAAGAATTAAAAAATACTATTTCACCCTAATTTACCTATGAACAAAGATTTGCTAAGGATTGAACGCGCTTGGATATTTCGTGTAACGTTTAATTCAGAATTCGTGCACATGCATCGTGATCACAGCACGTACGTGGTGTTTGTCCTAAACCAAATCGATCAATCGGCTTTAATGCGCAGCCACGAGGATTGGCTGAATAATATACGAAGGAAATTCGCTCGATTAGCCTGCCACCTTCGATTAGCATTCGCAGTTGATGAAGCTTATCGTACGTTTATTCTTCCTTTCATTTTTCTTTATTTTCCTTTTCTTTTTTTTTTTTTTTTTCTCGCCGACGACCCGACGGATGCACCGTAATGCACCTTAACTAGACGATTAATCTCGCCGCTCGTTGTACCTAAGCGTAAGAATCATCGCGTTCCAACCACTCGACACTCTGATGAATAATAATGGCGATTGTATTATACGCGAGATAGCTTCGCGACTGGAAAGCTACTTCATTACCGGGGAGGTAGATCACAATGCAGAGAGTCTTCCACGATCGCAATGAATAATGCAGAAAGTACCAAAAGTTACTTTTGGTTCAAAAATGATATTTCTCGTATTGTCGAGTATGTTACATACCTATGATTTTAACGAAATATGTGAATTAAAAGACACAGATTTTGATGATTAATTTACGAGTATCTTTGTTTTAAGAAAAGGATTGTATTGTGGTTTTTCGATGTACTTGTTATACTTTGGAATTTAATGAACAAATTCCGCAAAATTTTCAGAAATATTTCCAAACTGAAACATATTTTTATACAAAGAGTGATTTTCTAAACTATCTTCTTCGTGTCTTGGTGCTAAATTACCATGAAACTTCAGATGATGTTCTCAAATGAATTTCTTAATCAAAGTTTAAATAGAAAGGAAATGCCGCATAATACTAAAATTATAACTTTCCAAAGCTATGTAGGATTTCTTGCATAATCATTTATCTCCTTCCTATATGTTGAAGTATAAAACTATGGTGAGGTTGACGTATAAAACTAGGAAATATTTCCACACCTATTCCTCACTCACAAGCTTTTAACAAGAACAAAACAAGAAGTAATAAATGAGAATGTTCCAAAGTTTTGAAGCTTCTTAATAAATTCACAAAGGATCTCTTTCCATGCCTTAACACAACTATAAAACCTCCAATTTCCTGAATTTCTACATCACAATTAAAATTCAATTCCGAACGAACCCACGCAATTTAAAAGATACTATAACTCTTCCAGTAACCTTCTTCTCTAACTTCCAAGAAAGCAATCATCTAAATATCGCTCATTTGCTGCAACAACAATATAACAAAAAAGTTTCTATGCTTTTGAGTTATTGAAGTAGGAATAAATAGTTGTTTCTTGTACTTTCTACTGGTAGAGTCCTATAAGTGAATTTAAAAAATTCATCGCGTGGAAACAGTTGTGTCGCTACTGCATCATCATCAAACTATTCAGAATATTCGAACTCATTTCCACTGGAATCGTGATTTTTGTGTTATGTCATGGATGCGGTAAACGAGCAGTATACGGTGTATCCAATTTTGATCTATAAATGCGAAATAGACTACCTGCTGTATAAAAAGATATGTTCATGTAGGAATTCAATGGTTTTAAGATTGACATAATATGGTACAATTAGTTTTCCAGTGGACGGATAAATGTTATATGAAGGAAACGTACGTTTTTTCAAATGGGATCATATAATTTTTAATACAAAACCGATCAGTCTTGACATTCTCTATAAAAAATTATTAATCTATTCTCGTTTAAAAGTCATTGTTTTAGCAGATAAAAATATCTATTTAACTCTTATATCGCATAATCTATCATATGAAACACAAGGAAGACGCAAGTCACAACTTTTGTATACGTTTCTCTTGTCCTTTTATATGATAAGTTTTACAAAGTAAAAATTGAAATATCTACCAAAGTAATGGTCTTTCAACGTGAATAAGGATAATAATTTTTATATAGAATGTCAAGACGTATTGACAATCGTCAATGCATTGAAACTTGTATGATTCTATTTAAGAAAACGTACGTTACCTCCATGTGACCTCTACGCGTCCATCTGTAGAAAATCTAATTACACCTAGTTATGTTCCCCTCGAAACCATTCAATCCCTAACTCAACATCTTTTTCGCACGACACATAGTTTATCAGGGACTCGTATTTATACATTAAAATCGGACAAAGTGCATACGTAAACAGGCAACAATAACAATAAAATAATGATAAAATAATAATAATAAAACAACACAAGAATAATAATAAGAGATCTAAAATACGCGTATCTCTTACCGTCTGTAGTAGAATCTGAAAGATTTCCGCCCACGCTGGTTGCGCCACCGCTTTCCCTGTCGCTAGATCCTCGAACACCGCTGTCCGCGCTGCAACTTCCGCGATCGCCCGCCTGTCCACCGGAAGAGCCAGCACCTGCCGCATTGCCGACGTTCCCAACGGTCACTCCTAGCTCTGTGCTGCCTAATGGCGGTTGAGAATTCATATGAGGGATGATACCACAACCACCGCCACCGCTGCTACTTCCGGCGCCCGGTGTCGCGGCTCCATTCACGCTGCCTCTCGGGAACGAGACCAAGGATTCCTGGTCGCTCAAGCAGATACCACCGCTGCCACCTCTTTCCGCCAATTGACGCTGTAGCTGTACATACCAACGTTTCTCATTGTATTCGAGGAATTTCAATTTGAAATGGGTTCTGCAAATATTATGGGTATACTGGGAATTTGCATGAAATCTATGGAAATTTTGGAAAATTTTGAGGAGATGGAAATTTTGAAGAATCTCGAGCAAATAGGAATTTCTGTGGAAACATCGTGTTACGTATGATACGAGATTTATTGATTTTTTTTAGTGTGATTGTTAAACGGAATGAAGATAGAATCACTTTGTTATAGAAAATGGCAATTAAGGTACATAGAAGCCAAAGAAAATTATAAATTTTCAGAAACTTTACGTTTTAGTGTTGGGGTAGTACTTGATATTAGACTATTGGAAAATTTTTTATGTAAGGAAACTTCTAATTTCTTCTCTCAGTTTAAAGTGTCTAGTTATTATTTTGTAACAGCCCGTACTTTAATAAAACTTCATAAAATTTAATATCTAAAAGATAAAAACCTTGAGAAACTTCATATACTGCGACATATCTTGAGAAATGAGAAAGTGATAAATAAAGCATCTTACGAACGATTTATCTCGATAAAATCGATCGATTTGGCTTCTGTGGAACACTGGTTGAATTTTCGCAGACCGTTAAGCAGAGACTAGAAACGAAAATTTTGGGACGTGCGTGATTCTCGGCTGACATACGTATACCGAGGAAGCCCTCGAGCCATCAGTTTTAAACTCGTTAGCCGCCGGCCCGTTTATGCACAGCGTGGAGGACAATTTTAGGGCTCAAAGCGGAATCACCCTCCGCGTAATTGCATGTGCGCGCAAAGTGCCGCTTCTTACCTAACTGCTCGTAATAATATTACGTCGATCGATAGATCAATTTTTTGCGGAGCTCAGAGCGGACGCTAAAAATCCGTGTTTCTCGCGCATATTCGGTAAAAGTAGAATCGTTAACTAGAATTTTAGACAAAGAAAATTCTAATTAGGAGCTTCATTAGCGAAAATTCTACAAGTAAGAAAGAATAAATTATTATGAACACTTATGTGTATAGTGAAATTGTCTTACAAGATACAATTATTAAAGTTATAAAATAAAATACACAATAGAAGAGACGAATATACATATAAGAAAAATACCTTTGTCCGGAAAGAAGTCATCGTTGTTTGAATCTATGAAATGTAAAGATTCTGAGCAATTGAGAATTATTATCTAAAAAATATATCTTCTCTACACCACCGATATTTCATTACCTTTAAACGTCAACATTCCCATAATTAAGGAAACAAATATCGACTTCCAAAAAATCACACAGACACACCACAACATATTATTCTGAAAGCAGCCTAGAAATCAAACTTAAAAGACTACAGAGAGTTCTCCCAAAAGCTGAGTCAACGTTCCCAGCAAATAATCCAGAAAGTTAAGCAACAGTCATAGCGTAAACAGGAGAAAAATGTTGCTGCTGACTCGAGAGAACCAGCATTTTTTCGGAGCGCACTCTCTTTGCAAAACACTTCAACCACAGCCTGGCAGAGAGATTAAATTCATCAAGCTGACTCCCCGTCGTGCGTAATAATGCACGCGTTGAGGACAACAGGTCAGAGAAAGAAAGAAAGAAAGAACGTGGAGAAAAAAGAAGAGAAAAGAGAAAAAAGAATGGAGAGAAACGAGAGAGAAGAAAAAGGGGCTCACCTCTTTTATAGTCGCGTGTGCGTGCGAAAGGGCGGCTTCTTTGTCGGCCAAACTAGCCGCAAGGCTGAGACTTCGATCGGCCTCGTCCCTTGCAGCCCTTAGCAGGCTCCAACGTTCCCTTTCCCTTTCGCGTTCGCGTTCCTCCGAAGGCATACCGACTCCTTGCTGTTGAAGGCGTCCTAAAGTCGCTTCGTTCTCTCGCATCCGCTGTAATCAACGGTCAAAGAGACCCATATCCGGGCAGTAATTCCACCCGAGAACCACCACCGTTTAACAATGCATGCAGCACAAGCACAAAGTGTCAAAGAGCCCCTTTGAACACCCCGGCCATGAAACAACAGTGGGTACGCGATGTATGATTAAAAGTTGAGCCACCGACCGTAATTATACCGAAGCCTCCTACGATGAGGAGAATCGTTCTGCAATGCGTCTCAATTAATTGGCGAAATTTCGAGTGGAGCTTCCGATAGGAGTTCGATTATTTAATTTTGGAGTTTACCCTTTGTACAAAGTTGTTTGCATTGTTGTGATTGATTGGTCTTTTAGTTATTTAACGTCAAAATTAATCCTATGTATAACTCTAAAGTTGCTCGCGTTGCTGCGATTAATTGGAGAAAATTTGGTAGGGATTCTTGGAGCTGAAAAGTTTAGTTGGATTTTTGATTATTTAATCTCAAAACTCATACTTTGTAACTCTAATGTTACTTACGTTGGTTACCAGAACTGTATAATAGAATATAATATAACTCTAAAGTTACAACGTTTCAAGTTGACAAAAATTTATAAAAGATATGTCACAGCCGTTTTTATAGATGGTCAAGTTTTATTAAAAAAGAATCTAATCACGTTCACGAAGAAACCTGAGAAAAATTCGTTAAGGGGTTAATAAAGGATGTGGTGTAGGTTGCAACCAGAGATTTTTCCCAGGCGTTTCCATTAGCTCTTATTTTTTACTCTTCTGTTGAAGAACCCCGTGGTCATTCGATCGACAATGTCGTAACTCGATACAGGTGCAACTTGTCGCTTATTTACAGGTGTCATGTACCTTCACCTATTAGCCGCTAGGATACCAGCTACGGAGAACTTAATCCACTTATCTCTCCCTCGGGCGTAAGGAACTTCAACGTACGTATAACAGGTGTTGCAGGCTGGTTTATCGGCTAAACTTTGGGACAACGCGATTACTGACACTCCAACGGGTCGGTCAGGTGTTGCCCGTTGGCAGGTCAACATTTTAAAGTTAAAAACTATCGTTATATCGCTGGCCATACGGCTTTGCCGGCTGTCACGCGGAAAATCGGACGCGTGCATGTGTAAAGATATGGAGCGTTTCATCGTGTTTCGTTTCTGTCCAAAATCTCGTATTTTGCAGCGTTATACTGACTATACGATAAATGGAATATCTGTTACTCTCGATAATTAATAATGTAAATATTTAATAAATATATACTGTATTTCTCAAAAATAAAATAAAATTCCAAGGGGAAGTCTATATTTTAAATAAGAGAGATATAAATAGATTCGAATTCTTTCTTATGGCTACTTTTCGAAGTATTTTAATACATTTGAGAAAACATTATACTTTACTTCATCGATCTATAATTCGCAAAATTTCCAAAAAGAAATCATCAGTTTATATCAAAGCATTCTACATAAAGAGAATTTTCTAACTTCATTACATTTGAGAATTCACAAAGCAAAGAAAAATAATTCAGCCAACAATCACACTGAATCATGTGAGTATTATGTTCACTGAAGAAACCGAGAAGAATTCCTAATTAAATCAAACCATCATCCTACACCTAAAGAATTTCCTATTCTTATTACATTTGAATGTTCAAAGAACATTGAAGAACAAAGAGCAATCGTTCTGCTCACAGGCAATCGCACTGAATCATGGAAAAATTATTATCTCTGAAGAAACCAAGCGTAATTGAAAAAAGGTTTAACGTTTCAAACTTTTTATTTGGGAACACGAGATTTCATCTAGCTTAATCGTATTTCCTCGCGATCGGGTTAAATATCATCGACGAGAGCCGTAAGACGTTTCCCAATGTGTGTTCGTGCTCCTGCATAATGACGGATGAAAGAAAATGTTCGTTGCCCCGGGGTCTTAGGACAGATTCCCACCTTCGGGCTCTTCAATTTTCTCTTGTTTTACCCTCTTCCGTGTCTTGTCGCATCGCGCATAATCCACTTCATCAGTAACGAGTGTCGACGTAACACGGCTCTCCATGAGAAATCCTCGCGTCTCTCTGTTCTTTTATCCGGCAGTGATTTAACGTCCGCTTGTTCTCTCCCTTGTTTAACCAGAAAGGTGAAACACACAGATTGATATTGCGGGCTCGCAACGGTGATAAGTATCCAGGAATTTGCATAGTAAACAAGATACGTATTTTAAAGTGCTACGAGCTATGGTGATTAACGTCGAACCCTTGTACTTTCATATTAGAATACATTAGAATATATTTACGAGGCGTGAATTAATTTTTGCATGGAATATAAAATTCCGAACCTTAAAAAATTTTGTTTACTTTAATAATGAACGCGATAATATAATAGCATACGGTGTTTTAATACAGTCGAATTTCTAAAAAAAAAAAAAAAATAGATTCGTTTTCATTTTCAAAGTGAGATACGTAGTTTAATTTTTTCGTAAAAATATTGTTAGAAATGTTGTGAGATAGCAAAATAAAAAACTCAGCGCTATAATGAATGCAGCTAGGTGCATCCGCAACAAACAAATAATAATTAAAGAGCGTTAAAGAGTTGTTACGCCGAGCGACTCTCTACCTGGCCCAGGTCATACATCGCGGGCCAGACGGGCACCAGATGTCCGCTCTTCCTTACGGCGTACCCTCAATAGCCTTAAGCACCCGTCATAAATCCGAGTAATTTGCTTGCTAAGATCCTTCAAACCCAACAAATGTCTTTTTCTCAACCACTTCTAAAGACTATTGTCTACTACGGCTTGACACGGGAAAGTTAGTTTTCCTCACGTACGATGCTTCCCACTAGCAACTTCCTATCGAGGGCGGTTAAGACCCTTCCTAGTCCACCAATCTACGTTTATCCAATCAGAAGCAACATATACTGCCCTCACTTTCCTGACCAAAAATGCCATGAACAAATCGGATGGTCCCGTGCGCTAGACACACCCATCACTAGCTTTCCTCCGACACAGCATCGTCACTCTACTTCTTCTACATCGTTGGAAAAGTCAACCAGTAAGTCTAACGCTAACGCCTATCGTGGCAGTCTAAGCATAACGCGAGAGTCGGTAAATATACTATAGTGTAAATATACTAAATATATTATAGTGCTACGTCCACTAATACACTAAATCCAATTATAAGAGCCCTGCTCTAGCGTACATATCTATCGTATCTTCGTGCGATAAGTTGTTACCTATTTATCTCTACCCAACAGTGTAATCTAAATGTTAGAAATATATAATTTATAATTCTGTGAATCACAGTGTTATACAAACTTGATCACCCCTATTATCTCAACGGAAATCAGGGGATCGATCAATTCGTGGTGTCGATTGTTAGAATCGTAACGGGAATTTACGACTCCCGTTGACGTCTCTCCTCGCGACTCCCCGCGATTGGTCGAATTTACAAGAGTGTTAGACCACAAGTCTACTAGACACCTCAGAAGAACGTGAAAGATCGAAGAAATGTCATTTTCTGTAACTACCATTCAGATTTAGCGATACCAGCTAAAGGATATGTCACTGTGGTACACCGTTGGGTGTAGGTATTCATATTCAGGTGAACCTAAACCGTCATAATTAGTATTTATTATCACTAAATGATAGATTGTACATATGCAGATATTTAAAAGAAGAAGAAGAAATAAGGTTATACTTTTATAATATAAGTACTCCGTCTTCTAATTTTCACAGAAATTTACTTTACATTTATTACATTTATTACATTATTTACCCCTTCATAGAAATATTGAAATATCTTTCCATAAGAAAATGATTCTTTTAAACGTTTCATAGTCTAGTATAAAAGTCGTCTACTGTAGCATTACGTGGAAGCTTACTTCAGAACTTCGATGCATTTTTCTCTAAACTGAACTCGCATAATACAAAAAATAAAGTTACGATTCAAGAAATTAATCATAGAGCTTCGCACAAATAAGAAGATTAAGAGCTTTACACTGTGAAAAGTTCCGATCTTCGTAAGAAATTCCTGCGAGGAGATTTATCAAATTCACCGGTGTATCGTTGGCTTTCGCAGTTTGTTTCAGAAACGGCGCTGCTATGTTCTTTCAGCTTAAAGGATATTTACGATCGTTAATATAGAACGTGCTGTTACTGGATATTAAAGTTTGCCTTTCTCCTTGCAAAGGATCCTGCAATGATGCATCGTCATGTCCTTATGAAAATCCTTTTTCTCTCCATCTATCCAGGGCAGACGCGTCGTTTTTCGCTCGAGCGCATTGATACGCTTTCTGGAGCTTTTTCCGGGAAACATTAAAGGTCGACCTCGCGAAACGTGCCGTTATTAATCTTCTCTCTTCCTTTTTGTACATAAGAGCTTGTTCAGAAGAAAAAATGAAGAAGATGCAAGACCCGAGGCTTTCAATTTTCCTACCAAATACTTTAAGCGGTCTTTTGTAGCGTTTTTCATTTTTTTCTTTCGCTGCCTCATCGTTCATTCCCTAACTCAGGCACGTCGTATGATATAATATAGTATGAAAGTTAGGCAACTTCTTAAATTTCCGACTGTAGAATCTTGGCTTTAAAAACATCTGTGGAGTTAACGGCTGGTTTGAAATATGTGTCCGTGCTTTTTGTGCTTCTGCCTTTAGGTAACAAATTTTCAACTAGAAGATTGCAACTATGTGTGCGCGTGAAATAATATGAAATTACAGAGATGGTCGTTGTAAAAACATTTTTCATTAAATGGCATTGAATTTTTAGCGATCCCGAGATTTTATGAAACAGAGATATAGAAATATGTAATTCCGAACGTTGCAAAAATTCCAAAAAACGTTGGCTATTTCTTTGTCAAAGGAGGATTGCAGAAATATTCCACTTCAAAACATCACGAAAACAGTGACGTTATTTGCGAAGGAGATTATACATAGAAATGAGATATTCTATTTCAAATTTCATAAAATTTGTAAACGACCTCAAATCTTAAAAAAAAGGAAAGAACTATGAAAATATCTAAACTCGAATATTAATGAGTTTCATTGACACTAAATATTTTTTAGAGAATAGACATCGGCGCCAAATATTTTGTAAGAGGTTACAGAAATATTCCACTCTAAATCTCGCAAAACTCGCAATGGCCCTAAACTTTAATCGTGGCGATGATAACCTAGCACGTTCTTCAAATATTGATAAAAACATGAATACCGGAAACGATGGCTCCGTTCCAGGCGATCCGTGTTTATTTACAACGGGAAATCGAAGTGGGTTGTTCATTTGCCGGAATTGGAATGACCGATGTTGCGTTGGGTCGTCGCACCGTCGCCGTTGCAGCGATAACGGTGTCGGGGAAAATGAGAAATTCCAGCAAGTTTAATGAAAGTATTTAACAAGCAAAATTGCTGCCCCGCGTACATCGTGTTTCCGGCCTGCGAACCAGAACCGACGTGAGCCACGAGAAAATTGAAATGCGTTTTCTGCGGAGTATTCGTTAAATACATTTTTTACAGTCTTTACAGTTATATTTTTCCTTCTCCACTAATAACGTTACAGCTTGACGTTAGGGCATTTCGACAATTACTTCGACCGTTAAATATCTTATTAGTTACACATTTAATTATACTCTTTCGGCATAATTAAGGCACGGTGGCCGCTTGGTCCCGTTTTTAATTTGGAGAGACGCTATTTCATTCATAGAAAATACATATTTTGTTAGCTTGCGTGATTTATGAAACAGATATCTCTGATTCGATCGATTTTGTTGAACTATAAAACCGATATATGATATTGTCATTACAAACATTTTTAAAAGTATCCTGTTATTAATAGATACTTTAGATTACGTAAGCTTGGTATTGATATTTCAGTATGAATAAATATTTGCAAAATTATTCATAAATAAAATGTGAAATAATATGGCACGTAAATATCATTAAAAATCACTCACGTCACAAGAAGAAATAAGAAGAATTCTATCAAAGATAAAAGAAGGAAAAATTCTCTATTATCTCATTGAAATTCTCGATTATTTTTCTAAGCACGAGGGAACAAAGATTTCTATCATACGTGCGACAGCATTGGTATTTAATAAAGAAGAGTATTACCTGTTCGTAGTTCCTGATAAAGTCCCGTAATTCCCGTTCCTTGTCCTCCAGGGTGCCATAAAGTGCCTTCATTTGATTAAGAAGATCGAACTTTTCGGCCTTGAGCCTCTTGCGATCGGCTTTAAGTGCCTGGAGAGCTTCTTTGGCGTGTTGCAGTTCCATTTCAAGAGCAACAAATCGTGCTTCCTCCTCGAGTGCCGCATCCTCGGAGCCAACTTCGCCACGTGCCGCTCCACTGAATAGCAATCTTCTCAATCTTGCTACCTCAGCCACCAGACGTTCATTCTCCAGTCGAAGTCGCCTCGTGCTGGCTAGTTCCACCGAACCGGTGCTACCACCACCGCCATGAATGTTTGATAACCTCGATGCTACCAATGGATCACCAATTCCTGCAGGAACATCAATATATATGTATAAACACACTTTCCTACTCGTGAAAAATCCGAATTTCCCTACTCGCGAACTTTTGAGATAGCTCTCTTGGGAATGGAAATTTAACGTGAATTCATGCGGCGAGTAATTGACTCAAAAGTGTGAAAACTAAATGGGAAGATAGAGCACAATAACAAATAATAAACATCCGCCATAAATCATTTTATAATTCAAACACTTCCTCCATTTCAAAACAGAACTTCCAACCGGGGAGAAGTGTTTGCGAAGTGAGCGAGGACGAAAGCAAGCAAATTCTCAGAAAGCACGGAAGCTGCTTAACCGGCAACAATGTTAAAACTCCCAAAAACTTCCAAGAAGAAGAATCTGCAACACACCCAAGATAAAGCCAACACATGCTTCCAATAAAAGAAGCAGAAGTCTATTTATCTTCAAAGAGAACCAGCCCTTTCCATTAAGAACACCTTATCACAATTATTTCAAACAGGTTAAAAATTCCAAACAAACCAAGAATTTTATCAAGCATCCTTGAACGTTCAAAGAGCTCCTCGATCAAGCTTCTCAATCAACCAACCACGGCGTATTATTGTCAACAATGCAGCAAGAATCCAACGACTGAAAAGCACCCTTTCTCTCTCTCTCTCTCTCTCTGTTCTCGGTCAGCCGTCACTCGTTTCCGCATTGAAGAAAACTCAGGGAAGAGCATTTATCTCAAGTTCAGCTCCGTTTAATTCCGGGGAATCGTCGGAAACGTAGCGCAGCCGTTGGTGGAACAATCACGAACAGTGAATGTACGGGACGAAGGCTGAAAGGGAAGGGCCTCCATAATTAAATGCTGGGTTACCCACCCAGGGAATTAGCTGGCGACGAGGGTCTGCTGCCTGGGGCTGGTCCAGGTGGTTCATTGTCCTCTTCGGCCCTCACATCACCGTCCACCAGATCCTTGTCTATATCTTTCTCCTGGTCGTTCATCTCCTTCGATGATCGCAAGGAGTCGCGGTTGCTAGCCGATATTCGAAGTCTCTCGGCGCTCGATCGATCGCTAGCGCCACGATGGAAGAAAGTTCTGTTGCTGGATCCTCGGTCCGGACTGGCGCTTCCGGAACGAGAGTCCACGCTTCCGCCAGAACCACCAAGTCGCGTTTTCTCCAACGCTGGAGCGTACGGTCGACGTGCTTTTTCGCTTGGACTGCGACTTGGCGAGCCATTTCGTTTTTCTGGAAATTTGTGGTTGTGGTTTCGTTAGTGATTTGTGGCTTGGGATTGAGTGGTTTGGTCGAGCGTGGATTTTCCGGGCGATTGGTAGTGGTTTTATTGGAAATATTTGGTTTTTTTGGAATTGAGTGCTCGAAGCAACTGCATAAACGAGTATTTGGAATTTTTTTTAAATGCTTAGTATTTTGAAGATATTTATTTGTTGTTGGAAGTAGATGTTTTTTAGAAGACGTTTTGAACTTACTCAACTTATTTGGAACTGGACATCTCTGAGTTTTTAGAATTATTATTTGGATTTTCTAGTAACTGATATATGGAACGATTGATATTGTCATTTCGTGTCTTCAACCAGCTGTCTTATCAATTTATCAAAAAATGATATTCTCCAAAAGCTTATTGAAACATATTATTTAATTAAAAATACAAAATTCTGAACATTACTTTTTCTGATTATATTATAATGAAAGTTTCGATAGTATCTAAAATATACTTTTCATATGTCTTTTAAAATTTTACGTTCCATTACTGAAAAATGTGATATAACGAAAAGGTATTCAGATGCGATATCGAAATTCTTTTATAAATGTTGATAACGCAGGTAATTCTTCGTTGAAAGTTGGAACGTATAAAACAAAAGTAGTGCCCATGCACAGTCCATAGTTAAAAACTTTATCTCGATTTCCGGAGCATGTTGTACTTTGTAGTATATCTCATAGTTACTTGATGTCACTTTTACGAGTGTCCATGAGTCACCATTTTCCCTACAGCTTATAAAAGACTCGGAGAGCCTATCAGGACCACTAGTCATTTGTGACTAACGGAAGATCAAACTTTCTCAACACGCACATAATTTTCCCCTTAAACTTTCTACAGAACAAATTACATAGCGTATTTATCATTAGGTGAAGTCTACAAATTTTTTAGAGGCGACAAGACTCTGAAAACATTTACAATAAAATCAAGAATGTTGACACAACTCATGAAGAATTAATTTACTAACGGTTCCAAAATATTTATCACTAAATATTCCAAAATCAATATCTGAAGAATCATAATGATTTCAAAATATTTATCACGAATTGTACTAGATATTTACACTTCCAGGAAGGAAAAATAATTCCAAAATAATTCATAAATATTTCAAACAGCCACTTTCCCAGCCACCATAGATTAAAATTAAGTAATTTCAAAATATAATTCAATTTCCAATTATATAAATTGGTACGTTTACGATAACTAAAGAAATAGAACCCAGGTAGAAAATTACCTATGTAGTGGTAAATATTATAACGAATACTACACTTAACTATACTTAACTATCACCTTATTAACGTTGTTCTTAATAAACTACAATATAAGTCATTCTATCAAACTCTTTCCAGAATGATTAAACAAACCACAATCGCACAAACGCATTCCAAACCTTCAAAGCCTCAAACCAAAATCCATAGAAATCCATAGAAATTCCAAGACTCACCTATAGGACTGGTTCGTCGATCGATAGGACTGGTTCTCTCCTTCCTGTCTACAGGACTGGTTCTCTTATCGATAGGACTAGCTGACTTGTCGCTGGCGGAGCTCCTCTTCTCGACAGGGCTACTCGCGGCGCTGAGCCTTTTCCCGTCCTCTTGCGGCTGTTGCTGCGGCTCGCCGCCCTCTTGTCCAGGGCTACCGCCATTATTACCCGCGCTGGTTGTTCCGTTGTTGTTGCCGGTGTTCCCAGCCACCCCGTTGTTGTTCCCAGCGCCGTTGTTATTGTTCAACACCACCGGCAAAGCGCCACGAACGTCCCTCAGCTCTCCGCGAAGCGTGGCACACTCGCCCCTGGCTCGTTCCAGCTCCCCGTCAAGCCGGGCGCCAGTCGCTGCGTTCTCCTCCACCATCACGCGAAATTTTGCCTGCAAACCAGAGACAATGGATATATGGACGTTAGAGATTTCAAGAGAGAGAAAGAGAGAGAGAGAGAGAGAAAGATCAGGAGGGAGAGAGAGAGAGGGTGGAGGGGAAGGTGAATGGTTGCTGAAAAGGGAGAATGTTAATCCTGCGGTAATGAGCAACATGCGAGAGGATCTTGTTACCCCGCGAAAGATTATCCACATTCGTGAAATTTAGTTCTATTGTACGGACGAGTGGAAGAGTGTTGTGAATCCCGGCGAATCTGCTTAGCTTCCTTTCGAGTCTGGTGAATGAATTTTGTTTGCAATTAGCGTGATTGAGTGAAGGAAGTTATACCGTAGATAGTATATTGAATGTATCATCTATACTGTTATTGCATGTATTGCTTGCCTACGTTATTATTGCATGCTTGCCTATTTTAGTAAAAACAATTGGAACGTACATAGGATTTTCTGAATTAATTTTATCGTTTATCTATAGGTCGCTGGACATTTATCCAAATTAAGATATGGACAGTTTTATGTTATGAAGTATTACAAAATATTGGATTATATTGCAAAATATTATATTACAAAATAAAGATAGTATTTACCGATTATAAGTAACGTTAAAAATATACTGTTCAAATTAGAAATCGGTGACAAGGAGAGAACTCTTCACTCCTCGGAAACAAAGTCTCATCAGGTTCCGAGAGTATTCATCGATCGAGCCCTCGATAAGCGTCTTCCAGTCGAGCAGCGCGAAGAATCGGTTCGGAGACCGATCAGCGAAACTACCGCGTAAATTTCGCAGCACTTCTAATCGAAAGTTCCCCGCGAATTTTTATCCCGACGAAATGATATAATGGACGCAATCTCTTATTTGTTTACCTACCCTTTTGTCGCGAGAAAGAGAAGGAGGAAACGGCGAAGACAGAAGAAGAAACGGAGAAGAAAGCGAGAGAATTCGAGAGAGGAGAAAGTATTGAAAGTTCCATGAAGTTGCAACGAGGTCTATAACGCGTCTTGATCCTCGGTAGGAACTACGTTATGCACCGACGTTTCGCCAAGTTACGAACGTTAATGCGGGTCCAAAGTAAAACGAACAAACACCGAGACCGGAGATAAAAGTTTGCTTCGGCGCGAGCCGTGCAATATTAATAAGCCTACCGCGGTGGCCGCGGAACACGAATCTCATTGTAAGCCCCCCCATTGTACCGGTCGTTCCAAAAGCTCTTTACGCTCGGTTATATTGACTATGGCTCGGCAGAAGTTCGTGCCTGGTTTCCCTCGACACGAGCGAGCAAGTCACGGAACAAAGGAACGCTCGGATATTTAACATGTGCTGTCTGTAAACCAAGGTTAATAGACACAGACAGAAGATGGAGGGGAAACAGGATGTTGAAACATCGGTTTTGTATTTTCTAAACTGTATCTTGTTATGTGAAGATTTTGTAGAGATTGCGGGGGAGTGTTAAACAACATTGTTATTAGCACATTGGTTACAGCTCGCAATACCGTTTTACCCGTCTGTAACACATTTGCGGAGCTTCCGATTTTCAGTCGCTGTATTACTGTATGCTAGCAAATAATTTTCATACAACCACTAACTACCTGTCTCTATATCGTGAAATTTTGCGTACGTGTGTGACATGAATTATCATGAAATGCGTTTTCATAATTTCGAGATTTTTAGTTCGCTTGATACACTCAAATCGATGCCATACATAATTTAAAAGTATACGTTGACTCGAACGCGCGTTGCACGCAGCAAACGTATTGAATAAAACAAGGTCGATAAGTGTACATGGAAGATAGAGAAAAACAAAATGTAGAAATATTGATTTTGTATTTTCTATAATATATCTTGTTTTGCGGAGATTATGGGAAAATGGCGACTAAAATTGTTGTTAAGATTAAAGTAGATTCGTGGTAGTTGCGAAGATTAATCCTTTAGTAGAGGTAGTTTGCTACGCTATTTTAATGAAGCGAACGAGGAAGATTTATATACGTAGATCAGTAAATGTGTTTAATGATTTAGTGTGTGACAAATTGTCGATTTTAGTATGACAAATTTAAGAACTACAAATTTCTATTATATCTTAAGAGCGGCACTTATAATTATTCATTTGTTCTCGTACGTGATTGTCAATCGTTTACCTCGTATAGAATGATATACCGAGTCGATTTCGATTGGAACAAAAATTCCAAGAAATATCAGTTGCTTTTCAAAACCATCCACGCTTTTTGAAATTCTAGGATTTTCGTAGATTTTCAATTAGCAAACATTTTACGTTTGTAATAAACTCAAAAATTGGCTCTGTTCCACTACTGTCTTCTACAATCTTCCATTTTCTGGATTTGGAAATCCAATTTTAGATTAACTGAAGATTTATTAATCAAATCAACCAAAGGGTGCGCGGTCGTTGATTACTATAATAATTGGTAAGAACGAAGATTCGATTATAATCAAGGATAGTAGAACGAAGATGGTGGCTTTCTCTAGATAAAGCCAATTCTCAGGAATGATCGTGGAAACCCTCGAATGGAATAATAGATAGGGTCTCTCTTGTTCTGGCTAACTCAGCAACCAGTCCATTGAGATAGGTCAATGACTACGGAATGTAGCTGTTGTGGTTAGATGGGAATATCGAAACGTCTGTAACAGGCCTGTCTAAAAGGCATGCTAACCGAGATCAATAGGCCTAGGTTACCGTTTGACCTTCGAATATCGATTATGTTCTTCTGTGCAACCATTTACATTCTTGTACCATTTTACCAAATATTTAACCTTGCTGATAAATCTAGAACTTCGAAACGCAGCCAATAAATTGGAAATATTAATCAGTAGATTGGAAAAGTGGAAAATTTTCAAGTTAAATTTTAATTACTAAAAGAATTACGATACATCATTAGATGATTCGAAAAATCTAAAGTTAAATTTAAAATATTGATAAACACTTATTGTTATTTTTATAACAGATTCCATTTACATAAAAAAAAAAAAAACATAGAAAGAAATTTTCGATATAAACAGGATCAGAATGAAAAAGATAATTAAAATTAATTACCATAATAGATGCAGTTGACATACTTATGAATACTAAAGATATTAACTAACATCAAAAAACAAATAAGATTACGAGATGTAGGAAAATTCAGGAAAAAATCACATCAATCCTTGACGAGGAAATAATTAACCCCAAAGAGGGGAAGAAGTAACAGATCCAATCTCGTTACACGGTCAACAACGTTTGATCATAGTCATCGTAACAGGCTGATCAGTTAACGAGATGTTTGATTGCATTTTCAGTCAGATAAGAACCTGAAGGGAAGACAGGGAATAAAGAGAAGAGAAGAAGAGAGAAAGAGAAGGAGATATTTGATGGGCAGCGGTGAACCAGCACCGTTGGCCAAGTTCCAGGGACACAAAAGGATAGCCAGCGAGGATAAAGGCATCGCGAACTTGTTGCGTTCCCAGAGGCGCCTTCCGTTTTCCTTTCGTCGCACCGAAGTCACCCCGGCTACCGTATTCACGCCCTTTTCACACCCATGAATCGTAGGATCGCCGATAAATTTCTGTTCAATGGCCCTGGCCTTGTGGAGAAAACGTGTTGTGTATCTGCGACAGGTTCTCACCATTACTCTTTTTGTAATTTGGCAATTTAACATGTTTAAGACTTACGTATTACAGCAGAATCTCGATTACGCGAACATGGATTATTCAGATAAATATTGTGGATATGTATTCGTCTGTTAGACATTACAGTATATTGCCTGTATTATCAACATATTCATTTTACCACTTTTAGTTGATTTTTATGCTGTAGCATGTCAATATGTCAAAATATAATCTTATCGTTTCATCAGTTCAGGCGAGACGTGAAATACTGGATCATATATATAAAAATAAGCAAATACTTGCAAGTGTTGAGTACAACTAAAAGCAAATACTAAATCTCTTGTGCATAATCTTCTACTACTAGGTGGTAAATAAGTGGTGGGAAATCTTAAGTCAACGAAATCTATTTCTAGTAAATACTTCAATTTGTATGCATATGGAACCGAGTATTTACTTGAAAAATCACTAGTAAAAGCTTTTACCTTTGTAAAAGCTTTTGCCTTTGTGCATATTGTCCACTGACTTGATTAGGCAGTGGTAAAATCATAATCGAAATCGCAGTATCTTGCGGGATTGGGGAATCAACGATTTGCGACATTAAACGACGCAAAAATGATATTTTGAAGAAGACGATATCTCCACTAATGATATTCCCACGCATTCTGAAGTATTCACAGTATCAGAGATAGTGATCAGATGATACGAAACACAGCAAGAAAGTACTCGTAACGAATTACTAACTTTACAGAAAATATACAAGTTAGCAGTTCAGAAGGATTGGAAGAACAAAGATAATTATAACATATATATGTCGGGTTTGTCGGTTTGGCGCTGGATCTTGGGGCGCGTTGTGTTTCTTCATTAGGACATGCCATTGTAGTTGTTCAAAGAGGTTTTTATTTACAGTGATATGTACAGGTGTTGTTTAAACAAGGTGTAACTGTATAACGTAAAAGTCACTCTTAAATAACAATATTTCTCAGGTTTAACGAATCCACGGTCAACGGGATGACTTTTTGCACATTTGGATATAAGCTATACTTGAAATGACGTTTGCTATGACGTACGCTATCTTTTTGACTAACAGACTGACGTTGTGAATCAATTCTCCAAGGTGATCATACGAATAAAAGACTGACACGACCACACTTGTCAATTACATATTGATCAACAATATTCAACAAAAGTTATCAACAAAATTCCAGGCACCGTTACTAGGCTGACTCGCGTAGAGCCGTCGGGACTTGTTTGTTAATACAATTTTGTGTCCCTCAACATTAGTACTACTACGTTCATCCCGTGACTGTGGCTACGTTCGGTGACCAGTAGTGTCACCTTAACCTCAAGTCCACTGTTATAATACTATAATGATCGGCTTAAACAAACAATTTAACCCAAAGTATTGGGAGTCTTCCCAAAATTCCAAAAGAAAGGCCCGTTATCCCTACATCTCCGACATATATATATATAATACATGTAATACGAAAAGAAGTATAATTTTCCCCGTAGGATATAGTTAAATACGAGTCGTTCGATTATCCGAAAAATTCGAATATCCCATCATCCTGAACGCAATTAGTTCGAATAATCGAAGCTCTACTGTATTAGAATGTATCATTAAAGAGATTGATTATGTGCTTTTATAATTAGAATAAAAATGAAGGAAATTGATTCATTTCACGTTTAAATGAAGTACCCATTGTTTTCCACTTTGTTCTTGAAATTTCAAACATTCATCTAGATTATCTATTTTCCCTTTAATGTGGAGTACAATTTTTATGTAAAAATATGGAAGGTCCAATGCACCCTTAGGGTAATAATTATGATCGAAGGGTCTGAGTTACGTCTGGGACAACAACAGAGTTCAATCTGGCTTCTACGAGAGATTCTCATCTTGTGGTGCAACGCGGCATGAAATATGCATTACATCAGGGGCATCAGCGATTTTTCGCTCGTATTGAATTACGTTGGTGTTGACTTTGCTGCATATCCTTATCATGTATGCGAACACGTATTTATACGACGTACGTATCGAGCGTTCAAGTAGATGACTAACTTTTTATCAAACCTATTTATGAATTTTAATTCAATTTTCCTCCGACTAATTTTATTTTTAATATTGTTTACCGCACAATTGTTCATGCTATTCCTTTATAATATATGATTTGATAGTATCGTTATTAACTCAGTAGGAAAGCAGCACATAAGTATTTTATAACCCACTTCACTACTATATTCTAATTTTATCGCATCTCCGTGTATAGTCCTCCATTAGATTTTTTAGCGTTCCGGAATCCCTCTAGCGTAACCCATATCTTCTCTCCTTTTCCTTCTTCGTTTAATAATTTTTTAGTACCTAGTAAACTAGTTTTTAAGATACAATGAAAGCACGCGTTAACCATTAAGGGGTACCTTTACCCTAAAGAACCACAAAGTAGCAAAAGAAAAAAGAAATCGCTTGATACTTCTATCAAGGTTCCTAACAAGCTAACAAAGTTTAAAAACGATTGAAGTTTTCCAATTACCGAAGTTCCTTATACATCGATTTGACACTTTTCAATTCGCACTGTATAAGGAAAAGGAAACAAACGCGTCAAAAAGGTACACTGATTGGAAAACACTCTTGGCCGAGATCTCTGGCAGAGTTTACAAAGTTGACAAATTGCTAAAGTTTCTCACATACCAATTGAACAATTTGCAGCTCTACTCGTACGAAAAAAGAAGCGTCTGCGTAAAAAGAAGTCGACGACTCGAAGATCTGAAGATCCTAATACGTAAAAAGCGAATGAAGGAATGAAACATAAATTTTTAAAAATCTTACATCAATCTTCAAAACGAAAGGATGCGTCCTCTAAAAAAAAAAAAAAAAAAAGAATAAACCAACTAGAGAAGACGCTGAAGGAGCGTTTAATAAGTGAGACCACGCATTCACGAGAAAGTCGAAAGTGTAAAATTGCATAGAAAGCACATAATATGAAAAGATACATAAAATATTAAAAATATAATGCCTTGCATCAGGTATAATACTTAGCAGATAAAACAATTTTCCACCAAGTCTGTACTTTTCCAATTATATTCTCAAAAATATGAATTTGCATAGAAATTCGCTGTCTACTAATAACACCAACTAAATAAGCCTTGGGTATCAAGCAATGTCGTACAGATACACGATGAAAACGGCAAGGTAAACGCGGCTATACCGCAGCTCCGTCACAATGCCTCAGGATAGTTTACGTGTTGAAAGAACTTGTGTATAGGTTGTAGCATGCCGGAGTAAAGTGCAATGGAGTTGCCAGCTATATTATCAGTAGTCTGCTTCGATATATAGGTCAACGTTTCAGAGATTACATCTTTCATGGGGAATAAAACCTTGGTTGAACTGCTGCAAGGAAATCGATATGCGGTCGATGGTATCGACGTTATCGAGCCTAGCAGAGCCGAACCACGGATATTGTTCCGCTGTTCTTTCCTTCTGTTGATTATCGATAAACCATCCGCCAGATACGCGGACGTAATTATCGTTTCTGGTACGATTGTCGTTGTGACTCGAATGAAGCGAATCGTGAGATGAGTTGATTAATTCCGTTCGACTTTCCCAATTTTTATGTTCGCCATGTTACTCTTCTTCTAATCAACAAACAGAATTTTAACGTTCACAGAAAAATGTTGGTATTGTAAAAAGGTAGAATTGCCTGAGTCAACTAAGCTTCAAAGTCAACAGCTTCAAATTCGATCTTGAATTTTGCATGTAATAATCGAGCTTGTCGTATATGAGGATTAGAGATGGCGTTTAACAGTGGTTTGTCACGATGATCGCAGAATCACGATCATGGTCGTGATCTAACTTCATTCACGCGTGTAACCGTGACTTTTCTATGTTGAGTGAATTTGCTCACTATGATCGTAATTCCCGATCTTGACTGAATTACTTCTTATTAAGATACTCCGATATAGCTTACATAAAAGTATCTGCATGCAATGTAAAATTAAAATTTAGGATATAAAATTTTCTTTGTATAAGGTAAATTTACTTCATTTGGTATTAAAGACAAAATAATTCAATTTTCTTTGCTTTCTTTTATATCGGTATTTTAAAGAACAAAATATTGATTCTTCCTTCCTATTTCAAAATCGTGATATCCATTTGATATCGTTAATAAGAACGCGAAGAACAGTTATGTTCTCCACTAATCAGAAACAATCACAAAATATCACAGATCACTGTGGAAAAGCGCGGGAGAAAGAGTTATGGAAAATTGTATAGTTTTATTTTCTTTCATGAATTATATAAAACATTTAAATGTATCCTTGTGTGTATTTTTTAGAAAGCCTTCAGCTTCTAGAACGTCGTAGTGGTAGTGTTTCCAAAAGTAATCTCAGTATTCTTAAAACATCCAGGGATTTTTCTTCTACATTAAGAAATACAGAAAAATGTTTGGTGTTGTTAAACGAAATATGACTGTAAAAAAGGAACATCTAAAATTGATGAACTCCATTAATTCCTATTTCAAAGCTTTTTAAGAGGATCTCCCTTCGTAAATCAATTTTTGCATCGAGAAATTAGCTAACGCCAGCTGTTGGCAAGGGGAAAATTCATATTTAAAGAGCATTGGTATAACAACAGTATAATAATAATAATACATTGTAGTAAACGATGCAGTAATTATCATGTTTGTCATTGCATACATCAGCCACGACGAAAATAAGGGTCGAACGAGCAAAAACGAAGAGGAACTAGAGGTTAACGAAGAAAGAGAAGGGAGAACGCAGAGAATGAACATTACTGGAGCCACTCGAATTTATGAAATTGCAATTTCAGCCACGGCTTTCATCGCACTCGGAGCAATTTATCTCGCTACCAGAGCAAGGAAACTACCTAATCCTTTTCCTTATTCCCTCGGATTTCCTTTCCACTGATAATCTTAAGGGTCCTCTACGAAATTTAATTAGTAAATGTATCTCAAAGAAAAAAAAGGAATGAAGGAGAAAGTACAGACGGATATATGTAAAAATTTTTATTTTTTTTATTTATTCATATATATATAATGTAAAATATATATTAAACAATCTGGACATCTATAAGAAGAAATTTGACGCTGGGGAAAGGGCGAAGATACGGAAATTTTATAATAATCTAGTATTTTAAAATTTTACCCTAATCTTGTTATTTTTAATTCATGAATTGAATCTTCCACGCGAAGAAATATATGAAATAAGAAAAGTTTTAATAATAGTTTTCAGATGATTATTTAATAAATGTTACCATATTGAATTTAGAGTTTCTGCAAGAAATTACGAAATATAGGGATGAGATCGACCTAAATGCCATTTAGGAAATGGCTTCAGTTTCACTTACGGTTGTTCGCAATGGCCAAACCGACAGTGTTCCGCGCACCGGTTATGTAATAAGTATTCATTTCACCGGGGGGTTTGGGGCACATTTAATTCCGGAGCAGAATACACGAGGAACACTGTGTACGTATAAAGTACGGAAGAATTATGGCCATTCATAACCGCGAGAGCTTACAGAATTAACAGCAACGAGGCTGCGTGACACGAAACAACAGGAAACGTGGACCGCCATGCTATTTAAATCATACGTCCCTTGTCGAGCCTCTAATGTAGGTCAAACTCAAATTACTTACGACAAAGTATTCCGTGATATGTTTTCTACAACCATTACGCAGCATCTCGGTATACTGTCAGAAAATTTCATAATTTCCAAGAAAACTCGACGTCGTTGGTGAGAATTCTTCAGAGACACTGGCGAAGATTTTATAGAGGTGCTCAGTAAAAACGTAGTACGAGGGTATTCTTGCCAGAAATGACATGTGTATATATGGAAAACGATATCAAATCTGTTTAATCTAAATCAGGATAAATTAGTGAGATCCATATTTAGGGCAGAAGTTTGAAATTTATTAAATTTTATTTTTATGGTAGATTAAAATTATATTATAATTTGAAAGATTTTTCTATTAAATTTTACTTGTTGCGTGGTCTTAGAGTTCTCCGGACGTTCACATTCTTTTGTTCCTAAATAATATTTCTAAACACATTTTTATAATACTTCCTTACATTTTTTTAAAATTAATTTATGTCAATGCACTATACCACTCCATTTATTTGTCTAGATTTTTATGCTTGGCAGGGGACGAATAGCCTAAATACGTTTTATCGACCTTCATATAAAGAACTTCCACCGCACATTACTCCCCCAATTTCTCAACCTAATGCAACCTTTCGCAAAAAAGACCACATTGAAACCACAGAAGAGAAGCGAATAATTTAACACAGAGAAGGCAGAAGTAGGATGAAAGCAGCGGGAAAGAGGCACGCGTGAATAAGGGTTGAGAAGTAACCAAAGCTGAAGACAACCAAAGCAAAAGTACATCCTCGTTCATAAGTTATTAGAACTTTTAAGAATCATTATCTCATCTGAAGCGTTTGGTTATACAAAATTCTGTGCAATATTATAATCTCATAATTTAATATTCAGGTTATCGTTGCATTTATTGGTATTTAGTTCCACACATGTCACGAACTATTTTAGATTTAGATTTTACGCGGACTTTTTGAGGTTTTTCAATCTGATTCACTGATTTTCCCAACAGGATTTATAGAGGCAAACATGTACTATAACTTACTATATTATTGCAGCACTTGCAATTAGTTTCAACAAATTCTTGCTACACTAAATCGCAATATCCCACAAATACAAAATTCTGATTGAACCATAGAGACGAACCAATCTGCCATAGACACTTTATTTTCTGGTTCTTGATATCTTTTCTCGTCGCATCTAAAATACACGAAATTTTCTCGTTCTTTCGTTAGTATATCAAAGACTAATATGTCTACAGAGTTTAATTATTCTGCGCAACGCTTGAGGCTGAATTCTAAGGTGTTGAATCTTAGCTAACCCAAATAACGAAACCTCACCCTACTTATGAACGAGAATGTACACAGAACGTCGTTTCGTAATGATTACGACGTTCCGGTAATAAATGCAGCAGAACCAAGCTTCCCTTAAAACTCCAATTAGCAGCAGCCAGTGATTTAATTGTTTTCGAGAAGCGTGAATGTCATCGTACTCTCGCCGTGTCGAGCTTTTCTCTCGATTCAACGTTAAACACGTTCAGCACTATTCGCACCAGTTATACACGTTAATTTGGCCACCGTCTTCTAATTGCACCGGTGGCGAATCGCGACGATGCTAGTCGGCCTACATGGAAAACGTAAATCCAACCTGGAGACCAAAGGAGAAGTAATTTCTAGAATTACAAGAAACGCTGAACGTCGAAAAAGCCTTTGACGAAGGTCTAAGCGAAGGATTGAGTCGGCACGAATTAATTGGATTGATCGCGACGGTTACTTTCCGTCTCTGTACTTCCGGTGCTTCTTTGACTACCTTGAATGGCTACCTTGAATTTTGTGTATTTTCGGGACTTTTTAAATCTCCTAGAGCTTTGTTTGAGAAAGAGTAAGTGAAAGAAGAAGGTTGGTATATTTGCTGTTGGATACTCTGTTATAAGAATATTGAGGTTCATTGTAAATTGGCTTTGAATGGATTGAGAAAACACTAGACAATTTGAGAAAATTAAATCATTAACGCGTTCACTGCAAATTTCGTGCATTTTTTCCTGGAAGCAATACGTTGAAATATAGTAAATCGTAATATTTCATTCTTCATAATATTTTCTGAATCATTTACATCGTTGAAAATGTTTTAGTCTATGAAATTTATCTTACTTCAATCATTCTGAGAAATATATTAACGTAGATCGCCGTAGATGACCAGTTTAGAGTTATTAACAATTTTTAGTCATTACTTCCTAACGATCTATGTAATGCAATTTTACTTAAAAGTTAAATAACACGCAACTTCATATATTTCAACACATCTTAAAAAATGAATAAATATTAGATGACACATTCCAACGAAGATGGACACTATATTGTAAATAAATCTCACACCCTTGCTGACCTCGTTCTCCGAACAATCCTCCACTTATCTGGCGACTGTACTAATTTGAAGGGCCCACAAGCGGTTCTTGGAAGTTGCGTAAATAGGGACGCGCTACTTTTAAAGGAATGCAACGGATCCGAAACGAAATGTTCGAAGGAGAAACGGACGGTCGTCGTTAGCCAGGAGTTAATTATAGACAGGAGCGCGTAATTTTGGCCGCGTTAAGTTTATATTCATCTGTCACGCTCTGAAAAGGTTCACTGCACCCGGTTACACCGCGGCACCGGCTGATACGACGCGCTTCGCGAATTCGAAATTAAATGTTTCACCCGTTGTAACCTCGCTTCCAGAGAATTATGCTACCACTACGCCTTTGCCCGGAAACCGGCACCCGTTCGCTTTGATCTCGTCTTCCTCGCTTAACCCTTTAGCCAGGCAAGTTATTGCGACAATAACGAGGATAGCTGAAATTTTCCCTATTATTTAATCGTGTACAAGATCAGGGAATGCATTTTACAAACGAAATTTAATAACGGATAATGCACGGATGATTTTATACTTTTAGATTTATATCTAATATTTCAGTAATAGTGTTTCCAATTAGAATGTGGAATTTAATCGAATATGTACATGGTTCTCATTGGGAGATTGTAACAAGAATTTAAGAAATTTTATGGGAACTTTAAATTTGTCAATTTACGAATGCACTCCTTTCTTTAAATCTTCTTCAAATACTATAATTATAAAATATTAGATAGTTACTAATATAATTGCGCGAAAAACATTTGATTCAGTGGCAACAACAATAACTACACCTGATATGTAGTTACATCTGTAATAAGTAAAGCGACAATAATTGAAATACATACAACGATCATAACATACAAAAGTATATAAAACAGTATACAGTATAAAACAGTAAAGAAGTATACAGATCTATTTGTTATAAAATTTAATAGGTGAAACAAATTTCTTCAAATTTCGCGGTCCTGTTTACAACAGTATGAATTCACATAATCGTATAACCCGTTTACAGCACCAACATCAACAGAAATAACTGCCTAATCACGCAACTTTCTCCACTATACCATCAAGGATCACCAGGAAAAAAACACGGACAGATATCATGAAAACGTCGAGGAAAACGTTATCATTTAGTAAGACAATCGCCGCTCTAAACCTGGAGACAATGATTCCTCGTGTTCCCTCCACACTCTCACACAACGACCAACGATGCGAGTGCCCGGCGGCTTCACCGAGTGCACGCTGAGCGAGTTCCTCCTGCATTCGATTCTCCTTTCAATGAGGCATCAGTAATGCGGCAGCGTGAAAAGGAAAGAAAGAGAAAAAATTGTCGGGTTCGGTGAAAGATGCACGTACTAACATACATCTAGAACGATGTGTATATGGGCCATATGAAATGCATTATACCCGAACGATCGATTCCGTTGCATATTCAACGGAGCTCGAGAGGGAACAGGAGAAAGCTAAAGGCGCATTGTTAACGCGCGCACAAAGTGCCGTGCTCGGTAAACATATCGGGGAAAAGACTACTGGGTCACGATGTCTACTACCTTTTTAATCGGGCTGCAAGTATATTATTCCCATCGTAATTTCAGAGGGCGAAGCGAGTACGTTCTAATGTATTAGCAGCGACGATATTCTCGCCACCAGAAATCCTCCTGGGAAGTGGCCTCCTCGAATTCAAACGCGCGAAAGATGTAAGAAAGCATTTGGTAAGCCGGCAAATCGAGAAATTTTCTCCATTTCTACCTCGGTTTCTACGAGGCAAGATAAGATAAAGAGGAAATAGAGGATAAATTTTTAGCGGAGTGAAAAGTTGCGTTCGGAGAAGGAGATTTTTGGAGATTATTCTTGTCGTGGTTAGCCTTGATGTGGGAATATTTCGTTGGGAATAATTTTAAGAGCTTTGCAATTTGAAGGAATATTAAGCTTAGAAGATAAATGTTATGTATGTTATTAATTTTAATAGTACATTAGCAATTCTGTTATCACCATTGTATTGTCTATCTATGCAGGCTCATGAAAACGTTCCAACACTTATCATAGAAAATTCTTATGTATATACATGTCGGGTTTACATTAGAATTAGAGTTAGGGGCGTGAAACGAATCTTCGTTCGGACTACACGATGTCGTTATGCAATAGAGAAGACATTGACTAGCGCAAATACGATTATTATAGAATTAGACAAGTAACCGTGGTAGTTAGATACTCGAGAAACTAATGACAATGATCTTAGGTTCAATAACGAATCCGCGGTCAACGGGATGATAGGTGAACATGCTCACAATATCTAAGTCGAACTCTTTGTTAAAACGTGCAATATCCACCGAGCGTACAGACATAAAGTAACTCGCTAATACGACCTCACGAGAGAATGACTTTCCGTCGCGATGATGCTGCGGAGGAAAACTATGATGGGGTGTGTCTAAGGACACGAGATCATCGGATTCGTCGAGGATAGCCTTCGTTCAGAAGGCGAGGGAAATTGGCGTTGCTGCTAATTGGTCAATCTGCATATCGGTGGTTAGAAAAAGATGCTAGCCGCCCTCGAGGGAAAGTTGCTGGTGGGAGACGCCGTTCGTTGAAAAATAGGTCTCTCCTATCTTCCTGTAGTTGGGACAAAGACTGTTTGTCTGTTTGAAGGACTTTAGGTAACTAGATATTAGTGTTTATAACGGCCCTCAGGCTAGCTGATCACGTACTGTGGAGACGCGTCGGCATCTGGTAACCATCATACCCGAAGAATAGGATCTGCGTGTGGCGAGCCACGGGACAGAAACCATTGGAATGTTTACTGTCGCGTGCCGCTACAAATATTTCTTTTAAGGAGAGCTATAGAATTACTCCGTACCTTTGTTAGACAAAGCGTTCATCCCGTGACCGCGGCTACGTTCGGCGACTGGCTGTCGCCTCGAGCCCAAGCTCACTATCACAAATCTCGAACAAATACAATCGGATCGAAAGACGACAATTGTTTAATTACGCCTATGATAGAATATAGATTAGGGGATTATCCCGAGGTTCCAAAGGGGAGGCTTCGGTGTCCTTTCATCTCCGACATACACATGTACGTTCTCATGTTAGTTTCCAACTTTTTCAACGGAATCATCATAGTTGAGTTTCATTAGAGTGTTAATGAAATTTTAACGTGGAAGTATAACACGCGTAATATATTCGTAAAAAATGTCTACAAGTGCTCGAATGTAATGTATGCTCATCTGTGATACCTTAACGATCCCATTGAAACTGCCAAAAGAAAGATAAAGGAAATAAAGTAGAAACAAAAAATAAGGAAGGACAGAGAATTTTCATCAATGCAATTGCCCAAGGCAATTAGAAAATTCAGGCTTAACCGCATGACTCGAGGCTAATTCGAAGCTTACAAGTTCGACCGCAATTTCCCGCGAACTTGTAAAGTATGAAATTCGGTTTCACGTATAATTTGTAGCTTGTCTTTCGAGAACCAGGTCCGCATTATATTCCTTTCTGTTTGCGAAACGCCGTTGCGACTCGCCAAATTGCTTTTCCACTCTTTATCGAACGCGAAACTTCTCTCTGAACCTCTGAAAACTGCTCTCACGAGCAAGGCGTGTTTCTATTTGCATTTGAAACGTGGACCCTCTTTTCTGGGTTCCTCTCGTTCTTCGACCAGAGCGAACCAGAGAATTGCTCATTTAATGGTGTGCATGATCCGCGAGAAAATTGAAGTTTCCAACCTGTTCGTGCGGAACGTTGTTTACCGGCGATGTTTTTTCCTCGATTTCTTTTTCGTTCGCTCTCCTGAGATGATATCTCCGCTCATATTGCTCCTCCCGGCGATTCGTTTAATCGTGACTAGCTTCTGCTGTGCTGTTCGCAAGAATCGCAGTCGATGCAGTTGCAGTTTCTAACTATATTTTTGACATATTAATCCAAGTTTAACTATCGCAATTCTAGTATTTCTATGTGACCCTTATAATTTAATTCGTAGAGTGGTATTTTATAATTATTATTAGGTAATCTTCGTTCTTAAATTGTCAATTCGTTAACAAAATCGTAATGGAATAGTAACATCGTGTTATGTTAAAAGATTAGCTTTTAAAAGATACTTTTAATATTGAAATTCTATGATTGTTATGCCATTTTTATAATTTAATTCATAGAGTAATTCCATAATTACTATTCGATAATCTTGATTCTTAAATTGCTAATTTATTAACACGATTGTTATGGAATGATGGCATCTTCTTATGCTAAAGGATTCATTTTTAAAAGATATTTTTCATATTGAAATCTCATTATTTTTATGATTTCATGCATGAGGTAATTTTCTATCGTTAATATCGAATGATCCCAGCTCTATAAAATTGCAGATTTATTAGGAACGACTCGTAGCCGACAATCGAGATACAATTAGCGAGTTGGAGGATATACAGCGCAGGGCTGCTTCGCTTCAGATTCCCTGTAGCGATCCGCGTGAGTCACGGAGAAAGCCAGAGAGAGGAAGAAATATATATGAAGAGAGAAGAGTTTTGAGTGGTCTTTTTCCTCTGTGGCCTGATTCAGCTCGCTTCGCGGTGGTAAAAATAAAGGAATGCAAATTTAATTACCGGAGTACTCGGCACGTCGACGAACCGCGGGGAGCTACATACATTTCGCAAGTACAGAGCCATGACATTTCGCAAAAATTTTAGTTCCAATTAATCTTGTCACCATATTTCCCCGCGTTCTCTCTCCTTCTGTAAAATATCTAACGGTTGGCCCGCGTGTAACGTTATTATATGCGATATTACGATCGAACAAAAATGACAATGTCATTCGCGTTAATTGACACGACAGATCCCTGCCATAAGTGGATAAATAATCTCCATTTAGTACGATGCAGTTCTTTTTTCCGTCCCTCTGAACAACGATTTAATTATTCATCCATTCAAAAGCTAATGGTAATATGTAATGCGTAATTGAATGAATTATATCGTTGTTAAATAAAGTAGCAAGAAATTGTGCGATAATGTTTGACTGATTTTTTACATTATTTAGCTATGTTTCGGTATTCATTAATGTATAAAATATTAGATAATGTTTTAATAATTCCTCTGTGCGATAAATTTTGTAGTACAGCATATAATGATTCATGGCATGTGCTGTCGATACGGTGTCCATCACTGCCACCATTAAACTGTCATTCTGAATCGCTCATTTTTCAAATGGAATTCGTTTTATTCAATTTTTCACATAAAATCCATTTTTTTTCGAGTTAAATTGTAGTGAAAAGTATTTTTAAAGAATCTGTGCTCTATACATATAGATAATATCTATGTATTCTTTATTTTATATACATATATATTTATAGTATATAATAATATAATATATGGAGAATATATATTTATTCTCTATGCCATATATCATAGAAAATATTTTTCATAAAGAGCAAACTAGAACCAAAGCTGTACTGACATCAAATGTACCATTTAATAGAACTAAGCACCGATTTTCATATCTTTGATACAGTATCATTCGAACGATATTACTAAGCCATATTTCGATGTATATCGACTGATTGAAGCACTGCACAATATAAAATAACAATGTGTGATTAAGGTAAATCCTATCTTTTAGCGCCATAAATCGCTATTATTCACGTTCGAATAATCGCACGAATGGATGAAAAAGAAAAATCAGTCAAATGGGTTGCGAGCTTTCACGCGCGTGAACTCACGCATCACGCGAGCATTATGCGTGCCTTAACACCAACCGTAATGGATTAATCCCCTTTTTACTGTGCCTTCCATACAGAATCGTATTCCCAGCGCGATTCACTGTCACACCGAAGGAAATGTCATCCATCACTCGGGTTGTCTCGAAACTGTGTGCTCGAAAAAAGGCTTGACAGACGAACAGACGGATATGTGTTCAACATAAGCCGATTTGATAGGGAAAAGGTGAGTCTGTATCCGTTTTGAGGTATATATATACACCTATCTACAGTTGTAAGGAATAAAGGTGAGTTGCTATAGCGTAGAATTTACGCGTACTCCGTTCGAAGCTACGGATAAGTAGTATTAGACAGTCACTGAACGGACAAGTCGATTCTACTGGGAATATGCACGAAACACGCTGCGCACGTCTGTTATACACGCGCAAATAGCTTCAGTAGCAGCTAATTTTAATAAAATATTTTATCGTATTAACGTTGGACGAAGAATCGTAGGTTTTAAAAATAAGATTTGAATTACGGTGAGTTATGTGTCAGCTTATAATACTGATAAATCTTTTAGTATCTCGAAATTTTATTCCAAAGGGGTTTCTTTTGATATTGTGGGCATTTGAATTGAAGTCAAGCTGTTGAAAACCAATCAGTCTCTACTTTATGTAAATCTTATACCGAAATAATGTTCAGCTTCCAGGAAATGGATAATTCGGATTAATTCGGTCTAATAACTCAAAGAATAAAATGTAAATGGTAAATGTAGTCCATTGCTAAAGATCTCTTCGTCCTTTGAAATTTTATTCCAAAGTTCTTGCTCATATTCTGGCCACAGCAATATTAATCGCGGCGGGTGAATAATGGTCGAAAAATTGAAATTCGAGTACAGAATTGGGGCCATTGTTAATTTCTTTGATCCTCTGAAATTTTATTCCACAATTTTTGCCAATATTACGGTAACAGGAATGTATTAATTACTGAGAGTGAATAATGGCGCAAAATATAAAATTTAAATAGCGGTCCATTGCCGAGTTCTTTCATTCTTTGAAACCTTATTCCAAAGCTTCTATTTATATTCATATTTCAAAATTATTTTCCCAATTACATCAGAGATCAAATCTTCCGTTTTCTGTAGATTTCTCCTTCCTCTTAAATTATTGATAATAAAATTCTCGCTGGTATGAACCGTAAAAGTCAATTCTCTGGATTTTCCAAGAACTTCCCGATGCGGAGGAGCAACCTTCATACCACGAACTTCATAAAAATCGAGAATATATGTGAACGAAAAAGGGGAAGCCGCGAGGAAAAGAAAGGAAAGAGACGATTCACCGGAAAGCATAGCAGGGTACTATTCAGTAGCTTGATAAACACACCGCACGGAGGAAAAGGCTGAAAAAGAGTGGAACAGGAGTGGAACAGGAGTGGAAAAAATGCGGAAGAGCGTCTCCTGATCTGCATTTTTCATTTAGTCCCTGTTCCCTTCGGATAAAATGCATTAACGAGTGCTCGCGTGAATCATACCGCACCCCATACGGACCACTGGTTACCATGGACGAGTAGCAATTCGGAATAACAGTGCAAACAGCATTGGTGCGGTTGTTCGTGCGCGACATCATCGTATATTTAATTTTGTATACACCATTTGCATATCGAGCTCGCTTTGCATCTTGCTGAGACTTCAGAAACGCTGATTTTCAAATCAGCAAATTTTCAGATCAATCAATCACTTTCTTTACTTTTTACAGGGTCTCTGAACATCGTAGTGCAAGTAGGAGAGTTTTAATTCGTTGCCCTCTTATTTTGCAATTTATATTCGAATTAGTACTTATGTTAGAATAGGCTATGGAAATTGTGTTCGTTTATACGATGGAATATAAAATTCTTTTGGAATCTTCTTTAAGCGTATTATTGCTTGTAAAAAGTAGAATAAAACAAAGTATTCATTCGTGTTTAAATTCCCAAATGGACGAATGGAGCTGATGGTCGATTAACACTTTAACGAAAGAATATACCAGTTATCGGTCTACTTAAAAATTTCATTAACCATGGCAGATAATTTTTAAACGTAAAATATAAATATTTGAAATAATACGTAACTCGAAAAACGTTGAAGAAATTATATAGGAATATTAATAGAAGCCTCTCTAATATAGATGTAAATGTTCATACTAATATCTCAAACCAAAATGCAACAATTTGAAGAAAAATTGATGAATTTTCTTTTATTTTCTGAACGTGTTCCGGAAGGATAAAAATAAAACTAAGTACGTCGACGTCGGTGAAGCGTTAACCTTCTAGATATCACAGAAGTTGTACAGTTCTCTGAGGCGGGAATTACTTGAAACGGAGAGGAACCAATTTCTCTAGCTTCCTCGATACTTTCAGCGATAATTTCGTTAGAAATACGTCGAAGGAACGATCGAAATCTGAACATTACTGGCTTCACGCTCGATTTCAACTTCGAGATATGTCTCGTACAGAATTCTCTCGCGTGCACCCTCATCCCTTTTCTCCCCAGGTATTTTTCACCGGTGCTATTGATCATTCTCGTCGACAAGGTGTGAGATTGAAAACGTGTCTGTTCGTACCGGCGCGGCGCCGCGGACAATTTCCGCTGCGTCCTCGTTTTCGGCTGGAGGACCTCTTTCTGTTAATTTTAGAAAGGACTGTCGGTTGTGCTAGGAATCGTGACTAGAAAATGAGGAAAACCTTGGTGGCAAGATGCAGATAATTCATTTTGTTTACGCTCGTTGTGTTTATACAACTTATATTACATTATTTTACTGTTTGGTCTTCGTTGGATTAAAGCACGCGCATGGCTGGGCGTGTCTGACTAGTTACTGACTAATACTACTTCTCGCTTGTTATAATAGGAAATCAGACAATAAATCTTCGTTGCAGGAAAATTTCAACTAATATAAGAAATTATTTCTTGATTTCGCTGCTCTGCGTTTACGTAGAGTTTAATTTATCCCTTTGGGAAAACTCCGAAGTGTTTTATGGGCATAAAAGCTTCCTATGATAAATGTTCAAATATTCTCGCGAGCCAATGTATATTTTGATAATGTCTATTGAAAACATATAGCATCCATTTCGAGTTATACAGACCCGAGCGCAGCGGGATTAACGTTTCCTCGACTCAACAGGAATATTCAATGCCATTAACTCACTCGACGATCGAACGAAGAGGCGAAAGCCGATTCTCAAACAAAGAAGGCAACACAGTGGATTATCCTTCCCGATCTAGCAGCAACAGCCACTATCCACAATCGTCGTGCAATTAATTACGTGCTGGCCGTTTAATTACGTTAATTTCAGGAATACCGCAACGATCACCGGCATGAGACTCGTTCGGCAAACGTGTTTACGCGGCATGTGATTCCCTATGTTCGATAATTGCACGCCCCCGTTTCCTATATTTCCTTTAAATTTGATCATTTTTTCCCAGAGAGATAGCTGCAATTCCCGGTGAATGCCTATGAGTAGCGAGATACGCGAGGAGAAAAAACGAATGGAGAAAAGAGCGGAAAAAGAACAACAAAAGAAGATATGAAAAAAGAGAGAGAAGAGGTGGGAGAGAGAGAGAAAGAGGACCGGAGAGGGAGGAGGAGTAAAAAAAGAAACAGTAAAATGAAAATTCACGAGGGTGTGCGTGAGACGTTGCTTCGTTTCATTTCCGTGGAAAATTTATTGGATATATCGACGGGTAGGGTGAGTGGTAGCGGCCGTTTAATTAAATCAATAATAAAGGGATAAATAAACTGCGCGATTCCGTATGGATGAGTTTTCATCCCGTGATTTTCGTTCGATGAAACTCGTTACACGAGTCGATGATATTTATACGGAAACGGCGTCGCAGTGAACCCGATATAAATTTTTGATGATATAACTTTCAGTCTCGGAATTGTTGATTCGATGATTGCCCGGATGTTTATTAAGAGCGTGGTAAAAATATCGACCATTTGCACGAGCCTCCGTACATTAATGTTTGTTAATCACAGTTCATACTCGAGGCTCGATTTATTAATATTTGTAATTTATTGGAGAATTGGAAAGATTTGAATTAATATGCATCGTTTAATTAGACGTAAAGGAGTGTTTGCTCCTCTGCCAGGCGGAAGGATGCTCGTGAATGTAATTATAAAAATTTTGCTATCGAGCAAGCCTCAGTCGCTGCGTGTAATTTTATGGAATACGAAATGTAATCGGCGGACTCACCTGTGCATCTGCGAGGATGCGCCGCATCAAAGCCAAGGTGGGGTGCGTTGTGAGGTCATCTTCGAGGGCAAGTGCTTCACCTTCTTTGTTTAAGCGGTTTAAGGTATTGAGGGCTGCAACACAATATAAATAACCTTGTAATATGAATCTTGTAACATCAACTAAACCAGCGAAATAATAAGGAGATGGAAAAAATGAGAATAAAGTAGGAAGAAAAAGCAAGCAAGCCAAAGTTCGTCTGCAGATTATACCATTTTTAGTTTAATTAGTTGGGTTACCCAGAATTTTGTAAATCATGGATTCAATTAATTTTATCGTAATAATTACAATAATAAATAAAAACTGTATCATTAAATCTTACGATGTAACAGTAACTTCCATTCGAAATATTTTTTGGTAAAATATAAATCCCAAGATTAACTCTTTAAATCATTTTATCGTAAAAAAATTCCATAAATTCGAGGAAAATACGAAAAAATCTTTGTTAAAACACTTTGACGACTTGTGTCGCGTAGACGTGACTTCGTTCTGCCATCTGCTGTTGACTGCCGTCACGTTTACGTGACTTCAGCCTTTCTTTTAATTTAATCGCCACTTGAGCGTGAGACAAACGATTCCCGTGTTTGAAAGTGTTCTACTAAAGTAAAGCGATTTACGAATGCGCTGAAAAGACCGGCAATTTGTGAGTCTAATGATCCAGCAAAAGTGAACGGTCAGAAAATGATTATAATCCCAATTTCTGTAACTGTATGGGACAATCAAAAAATAAATAAACAAAATTCAAATAACGTTTATGCGTGTAGAAAATAAATGAAGATAATATGATAAAGATTTGATAATGATGATGGATTCGATACAATTTATTCAAAAGATGTATCATAATTATAACAACAGACAATATAAGGTGTACGCCGAAATTTGCGACCGACAAAACGTCAACGTAGAATTTTAATTCCTTCAAACAAACTTCTCTGACTCGAAAAAAAGGACCAAGATTATAACGTGAAAATTCCAAGGCAGAGTTAAATACAAAAGACCAGGAACCATGGGATTTGTGCTGACAAGATGGCCGTCGTATCCTGACTCGTTCATCTCGCATTACCTTCGCCGAAGTCGTTGCTACGACGGGATAATTGAATTCTCAGAGCTTGGTGCTCGTGGCGCGAAGGTGGAAAGGCCCGAGGGGTGCCAAACTGTTATCGACAAGCTCGTTTCGATCACAGGTCAGAGACGATGAGCCACGCCATCCCTATGTCTCGTCCTTTTCTTCCTCCTCCTGATACATCGCGTTCGACTTTTTCGAGTGCGCTTTGATGTACAACTCGCACGAGAAACTTTCGTTTGAATTGTTTCGACATCGATTCGCTGAATTCGAATCGATGTTCGATGGGTTACCGATCAACTGTTTTCTATCGATGCTTTCTGTCGATTCACAACACGTTCGTGGTCGAAAGTTTTGAAACGATCGATGTATGCAATGGTAAGCGAAATAAATTTGATTTTTTCTCAATTTAGATGATTTTAAGATCTTCAGAGTGTCAGGGTGTACAGTGCTTGGAATAATTATAGATTCAAACGCGGTTGCTGCATTATTTCTCCAATATTTCCAAGAAACCATTATTCGTGTCTGGGCGTGTCAAGTGAAATCGTTTTTATAAAGGGTAAGTTGAACGCTGTAGAATATCAGGAGCTGTTACATGACGAATTATTGCCTTTCATAACTGAAATAGGAGATCAAAAGACTATTTTTCACGAAGACAATGCTCCCATTCATACAGCCGCCATTATAGAAACGTGGTTTCAAGATTTCGGAATAGAATTTCGCCAGTCACGAAGAGGTTGAGAATTTAGAATTTTGGAAAATAAGGTAAGAAATTTGAAAAAATGGTCACGCTGAAATGAGTTGAAAAATTAGAATCTTCGAATTTTTTAAATGTATTTACGCAATCGAAACTTAGACACTGAGATAAGTTGAAGGTTGAGAATTTTGAAAGCTGAAATCGACCGAAAGTCCATAATTGAAACTGCAGTCAGTCATTGAACTTTGAAAATTGGGATCAAGTGAGAATTTACAGATTTGGAAATTCGTTTGAAAATTGGTTGATAGTGAAACTGGAACTGTGAATACTGACTGATCAAGTAGATCTGTCGAAATACGAGACTAATTGGAATTTAGAATTTTGGAAATTGGGAACAATAGTAGATTGGCAAAGTCGAAGAAGGTTAAAAATATCGTCCTTCAAAAATTGAACTAAATTCAAATTGTCGAACTTTGGAAACTTAAAAATTCCAATGATACCGAATAACATTCAAATTACTTTTTTTCTAAACTTTACATACACTTAACGTTTCTATCTTTGAGTTCTACTAACTTCATCGATTATATTTTTCAATTTAACAAGTGCTTTTAACTATTTTATATTAAAATGTTTCCTTTTAGTCGTAAAAGCCCATTAATATTATGTCACATCTTTTTCTTGCGACTTTCAATTCTATTCACAGCCAATATAATATTACAAATATAATATTATTAAAATGAATAACACGAACAAACGTAATATCATTGATACGTGATAAGACATTTTCAGCAAATACTAATGAACATGCCCAGAAGTTTCATAATAAAAAAGTTTCCTATCGATTACCTCGATATTACGAATATTTCTGAAAGTTTTATCTTCTAGAGAGGATTCCGAGTCGATGAACATTCTCGGTAATTTCATTTTATTCCTCATCCGGGCGATACAAATAATTCATGGGGTAATTGCGTTAAGTTTATTCTGCTCACACCTTCGACCAAGTGTTACATCCTTTCATCAAGAAGTTGTACGCAGCGAGTAATTAAGCGACGAGATAAGAAATCCGTTTCGTTGCGCCCCACGTAACGAACCTTTAAACATTCTCGCTTAATTAGTTTTCAAATTCGAGCAATTACACCATGGCCGAAAGCGAACACCGGCAATTACCCGACTAACGAAGTTACCAACAATCTTTGCCGTGTAAATAAGTTGCTCCGGCCAGTTAACAGATGAAAATCAACCGTTTATTAATTCATCGTGAATCTTTTATTTCAGTATTTAATCGTAATTTATTCGATCATTGACTTGATCACAAATGTTACGGTGGACTGAGCGTTGTAATACGATTTGTAGAGAATTTGTATCGAGAATTTCCCCGCATAGAGAACCGCAGAGAATTATTCTCTAATTCTAGGATTTGCAGAAAGATTTCTAGAAAATTTCATGTTGTAAATATTACTAATATTGTCGTCGCCTGAACGTGAACATATTAAGGGAAAAGCGTTAGGGATGAAAACCTCGCGTGAAAAATTCAGAATTTGCAGCAAGATGTTCGTAGAAAATTCTACATTTCAAACATTAATATTGTCGTCACGTCGTCCGGATTTAAGGATATACAGGAACAAATTTCGTACAGAGAATTCAAAATGTGCAATAAGTTGTGCATAAAATTTATTACGTTAGAAAATTTTAAGAATAAAATTTCTCATAGAAAATTGTTTAAAATCCAACGAAATTTTTTAGAGTTTATGTTTTAAAAATATCGTCATCCGATGGATCTGATATTGCGAAATAAAATGTCATATTGTATGAAATTTTCTTCACATTATTCAGCTATTATCAACAATGTTCATTGCGCGTTATACTACGTAATACAGTGGAAGATTATCAGGGACGATTGGGGTAATGTGTAATTGACGGAAAACATCGAAATTCGATGACATTTTCCACAATTCGGAGCACTGTACTGTTTTGGTGGATATCGATGCATTAGTACACCTATCGAACTCTCATAAACGTCAATGTAGCGAGCTCTCGAAACTCCTCTCTCTCTCTCTCTCTCTCTCTCTTTTCCAATCGCTCGTTCAATTCGATACTCGATTTATATCCCATCAAATTCTCATTTATTAGAAAGTATCGAGATAAAATTTGAAGTACGTAGACGGTTCGTTACGGACGTGAAGTTTTGTAGATAAAGCTAACATATGATCGGCGTTATATTATTGAAAATAAAAAAGCGATCAGTTCAAAAGTTCCAGTATTTTTAAGCATTGCTCTATCGAAGAAAAGTGAAGTCTCTGAGAATTGAGGTAAAAATGGCAGATAGAAAAATGTCTAAAATACCTTGAACGTTTAATTGGCCAGTTTAAATAAGATTCTAGTAGACTTTTTAATAAGTAAGAACTTTCATTGGGAGTGATCAAACAGATACGTTGACGAATACTATGAAAACGAATATTATCGTGATTAAAAATACTAAATATAATCATAGAATAGTTAACACAGGATTCATCAACGATTATGATATAAAACCTGTACGAAAGAAAAATTGTAAATTTAAAAAACTTCTGGAAAAGTACCAATTAATCGTTCCGATTCGTTTTAGTAATATTTCCCTTCTATTCCGTCCGATATTCACATTAAATTCTGCGTTTTCGTTCGTTAGAGAGTGAAAGATGTTTAAAAATCGTGGTATCCGTTTGATTGTCCGCCTTAATATCTTTTCGTATTCCTTTGGAGGAGATGGTTTTACGTTTGCAGAGAGTTAAGACAGGCAAGTACACGCATCGGGTTACGGTCAGGTATGTGCATTAAGGCACATAAAGGGCTTACGTAGACGTAGGCGACCCTCCCAGCTGGTATATAGGTCTACGTGCAAACACGCAAGCACGTTAAGTGCGCTTCCAGCACGAGGTCGCTATGAGACCAGCAGGGAACCGCGAAGGGGTTAGCCTGATATATGGGATAGCTTGATATTATGCGCCTCCGCACAGACCGGAGGAATATTCTTTACGATCTTTCCTCGAAAATGAAACCTATTCGATACGTCGAGATATACTCGACAAAATAGCCAGCTTTTATTTAACTTCGCGTGCAGATTCGTACTATTTTTGCAGACAGGAGATTAACCCTTTTATTGCGATTAGGTTGTCCGGAAAGTGTCTATCTTTTACAGACACGTCTTTTACAACGACGCATCTTTATACAAACATGAAACCTAATCTGTCGAACGTTGTGATCTTTATTTTGATAGAACAAAATGGATCATACGTAATTCGATAAAATAATATAAAACGGAAAATGTTATGCATCCATTATTTCCCTATAAAACGAAAGAAACTTTTCGGACGACCTAATATAAATGGTATCATAAATATCGTTGTAATTTCACTGAGAGTTTCACTAATCTTCAGTTAGTAATAATTGAGTAGCTTTTAATTAGTAATAATTTTATACTTCTACTTGTATAAAGATGAAGAATGTTTCGAAATATAAAATACCATAGTGCGTATTAAAAAAAATAATAAAGTTAGTCTATTGTAATAAAAATAAACTTGTCTGAGCTAGTATAACGAAAATAAACTTCACTGAAAGAATATGATAAAAAGTTAAAGGTAATTTTATAAATAGCACTTTTATTGGCAATATATAATTACTATCGACTAGATCAGCGTTGTTACATCTCATCGAAAACTTTTTGCCAAGGTTTAAGGAATAAAAAGTGGCAATATCGGTAAAAAAACATAAATAAAGAAAAGCACTAAATACAGATTACATGGAAACATCTATACAACTTTAATTTATTTTCAGAGTTCTAAGATCTCTGAAACTTCGCTGTAATACCTTCAATTACGATTTATAGCTGTGAGATCTACCATCAACCTTGCTGCAGTACTCAAATTTTTATGTCCGACTCACGCTCAACAAACAAGAACAAGCAACAGGAATTTTTGTTAAACATTTGAACAAAAATTAGTTAGTTTTAAACAAGGTTAAGGTTTAGTTTTAATACAAATTAAAAAGTGTTTCTCATTTTCTGCGACACTTCTCAAAATGATATTTTACCTCTTTAAGAAGCACTTTTCAATATATTGAAGTTTGAAAAAGATCGGAAATACCGATCAAGTTGTAAAGTGTTATCGTATATTAAAGCATCTTTCTATTAAAAATGCTATTTTCTACGATTTTTCTTAAACCTTTCACCCGCTCCAGCTACTCACTCCTTTTCTAAAAGCAATTTATTAGAAGATTAGAGACTTCTTTCAAAGTCAGTTTCAGCTGCATCCTCTACGATATTGTGCTTTATGAAATAGCAACGACCAATCACCAAGAAAGCCCCATGTGCACCATGGTAATCCATATACCACTTTTTTTTCCTGCAAGACTCACCTTCCTCGAAGGGCTGCGCCCGTTTAGCGAATGCCCTCGAGAAAACGCCGCGCGGTTTCGAGGTCTCCACGCCGTTTTCTACGGCTGCGCTCATTTTTCTGAGTGGTCCTTCACGGAGCTTGTGTTCCCAGGATGAATAAAGGGACCATCTGAAATTCACGTGACACTCAACATCTTTGTTTAAGGAATCCGCGGTCATGGTGCGAGAGCTTTGATACGAATCTCCGTTTGACGTTCCTGCAATCACTTTTCACCCCCTAATTAAACGATTGAAACGATTTTCTACCGTAAAATAATTCTCCCTTATTATTGGGTTTCAATTGTATGGACGATCTTCTTTTCTGTTATTAAAGTTGGATTTGAGGAAATAAAAGATACTTCACGAGCTTGGATTTTGAGATATTAAAAGTACTTCTTATGCTTAAAATTGAATTTGCTATACGTTTAATAATTAAAAACTTACTATACTATAATATTTGTTATATCAAATATTTGCTATATATTTCTTATCTTTATTTCATTTTATTTTTATTTTTTTATATATATATCATATATATTTTGCTATATAGTTGCTATAAATTTATACTTAATAAAATATGTATATATAAAAATAATAATAGATACGAATAAATCGTCAATTCAATCGGTACTGATGTGTCTAATGTTACGCTATTGAAATATTGTACCACAATGGTGAATAAAGTTTAATGTATCTAGATACAGAAGCACGTAAAACCTGCAAGTCCCGTAACACGGTGTTACAGAAAATTAACGGAATTTATGTCACTGCTCATTATTACAAAAAAATATTACATCATGTACTCCATTTCACCATCTTGATTCGTTTCATAACGATGAGAATACAATGTTCCCTGCGATTTCACCATTTCCACTTATCACCAAGATTCCAACAGATAATAAAAAAGAAAACTCCGAACGATCTACATATCTGGTTTTCACACATTTTCTCCAACGTACACTATTATTTCCGCTGCAGTAATGTTTTGCAATTTTCCTATTGCCCCGGAATATATCACCTTGGCTACGTAACAATGCGTCATATTACATCACTATAGATATTCGCACAATGTCCCTAGTTAATTGCTGTTCTTCAATCAAGAGTTTCCCTTTAATTAAATGTAGATTATCTGATTACGGAGTAGAGATTACAACGAAGAACTGCCGGTGGTACGTCAAAGATTAAAAGCAACAAAGGGTGAAATCCCGTACAACATTGCATTCAAGGTTCTCTCTTTACGAGGCCTGGATAACATAGCATTAAGTCTACTCTGTTTAATTACTAAATCTTTATAATCTTCGCGAGCATTTTAATGCTGTGTCCAATGGAAGGCTGTTCTGGGAGATCTAACGATGACGTTAACGATTGTTTGAACATGATTAAATTGCGAGCACCGATTTTAGAAAGGAAAAAGGTAGAACGGTGCTAAAAATCTTGATACTAAATTCTTTTAACGATAAAAATATGAGTGGAGGTTGCAGAAAATGGCAGGCTGAAAATCGTAGTGATGTAGGTCAAGATTTTCAAGTTCTGGATTTATAATTACCCATTTTAATCTTCAAACGTATTATTCCTTTAGATTCATAATTAATTAAGTTGTAATTTTACTCTGCGTTTGACACGTTCGTGATTTGGAAAAATATAATATAGTAATAATAATATTTATCATAAGCTAGACCAAATGTCTATTGTACGTTTATGTTTAAACTTGCAGATCTATGTCGGTAGTTATTTTCCTAAAACTTATTTTACACCTTCAATACTTTTTCCTTGGTTCTGTTCTAATCCTAAACCATACTATACTAGCAAATTTCCTTAGACATACATCAGTGTAACTTTAGCCTGTGTTCTTATTTACACTCTATTGAACTCTATCCCCTTCTTTGCTTCCTGGATAAATGATTTGGAAAAATATAATGGATTTTTTGTAACAATAAACACAGACTACTATTTCACGAGGAATAGGAATGAACTTACACCACTATGATTCTCACTCCTGTTATCGAGTATAGTTGATTTTCTCTTTCGAGGTGAATCTGATTCAAGAAAATGGAAGACGATTTATGGAGCGTGAATCTCTGTGATATAAAACATTTCTATGGGAAAATAAACAAGTGAAAGCTGTAGTTATATTTCTCGCGGAGAGAACAAAGATTTATAGAGTGTCTGCAAGTGGTATATTTTTGTGAAACGATCCTAGAAAGCAAAAACTTCTGCGATTATTTTCGCAAAGACTACACGAATTAAATTTTATATAGATTTCATTTAAAATACTTTATAAATTGTACACTCCCATTTGCAAATATTATATCGCTCTTTTGGTATTGCATTAATATTGTAATTGTTATTCTATTAATATGTAATTATTCATATAAACTTCTCTACTATTATATATTTTGAATCATGCAGAAACCATGTGAATTAATAACACGCAAGACTTATTAGTATTTAGAGTTACGTTGAAAGGTTGATAAACTCTTGCTTTAAGCTTCACAATTCTAGTTTATCGTCCAAACGTAACCCTTAGAGCGCGAGCTTTGACAACGGATATCTACAGCGATGGCAGGATAAACATCCCCTAAAAATTCGAGGCTTACGGTCCCTCGTATTATTAAGGGTACTGTGTATGTACATACACATCGTTCCCCCTCGATGGAACTCGATATTCGATCGTCATAATTTATCATTACACAGGGAAAAGGACACGTTCGATAAATCCTCGTTGCGTTCAACCAAGTTTGCTCGTTGATTTACGCGCCTTACTGTTAGTGACTTTAGTCATAAGGGAGACACGGTATCTATGGGTCTATGGTGGCTTCTTGCCAATACAAAGCACAATGGAAAATTAATAAATAGATAAATAAATGCTTTTGATCATAAGAAAGATTTGTAATATACAAAGGAGTATGGAAAATAAATAAATAATAAATAAACAAAATAAATGAAGTGGAAAATCGAGAAAGAAATCATGAGCCAATGGTCAAGTGTATTATTAAGATATCTATAATTTCATAACAATAGAAACAATAGATTGCCTTCGATTTTCTATTCGAAGAGAAATAAATTAATGATTTGATCGTTCAAAATATTGATAATCCAAGTGATACGAATATATTTTTGTACTCTTCGAAATAATCTATTCCGTTCGATTTTATGTTTGGAAATAAACATATCAATAATTTAATCGCTTAAAATATTTATAATCCAGGTGACACAAGTTAATTTGGCTTTGCCAATTAATTCTTTAACTACGGTGGATTTGGTTGACACTATTACAATGCCAATAGAGCTGTGAATTTACATTTTGCTGCAAATAGAATATAAAAAAGGTGAGTACTAATTTTTAATTGAAATTATTTCAAATTTACACACAAGTTATAAAGTATCAAATTTGGAAAATAACTGTTTATTACTACGAACATAATAATTCCTTATTGTTAGATACACATTAAAACAATTGAATGAGATAATGGTACAGAAAGAAGTTCTCAAGTTAAGCTATGTTCAACTAGAATCTTTAGTTACTATAAAAGTTTCATACTACGAAACTGCTGCAATCACATTGCGATTAAAAGAGAATAATTACACACACAGATTGGAAGATCGAAATGAATTAATTAAACAAATTAAAAGACGTAAACGAGAAGAGTTTAAGAACAATTCTGCGAAGCTAGAGATAAGCCAGAATTAGAATAAATTAAGGAACAAACATTAGATCAAACAGACTGGATGCAAAATGAGCGAGTAATTTCGTTTATTATAGAGAAACAGCTGGAGTTGTCACGTTTATTCCGAGCCGTGGCAATTTCTAATGCACGACCCCCTGGAGTTCAATTCCGAAATGGACATATACTGGTTTGCCGATCCCTTTTGTCAAACGGAGGGAGCGTTCGGCAGATGACAGTTTCATTTACAGGATCGCAGCTGAAGCCACGGAAAAACAGCGATTTTCTTTCCTTTCCAAATTGCATACAAACATTAAAATAAAATAAACATTTATTTTCGCCAATAAAAGAAAACAAGCAATTTCATTTTATAAAAGAGTAATTCTGTTTTAGTAAATACGTTCAAAAAATTTCATTGAAAAATCAGTGAAAATTTAAGAGACGCTAGTTTATATATCTCAAAAGCCGAAAACTTCCTAATTAAAATTGTCATTATTAAAATATATTTTAAAGATCCAAAATCCCTTAAACGAAACTACCTTAGTCTATAGATGTTATGAATTTGAAGTGCTACTGTATAGTTTGGAAGTTTTCAAACTAAATTCTTTTTCTTTTATCTCTGTTTCCTTCTTTTTCCTTTTTTTTTTAAGGTACACAAAGTTCTAAATAACGCAACTAATTTAATGTATATAAATTTCCGGAGTTCGTAAGTTTCCAATTAGATCCACAAAATGAAATCCGTTGAAATCGAATTAAAACCATCTTCACAAATTAATCATAGAATCACTCTGTTTTTCAGATCTGTAGAAGCTTCTCCTAATGATTCATTCCATATTTCACTGTGAAACTGGATTTTCCACGACTGTTTCGACTAATAGAAATTAACGGGCGAAATTTTCTGCACTCGTTTAATTCAAAGTTCGAGGTAAATGTAAATTCGATTCGCGAGGACGATATAAATGATGCTGAGAACTGGAGGAAGAAAAATCTCATTAGGAAATTCCATTTTTGCGCGAACAGCGGAAAGCTGACGCGTATATTCTGGCAAGCTTGTTCTTCCACCATTTCCTTTTTCACCGTTGGAATGCAAGTTGCTATGGTGGATCCTTCTTCTGTCAGAAGTTTCAGAATGGATGATAATTCTTGAAACAGAGGCGCGTCCTCGCGAAACGTAAATTTCGTGGTTTGGCTTCACCAGTTCGCCTGTACCTCGTTGCCAAGGGATTCCAAGTGTAAACTTGCTACACTGTCAATTTACAGGGATATTCGTGCGGAGAGTAGATTATCCAAAGAAAATTAACGAGGTTCCTGATCTCACATTTGGTTGCCAGTAAAGATGAAAAATCGACGATTAATAATTATTCTTTGTAAATTATAAATTAGTGTTGCTTAAGAAAGTAAGTTTCGAACGATCAATTGTAAATCAACGTTGAAGGAAAGAATTAAAAGAAATCAAGAAATTAAATAAATAAAATTAAATTAATATCTATAGAAACTTACGAATCGCGGACAAGTATCGAATTTTATTTCTCTTTCAGTATCTCTTCACTATCTATGATAAAATTGGCCAAGAAATGTTATCTCTCATATATTTTACATATACCTATACTTTACATATTGTATACATATTTGCATATTCTATATTTTTACATATTTTATGTACCCAATATTTTATACGCATATCTTTTCTTACAAAAACATAGATAAAAAATATAGAATGAAATTTTTGGCCACATTCCTAATTTTCTCAGATAACATTCTACGCTCCACAAACGACACTCCGAACTAACCAAATCCAGCTTTACATCCAAAATTCCTGCAAAACGTAGCTTCACTATATTATCATTTCTGCATACGCAGATTTATCACTGTACTTAAGGGAACGCGAATATTTTCCCGAAGGTTCTGAAGTATTAGGATAAGGACAGATTGCAGATATTACTGGCACATTAATTCCGAAATCTATGCGGCAATATCTCAGTGCAGATTCCTGCTATCTTAGAATAGGGTGGATAATGCCGATGTAATTTGTATTTACGAGCCTCCGCAGAGCCATTGCACGGCATTGCTCAATGGAGCACACATCCTCTTAGAAAAGAAGCATCGATCGGCGAATAAAGCTAAAGGAAAGAGCGTTCCAGAATTTCTAGTGACACGAAAGATTTCTAGCTAGAAAAATATCTTCGCTAACCGAACCCATCGATACGTTCGGATTTTTTATTCGCGCGAATCTCATTAATGGAAATAGGTTCTTTTTTCTTAATAGAGATCGACTAGATCATGATTTACACTAAGGTTTCGCGACGAAGGTGATATCTAGGTCGGTGAAACCTTGAGGAAAGTTAAATTAGAATTAATACGATCAAGGAGTTGTCAACATTTCTTTATACGCCATGTAAATTTTATTCTCTTCGAAAATAATTGCTCTACTTGAGAAAGTTAAATTGTAATTGATAGATATGATCTATCGTGTTTTTAATAGATACTACGCAAGCTTGTAGCAGATGGAAGCTAAAAATTATTATTCATGACGCCTTGGAAAAGTTGATGTTTTATGCGTACAGGAGTATCCAGATTTTCCAGCTTTCAAATTAGTTGTTTACAGCACTCGAGCAGAGTTGAATTAAAAATTGAAATTAATAGATACGATTCAAAACTTGTAGACTATCGTGTTTCTCTCGTGCATCGTGTAAATTTTCACGTGTTCTCGCTTCTATCAATTCGGATACTTCAGATAAGTTGTTCATCAGTATTAATACACGCAATTAAGGACTTGCAAACTATTTCATCGCGCAAATTTTCCTCTTCCTTTAAAAAAAAACAGCACCATTCGTGGTATCTTCGCAGATAGAAATATTATTAATGAAGGATCATTGATTTAGAGGTCTGAGAATGAAATTGTTCAACTCTTTTGAACATCTAGGTTAATTATTTTCATGTTGTAGAATTGTTGTAGAATTGTTGTAGAATTGTAGAATGTTCCACAGAGAAGCTCAATGCAAAGAAATAAAACTCTTCGGAACTTAGGAAATGCCCCAATTCTCAAATTTAATCCTAGCACACCTTTAACAATTAATTAACGGTCTATATATTCTCTTCTAAGTTCTTGGAAATAGGTCGTGCTTCTACAAATAAAGCTCTCCGTACAATCTTTTTACTACGCTTTCCGGAGAAGCCCTTTCTATTATTCAACTTATTGCCGTCGCAACACATGGGTTTGAGTTTGGCCTGAATTACAAGTCCGCATACTCGAAAAGGGTTATTGAAAATTCAATTGCATCGACATTATATCAACTATCAAAGTAAATCCTTTAATTTAAAAGGCTTCCAATATCAGACTTCGTAATAAATAACGATAAATCTACAGACGAACTAGTAATGAAATAAAAGTTTCTGTTAAATTTTCCAATTAAAAATAGTAAACTTTAGAAAACTGTAGAAAAAAGATACTTCTAATTTAACTGAGAATTTTTTTTCCTACAAAAGTGATGGCACGTTTCACTATTTGTTTTGCAAATTTTATTCATTCGATTCAGTGACCCTCCTCCGATGCGGTACACAATTTTCATATCTCGTGTTTTAAAAAATGCGGTGAAATACAGCATATACAATATGCAGGGATGCGTGATCGTTACTCTTGGAATATTTTCACAGTTAATTTATGCGAAGGAAAATACGAGTTTTACAGACAGCAGCAAGTTTGATAAGCAATAACTCGAGATAAAAGTTGGTTAATTGAAAACTTTGCTCCTTGTCTCTGTTCAATGAATATCGTCGCCTACTCCATACATAGTAAGTGCACATGCGTACGCTGTCTCTTTAATATTCATGAGATTCTGCTTAATTATCACAGCTGTAGACCGTTCGTGTAATCTCGCGGGCGTGAAGTTTCATTTAAATAAACAGAAAGAAGCTTCTTACTCCCGTAACGCATTTCTCGTTCTTCGCGGTTTCACGTGTAGTTGCTTACTTTAATAGTTAAACGCCATATTAAGAATCATGGTAATTTTATTAGGCATTTAAGTATCGCAGGTCTTGCAGACAAAGAAATTGTATTCTGAAATTCCCTTATTATATAAAAAAGGAATTACATAAAAAAATGAAAATATGGTTTCGATAATACTTTTCGACGATTTGACTATAAAAATGAAATATCTTTGACGAACAAAGCGAAACGAAGTAGCTATTTTAATTAAAAATCATGACAATGCGATACTTTCCTTCCGCAATAAATCGCAAAAGATTAATGAACTGTTAATAAAAATGGAAAATGAGGAATATTTTTTGAATTTATTGTATGATTACGTAAATCTAATAATAAATGGTAATGCGGAGTTTTCGAATCGTTCTTCATCATCGTTGCTAATACATTGTGAAATTTTAATAAATCCATGGAGATAAAATTAAATTTGTTCTCTATTTGAAGTTTGATAATCTTTCAATAATAAATCTTGATAAAAGATTCACCGTAAATCATTTTTTCCAGAGAACGTAATTATTATTTTAATACAACTATTATTCATTTTTATTGCAATTGCAATATTCCACCACTCTCTACCAATATTCCACCAATATTTTTCTGTCTTTACCGATTATGTTAAATAAATCCTCAAATCGTTTTTAGCTAATAAATATTTTACTTCTTCAATTTTTTACTTCAAATTTATATTGTCTAACCCTTTATACCGACGATGTGTCGTAAAAAACAAGAACTACAGCGATCCTTTCAAAGGGTTTTCTTTGCGTTTTGAACAACTTTTCGTCTTTGTGCCTCCGCTTTTATTTCTGTCAAAGCGGAAGCACGATGAAAAAGAGAAGAAAATTTGGTAAAAAGAAAGAAAAGGAAGTAAAGAACGAATTTGGATGAAACGTGAAACGTGTAAGAGAGTCAGGTCGTGGATGCCGCCTAATGCAAACGTAACGTAATAATTAGCGGCTGGGTAGCTCGCTAATTAAGGAGAAAGCAGAAGAAATAAAAGAGCTTCTCGTTTTACCGGCGATGGTTAAAACGGCGCTTTCGTTCTCGCTTATTTTCTCAACTTTTCCTACGTTTGTCCCTTCCACGCCTATTCGGATGCATCCGACACCTGTTTCTTTGACAACTCGACGCTATTGAATCATCATAATTGGCATGCAAAAGAAAAAATGTTTGCTTCGAGAAATACCGAGGAAACGTTGTTAAGACGACAGTAGGAATACAGATTTTGTATTACAATGGAAGAATACTTATACAATTTTATTGATTATTTGGTTTATTCGCATATAGGAATAACCAGGAAGGACAATTTTAGATCTTCGACTTTAAATTTGTGATTTCTATTATAGATTTACAAATTTGCAAATATAAGAATATCAGATTTGTGGTTCTTTTATGTCGACATCTCTAAAACTAGGATGTTCAGATTTTCTGACCTTTCGGTTTGAGATTTTTCGGATTATGGTCGTTCAACGCAGAATACAAATAATTTTCTAACATCCTCTATAGCGAAAAATCAAACATCGGAAATGTTCAAACGTTTGTATAAATGATTTGTGAAAGATCAATCTCTTTAACCGCGCACGAAACAAACGTTTGATCGCGAATTCCTTTTGCGAGATTGAACGTATTGCTACTGCAACGAATGCCAATTTCCTACGGAATAATTTCATTTCACATTCTATTCGTCATTTGGTTGGCAGTTTGAACCAAAGGTGAATTAAAGCTTGATAAATTTTGCTCGATTTAACGTTTAATAATACCAATACAATGTAACTTTATCGAAGCGATGATATCTTTGGCTGAGAGGGAAGAAATAATTGGCGAGGAAATTAGGATTGGTATGAAACAGCAAGAGAAAAACAAAGATGTCTGTCCAAAGAAGCCAGTGCACTTAAGTTCGAAGAAGGAATTCACGATCAGAAGTAGTGTTCTCGATCAACCTGCTTGATTTATGTCGCACGAGAACAATAAGCGTTGGAACAATCTGTCTCGCTCGAAAGAGCATTCAGGATGAGCCTTAACGGTGAAAGCCGGACCGGAAGGATCGACGATCCGTGACCACCGACACGACAATGCAAACGGTATCTAAACCTTTTCCTTACAGAAAATTCACGACCATCTTCTCTCGATGTAACGCTATCATTCCTAAGAAGGAAGAACTGTCATTCTAATGTTACGACTAATAATAGTTGATATTAAAAAATTCCTGGAATTTCTGGGAATTCAAAGTTCGTAATTATTAGATTCGCAACTTTTGCGTTCCTCAATTTTTACTGCTATAACTAAGAAATTTTGAAAAGCATTGGTGGAAAAGATTGTGAATTAATAAAAATTGTTACCAGTTGACGCTAGAAAATTTCTGGTATTGTAGAAGAATTTTAAAGTCGAGGTCATTAAGTTTGGAATTCTCAGATCTACAATCTTTGCATTTCTGATTCTTTTATTTACGATTTTCCAATCTGCAATCCTCGAAACTCTCTTCGTTCCATTACATCGTTTCTCTGCTTGCAGTTATTAGCATTGCAAATTTGAAATGTACGAATTCCAAATATCCAGAAGCAAAGAACATTTGTTGCTTTCGTGCGAATTCCCCTTATCTAGTCCTGAGGAGTTACCCCAAAAAGAAGAAGCTATTACAATATACAGCAAAGCCGAAATAAAATACACGAGTACGATGACTGATTCCGTGAGCCAATTACCACAAACCATTCCTCGGGGAAGCCTTGGCAGCTGTGTATAAAGGGTGCTGGTGTGACACGAGATGAGTAGAAAGACGGAAAAAAGGGGGAAAAAGAAAGAAATGGAAAGGCGGAGGGAAACGGGTTCGCGTTTAACGGGTGAGAGGAAAATGACATGGACGTGAAACAGAGATGACTGAGGGGGAGCAGAGCCACGAAATTCATGAATATTTATACCGTGGTTATATCGTAGAAGTAGCATGCGCTGAAAAAAGAGAAAAAGGGAGAACGCCGGCGCCGTGAACCAATTGAACGAAGCGCAAACGCAGAAACTACTACGTACCGCGAATGAAATAGAAGAAGACGTAACGCAATCGTGTACCATTTTGCTTATGAAGATGGAAAGAGGCAATATTGCAGTTGAATCGATATAACTTAATTTATTACCTGGATATATTACGCGAATCGTACGATCACCTCTCTCTGTAATTGTATCGATTATTATCTCTCGTTAACGTAGTGTGTTACTAACGATAGTTATTGGTACTTGTTATCGTTGCTTGTTACTCCGTAGCTGCGATTGAATTAGTAGCTGATTACAATCACGCCATTAATAGGTCGTTGTCATGCTAACGACGGAAATTTTTTTTTTTAAGTGAATGATCAACCTGACGATGAAGTCTACGTATATACCTACAGATTATTTTTCGACCGTTTTACTCTAATGTAATACTATTTCACGTAGGATAAGAGGAACTGATATAAAGGAAATATAAGTTTCTAGTTTAAAAGACTATGCCAGCTACTTTGTTATAATTATATTTATCGAAAATTCGAATTATATATATAGACAGTAGACAATTCGATGGCAATATAATTTGTAGAGAATAACGATAAATCGCATCCTGGAAGTCAGAAAGTCATTAATACGCGATAATACGCAGCGGAAGTACGGCTCGTGGCTTCATTAATAAACATATGAGTCTAATTATACCGAACACAAATTAAACGACTGCAATCTATATACTCACGATAAGTTCACATATATAAGAAATCTAAAAATATACTAAAATGGCTTTGGTTGTTATTTCTACGTCATTTATTTAATACTATTCGAATCTCACGAGGTTACTCCAGTGCCATACGTATCCGTTGCAACGTAATTAACTCACACAAAACGCCCATTCGCGTGCTTCGAATACTGAAACGTCAATTAACATGTCACAGAATAAATAATATCAAACACTGTGAAAGCAAGATTGTTCCTGAAACCTGATTCTCAAACGATCAATCTCGGTATTAACTAAGCGAAATCTAGTCCATAGACCGGGTTTCTAGGATAACGCCAGTTTCATCAGGGAAATGAACAATATAATCAGAACAGCGTATCAGATTGGATCCAGCCCTGACGTCGTAATTGCTTTGTCTCCCACGCCTTTGAAGCGACCAATCACGATCACATAAGCACAATCAAACTTCGTATACGCCGATGCTCGCACGTTGTGCGCCAAAGGATGCAGCAGATTTGCATACGCGTTTCTTCTTTCTCTTTCTAACCTTCTATCCAGCCCTTGTCTCGGATTCTCCTTTTTTCTGCCTCTCATTTTTTCTTTTGTTTCTTTCTCGGTGTCCCTCTTGCTCGTTTATTCGCTTATGTAAGTATAGACGCGCACATACGTGGCTTATGCACATAGGAGGAACAAACACGTGTATACACGTTAAAGCAAGTTCGTGGCGCGCAATTAAGAAGCAATTTAGTGCACCTCCTCGTGAACGAGCTTTCGTAACACATCGTGTACCACGATAAAGCCTCATCCGTGCACCCGGAAGCCCAACTATGTTGGTATTAAAACTATCCTTATAGGAGAGAGGATGATAATGTTTATGGCGCTTCCGGTGCAAACACGTGTTTCATATCAAACATTTTTGAGAATCGATGGTTTTTGATCAGAGTAGAGCGATAGGGTAGAAACAATCGGAGCGATTCTCGATGTGAAAGTTTGACTCCGTAGGATTTAATTATCGCTGATAAAAGGTTGTCTTAATCGTTATATGTACGCAATATTATACACTTGAAATTATTTTAATAACAAAAACGATAATGTACCTATACTGTACTTTCATCTTAAAGATGAACCGCGTACGTATAAAACATTTTAACCATTGTAGGATTTCAATATTATCTAACATAATGATATATAATATCATCATATATGATCATCAATCATATATAATAATTTAAAATCTCTACGTACATTTAAATTTAAACGACCATTCAATTCCTTCCATTTTAATAATCGATCGATTTCTATACCAGTGAAAGAAAAAAGGATCTCTATACGCCGATTAATCTTTCGGTCCATTTATAAAATCCCTAATTCCTATCCCAAAAGAACCATTTTCAAATTCCATAAAAATAGAGAAAAATGGTATGTGCGATATCCAGCCGACAAATCCTTCCTTTCATACCACAGAACTATCCCCTTCCAGTTTCATCCCAAATTACAATACTATATCGCGAAATATGATATCTATACACGACATTATATGTTGGCAGTAGTTCGGTGAATGTACAATGCGACACGAACGATTTCCGGTCCCCGTAAACCCAAAACGGAAGATTAGTGTCCATCTGGGGATGTTAAACAGCAGAAACGTGCGGCATGATTGCAGGAAGCAACGCACGTGACGCACTATGCGATATAGTTCACGTTGTACGCCGCTACCTTCGCTGAATGTGAATATTGTATGAATATGTTGTACGGAGTTCATAATTCTGTTATAACGTTCCGCGTTTCGATCTTTTTTCGCGACTCGGTGGTGTCCTGTCCGCGTCAAAAAGAACTTCTTGACTCCCTCTTATAAAGTTCTTGATGTTTCAGATATACGACCTAATACTTTGTTCGTGAAGCTTCGACTTGTTCGCTAACTGTAGAACCTATGTTTCGTGTCTTTTATATAGAAATAAAGTTAGCGTTTGAGGTCAAGTGTTATTTTAAGTAATATTGTTATAAGCGTTTCTTGTAAGTATTCGCTAATACGGTATAGAAATGTTCTTTAAACAATTGAAATTAAATAGATTCGTATTTGACTCTCTGAAATTTAAATTACGTCGATGATGATCACCAATTTTCCTAAGAGAAAATAAATTGTGAGCCTAACGATGGAGCCATAGAAAATGATCACTAGATTGTGGATATCTGTACAAATTCATAGTTTTATCAATATATACTAGTTAAAGAAAAAGAATCTAGTTAGACAATTATTATTTTACTGAAATTTTCCAACTTTAAGGTAACCTTTCCTTTCACTCCTTAGATGTTTCATGTTTAATCCTACGTTGGTAACTATGTCGATATAATTAAGCAACTATCTGTTTCATCTTCTTGTTCCGTACATTTAAGTGGAAGCAGACAATTTCTGTCTTGTCTTCGTGGTCTCGCTTTTTCACGAAGAGAATATGGAAGAAAAAAGAGAGAATCCGCATTTCGTCGAGTTCCCCGGGAGATCTTAAAATTTAACATGTTCAATCATGTCGCGTACGTTTGTTCACCTGAAGAACCTTCTAGCCGGAATGTTGCGAGAGGGCAACCTTTACGGTAAAACGGGAACGCAACGAGACAAGTACCTTAAATGGCCCGCGGTACTTTTGCTCGTTTTCAATGCCGCGACGAGAATGTGACGCAACCGACCGTGTTATCCATTCCCCTGGCATCCTTCAATTTCCACGGAGCTTGTAACACCATGCGGCTTTTACACCGCTCTCACCAATATGCCTTACTTCTCTGCATTTGCATATTTTCCATCTAAAACACTCGATTTCCGTTAAACATTCGTGCAATTTTAAAAACGATGAAACAATGATTCACTTAGAAAACTGATGTGCGTAGATAATCGTTATTTCATTGATGGCTGAATTTAATAATATTAAGGATTCGAATTTTTAGAATTTACATTTCTTCCAAATTATAAAATAATTTTTAGATTATGAATACATTTACTGTGTGTGTGAATAATGTTATACATTTACTGTGAGCCTTATGTCCATGTTAGAACCGAGTTAGATTTTTTAAATTACAAGGTGAATATCAGATAAAGAGAGAATTTTGATAACGTAGGATTAATTGGTATGGAATTTTAAAACCAATTGTCCTGTAAAAAATGGATAATACGACTTATCGTGTTCTTCGTATAAAATATAGTATTTCGAAACAACGACATATCAAAATTACGCTTTATCTATGCTGTCATATACAACCGTTACCTTAGCCGTATCATCCAAAGTTGCTGACTTCCTGGCAAGAGTCGCGGGGCGTCTCAGCTCTAATTTATACCGATGACAAAATTCAGACAGCTCTATTTCTCGAAAGATCGCGAGACACATCGTCGAATAAGTAATGGATGTAAATATACATTGGGAAATCCCTACGGGTAGCAACCGAATGTCCCGAGGGATCGATATGCAGATAGCCGATTCTCATAAATATTAATCAGTTACGATAGCTTCTGCAACAGCCGCGTGGCTTCGGTCATTTCTTTATTATTATTACCGTTATTGTTATAGTCCCTCTTCCAGTAATATCGAGATACGAATAAATGGGACGAAAAGGGAGAGAAAAAAGAAGAAGAAAAATCGAGCAATGAGTGAATCTTACTGCGCAGGAAATGTCGACTGAGATTCCACTTTGGAACATATCGATTTTTCCGTGACACGTTCCAGGGAATACGTATTCCAGGCAGCGTAAATTCTAATAAATATTTATTGCCCCTGTAAAGCGACATGCAAATACGTGGACACGCGGTGGAATCTCGATTATCGAAATGCGTGTTAACTTCCGGTTATCTGAACATTCGACAACGTGTCTCGCTGGGCCTGCCAACGCCTTTCTCGTTTCGATTAGGTCGTGCTCCAGGAAGATGAAGTGTTGATTAAGGTATGTATTAAATGATAATTAATAAGTTAAATAAAGTTATTTGTTTGGAATAAATCGGATTGAAATCATAAATAACCAAAATGCAAATCTCTTTCAGGTAATACACAATTCATGCATACAAACAACAGAGAAGGTAAAAAGAAAAGATGGTGAACTGTAGTTTATGCTCTGATATATTTGAAATCAAGAAAAGATTATCTTGAAATGGCGAGGATGTTGAGATTAACTTAATCAAAAACTACTGATATTAAATTTGAGCTTAATGTAACATCGGTAGCTTCCTTGATAAATGACAGAAATTTAAAATTTACTGATTTTATAAGAGGGTACTAAGCGTTATTCTAATATGATGTCATTACTCCATCATTCACTACTAGTAACATCGCTTTTAACAATGATTTAATGCAAAATTGACGTACCAGATTATCGATAAACGCTATTAACAGCCGTTATTTCATTAATACTGACGTATCCCACCACAAATCGACCAGAATGTTCAAAGCACTTAACCTCCGATCCCACAAAATCGCGAAAGAACCTGACCCAACACCGACGATATTTCGCTCTCCATTTTCTTATTAAAGTAACGAAATAATCCCAACTAAATGATCTAAACTAAAATAGAAGGAACATCGAGAAGATCGTAACCACAGATAAGAACGTACCTGGAAGATAACAAGTAAAAACTGACATGAAAATTGACGCAAAGTGTTGCGCTACAGAGCAAGAAAGATGTCAAGAGAACATTGAACGAGACAAACGCACGACAAGAGGACGTTTCGCGACGTTTATCAGTTGAAACTCGACGACGAGATAAAACCAGGAGGCCCATCGGTACGAAAGAAGGAGGAGCGAGAGAGAGAGAGAGAGAGGAAGAGAGGGTGGAGAAGGAAGAAGTTGCCGGTGAACATTCCACGGCTCCCGGAGTCAACGAAGGCTCGGCTCATCCAGAGCGGAATCGTTCCCACGCTGCGCGAATCCGCTTGAAACACACCGAGCTATCGCGCCGCTCCTCCAATCGCGTTTCCACTTCCGTTCATTCGTCCCTTAGTAATTATTCATTGAAACAGGACTGCCGATGCGGAAACACAATTTAAAAGCGCGACGCTTTCTTCCCTGGGATTCGGTACCAAGGAAGAATGGATTAGGTTGTAAATCGTTTAGTCGATGAATGGAGACACTGTGTCTGCTACGTGATTGCTGTTTATTAATTCACGTGTCACTATTTCGGTTAATGGTACTACGGGATTAGCCGTGATTGACGTATTCTTTCGTGGATTATTTTGTGAATCGTAATTGGCAGACGGCTGAGATTTCTATTGTAAATTATACATATATATGTGCAAATTCATATTTTCGACAGCATGATTGAAAAAAGTAATTGTTTTACCTACCAAGCATTATAGAAAGCTTTATACTTTGGATGTTTTATGTATTTTAAAATATGTTTTCACATTGTGCGTATTCTGTGCAATTTTGCACCTCCCCTATAAATGCATACAAATCTGCAATCTATCGATCAGTAAAATGTTTATGCAATAGATGTTCATGCTTTGTATTATAGTTTCATAAGCAAACATAGAGAACCTACGTATAGAAATTTGTTTTACGTATTAAATAGCATAATGTATATTGTGATTTGTGCTATATTTTATATATGTTTTTATTTCTATACATTCTATACATTTTTACAATTGCAAATTTTAATTATTGAGGATGATGGTGTAATTAACCAGGTGAATTAGGATGAAAAAGCGAGGATAAAACTTTAGTATGGGAGTCAATTTTGGAGGAAATAAGAATAGGAAGTACAGAATTTAAAAGTTAAGTAATATAAGGCAACTGTATACTATAAATGGAATAAATAAAATCTAGAAAATCTAGGTCGGAAATGTACAATAAAATGTCTTCGTGGCAGGTTACTTCCGGAGAATACAAGAATAGAAAATCATCTGTCATAACTGATCCCACATTTCCAATTCAGTTTAATCAAATAATGAAAATCTCGTTAATGGCAACTAAGATTATCTCACAACTTAATAACATTTTCTAAAAAAAAAAAAAAAGAAAAAGAAGAAAAAAGAAAAAATGTTTAGTCCATAAAAATGAACTGCAGTGAAGACGATCTCACAGAATCCCATGATAGAACTAAATCTTGTATCAACAAGTTCCATCGGTCTTAAGCTTTTACCATTATTCACGATCTTCATCGGAGAATGCGTCTTCTAGAAAACATCCTACAAATTACACTACTTTTTCTTCGGTGAAATGAACCAACACAGAATAAATTATAATTGTAAATGAAACAATCGGGCTATAAAGTTGTTCTGCCTGATATCTCAATTAGGCGAACACGAATCGCGTTTGTTTCGCGAATATGTGCTTGATATGGCCAGAGATCTGAATTACACGTTCCATATCGTAGATTCTCGTATGATGTAGCAAAAATTAATAATTCCTACGTGAAGCGACCTTTAATCTGAAAATCTATTAGATTTCACATTTTTAATTATCTTCGTATTTCCATTCCATTCCCATCCATTTCCATTTCCACAAATGGAATAGAATATTAGAGTATAATGAAATCAGAATATACTGTGTATACATCCCACTTTTAATCTTCCCACGCAATTATTTCCCAAAGTACCCATTGTTGTAAAGGATATTTTAAGTAAAATTTCTTCTGTTTCAGGGTGGGCGTCTTATGATGACTATCAAATTTGTCCAGGTGGAGGCGTCTTCGAGATCTCAAGATGACTTTTTCTTAGATAGAACTATACATTTTTTTATAGACCATTCGATAGAGTTTTTAATTCTCTACAAAAAAGTATTAAGGTATTTGTATCTGAAAATGCTTAGTTTCAGAGATATTTCAATGTTAATTTCATCAAACTGAGTGTATGAAAGACCAGGAAAACATGAACATAGAAGCACGTTATCTTTCCTAGTCTTTCATACGCCAGGTTTTACAAGAATGAAGTTAATATATTTTCTAAACTAGTTATTTTTCGACTCAATTGACTGTACACTCTTTTATAGATAATTGAAAAATGTATCTGATGGTGCATAAGAAACGTATAGTTCCATTTAAAAAACAATGGTCACCTTAATATTTCGAAGACACTTGCATCTAGATAAGATCTGTGGCCATCACAAGACGTCTCCTTCGAAACAAAAGAAGTTTTATTCGAAACACTTTTTCGATTAATGTATAGTTCAGAAGTTATTTGCCGGTTAAAATGAGACAACCTGTATAGTAGAATATTACAATACGTCGTTACTCCTCGAATAATATTTATACAATTTTTATATTCAACACCATTATATTGCAATGGCAAAGAGTTGTCGATAATCCCATTGTTTTCGATTGCAGTTACGAGTTCCATCGAGGAGAATGCAATTTAAGGGCACACTTTCTCGTAATCCACGGACAAAGATGCACTATGCTGGACAAATAGAAAGTGGAAAAAGTAGGCGAACGAATCGTAATACATTTATCAGTCGAGTCGCATTTACGATGCCCAAGAGTCTGTGGCTGATACTCGATCGACGAGAAATAAAGCGCAGCCAATTCTTATATCTGCCCTTTTCTCTTTTCACACGTTTCGTTTCCCCTTACACGCGTTTTCTTCTGTCTTCGCCTTTTCCTTTTTATTGATCCTCTTGCAATTTCATTCCATTCCATTCTCAGCTCACTTTTTGCACATTTTTAACACTTTCTTTTATTCTTCACTTCTTCCTTCATATTCTTCCATTTTTAGTTTTCTAGTTTTTTCTATATTCGACGTAATCTTTCTACAAACTTTGTATTTGTGTCGTTTTCCTTAAGCTTCTCCTCTACGAAAACGAGATCTCTCGTATCTTCGTCTGTTTCCTCTCATTGTCCCGTTTTGTAATTTCTTATGTCTGTATATTTCATAATTTCTTGCAATATCTCTTGAAGAGATTTGTCTCTCTTGTAATCTTGTTTCTTAGTCGGCTTTGTCTTTACTTTTCATCTTTTCGCTACAAATAGATTTCTATCTTAATATTGTTATTTAATTTCTTCTCCCTTCTTGTTATTCTTTTCGTTCTCGATAATTGGTGTCTACAAATTTTCTTCACTATTGAATCAGCATATAATTTGCTTCCTTTGAACTTTCACTTTCTCGTTGTTTCTAATTCTTTTACACCGTCTACCATTCCCCTTTAATTTCATCTTATTCTTCCAGTAGATTCTTTATCTATGATCATTTAGATCTTTCTTTGATCTGTAGGACTTCCCATTTCTTCACTTTCTCTCTTCGGGGTTTTTAAATACTTTCATCGGCCCGTTAATTTACTTTCGTTATTCACTTCCATTTCTATCCTTCTTCTATCTCATCTCTGTAATCAACTTCTAATATCATCTTCTTCCTTTACGAATTACATTCTTGGGCAATTCTACATTCACACGTTATACAATGTCATAAATACCTTTCTCAGTTCTCTTTTCTTTTACATTAATTCTGCTTTTATCTTTGCGCAGAATATTCTGCGAACCCTTTTGCTTTAATTTCATTCTCTTTTATTCCTTGACTCCCTCAATTCGATTCGACGCTGTAATATTGTTTGTTCGCTTCCGTTCCCCGAACCCACTTGTAACCCATTGAAACAACCACGATACAACGCCGATAGAGCGTAGTAGCATACAGTGACACAAGTTAAACCGAATCTTTCCCTACGGATATGCCGCATAGATACGTACATGGTATCGATTGCGACCAGAAAACGATAGCATCGAGACAAATAACACACAGGGAAATACGTGTATTAAAATTCTGTTCGCCTCGGATCGAACGTCGATATTGTTGGAGAGAGGTGTACCATCTGATAAAGGAAGCTGTAATATTATTAAGAGAATGAAGACAGAAAAATTAAAACAGACGTAACATTTTTGAAATTCCAAATTTCTTTTTCACTTTCCCTTTGCCTTTCTGCTGCTATTACTGTTTTACCGCCTTTTTGGTTTTAGAATTATCTATATAAATTTTACTACTATTAAAACAGCAGAGTTAATGGGCGCAACATTGATAACGCATGACGTATGTATATACTTAATCCAGCGACGAACATTTCCCCTAAAACTCGCGCTAGAAGAAACATCGCTAATCCTCCGAGGATTATCTGACCTAACCTACAGTCACTGGTAATCCCACCTCCCTCTCAGGAAGTAAAAATACAGCTAAAATAAAACGAAGTTTACTTTGTCGCAGTCATACGAGGAATATAATCCAATAATCTCGCGGCGTGTAATTTTCAACTAGTTAAAAATTACGGAGAAGATCTGCATGGAAAATGAAGGGATTTCGCTACGGATATATCGTTGCGCACAGGGAATATTAAATGAAAAAAATGTCCCACTACCATTAACTCGCTTCCGTTTCGTGAGTCCACTTGTGTGTCCCCATTGGAGCGAACTACATATATCGCAGAAAGAGAGAGAGAGGATCGAGTAGGTTACGGTGTTGCAGCGAATTTCTCGTCAAACGAATCGAGGGAGACGCGAATCCTGTCACGAAGCGATAGCCGTAAACGACAACTAGACTGCGAATATTTATGCAGATTTATATTTTTACGACTATAATCTACAAAATGGAACATAACGAATAAAATTCTCTGATTATCACGCAAACAGAATTAACATAGTTGATCTTTCCATAAATATAGGGGGTACATGATAGGTCGGGTGATGATTCTACATGCAAAAATAAGTCAGAAAGGAGGAATGACATTTTTTCGTTTAAGGTTTCGTTTTTGAAAAAAAAAAAAATGAGTTTAGAAACTCATCAGGTACATGTGCATTAACTGGAAGTTTCGAATTACCAAACTTCTGTTTATATTCGCGTCTACTTCTTAATATTGCGCTACTGGAAGAAAACTAAACATTTACGAAAATATTTTTACCTAAATCGTGAAATAATTTCAAATTAAAATGACATTTCCATTACTCTTCTCTTTTTATGAAACAATTATTAAATTAATTAGAATATCTTAATATAAAAATTGTATATTGATGTATATCTAATATTCTAGATTAATTTCAATTTTGCCAGATTCATATCTCCCATCCAGTACAATAAGAATATCTTCACTAGAAAAGATTTTTCAATATTGTGCAATATCTCAGAATAAATTTCTTTCTTTTATTATGTGGAATAATAAAAACATTTTAACCTAATGACCCCTTTGTATCATTTCAAACGATTCTGTCGTCTTAATGTCTCCATTATCCGCGATAATTGGAATATGCCGACTGAGAGTTTCCTTACTATTGCACAATACCGCCAGTTAACCTAAAAATTCCGGTATCTCTTCCTTTGTCATCGCAGGGACTCAGCTGTTCCGAAAAGAAGATTTCTAGGTTGAAGTGGACCGTAAATAATAACGTTTCACAAGCGAGCACGATTCATGTCATGGTGTTAAAACGTATCGGGGCGTAACCAAATCCTCGAGAGCCAGTTTCGACGAGATTGCAGTGGTACCGTTCGGTTTTCATTGATTAAAAAAAATCTCATTGTTAATCCTGGTAACAAGATTGAAATCGATCGAAATAAAGTAAACATTCGAGTAACTCTATCCCGTGCATCTGCTCGAAAAGAAGAAAATATCAATATGTATTTATCGGTAAATAAATTCATTTATTAAGTAATTCCATAAATATCTATATATATTTAAGTTTAGAAGGTAGAAAATTTTATTGATAAATATTACATTATTATATTATATTCATCGATGAATAGTTTATTATTTGAAGTTGTTTGGTTTCCCTCTTGAAAAATTAATAAAGTTATGGCGCAAAATATTTGGTTACTGCTTGGGAATTGTCTGTTTGTATCTCTTTTTATAGTATTTTAGCGTAACGATCGAAGTAAATGCAAATTTGTTCAAGTATTAATTTATTCTTTCATTCTAATTTAGCAATTTATTGATATCGATCATTTCTCTATCAATGCTATTCGTTATTTTTTCAAATCTGCTACCTGTGAGCCTCGTTATCATATGATTTTATCTCAGATATTCAAAATGCAATATAAGAGATGAAATTGTTTACGGAATGAGCTTACTATAGTTTCGAGATTCCGCAATTTCTACATCAATTTGTACTTGTTTCCGTGCAGTAAATTTCCTCAAACTAGCATCGGATGGAACGATCGCAAATATTCGAGCTGAGATTTGTTTCGACGTATCACGATAAATATTATGAAATTAAACAGGAATTACACGACATCTCGTAAAACGCGTCCAACTCTCAAACAAGTCCGCCTGAGTTTGTCCCAATGCATGAGACTGCAAACATTCTCATATTCGACTAATATTTGCCCGGAGCAAATATAAAACTCAGCATTTCCGATACGTCTTCTGTGTAACCAGAGTGGATAAGCAAGGTTGTGTATTTGGTGCATCGATTTATCGTACAATAGCAAAACAATCGAAAAATGTATCTTTTGCTATAAACTCATAGTTAGCAAATTTGAATCGATAGTTAGAAATTTGATTTAAGAATTCAGAGAAAAAATTGTACGAGTACATTTTTTTTCTAAAAACGATAGTATGTAACTGGGAACTTGTTAGATATTTTAAAACTTTTATGAATATTATTATTGAAAGAGTTAACTATAAGTAATTAAAATAAGTTTAATTTTATACAGAGATTTCTCGAATTAAACTCTTGAATAATACTGGAACGTTGTGTGTACATTTAAGTTTTGTTTAGTTGAAATATGATTCCAGATGATACAGAGATACCAATGATTACATATGTGCACACTATTGTCGCTAGGTATTTCAAAATATTTATTAATATCTGTGTCGTTTAACAGACACAGTATATGAATATTTAGGTTCCGTTTAATTCAAACATTATTCCAAAAGATGCAATTCCCAATGCGTTGCAAAATATTTTTTGGTATTTTGTTCATATTTGTAAATTTTGTTCTGTCTTCCTTTTTTAAAAAATTCGTCCCTGGACAAGTTAAAGATTTCGTCACTTTTTCACCGAATCCATCAATTATTTATACTTCGAAACTTACGAAATTACTTCGCTTGCAACAAATTACTAATAAAAACATGCCATATTTTACAAACACAGAATGATTGCACATCATTATCTTTAAAGGCTTTCGATTAAGGTTATTCCAGAGGCTGACTTTAAAGAACCATTTCGCCGAAGATACTCGTTCACGATATACAATTCGAAACGAGTTTAAGACACACGAGTAGAACGCCTACGTTTGCACTTGGATTACACGTATACACAGAGAGGGGAAACTCAACGACACAGCTTATTCACGAAATTTTCACCTTCCTGAAATACCACTGTGCCATTTGTAAAAACAAAGATACGCAGAACATTTCTACGTCAAATATTTCACTTATACTTGAGAAGAGAAAAAAGACTTTTATCCTCGCAAATAGATTTACTTTTCTTGAAACATTCTTTAAGATAAATCCCTCTCACAAAAAATGATTCCAAAAATTCCTTCCACATGCAAACACTCGTCACCACTTTCTATTAAATTTACTGATGACACGAATATTCCAATGAAATTAGCTTTAATTGCTACTGTTTGCTAATAGAAAACACATAAAAGCTTTCTGCAATATTGACTGAGGTCAATCAAGCATAAACCACGTTTATCAATATTGCCAATAATACGTTATGCACGTGAATAACGTTGAAAGTTCGGTTCTCAAAAATTGTGTAATTTCTACTACCATCTATTATTTACTTCTAATAAAAGACAGAAACATGATGACACTGCTCGTAATTCTAGTACGACAGCTTTTTGTATGAAGCTTCAAACAGGAAGAGATTACATCTTAGGAAGGAGTATCTGATGTTTATATGAAAATTCCTAGGACAAATCGAATACGATATCAACGAAACACCGTGTACAATAAATCTACTAAAATTAAACGCGTCACACAAATCTTACGCGCAATGTTATGATCACCTATAATCCAGTTCGATACCAGTTACCGATTAGCAGAGAGAGAGAGAGAGAGAGAGAACAAAAACAGAGGACACAAATCAAAACTCTATCAAAACGCTCACTAAGTCACTTCAATTCGAGCAATATTTTATTACACGCGGATACACTCAAAGTACGCGTGCTATGATCACCCATGATCCAATGACACCAGTTGAAGGTAGCCGAAAAAAAGAAGAAAAGAGCGAAGGAAGGAAATAAAATCAGAGAACGAAAATATAAACTCTCTGAAAACTCTCACGCGTCGTGAGAGATTCACTCGCTTCGGTTTGAGCAATATTTTATTATCCGGTAACGCGCGCAGCGTACGCGTAGGACGATAATTTCAGGCGAAGAATTCGAGCAAACGAACCATGGAAAAATCCTGTCCCGGCAACGATACAACGCCGTTGCTCCGAGCCAAATTCCGTTAGGAAGATTAATTGGAATCCCCTCTATATGCCCCTCTCTTTCTCTCCGTTAAAATACGCGCTTTACATCACGCCACGGAGACCTTTTTCAAAGCTCTCGAACCTTCATCGCTTCCTATACGTATATGTTTTATTTCTATTTTCGCAGCGCGTACATACATACCTTTTTCATACGAAAAACGATCGAATCGGGAAAAGTAAATCGATTCCACTAGCAAACAGCGTGCAGACACACCAATAAATCGTCCAACTCACTGATAAAAGAAAACAAAATCTTCGAGAAGATAACAAAATATATCGAAACAACAGATACACATTCGCACGCGTGTGAAACGTTTCGACGTGTGGAACACACGATAACGCGGTTCGAACACCGGTTCGTCGAGAACTGAGGATAGCGGAGGCGAGACTCGAACGGTGTCGGTCGACCTGGCTGGGCCCTGCGTCGGGCCTTCACGTGGTGGGGGGAAGTCCCCTCGTTTCACGAGCCCCCGAGCTACGGCTCGATCGTGCCGGGGTTACCACCGCCTGCTGTCAGATAGTAAGCAACGACTTCGCCGCACCGAGCTATTATTACAACCGTTATTATCGTTATTATTCGCCCCGGTTTTTATTCCAGTCGTGTACGAGAGAAGGGTATAGGGATTTCAACGAATGTATTTCGGTGAATGATACGAGCGCATATATTATCAGAGGATTACTATAGAGTAACTGCGACTAATATGCAACACTTGATTTTAAAAGCTTGTCAAATAGAGAAACAGCCTTTTTCTCCAGTGAAACTGACCTTAAAACACGACAAAAGTAATAGACATTTGTGCGTTAGTTAGTTAGCTATACAGAAGGTTTAAATGTCTTAAAGTGGTGGTAAACAAATATAAAAAAGAATCAAATCAAGCGATGGACAGAAACACCTAAGAATATGTATATAGGAATATTTATTTAGATAAAAAGGACAGATAGGGAAATATCTTCCATTTTTCTAACTGATATTATATTATGTTAAGTTTCTGTCTTTCGCATGCTGAACGCGCGAATGACGCACCTGACACACATTCTTCGTGATCCCAATGAAAACAGCAAATACATTGCACTCATTTCTCACAATTATTGTCTCTTTCGTAATTGCCGCCATAAAATAAGTGTAGTTCCGTATCATCAACATCAGTAACAGTATCACCGATATGTCCCATATTATGTACACTCAACATGTTACGTATTCGGTACATAGGTATTTTGTCAGAAAAATAATGATTATACTAAGAAGAAAATAAATGTAACGATAAATTTCTTTTGAATATTCAAACTCGAACATGTTTGATGATGAATCATATAAGAGTAATATTTTTGAACTTGTCCAGTGAAAATTTTTGTTATTTAACTCGGCTCTCAGAAATTTCTATATGCTTTCAAACACAATAATTGACATTTGACGACAGATTTCCAAGTGAAGCTAAAATGTGAATGCGCTTGTCTTCTGCTTTTAATATAAAATATAAATAACTGCTTCAAATATAAAAAATGATAGAACTAAGTATAATATGACTACAATACACATAAATAATCAATGGATGAACGGGTTGTCAAAGGATTTTAGCGGCCTGACGGAGACATTGATGAATGCATTTGATTTTAGAAAGATTTCAATGAATATTTCTTGAGGGTAGCATTTATGGTAATTGGGGACTTATTAGGGAATTGAAGTTAGGATTTATGGTAATTGGGAATTATTGTTGCGGCAGAAATGAAAGCCTGGGGATGATGAGGTAATAGAAGTTGGGACTAATTGCATCGTGGGATTAGTGCTAGGGTGACAATAAAATATTGGGTATCATCATCAAAGTAAAAGTGAAAGGATGATACACAGATTACTTAATATGCAGGTTGAGAATGTGACTTCACTGCGACTGTCACTCATATGGTACTGCATTTTCATTTTCCACTAAGAAGTACGAACGAAAGACTTGGTAAATACAGAAAACGTCTCTATTAACCCGCTATTTTCCCAAGAACGTACCAATTATCCAAAATCATCGCTCTACATATAATGACTCTGGGAAGCATATATTTTCGCAGTTCCAAGTAACTTTTCTATCGTAACTAAAAAAAATACACAACAAGAAACTATTCACATAGAACACAGTAGCTGCCGCGTTAACGACCGTACCAGCGAGCACAGTATTTGATTAACGACGTTGGCGTGCAATTAGGGAAGCTAGAAAGTATCTTTAATATAAAAGCCACGATGAATCCTCGCGGATTTTAATTAAACTGAGTCGTACTCGTTTCCCTCTTTGAGGCGCAGATGTTCCGGTTTTAAAAACCGACCGAAGGTAAATATCTCGTAACAAAACAGAAAAGTGGAGAAAAAGGAGAAGGGAAAAGTAAAGTATGTGCGTATCTATGTGTGAGCGAAAGAGAAAGAAATTGATAGAAAAGAGAAGAGGAGCGGAATAACATTGCAGAACACCAAACACCTGAGCCGAGACCGGTTCACGATATCCACTACCTGACGCCAAACAATACATTATTGTGGGTGCACACCCGTGTCAGCTTGCATTCACGAATGTACATACGGAACATTTCATTCGCGCCTCTGGTATACATTTTTTTTTCTCTCTCTCTAGTGTTAATGTAACGACGATACCGCGGATCGAATGGCGGCCATTGTTTCCCCTGATCATTCTCTTCATACGACATGCATTATGTTTCTACGCATTGCAACTTGCGTGTTATACCATCGCGAGAATTCACGTACAAGTATGTAGGTACATATGTATACATACGATTCTTTTATTTCATTTTCCTTTGCTTCCTTCAATCTGCTAACTGGGTCATTCCTTGGCCGAGAACACTTTTAAACATTGGAGTCATGAAAGATGTATTCAGATAAAAAATTTGTAAAAACGTATTCACGTCGCGTAGGTCAATTCTAATTTTAGCGAGCGTATAAGCTTAACATTTTATAAAAATGTATTCACTTCGGATATGCTGGCTTTAATTTTAATAAATGCGGGTATCATGTGGTGTGTTTTTAACGAAGGCGAACGATTTTGGAGAAAATAAATTATTTTATCGGAAATATAGATGTTACGTGTTTTTATGAGTTATCTTGTTTCTTTAATTACTAAATGGGTTAATCTGCTTAATTAGGCTATTTTTTCTTCTAAAAGAGAGTTCGCTGTGCTTTAGTGCAATTCGTTCTACGTGTATTATACTTTTGAATCTCGTATGTTGAAGGATGGGAGGAAAAACTTAATTTTTCTTTTTTTTTTTCATTGAACTGAAACTTCGTGAATAGATCACACTCACCGTGTGCGTATTTAGAGCGTGCTGTCAGCTTCTTGGAACTTGAACTCTGTACATATAGCTTTCTTTAAAGAGATACTGCAAATACGTACCTGAAACAGAAAGAAAGAATGAAGTTAGCTTTGTGTTACTTTATTTTCAAACGTTTAGTAATCTGTTTATCCAAAATTGCTTGACACATACCATTTCAACGCGACACTTTTTTTTTTATCAGAGAACAAATATTTTCATCGAAATAAGAGTCGGAACTCGGGAAAAACGCAAGGCATGATAAGATGAATAAAAAATAGCATTCGCTCATGTTTCACCGTTATCAAAAATTGATGCTGTTGTTTCTCTGTGGCATACTTCCCTCCCAATTTGTCAATTTTTCCCATTAATCTCTGTTTTGAGAAGAGACTTTTTTTTGCAACGCTTGTGAAGAGAATTTCAAAGATTTGCTTACAGACTCGATAACTCGTATATGAGTTTCTCTGGAGCCAAACTTAATTTCATTATACAATTACATAATTAATCTTCTTCTTCTTTCTTGTTATTTATAGTCGCATCAACTACGAGGTTATTAGCGAGTACCACACAATTAACGTTCACCTCTCGAGACACAAATGAGTTACTTCCATAAATTCATTTATCTTAAGAGGATGACATAAATGATAGTAAATTTTGAAGTAAATTTAAAAAACGGCATTTCTAACATCATCACTTTCCTGTATCCTTTAATTTATAGAGTTGAGCTTAATTTATGGCTCCTAAAAATAATTCATTACTACTCGTAAATCCAATAATGTTAATATGATATTAATATAGGAATAAAAAAAGGCCCTCTGATATTAATGTAAGGATAAAAAATATTTGAAAAAAAACGTAAGGTCACTTGAATATATAACAATTCGCAGCAAACAGATTGGTAGGCATCAAATGTTCCATGGTGCAACTAATTCCTTCGTCAATACGATTTGCGTTATCAGTACCGCAAGACCCTCCGCTAATTCTCAAGCTGCTCGAGCCCTCTCGACCTCCATGGCCTTCTCTCCAACCCTTATCTCGAGTGGAAAGTGGCAAGGAGGCGCGATGCCAGCTCGGAGCCAATGCTTTTCCAATAAGCTGCTGAAATTCTGTACGAAAGAGAGCTTCAAAAACGGAGAATTCGCCAGGAGAAGGATCGGACCAAGACTTTAGGGGATGGTAGGAGAAAAAAAAATAGAAGAGAAAGAAAAGGGTGGCTCGGACTTGAATAATGCACTGCGCGTATATCCTTCGTCCGACTGTTCGTGTCTTTGGACTTTCGACAACAGCGGGAATCAGCTTTCGCGAATTTCTTATCCCCTTTGTGTCTGCTCTAACCCCCGTGGCTGTCGACTGCTGTCAGACGATCGATCCGCCATGGCCTTTAATGAAATTTCTTGCGTGTTGTACCTGCATTTCTTTTTATTATTTGCGTACATACTGTATAAATGTATTTCTACTTTTTGTTTAGCTTCGGTGTAACGCTATAAATGCGTTAGAATCAGACTGCGAATTTTTGTGCACAATGTAGTTTCATGAATATAAATATACAGTCAGCGTAAAAAATATTCGTATAGTAATTAATTTCAATTTTGTTAACGACATTTCAACAAATAAAAATGCATTGTATGCAAAAAAATGCAGAATAATTTTCATAAAAAAGAAAGATGAGCTACATGTATCCTTTGCGAAAGTATTAACAAATATTTAAAAAATGACAAACATGCGTAATACGTATTCGCACAATTACAATTTAATGAAGAAAGCTAATAAGACCTATCTAATATCTTATTTTAATTTTATTTTGATTTTATTATCGCTTGAAGCCGTCGTGGCATGGAATTTATCAACTTGATGAATATTCTACTTGCGATATTCGTCCATTCTTTTTAAAGAGCGCTCTTTAAATCATTGTTTGATGAAATATGGTGACTCCGTTTATTTTGTTTCGGATTGGTGCTCCCATATATTTTCAATAATGTTTATATCTGGAGACTGTGCAAGTGTTCTTAAGTGTTTCCGAACATTTTACAGGATCCACGCTCGCGTATTAATAGCATAATGCTTTCGATCGTTATCTTGCATCAGCATGAAATTGTCTTTCAAACCATTTTTTTCTGCTCTTTGATGCAGATTATTTTTTAAAATATCTATGTACATTTTATCCTATGAAGCGGTAGCTGTAGAATATATTTTATGCAATATATTATTACACCTATAATTTTACCACGTGCTAGATATTCATTAATATTTTCACAACAAAAACAGGTATCGCATAGATATCGCACTTTGCTTGAAAATTATTCTGGAGATTTGTTAGAATGTGTATATATCTTTCATCTGTTAAAACTTTGTTACTGAACGTTATTCCACAGTAATTTTGTTAAAGTACTGTACGCATATTTTTTATGCCGATTGTATAGCCGGACAAAAGACAATGTACAGTATAAGAAGTATAAAAATACACTATGATTTAAAAAATTGTCTTCATATTTAATAAAATTAATAAATAAACGTGATACATGCCATATGTAGACTAGATGAATGCTACCAATATGGTAAAATATATCTGGTACAAAAGTTGCTAAAATTCATAGCGTGTCAATTTGAAACTTCATAACTTTAAGAACAATTTAACACTAAGTAGTCCTTCTGAATGTTTCATCTTGTGTTAATCGGAATAAATGATTCCGAAATGATAAACTTAACAGATTAAAAGGATAATAATATAGGAACGTCTGTTCTGACATTTATCGGGGAATTTTCACGCATCTTTAACCAGTAATAGCGGGCCGACGCGAGACAAGAGGCAATAAAGTTTATGAGAAACATTTAGTGGGACAGTAAATATCGGCATAGGAGAAGAGAACACGATATCGATGGCTTTGTGAATTTAAGTGCTTTCGTATTTATGTACCTACAAATTATACAGAACACTGTGAAATGTTCGAAACCACCCATACATAAATCGATATGCTCGTTCTCCCGAGAGAAGCTGTAAATTCAAAATACATTATCGACTGATCTTACCACCAGAATCATAGTTAACCTATCTCATTATGCTAATAGAACATTAATTTCACTGAAATTCAGTTTTCCACGATATTCGGAGGATGTATATTGCTTAAGTAAAAAAAATTACTACTAAAGGTCTTTTCCTAATCATACCTAGTCATAAACCCTATTTTCCTAATCTTGCTTCGTTTCAATAAACAAAAAAGACTTTGAATATTTTGAGGAAAATCTTTGGTATAAGATCAAAACGAATGCATTGATTATTTTCCGAAAAGAAAACTGGGAGGACAGACACGTATGCTTATGGATTATAAGTAGTTTAGAACGTGACATCCAGAGAAAAACTAAATTTGAAAAGTAAATCTAGGGCTGGAAAAACTAGCTTACCGAAACGGAAACAGGAGCTTCCAAGATTCTTTTCTCCAAAAATGAGAAATCAGGAACCGATATGAGACACCATAACGGTACTTCCGAATTTAGAAACTAAGTAATCTCAATCGAACACAGCGATGAATTTTCGTTTATCGACTGTAAAATAGAAGCTTCTAAGACTCTACTCCAAAAAGGAAAAGACCAGGAATCGATAAACCGATATACCGTACATAGGAATATAAATCCTAAAAAGCCATCGATATCCTAAAATAATATTTCAAAATTTCAGAATTATATTATTAATTATAATTTATTGACACTAAAACAGAAGCTTCCAAGATCCTGGCATGTTTCTGTTTCTCCAAAATGAAGGAAACTAGGAATCGATGCGTATCCTTAAAGGCTATCAGTGCCGTGGAACGTGGCTTCCTCTCTCTCTCTGTTTCTCTTTAAACGAGGAGAAGACTACGATCTCCAGATGGGCTTGTTAAGCGTTGCCCACAGAAAACAAGCCCAGGACCCTTCGCCTCCCGTAGCAAATGGTACAAGGCTTCGAGGAGCAGCTGTCGTTTCACAGTAAAAACCGGGAGGCAGCCAAGACGAGAAAGTCCGTTTGCTCGCGAGCATCTGCATAGTCCCGAGATACAGCTTGTATCCGGAGGACGATATGCAAGCGTCGTATTGCCATGATGGTAGGTATGAAAGCAACTTTGCCACCTATGAATAACATCAAGGTGTACCACGAGGCCTGACACGTTTCACGCACTTGCGAACCACCCACGCTCGATTTCCTCGTCACCACCAGAGATAACAGTCTGCAGTCTGTATGCATGGAACGTCTTAGAAATACTGGTTGGTTGCTTGTGAATCGCGCCTAAGTACGAGGAAATGTATTATGGAGAGTTTCCGAATCGGTGCTACATGTACGTACAGTAAGATGGAATGAAATATGGGGACATTTTGCAGCATTACTCGTGAATCTTTGTTCTAACAGCGAACAAAAGTGATATTTTATATTGATGATATTTAAGCTGTTAAAATCAAAATTTGATCAATAAATTTGACGAGCTGCAGCAATTAATATTTGAATATACTATAACAAAAACCTATTAGTAATATTAACACTGCCGTTCAAATTTTCATTCAAACGTACAACAATCATATCTTATACTGTTCATTTTTTACTACAGACATAATGTACTGATAAAAGTCCGATGTAACAAATCTGAACAGCGATATACGTACACTTTGTACTGATATCTGTTAGACCAACTGTCATGTCGTTGTACGTATACATTCGAGTTATTTCTTCGCGTAAATTTCTTTTGTCTTAGTATCAGTTTAGAAACACTCTGTATATTAAGTGGAAGTTAAATAAATGGTTTCTCCTCCACACGCGGTAATGTGCAATAATACTAAATTGAAACCAAGCAACACATCAAACGGAAAAGAAATCCTCGTTGACGATCGAAAGAAAGTTTCGTGAAGAAAGTGCATACCTACGCATAATCTAAAAAGCAACATTTTCACCATGATTAAGACACTTTGGAAAGCGAAAGACAAGTAAACGAAAGTCTCCACGGATTCTACACGTAAATGGAAATCGTTAGAGAAGTAAAAAAAAAAGAAATTTCTCTTTCCCGGTAATTGGCTATTTGTCCAGAAGATTGTCCCATATTGCGAACAAAACACCAAGAAATAAGAAACGTTCGATTCCTATTTCGTTAAATCCTCCTAGAACGGATTAAACGAAGAACCATGAGATTCAATTTGAAACGAGGAAGAAAAAAGCGGGGCTGGTTTCCCGTGGGAAACAAACGGAAAAGTAACAATATCCTAGCGCAGTCGAAAGTAACTTCGCGTGTCGTTAATTCACATTGCGCTCATTTCGGGGATTAACTAGTTCGATAAATTCCAGGACGGAGGTATGGCAAATGGATTAATACCGATACGTTTCACATGGGGAATCTCGTGGAAATGGTTATTCGTATAGAAGTGAGCCATTGAGGGGGGAGGGAGGGAGAGATTGGTTATTTATGAACTCGGAAACGCCTAAAATCTGAAAGGTCCAGGTGAACCTACGAGGCACCACCTGCTGCCTTCAGGGCCACCATGAGCCCGATACGTAAGCCACGTGGGTCTCTCTTGTTCAAGATTCGTGAAAAACTGCCCTGAACCCTCGTTTCGGGCGTTGAACACCTGCACGTCGAAAATTACTTGGCAAATATCGCAACTGTCCTCGAAAGGGAACGTTTCGTTCCTTATGAGGGATACCTTCTGTAATTTTGCCTTTTATGAGGAAATATGCGATCAATCATTCTATGGTTCGGTACCTGAACGATTCTATCGTGAATTGTATGATCGTTGATTATATTGAATTAGTGGAAGTGTCAAGTTCTTCAGAAAGTTTTCAGGATTTTTGTCGTTGATTGTTATAACCTTTTAGTCGACTTTAGTGCTATATAGATTTTTATATATTTAAGGTGTAATATCAACCGAAATATAAAATATATATCGTATGTTATGTATCATATATGTATAAGAAATTGATACATGCGATTTCTCCTTTTTACGTCTAAGTGATATCTAAAACATTTTTCTTCTGGCTATCTCTATTTGAAATTTAAATTTTCTGCAAAATTAACGTGTTATAGCGAACATTATGGAAATTATTTTCAATTAAAACGTTCAACTTCGAAGAAGTTATAATACCGTTACCGATTCGGAATTTTTTCAATAAGGATTACAGTCTTTATAAAAGCATACTTTCTATAGAGAAGTATTTTATTTGCATTTTGTACTTTTCTCATATTCTGTGAAGATAATGCGTTCCGCAGGAGGAAGATGAGATAAAGGACATAAGGCAGAATCAAGTGGATCTGCGATTTTTCTCGATTTCTATAAGAATCGTAAATAATTACTCGAAAATAAAATAATAAAAAAGGAAAGATACGACAAAACGAAATAAAACTTTCTAATTGTGCAAAAGCTCAGATTGCCGAGACTGAACAGCTTCGAATGCTTCGACGGCTTAACGACAAATTTAATCGTTCGATAGTGAATTAATTTATCGCGAGACAGAAGCAAAATAAAGCCCTTGCAGCGAGCTAAGCTCGATCGTAATGAAGATATCGATCGTTCGGTGATAGTCTTTTCCCTTTTATCGTCAATTAGAATCCCTCCTCCGCTTTAATTGTCTATGCGCGATTTATTCCTGCAATTACGAGCTTCTGTTCCTGAGAAAATATCGATGCAGTAAACACCTTTCAGATGATATCCTCGATTTCCACTCTCAGAAGACTACTGTTCTACTGTGATTTAAGTTACTAGGATATTATAGAGATAACATTTTAGATATTGCATGATTCTAACGGTGTTATATCATACTACATCCTACACATTATTTTGTTCAATTTTTCTCAGTTCTAGCCTATAAACCGTATTTTAAGTTTTTAGGAACATAGCAACATACAGTGGTTATAAAAATTACTTTAGTTTTCTTTATTCAGGTTCTACATTTCGCTTGTATGGTATGAAATTTTTGTAGTCATACGAGATTTAATATATCTGAATAATTTCAATTAATTAGTACGTAAATGTTACGATAAATACTATAAAGCGGTGTACCAATAGCTTTTTGAAACCGCTGTAGATTAAGTTAACAATCAGCAAAATCTAAAAATTCGTCCAAATAATGTATTTTCGAATTTTGAAACGAGTTTATATCGAACATAAATCAATTATGTTAAAATGTCAAATGCTCCTCGAACTGTAAAGGTACAATAGTAACCGATTCATTTCCAAAGGAAGAAATTGCAAGCTCATTTGCAAAACCCTGTCAATCGTGGAATAATTAAAACTACTCAACGGTCGATGCCAATTAGATCGTCCATCGATCACCGATTAATTCGAAGCGAAAGCAATAAACGTACGACATTTGTACAACAACGAAAGCATTTGAGTTCGTACGTTCGTCACGTTTATTACTTTTCTCGTCAGACGCAATATCCTCTGTTCTATCACTTTGCGTAACTCCAGCGAGACGCTGGCGAAAGCCTGACGTAACTCTTGAACGAAATGAAACGAAGGAAAAGCAGCCTCAGGAAGAAAGGAAAATGGAAGAGAAGGAGAGAAAACACCGGGGAATCCACCGGATATCGTATTTTCTCGCAATGCATTACACCAGACACCGACTCTCCTTTACTTTCTCTCCTTTCTCTCTGGTCCCTCTCTGTTTCACCAGGATAGCCGCCCTTTCGTTTGGTCCTATACCTTTGGAGTAGAAACGAGGTTAGGGGAGAATGACTAAGTGCGCCGAGGGTGGGTCATGCGAGGGGTGAGATCAGTGCTTTCCTGAAATTTCCCTAAGACTCGTTTAACCTCCTTCTAAGGCGGTCTCCGAACGACGAGTTTTCTGAATAAAAAGAGGAAAGACAGAAATTTGCCCCAGAAAGAAAGAGTGACGATTCTAGGGGTGTATCAGGTTTCTAGAATTTCTTTCGGGGGAAAAATAGAAACTTCGCTCGAGCATTCGGTGAAGAGGATTTTACGTCTTATTTTGGGAAACATGATATGCTAATTCTATAAAGACACCATATCCTGAAATCTTTCCTGAATTTCGATACGTTTCAAGCAACCCAACGGAGATATCAGCTTTTATCAAAACGATCGCCCTGGATTTATCGTGTGTTAAAAGAGCGTTGACGATTGATTTGTGAATTACGAGCAGGCAGAATCGTTTTTCGCGATTTTTTCGTCTCGTTTCCAATCGTGCTGCAATCACCATCGAATTTCCGGCGGAGCCAGTCTACTTTTCCGACTTGACGTTCGTTTCATTCGTGTTTTCGAGTCACCCTATATTCGATGGCGAGGGTGGTTGGAAAATCGAGGGTGGAACAGGGTGACTAACTGCACGAGCATGAGGAGGGTGGCTAAGAGTACTTGCTGCGAATACCAAGTATCTCTAATACAGGGTGTCCCCACGAAATATTTGCGGCATACAGCTCCGCTATTGGCCAAATCTTCCCCTTTTCGCTTATGTTTTTAATGGGTCTGTGTTTCGGCCTTTCTTACAACCTCGATGAAATGAACTGTCATATAAATTATACTTGATACAGTCAACATTTCTGGAAATTCGTCTTCAAATTTATAGAGCCTAATTTCAAGACATAACATTGCTTTATTGCAATGACAGATAAACTGTGATCTCCTTTTTTTCATTTAGTCGAGCCTCTGTAATAGCAAATGACTTGATAATTACTGGGTAGTCTGTATTTTTCATGTTATTTTAACATTGCTTTCTCATCGAGCAACTCATTAATAATAGTCATTAGAATCTGTTTCTAATATCAGATTAATAAACTGTAATCAATCACAATTTCCCATCTCATGAACAGAGAAAAAATCAGGTTATGGAAGATTAATATATATTAATTTTTTGTATTAGTTAATGTTATTCAACTTTCGAATACTTTCCAATTGTAAGAAAATTATCTTCTCACAAGGAAATAAAATTCGCTTATAAATAGTTAATCATAGAGACAGAAGTAACGTTGAAATGTTAAGAAGGCAACAATACATTTATTTCTTGTTTAAGAATCTAGATCCGACAATATGGTTGTCGGGCACGATCCGTCAGGGACGTATGTATCAGAGGCGTTGAATGGAGCCATGCAACACTCAACACGTGACGAACACACGACCCTTACACTACCATTCTTTCCCTCTGTCGATGATTCCCTACTCGTTCGTCCCTTTGCTTAGGAACTTATCAGTTTCCTCTCAAGTTCCGGGGATCTTTCTGTTATTCTATTAACGTTATAAAGCTATGTTTGCGTTAACATGGACGATACGATGCTTTAATAACGCTGATGAAAGTATGTGACACGTCATATGCTACGTGTCGAGACTATTTCTCAAAATTCCTTTTCTTAACATTTCGTTTTACGCAGCTAATGAAAAACAGTGAAACATAATATCTTCGTTCGAGCAACTATTGCTTTATTGAAAGACCGATCGATTTTCAATCGGAAGACTTGAAGCCGAAGGTCGAATCGACAATAATATTCTTTGTCAAGTCGCAATCTATTTTTATTGAATCGAATAAATGCAATTTATGTCACGAGAATGGCATGATATTTAAATAAACAAAGGTTTGATAATCGGAACGTATTATAATCTTTGTAATATTATGTTTTTCAATTTAGTAAAAGATTCGATAATTTTCAATTTTCAAGTAAATTTAATATCAACGAGAGGAAGAGAAATTACCAATCAACACAACGAATAATTCATAATTTCACATTGTGGAATATATTCGATTAACGTGTTAATGTGTTCCTCCCTCATTAAAAAGTAATAAAGGTATTTAGAGTTGTCGGCTATCAATTAATATCCAGGAAGATTCATCATCTGCCACGCGTCATTTGCATTCGTTCTTTGTGAATAAACGCGTAATATAAATGCGCGAAATTGATTTATTAGATAGAACTGATGAACGAAATTCATTCTCCGCATTACTTTGCAGAAACTAGTCCACGTGTCGTTAACAATGAGACGCGAGGGACAATTTCGTGACTCACCCTATCCTCCCCCGTTTTCCCATAGAAATGTGACTTTCGAAAACACTGGCAGTTTCAAAGTTATTAGATGTACCAATATAAATGTATATACACGGTAACGAACTAAAGTTTGAATTCATACTCCAAATCATACTATAGGTATACCGAATATCTGGCTCATTTTATTATTAACCCTCTACATATATCATATGCATATATTATATATCGAAACTATTTCCAAAGATTCATTAATATCTTGCCTTACGATTTTCCTAACAAATAGGTGATAATTAATTATTAAGACATTGAAATTCTATATACAATTTGTATAAGTTGATTGTTTGATTTTTGATTAAATATTAATCATGCACTTTGACACCATATGCCGGCATTTGGCAGACAAGTTACATACTTTTAGGTTTATTTCCATCTAATTTTATTTTATTTTCCTATCGTTTTATTATTTCATTTATTGTTTATAAACTATTTTTACATTACATAGCTCTTTATTTTTCTCATTACGATCATCCATAAAGAACTTTTTGCACAATAAATGAAAAAAATAATACATCGATACGCTCAATATTTAATACATCTAGCCCTTTAATAATATTTCTTTCGATTTTTAGTTATGTACATATGTTTATGTTATTATACCAAGTATTTTTGCTCTTCGATTTTCTGTTCGTAATAGAACGTTGTCAATTGTTGTTCGATACGTGACACATCGCTTGCTTTCGAAACACCCTATAGACCAAGCTACCCCACCGCCAGATATTGATTTAGTATTACGAGAGAGAGAAAGAGAGTCCTCCAGTGTACAACAGAGCCATTCTGTCGGTTCCGTTTCTCGCATTCAACCGTGCGCGTTCTCTGCTTTTTCGAAAACGAATTCGACAGAACGTGAACCGATCACAATGCCACGTGTTTGTAGGCTTACTTCCGGGTAACCACTTTCCTCTACTCTACCCCTTCTATCTCTTTCACCTTCTCTATCCACCGTGCATACGATTTGTCTGCGTTTACTTTGTCCCCGGTTTTCACTTTACCTCCATCTTCGCTTAATATTCCTCTAGAATCTCTAATGGCAACGTTTCGAACGATTTTTGTTTAGTCCCCCTAAAAAGTTTCAAACCCGTAGAAATATTACCACGTCATTGCATGCACGAACAATTTTTAATGAAATATTTATTTTAACTCTCGATTGTTAAGGGAATGGATTTACTATTTTTTACCTTAGTGGAATTTTTACGAGAACTGTTACCGTATCGAAAAGTGGATATTTCAAATATCGAAATATGTAATTAGACTTTTATAAAATTTTTGTAAATAATTGTAAGCAATTTTTGTAAATAATTGTAAGCAATTTTTGTAAATAATTGTAAGCAATTTTTGTAAAATCTGTGATTGCCATCTCTTTGGCGGAAATTGAAATAAATTTTGTTTACAAAAGTCCTCGAATAAAATTGTGGCGTCTATAATGCTGGGCTATATCGTAAAAATTGAGCAATTTTATTACCAATTTATTAGTTTATTGTCTGCTGTATAAAAAATTTCATAGACAATATTTTGTTATTTATTTATCTAAAATTAAATTCTCTCTGTATTTCACACCCACACACACAACTGGAGACCTCCAATATACTGTAAATTTCATTCGATTCTAGTATAAAACCGTGAGCTTTGCCAAACGAATAAATTTTAGTGCAATCTAGCAGAATCGCAATAAAGTTTCAATAAGCATATCCCTCGATTACTAGATAAATTGCAAAAAATTGACTGGCACCACTTCCTCGTCTGCCATACAACTACCATAACACTATAGTCTCTTAGAGGAAGAGATCCTCAATGCACCGTAAAATTTAATTCAATTTCTATTCGGCTACACAGCAGAATCAGGGTTATACGTGTAATCCAAAGGAAGAACGTGGCAATAACGATAAAAATAATCGACAATGTGCGGCCAACGCGAAGCTTGCTGGCAATGGTCACGTATCTGTTCGGTCACGAAAACGACAGCTCGCACCATATCGTGAACGGATTCCACCTTTTCGAAACGATGGACTTTTACCACGAAGCAACGAAAAGCAAATCAAGAAGAGAGTTCACGGCGGAAACCGCGAAAAAGATAACTTTCCCAATCATGCTGGAGATTCAATTTATCAAAGAACCACCGAGATCAATTTTTTTATTCAATTACGCTTAAGATTTTAATGACATTCTCTGTTCTTTATAATGTAACACATTTACAGACTTTCTCAAATATCTGCCATATTAACAGGTAGAAAGAAAAATCAGAAAGTGAAGAGACCTTTTAATTTCCTAATTAACCAAATGAAAGAGCTAATTACACTGCCATTAATTAGAGCCTCCAAAAAACAGCTGTTGCTTGCTCGAAGATTTTCCGCATTTTTTTATTTAACCTACGTTCTTTATAATTTACTCTTTGGCCCAAAAAACTGCTTCCCTGTTTTCATTGTTACTTTAACATTAATCTACTGCTAAAAACATACAATTTGTGCCAAAGAAACCAAAATGAGAATTATATGAGAATGTATGTAACACAAGAAGAGGAACAAACTTTTACAAAAAATCATTGAAATTTCTAAGAATTCACCCTTTTAAAGAAAAATTATAAATTAATTATTTCAACAATTCCGTTAATCTCCATTGTGAAGGTTAAGGAACAAAAGAAAACCGAATATTGGAAAAATAGTAGATATTTCAAAAAAAGAAAAGAATCGATTTTATTTTCTCGTCTGCATACCTCGGACTAAATGCAGGGATGTTTGTCGTGAAAGAACAACGTTTCGTCTTTTTCTGAATCGGCCGTGGAATATCAGGATAATCCACGTAGCAGAAAGGCATGCGAAATTGGAAAGATTCTCTCCGTTTTTTCTCGGTTACATTCCGTGTGTGCAGGACACGGAGAATTTGAGGATTTTCAATCCTCTTCGGGATGCACGGTTTCACCTGACGAAGCGGAACGATTACCCTTACTCCGGAGGAAATGTATGTCGAGCGAAAGGAGAGGATAGTCAAACTTATCCTTGTATCCGAATCAGTGGTAGAACAATTTTCTCTGCAACTAGCTTTCTTCTGACATTTTTAATTCTTTTTTTTTTTTGGATAAGTGTACCTAGTTAAAACATTGAATGAAATAGTACGACAGTGTAACAATTTTAATATAATAATTTCCTTCCAACTGAATTTTTTCTTACTATCTTAAATAGAACAGATATTAAAATATTGTAAATCACGTATTTAAATATATTATGCCGTTGGCTTTTTCACAAGACTTCATGAATTTGTTATCTATAGTTGAAAGACTGTTTAAAATAATTATAATAATACATATATTTAAAAAGATTTAATAAATATTTAAAAAGATATAATAAAAATCCCTTCAGCCACTAAATTACATCAAAGTCAAAAAATCAACAAAATTGAGATAATATTTTCGATGGTCACATAGATAATTAATAATTGAATATTAAAAGTCCGGGATTATTCTTCTCCGTGAGTTTTCATTGATATCTTTAAAAAGGTGATCATTAGACGGTCATGCGATGTTACTTATTTTCGATCACGAAATCACTTAAAATTTTAATCGCGATATTGGACCAGGACACTGAAGTGGAACGTCGGAACGACGTTCTGTCACGGCGAGATGCTATTTCAGAAACCCAATTTGTATTCGAGGCCGTATTTTGCCGGTTTATCGCAAAAATATCTCGTTTTCTGTTTGGTTTTTCAACGGGGAGAGCTTTACGACATGGATTTCCGCGCACGGACGCATTTTCATTTCAGCTAGTAATAGTGTCCGCGAATTTCATCATACCACTGTTTACTCAACACTGTTATTTCCCTGGGCGATCTTTGCCTCGTATCCGATGATTCTCATCGACTAGAAAAAAAAAAGTAGATCTATGACCTCGTAAATGTAGTTTTTCATTTTTATTTTCTATCAGGAAAAGCAATTAAATTGTTTTTAGATATATAGGTATATGTATAGTGTCTGACATTCGGCAAATCTGAATTTTTGAAATTTGAAATTCTCATGGCTACAAAGCGCATTGTTTCGAGGACAAGGAGATTTAAAATTTAGATGCGAAGCTGGTATGAAATTAATCGCAGGCGTTGTGTTTGGACCATTTAGAGCTGTTAATAATTTTAAGAGCTCGTACCAATTTAATTTTCGTTGCCATTAAAAGCTTTCCGTAGTTAATTTAGGAGATGAGTATGAAAAAAAATCTGAATTTATATGTGTCTAAAAAGATATTAACATTTCATAGTATTGATACTAATATAGAAAATTTTGGGAACCTGACATTATAAATATTGAATAAAATCAAGTAAAATATGTATTTGTTTATGTGCACATTTTATCAGGGAAAGTAATTGGACTATTTGTTCAACACGAAAGAAGAGTTATATTCGAAATATCTGATTTTCGCAGTAAAAACTATTTCAAGAAAAGAGACATAAAAAATTGAAGTTTATATATTTAGAAGCTATTTTAAAATTAACATTAGCTACTGTTTTCGTCCAAAGCTAGTTAACAATTTTGAAAGCCCCTGCTAATTCAATTCCCATAGCTATCATATAATAATTTCAGCCAAATCCGAAAAAATCTAAATTTGTATCCAAAGGTTGTTAATATGTTAAACAAGTCACAGTAACAGGATTTAAAACGTCATTATACAATAAAAACCAGAAACAAGGTACAAACAAATATCCAGATTTATTTCTCCGCTTTTCTAGCGTATTTCCCGAAATACAGAAAGTACATTTTCACAGAAGCGTCATATGGAACTAATTTAGATGTAAAGGAAGAGATGGTGTTGCACAGGCAAGTCAATTTCCTTGCTGCAACCTCACGCAAAGAAGAATGAGGAAGAAAAGGAAAAGGACGAAGAAAATAGGAGAAAGAGGAGAAAATACGTAACGGATTCGCGTAAGGATGAAAATCCTCGTGAATTTACGAGCTCTGTGGAACAACGGAATTTACAGTCGTGAAGTGGAAGAAGACGAGACGATTCGAATAGCAATCGCGTTTATTCCTTGAGAAGAAAGAACAGGAACAGATGGGGAAAGGAAGGTAATCCTTGGATAATCCTAATCGACGGATTACCACCTCTCCGGCGCGAATCCTTCATTCAACTTTCCATAACGTTTTAATGACAGTCTGCTTCGATCGTTTATGTTTCTTTAAATATTTTCCACAGTGCATTTAATTAATCGATTCTCCAGACGTTCAAAATTTTTATTCCCTTTCCTCTTTCCACAAATTTCAATCTTGCTATCTGAAGTTTGATTCTAATGTTTAAATGGTAATATTCTCTCGTGATTTGGTAATCGTAGGAAATTGAGAATTAAACTATCGATTCGGATGAAAGACGACGCGATTGGATTAAAATTCGAAGGAAACCTCCACTTCGTGCTTAGAATCCACATTGAACTCATTTATTCATAAATACATGGAATATATAGAATACGATTCTCAATAATGTAATATATATATTTTTATCGTATATATAATAAATGTATATAATAAAATTATGTACAGAGTACATATTCGTACTTTATGAGACTCTGAGTATAGTTCTTAATTATTATTATAAGATTCTCTAATGTAAGATTACGAGGGCCGGCTGATAAGTAATGCGCATATCTCGACAATGAGAAGAGTTAAATATTTCTGCGTGAGCAGTGGTTTTATAGCTACATCCCTCCTTTATAAACATACCAAGTTTTAATACATTTGCTTGACGCAGTCACGAACAGTGTCGTTTAAAGCGAGTTTGAATATGAATGCGACGTCAACGAGGTTCAAACAACAGTGATCGGGTTTTTAACCCTGGAAAACATTATGCCTATGGAAATTCATCGCCATTTACTGGTAATGTATGCCATGACATTAAGAAGCATTTGCGGAGACGTGAATGTCGGGTTTAGAATTCAACCGAGACGATAATGTTACAGCATGATAACACTCGGCCACGCACCGCATGCACGGCACATGATGTTGTTGCAAGTTTGAAATTTGAAATTGTTTCGAGACCGCCTTATAGTCCAGATCTGATTCCATCCTATTTCTTGCCAGAATTGAGGAGAAGATTCATTTCAAGTCAGACGATGAAGTGAAGATAACAATGAAATCCTCCATCGAAAATAAGTCGGGAGAATTCTTCATTTGCGGAATGAAAAAACTCGCTACGCGTCGGCCAAACTGCATTTAACTTGATGTTAACGGCGATTATATTAACAAGTAAATACGATATTCTTCACCTAATGAATTACACTTTTATTTTCTTTACGTTTCGTTTCGATAACTGTTCTCATTTTCAAAATACATGCCGGCAACTACTGTGCATATTTTATAAGACAAGAAAATCCAAAGAATTACGCTTTTATCTTCGTTCACTATCTTCGACTTCGCCTGTTTTATCTCTTCAGATTACTTGTCTCCCCAAATTATGCGATTCTACGTTTATCAGGTGCCCAATGTATTTTCAGTATCAGATTAGATACTCGTCAGGGCGCATTTAAAGAACCCTCTTTTAATCGCTCACGGTGAGAAAACAGGCGAGGCTTCAACCAAGTGGAAATCCAATAAGAGATCCTGCGACAGCAATAAATGCTAGCAATATAGTTCCTTGCTAAGATATGAACTCATCCAAAAAAATTATAGCAACCACCTAGAATATTCAATATTCTTTCTCATGATTAAAGTACTATAAAAATTTAAGGAATGAATATTCAGTAAGTCTGTACGTAATTATCGGATATTATTTAAAATTCCATTCATAGCGAACTAATATCGAATTACGAAGACTTAATAAGATATTATGTAAAACATGGATTTCTATAACCATTCACGCACACTCCAATTCATACATAATCGTACCATAATATTTTAAAGAATACCGATACGATCAAAGAATTTTGTATGGACAGTATTTGGACAGTTATTATAAACACTTATCGAGTACGAAATCCTGCTTGGGAAAAACCGATTCTGAAATCGCAAAAATTAACGAATCCCGTGAAGATAAAAATGGAATCCAATTTCCAATATTCGTTATCAATGGCCTCATATCGGTCTCTCCAATAAATACGCGTATAAACATGAAACTCATGATTCTCTACACACCTACGCTCATCGATATCTACAAGAAACTAATTCAGAAATACCAAAACTTCGAAAGCAGACAAAATTCTTGAAAATAAGCAAGACATTCTGCTTCTTACGATTGACATCTATATCGTAAGAGAGACCATAGAGTCCACAATAAATATATACAGAGACACGAAGCTTCTAATACACCCATCAATCGATATACGAGCAAATACGTCAATGCATCGCGTTATAGGTTAAGTCAGCGAGCTTTATTATTCGAAACTAATCGCGTACACGATTGCTCGTCACGAAGGTGATCGACGTCGCGTCGTCTGGTTGAACCAGTTCCGCCAGTATGTCGGTGGATCGAAGGAAAAGCTAAGTGTTCAGCCGGAGATAAAATGAATCCGCCGTGGTGATCGAACTGTAGTCCGGTTTCGATCGATAGCTTCTGAGAGTAAAATCGGAACGACGGATAACGGACGTTCGGCCTGATTTCACCGCAGACAGGGAATAACGGGTGTACTATCGCTAATAAATCGTTTTCTCGTCTTCGACGCTTCTCACGTTGCCAACTACCCCTCCATGTACATACGAGCCGTTTATTTGTCAAATCGATCGAGTCCACAAAGGAAAAAGGAGAGAACATCGCTGAAATTATTATACAATAAGCGTCAATTAAATAGCACTAAAATTTCAAAAAGTGTAGTTGACCACTTTGGTCTGTGAACGGCGCGTATAAAGGGCAATTCTCCAAGTTGGTTCCGCAACGTTTCAGCGAAAATGATGCGTCTCAATTTCATACATTTTACGCTCAGAGTATAGTGCATCGTAACATGGAATTTTTGCAAACTACAAGTGGCCAATATTTAGCTGACTGTATTTCAAAGTCCCCCCATTCTGGGACGATGCATCATCTTTTGTTCCGCTGCAGCAATTGTTTTATGAACACATAACGAGGTAATCATGAAGCGTTATACAGTCCAGAAGTAAATACGTTACGTTGCCGATATCATCTGACCATCTAGATCGTTTGATCTATCCGCACCGAATCTTTTGTTATGGGGTTTTCGCAAAGGTAAAATGTATGTCAATAAATCAAAAACAATTGGACAGCTAAAAGTAGCAACAACGAATATACTTCTCGAAACGTGTGAAAATGTAATGAAAAATACAATCGAGGGGTCTAAAAACTGTGGTCTCTTATTTTGTTTAAAAGTTATTAACAATGGAGATCAATCAGTTATATTGTTTTTTCCTGTATTATATCGTATTTACAAAATTCTTTCTAGCAGCGTTGTCTAAGTCATTCATATTGTTCAAAACTTTCTAGCGTTTTTCTTATCTTATTTTAATCATTCTAAAAGATTCAGCAACGTGCATCGCCGATGGTCACCTTGGTAATCTAGGTGTTAAACTAATATTACCTTGCCGTATTCTTTCGCTAAAAAATGCAAAAGGATCTCTTTCCTGTCGCGAGTATTTTCGCGTTCTAGTGTCACGCGCGACCTGGAAATATTTTCGTACACGTGCCGCAGCTAAGACTGTTAGAATAATTTAAAGAGTCTTGTGTGCACATACAACAGATTAAAAATCACGATGGTGTAAATTCAAAATAATACGTGGTCATTGGTAATGAATATTAAAAGTTGGATATTTCTTTATACCGACCACGAAAAGGAAAAAAAAGTATCTCCACGTGTATATTTTCTGTTTTTCTACCTTTAGGTAAGATGTGAATTTTATCGAATTGATGGAATTTTAGAATTGGCTTTTCATAATTCATTGGTTGGTAGCGAGTATCGAATATTGAACGGGATACGTAGATATGTATAACCGAGTGCTTGGAAATCTTTTATTTTTGGAATTCAAAATATTTGAGGGTTTTTAAAATATCATACACCAAGTCAAACGGAAGAACTCCAAGTAATTGTATAATATTAAACAATTATAAATGGTGAAAATATTAAAGGGGAATGTGTTGCTCAAATATTTTATTGTTAATGAGATCTGTTAACTGGTAATAAACAATAAGCGCAATTTTGCGTGACGTAATAAAGAAATGAAAAGGCAGTAATAAAGTAAAGGGGAAACGATAAAGAACAGATAAAGTGACAAAAAGTGGATAATAAAGAAAAAGAAATAAAATGAAGAAGAGTAAAAAGATAAAGAACAGAAAATGATAAAGAAGATAAAGAAGAAGAAGAAAGAGGTTGACGAGTTTTCAACTGTTCTTACGTACAAACTCTAGCCACCAGGACGTCTAGAAGCTCTAGCTGGTGCTTTCTAGGATGGCTAAACGGTTGCCCTTAGTGCCTGATAAAAATTACCACCTAAGCTGTCACGCGAAAGAAATAACCACGATACCTTGGGAACGAACAACGAACAACAAACGTGTTCCATTTCTCGAGACCACTTTTCAGTAAACCACGTCTCCAAGCTCTGTATCAGAACACCGAGGAGATAATTGGCTTCACAGCTACAGCAACGTGTTCGTTGCAACCTACTCACATAATTCCAACACGTAGGTAGCACACGTTGTCATTATCGGTTCAATGGCGGCTCCTAGGGTAAGGTAAGGTTATTTAAATCGGAAAACTATTTATTAGATATTCAAGTCAAGCTAAGCAATGATCCTCGCCAATTCGCCAAATTTGGTTACAGGCAATTTTTAAGCTATCTAAATTCGAAAACAGATTATTTAATTCGTTATTAGTCATGTGATAAACAGCGAAACATATCGTGTGCATTGGCAGCTCAATCGTTACGGTTCTCTACGAGAATATAATAAAAAACGAAAGTTCAAATATTATTAATATTCTCAATAGCGTGTCATGATGTAAACCTAATAGGTTATCTTCATTCTCGATTATGTACGTCATATCAAAATACTCGTGTTTGATCATAAAATGACATTAAGATCAAACAATCAACAAAAATATATTTATCCTGTTGTTCCTCTACATATACGTAAAACGAGTTTGATTACTCGTTTTATTCGATACTGAAGTTTAGGCGACTCAAATAACCCTACGTTACTACGATGTATCGTACATGAGTACTATGTCACATCGTTGTTCATCGAGAAGAGCGAGAAAATGAGGGACGATGAGAAAAATCGAGAGGAAGAAAACGTTGGAAAAGAGGATGGAAAAGGCTCGAGTATCCTTTGGTATGCGTTTAACCTCCGAAAAAAAGGAAGAAATTCATCGTGAATCCACTTTTAGAGGAACACGCGGCACTCCGCTCGGGGAAAAAGGGAGGAAAGGGACGTACAAAAGGCTCGAGTATTGTTTACTCTGACGTGGGGTGGTGCCGAAGAGAGGAACAGAGAAGGAGAGTCACGGAGAATTCGACCGTACGATAAAGGGATGACAAGGAAGCCCTGCTCGAGTGCCACCGACTGACTTCTACCCCCATCTCGTTCCATTCCGCGAATGAAAGGCGTATAAACGAATGAAAATGAGAGAAGTTGATAGAATCGGTATTGGACTGTTTCTCGCGTTTCTTAGCCGCTTCAGCCGTAGGCGGCACGGACAGAATCTAGTGACGTTAAGCGAAAGATCGATTGCTATTCGATCTATCGATGCAGTATCCTCTTTCGCTCTTTGTAAATTGGTAACGTAAAAGTGTTAGATTCGAACAGTTCAATCTATTTTTTATGGTAACTTTGTTTCCTGAGCACGAAAAAATCTTCAATTCTCTTTCTTTGGATTCATATAATTACGCAAACTCAAATAAATGTCGTGGTAATTTTCCAAATTCGTTATTTAAGTTTCATTTTGAGGATAAGTCATAAAAAAGAACAGAGATATTTTCCGAGATATCAGCGATATTTCAAAATATACTCCTAGCCACAACGAATAATAGAATACTATGAAAATAACATGAATGACATAATATACATAAAATGTAAAAATTTCCAGTCCAAGAATTTTCCTCCTGGGAGACACAAATCGAAAATTACGCAGTCAGACAGCGCACCGAATCGAAAATGCCAATCCTACGTCACCTTATGTTACGAATTTGCAATCCATCGACGATCAGAAGCTACAGGTACAGCTACAAGCGACCAAGCCAAATGTTCGAGTTAAACCACCAAGCAAAGTTAAAAGCGGAGTCGAAGCAACCATAAGGACCTGTCTGGCAAACTATCGAAACCTCGCTAGTATTCCTGACCGAAAGAACCCAACATCCTAAACAACATCGTTTACTAACGAAATTTACAAACTAGTTTCGTGAAATACGTAATAGAGGCAAGCCTGACCCAAACCATAATAATCTGTGTAGTAAACTATCGACACACCTCTGCATCGTGTTTTATCAAATCTGCAAACTAGCTGCGTCAAATACGTAACACGTTAAACTACTAATCAAAGGCAGAGGCAAATTCAAAGCAACCATAAGCATCCAAGTGTACTTGGAAAACTATCAAAACTACTCTATTCAAAGGGACCAAGCATTCCAAACAATATCATACTATATCAAACTCGCGAATAGGCTTAGCTCGAGCACATGGTATATCAAATCACCACCCAAAATTATCAGAGCAACCATAAGTAGTTGAAAGTACCTGAAATATTATCAAAACCTTCCTAGATCACATGTTATATCAAATCATCAAATAGATAATACGTTATGCCGCCAACCAAAGCTGGAAGGATTTAAATTCGAAGTGAGTAAGGGATCTATCCAAAAACCTATTAAAACCTCCCTGTCCTATCTAAAAGAACCAACCACCCGAAACAACGCCATACTTTATCAAACTCACAAACAATCCTCCTCAAACACGTACTGCGTATCAATTACCAAGCTCCTCGAAACATCCAATTCCCCGTTTATCATTCCAAACACAATTTCACCCTTCAACGAACTACATACAGTCGAAAGTTAGGGACAGTGTAGCAAAGAGGACTCTAATGCTTTCAGATAGCGCGTGGACACACGCAGAAAGCACATACAGAACTATTCACATGTACCCAGTGACCAGAACCACTACAGCCACGTACTACCTCGGCGTGCCTACTTCTGCATATTACATACAAGCAAACACAGAACGGCCACGCATCGTTCACATCGAGCAGAAACGCGTGTCCATAAAGCGGCTCCCACGTAAACGTTTTTCTACGTCTGTACGCGTGGGTGTGCACGGATGAACGGTGGAGGAGAACAGCGGCGGGAGGAATGAGGCGAAACGGCGGTGGTTGAATACAGAGACGAAGGGGGCTGGTAGGCCGGTTCACGAGAAACCTGGGTAGGGGTAGTTCGGTTTAGTTTGGGGAGGCTCTCTCCGCGTTTGGGTTCGAGTCCCTCCAGCTGCACCACCACCGTATCAACCGGCACACCACCGTTCCTACCATCGCCACAATCCTACTCCCGCAGGGGCGGAACTCGATAGACCTAAGGGGATGGGGGCTGCCTCCGCTCGTGGATCAATACCATGGCGGGTTGCAGGGCATACAGGGGGTTGCTACGTGGTGTGGCACGCGCATACGCTGCTATCCCCCCGGAGGAAGAAGGACACCGATCAACCCCGTTGCCACGTTCTATAGAAAGAGACGAGAAAATATGACTGAAGAGTAGAGAAGAGGATGGAAGATGCGAACCAGAGTGGAACTGTTGATTCGCGTTTGAAATACTGTTCGGTTTTAAAGCGATTTCGCTAGTTTATTAAGGATCGAACAAACCCACCGAGGGATGATATCCTCGCGTGTCGAAGCAACTTCGAAAATCGCCAGTGCCTGGCACTGCCATAATGCTATCGAGAGCAGATTAGAAGGGCTTTGCTCCGATCGTGCTGACGTATGCTCGTTTTCGTGACACTTTATCTGTGCTGGATTTCTCCCGTTTTTTTAGAAGAAGGATCTTGGTTCTCGAATGCATTGTGTTCCTCGTTTGGAAATATATCTATCTTTATTTGCAGAAATCTGAGGCACGCTTTCACGACGCTTTGGCTATAGCGAGGAATTACTTTGATTTGCAAACGTGAAGAAGGACTGAGATACAGTGCAAGATTAAATCATTGAGCTAAGAAAATTAATTTAGTAGAACTTGTTTATTCAATAACATATACAGTTTAGAGATTATTTGCACACCATTGTATTTATTGTAGAATTTATATACAAATTAATTAGGTAAATATATTAAATTCTGTACCCTTTAGTAGCATTTTCCTATTACTACAAAAATTTGATATTACGAAAATAAAATATAGAATCTGATAGAAAAACGCTTCGTAGAGAACTAAGGATATGTGCAAATATTTCTATTAATCGCTATATGTATTATAAGCATTTATTTATGTATTTTTATCAATTAGTGAGAATAGAAAGAATACCAAAATCTGCTGGAGAATTATTAAAATTATTCTCAAACTTCCTATATATTGTGAGGGAATTTCCTTAAGTCTATGGAAATTTCAGCCTGTTTCAGAATCAGAATCGATTTTGAGATTGAAGTGACTATTTCCAGGACGAACTGTAGTACAATTACGTATTACGTATTACGTACAATTACGAGTCGATAAGCATCAGGCGAATAGTTGTTATTACGATTTGTTTAATGTACTTCGGAGTTGAAATGAAGTTAAGCTAGACTATACACAGGTTTGTTATTATGTCTGCACCGCTATGCCTATTGTCCTCGGGACATTGTACTACGTAGAGTTGCACTTGTAACAAGTTCATTCACGCTAGATTTAAATCTAATAACGGGGAGATACTACGCTATATTCTATGTATATAATATGTTATTCCTTACTAACCAACGAATTGCGAACGTCTGCGAAATATTATTCCGAACTTTGTCTGGAGAGGCGATAATAAGAAAATAAAATTTGAAGTTTATAACCTTAACATTATTATACCATTCCTTATCAAGCAACGAATGTCGTGTAAGAGACTTCGTTATAAACTCTGTTTGAAGAATGGATAATAGGAAAATAGAATTTTTAAGTTTATGATCTTTCAAGTCTGTATAAAAATTCTATAAAGGGCAATATAGTGGGCAGAGGAAAACTGAGGTAAAAGGAGGAACACTGTGTCTCTGTTAAAGGGAAAACGTGTGTATTGATACTGACGGGGTGTGCTGCACTTCTATACGCTGCACGGCTAAAGGGCACATGTCTCATTACACACGAACGTTCTTTTGAATATGTAGCCTAACAAGGATACACCTCGCTGTTTTAGAAATCGATGTCGATAGAAATTGCTTACCAACTATCATGTATTATTATCATTAGAAGCAAACTAAGCATTATTGACTATGTAAGAGATCATCTTTTAACCAATCGATAATTCGATCACGAAAAAGCCGCCGTTAAACAAACGATATAAGGGAGGAAAAAATAGCGCGGAGACAAAATATAAATACATTTTTCAAAATCTTCGACCTTTCAAAATGAAGTAGAGTTCTTCCTAAACTTTCATTTTGTCCACATTCCCTAAAATTTTTACGCAAGACTTGAAATAACAGATCATCCCTCGACCAATCGACAATTCGTCGCCTAAAAGGCAAACAACGGTTGAACAAACGAGAAGCAGAGAAGACAATAGTACAAGGATAAAATATAAATACATTTTTAATAAATACTACACATCCTTAGAACCAAATACGAAGGCGGAGATATTAAAGCGGGCGTCCGGTCAGGCAGACCACGAGCACAATTCAGGTGACCATAAAATCGTAGCCATACGATTACGGCTGCAGCTTCTTTCTACCTCGTCGGCTGATCCACGGGGTATTAGCCCTAAGCCGCTTTACGGGCCGCACGGCGAAGAAAGAACAGGAACGGAAGGAGTCAGCGTGCGTGGAACGAGGAACGAGCACGTTTCGACACTAACGGCGGAAGCAAAAAAGGGAACACGACGAACAGAAGAGAACAGAAAGAAGCGGAGGGTGAGCTCTGAAACGACCTGTAGGGTGATGGCAGAATGGGGATCGCGCGGTCCTCGGATACCTGTGGCTCCACGCGACTATCGCAACGATGCCTTTTTTTCTTCTCTCCCCTTTGTCCGCCCTTTTTCCTTTCTCTCTCTTTTTTTTCTTTTTGCTTTCTCCTATTCCACCCTTTCTATCGCAGCATTCTTTTTACCTTTTTCACCGCGTCATACCAGTCAACGCGAGCATTATCGCGAATATCGACCACAGATTCGGCTACTGATAACGAGTTTTCGTCGGTGTACTACGCACACGCGCGTCCAAATTCTTTTGTGACAGCTTTTTGGGGTCTTTTGACTGTGCGTGATTTCATTCTTCTTCCTGGAGCAGATGGAGTGAGAAGTTTTTTTGACGAAGATACAGAGTATCTCGAAATATGAATATGACAAAAAGATGAATCAGTATGCAGAAATTTGCTTTTCTCTTACGAATTTCGACGCTGTCAAAAACATCTTGAATTAGCTGATAGGATGAACATTCTGCTGCATTTTTTACTCTCATTTTCTAAGACAATATAAAAATACTTTTCCTGGTTTCTTTCTTGAATAAATTATTAAAGAGATTAAAAATTGTACAAATTGTGCAGGAAATTTTCTTACTTTTAAGTTCTGACTTAAATTTCAAAATATTTCATATAACAGGTATATTATATTTAAGATGACTGCAAGCGTTCAAGTACTTTTGTAACCCACTGTATATGAAATTAATATAAGATTTAAGTATCTAATAGGAAGTCATTACTTCCTTGTGAAGGGTCAACATAATAGACAGTGTACGCTATAGAATTTGTACAAAGCCCGCGTGATTCGTACATTCACCTACGAATAACGCAAAAATAGAGCTGCGTTCTCTTTTGTAATGGAACCTAATTTTTTTTCTTGGTATTGACCGTTTCAAAAGGAAGGCTTCTCAAAGCGTCGCTTGCAAAACACCGTTTTGTAACGCAATCAAAGGCTAGTAGTTGGTCAATCGCACTTAACGAGCGATAAAATGGACGGTGATCGAATTTCTGGCGCGACCACGAAATTCCAGTCGCGTTTTGCAAATATGTACTTCAATTTCCATTAACAGATCGACTTCGATGTACCTAGTTTTTCGTGATTGGAATGTTCAGAATTTTAATCAAAGAGGAAAAGAAGGTATTTCATCATTTTCTCTTAATCATCTGGATATTCTCTTCATTCTCCAAAATATGAATATTACGAATTTCCTGTGATTTTTTTATCTTTGAACCAGAGTTATATTATACGAGCTGTTACAAAATGATGACTGGATACTTTAAATTGAATGAACGGAAACAAAGATAGCACGAAAAAACTGATAAAGCTTGATAAAACTGGTGGAATGGATGTTTTAATCAAGGACAGCTTTAATATGGACCAGGTATTGGAAACTTAAAATATTTCAAACAGAATTTTTACAAATTTCTACCTTCTCTAGCGTATAATTTATTTTGTGAAATAGAAGAAGAGTAGATTTGATTAGTTTTAAAATAATGATACGGAAGGAAAGTATGAAAGACAAGTTTCGTACATAGAGAAGCAGTAGGAACGAAATCGAACTCAATATTTCAGAAGAACAAAAGCGTATCGAGTGCAACGACGACCCCGATATCGCCATAAATGGAGGCAGTTTCCAATCAGGTCGTCTTACGTCGAATGTCCAAGTTTTAATCAGGCTAGATTCAGTTTTTTCCAATCTGGCGATTCTTCATGAGGGAATCGTTACGAAAAGTTGTATAAAAATTTCATTATGATCGTGTTTCGTCGAGGAACGAAGCATTATAATTAACGATTGTTTTATCAAATATCCGCGGAGGTAAAAATTATTTAAGCTTCTACTACTACACAACAAAACTGAAATTTTGTTGTTAAATGTACTGCTAGAAATATAATAAATAAATTATATGTTATTACAATATTACAATCTCGTTCGTTAAATCAAATTAACCATTAACTGTATAATACAACTATACAAAAAGAAAAAATAAAATAAAATTAAAATTCATTTATTTTATTATTTTATTACATCTTAATTAATTTATTTTATTACCTTCGGTTTATAGAAAATAAAAATCTACGCTTTTTCAAAAGTAAGTTCATTATATAAATTATTATATTTATCTACCTTTTGTTTGTTTAAAAATACTCTGAAAGTAAACTTTGAAAACAAAATGACAATTTCATAAAATTTCTTTACACTTTGTACGTTTCAACGTCTCCATAGGAAACTTTTACGCGGAAAAACAACTACGATATACAACAAGATAGTCGAAGTTAATGGGAAGCCAAGTGATTAATATGTTTTTTTATTAAGAATCTTAGAGCAACGGGGAAAACGAAAATTCCCAACATGGTTGAATTATTAATATTAATAAATTTCTGTAACAGGAACGAAAGAAGTTTTACCGCGTTATGTGTTCGTTATTCTTCCTCCTCGACTTATGAAGTTTTAACGATGTCATAGTTGCATTCTTCATGCAAATCCGACATCTCGCTATGGACAAGTTCGATCGAAGACTTAATATTAGACCGACAATAAGACGAAATATTTTACGACGTGGGAAGAAACACGTTGCATGTAGTTTGCAATATTGATAGCATGATTTTATTATATTATGAGAGATGAAAAATCAGATTATAGCAGGATATAAATTACTTTAACTTTCATGATAAGGAGCATGTTTTTTAATATCATTGGATTTCTATGCATTTGCACATTGCGTGAAAATTACATAAGAATTTAACTGCTTATTTATAATTCATAGACATGTAAGAAATTTTCATCTTTTGTGACAGAGGATACATTTACCAATATTTCCAGCTTTTTTACGTGTTTTCATTTCACGATACGAAAACTAAATTTATCACCCCGAATTCTTCGACATACGTATAGCAAAAAATGATTGTATCAGTATTACTATTTTCTCTCTTCCGGAATTGAATTTCCCATCTCCGATTCTTTGACATTTACACGCAAAAATGTTGATCCTTTAGAATAAAAAATACCATTGACATTTCTCACGTTTTCTCGCTGCACACAAAAATTTGACTTCTCGTCTGTGATTTCTAGGCATTTAAACAAAAAAAAAACATTGTTGTTTCTCTGCAATAAAAAATTCACTTGTCAATATTACCACTGTTTCGCGTATATATACATCGCGACGCGAAAACTGAACTTGCCATTTCCAATTTTTGAATACAGACAACAGAGAGATAACAGTAAAAGTTTTCATTTGTTATTACAGAAAATATACACATCAGTATTGCTTCTTTTGTCACGTTTCAATCCACGAATTGTATTTTTCGTGCTCAATTTTCTACACGTAACAATCTTCGTTCTAGTTGCCTATCTGTATTTAAATGGAAGTACATGTGTATCCTTCTAAGAATTATTTTTCACATAAATTCCGTAATGACTGACGTCTATTAATTCAACTTGCGTCCCATAGAAATTCGAAGTTTTCTGATTACGATCATAAAATGAAATATCTGTATTCGATATCCTAGAACCAACAGGGTCAATTATCGTGCAATTTATAATATCCTTTAAGAGCCAGCATCAATGCATAGTACTGTGAGTCGAAGCTTATGCTTGCGGAAAGCCTTCGAATAACATCACGGATATGCATATGTGCATAGAGAAAGAGAGAGAGATCGCGAGTGAATGCGCTGTTGAGTACATCTTTCGGTTCCTCGCCCCGAATGAACCAACGCCCGCAGCTAGAGACACGTTTTCCCGATCAAGATTTCCGCAAGTTATCCACGGTCTTAAATATTTGCACACCTTCGAATATGAACGTTTCGAGAGCTCCTTTCGTTCCTCGGTCGCTCAAAAATATTCTTGTTCTTGTATCTATTTCGTTTGCTACGGCTTTTTTACGTTACAGAAAAGACTAGGTTCCTTTTATGTAGAATTGTAGGAACGTTGTTATTTTTATATATTTTTCAAAGATGTATCTTATCTTAAATTTTTAATCAATTCTTTAAAACCATTTTCTAGTCTATTTTTATGTATCATTCTATGAGAAGAATTTTTCTATTTATTATTTAAATATTTCATTCCTAGATTTTTACAGAGATCATCTTCCCTACGTCTATTACGTACAGCCAATATCTTTCTCCTCAAAGAAGTCTATTGGTACAGTCTCTAATAATCGAATATTAAAATCTATAAAGTGCACATATCAATTTCAAACTGTAAGAAAACATCTCGACACTAAGAGGTATAAATATCGAAGGAATTGGAGAAAGAACATAAATTTCAAAAAGAGCAGCTATTATAAAATTAGGTTAAGGAGCCATTACGACAAAGACAGAAACCTTCAATAAATTAATATCGAATAATTAGTTTGAAACTTGTAATTAATAACTTAAACCACGGCTGATCGGAACTGGGTCGCCTCGTTGATCCAATTACATTTAATTTCGTTACAACTTCACCGAAACATTAACGCTTCAGCAACTGTGCACTCGAGAGAGAGACAGAGATATAGAAAGAGAGAAAGAGAGAGAGAGCAACGAGCAGCATTCGTAATCGTTGTCGACTGAAAATAACTGGCAATCTTTGAGTATTTTCTGCGTAAAATCTTGCTCGTACTTAATCATTAATCGATGTTCTGATATGCCAAACCGTTTGTTGACAACTGTTTAATGAACTCTATATCGTTGTAGGTCACGAATGACCAAAGAAACTTTTAATAAGAAGAACAAATTAAAACATATTATTCATACAAATTCATTATAAATATAAGTCTTACGTACCTTTGCCTGTATCGACCCAATTTTTGGAAGAAAGTACTTGTACTACTTTTCAATTATTAGCTTTCAGTTTTCAGATCATAAATCTTGGATTATAAACCTTTTCTCACCACGTAAAGGAAAATTAAAAAGTGAAACACATCTCTGTATGACCATTTGACCTCAACTATGTAATTATCATATGCGTTGATAATTATTTTAATTATTGGCTTCTACTTTTCAGGTCATAGACCTCTCCCTGCCATAACTAAACAACTCTAAACGTAATGTACACGCATAAAGAAAAATCAAAGTGTTAGACACACCATGATTATTTCACTGTAAGCATATATTTTTCATACGTATATTTCAATACTACTTTTTAAATTTTTATTTTCAGAAAGATATTACCAAAATTCTCGTTCCTGCAGAAAATATTTCTCTCGGTTTCCAACTTTTTCGAATAATCAGAATTCCCTTTCGCCAGTTATTCGTGTACCAAATACCATGAATAAATAAAGCAAACGCTGAAATTTCGTTGCGTTTCGACGAGAAATTATCCATACGCAAATGCGCACCCACACATCTTGCATGCACCGTCCGAGAACGGATGAACGGGCAAGAAATTAATTACTTTTTGCCGGCGAGCATAGATCCGCTCGCGTGTCATTTTACAGTCGACGATCAAAAACCAGCGAAAGAAAACACGTATAACGTCCGTCTCTTTGGACGCTCGAAATTACACTGTACCATTCTATCCACGCACAAAAATTCAACGTATCTATCTTTTACCGTGATTAAGTCAGCCTCTAGGTTGATGTGTTTTGACGGTCGAACACACTGCCAATAAACTTTATCCCCTGTCAATACACTGCCCGTTTTACAGCCATTTTACGATTTTTCCCGGGACAATATTCCGAAACTTTTGCCAGGATTAATCAATACGGTCGATCCGTGTAATTTTCTAGAATCGATTTTGTGTCAACGTTTTACGTCAATTTTCTATTGGCTTTGTGTAAAACACTTTTTTCTTATTTTGTACGTGGGTATTAGCGTCACGTCAGTTACATATAGAATATACAATCATGGATAAAAGGAAGTTTAAAATTATATTCGTGAGTACACACCAATATTATTAACTTCCGTAATAAAAATTTTTTACCGTGTTGGTAAAAAACGAACAATTATCTCTTTCGGTATATGTATTTTATTTATTTATTGCTCTTGTCAATCGTAATTTCGTTTTGTAAAATTCCTTTCTGCGTCGCTGTAATTAAAGTTCCTTTAATTTGGAATTTAGAATGGCATTTATTTAGACGCGAAATACAAACCTACTCTGCGAACATTGCAATTAACTTAAAGTATGACGAAGGTGTAATATTAAATTCTTGGATTAAAATTTGTACAAAATTTACAATAGTAAAATCGTGATAGTCCAACCTCCATTAATGGACATATCCGATAGCGACTCGAATTCAAATAATTCTCCTAGTCTACTAATTACGTTTCCATTTCGTAACAAAAGAAAGCCGGAAAAGCAGTTTTTCATGAAGAAGCAATAATTGTTCGTTTCGTACAAAATTACCTCTGATTGGCGAAAGATTTACGTAAAAGTAAAACGTTTCTTATGTAAAAACAGCTGCCGTGATGCCTGGTAGTATCCTGCGAACCAATTTATCCAACTGTAAGGTCGGTGATCATCTTGGCTCGCGTGCATCACCGGTTCATGGTGCACATACACACAGGGAAAGCGAATAACGGAGCCAAGAGGGTGCAGGATGACTGCGTCCCGCACGGAACGTAAACGAAACTTAAATGAATACCTAAATTCCACCAGTCACGCGAACACTAAGCCGTTTGCTACTGAACATCGACTTTTACCTACGTTTCCCACCTTAGAAATAACTTAGCACTTCGTTAACGGCGATTTCGGTTAATTGCTAGAATGCGGGAGAATTTTGTAATTTAAATTTCGGTAATACCGTTCAAAATATTCTTGGAAATTTTGTAATTGGGAGATTTACGAAATAATTTTTAGATTGTTCAGTTCTTATCGATTACGGAAAATTTGCTCTGTTTTGGTCACTTCTGAGGAATTTTTGATAGAAATTTTATCTATGAGGCACATTGGAAATGTTTTTAATTTGTAATTGGATGATTTGTATTTTGGATTGTTGGTTTTCTGTCTATTAAAAAAAATTTTGTTATTTTTCAGGAGATTGTGGTAGAAATTTTATTCGTGGAATACATTAAAAGTATTTCTAAAAGATTGATAATTAAGGGGTTTCAGATCGTTGACTAGATCTGGGTCATTGAAAGAAATTTTAGACGAAGAAAATGGATCAAAGGCAGTACAAAAGATATGGCATGTACTAAATGTGATATATACAAATATAATTTGAAAAATTTTTAATTTGCTTAATAAGAAGTATCCTTAAAACACGAAAACTGTTAAAAAATCTCCATACAAATCGAAATAAGGAAACGTCGAATATAAAAAGCTACCGATTTGAATATAGCTGTCATCAAGCAATGCCCTTTGATCGAAGGCTGTCATTTAGATATTAATTTATCAGCTGTATCGAGGCTAATTGCCGATTCACGCTACCGTATCTCATAATTTAGATACAAAATGCCATTGTCTCGTGTATGACGTAATCGTTATCTTTTAAGAACGGAAGGGTTAAGGGCGGTGATTACGCCTGGCAGGAACAACGCTGATAGATCGTATGTCCCAAGGGTGTAAAACACTCCCTTCTCAAGAGGAGTGCAAGTACCTTCAACGGGTGAACAAGCATGATGCTGCAGCAAGTCTAAAGCGCTATCTAGATTCACCATCCCTTTAATTACACCCTTCAGGAAAGCCGGTTCAAGGTAGCCTTTTTATTCTTCCTTCGAAAAAAAGGGGAAATATTATAGCCTGAAGTCCTACATCATATTCACACGATTCTATAATTATTTTACGGTTTCGATAGTTGAATGTGTGAAATAAAGCGAAATTGAAAAATAGAACGAAGCGTCGAAGGAGCACATAGATCTTTTAACTTTTGTCCTTTTCTTCTGAATTAAACTTTGTACGAAATGTACTATGGTAGACAAATCAGAAAAAGCAGTTTGATAACTCTAATACTAATAAATTAGCAGAGTCTGGAGTATTTATTTTCCGGATTATTTAAATTCCACTGTATTTCAATACTTTTTTAAATCTTCATAAACGTGGTTTATTCATCATCTCAGTCAATTTACTTATCATAATATCCATCCTGAAGATGTTCCATGAAATATCGACAATATCTTGAAACGTTCTTCTACGAAGGAGTTTTTCGCCGTATTTATATCTCATTTCCCATTGTAAACCCCTATAATGGAGACGATGATATAATACAAGGATTAATATACAAATTGCAAAGCAGGCAGGAATGCTCCTGTCACCGACAGGACCAGAGTGGATGCAATTGAGAAAATTGCCGGGATATCGGTTTCACCCTCGCATCACCGGGGGGATGCTGGATACGAAATGCGGGGTTAACGTAGAGGAATCTTCCGGTCTAACGCTGGCCGACGCAGCTGCATGCCGCCAAAATAAATTTTCACGATATCTGCCAGACAGCGACGATATCGGAAATTTTAAAAGAAACACGTACTTTATTGAAATCGTGCTGTGCAACAATCCTTCTCTTTCCTACTTCTTTTATTTCTTCGCGGTCTTTAATCACTTTACAGTTTACTTTGGAATATTTTATTTGGAAGTACTTGTTCAGTTTTGAGGTACGTCGGTACATTTTAAATAAGAGTAAATTCATATTATACTTGTAACATGACGTTGGTAATCATATAGAGTGGTAAAAAGATATTTAATCACCAAATGTGCCAGCCAATAAACAACGGATGTAAAAACGCTTGTAGACTTTCCAACGTTTCATAAAAACAGTAGAAGGATGTTTAATTACTATAGAATCTAAAATCAATAATTACTTAATAAAATTTAATTTAGTATATAAATAAAAAAAACATTTGAAAATACTAAAGGTAATTTTTCTGCAAATTAAGGCACGATATTCTTCAAATTTGATATTAAAATATTTCTTTGGATTTCCTTCATGAATTATGTTTTACGTAGATACCCAGTTCAGAACTATGTATCAGTGATGCAATATGTTAAAAGCAACCGAGCATCGTTCAGATTCCCTCGAAACTTTCTTCCACTCCGTTATCAGAGCAATTCTATCGGAAAACTTTAGCAATTCGCTGGATTTATCATCGAATCCCTGCTTAGTCTTACTCCGAGTGACTTTAAAATTTACTATTACGGCCGTTCGCCTTAAAATGGTCCGCCAAGCTGTTTCGTCTCGATTTCGTCTAAAGATCGATCTTTCTCTCGTCAGATTTATCAACCAACTAAAACTTGATAAAAAGATAATGCTTCTCCGTCACTGTCAATTGTTTTGTAAACTGTTAACTCCCTGACAACTCCTATCGATAATTCAAGCCTTGACACCGCCTTAACGAATCTTCTTAAACATCTGCAACTCCATATATCACAGTCACCCCATTTACCTTACCTTCTTCAAAGTATTTTCTAATTTTTCGATGCTTTATCTTAATAAAATACTTTATATATCGTTCGCCATTTCGCGAATAATTTCACAAATAAAAGATAACTAATACGTTCGTTCCAACGAACATCGTGTCCGAACTTGTTTATTGTGATTAAGAAAACACGCGTATTGTGTAAAGAAAAATTCATGAAACAAATAGGATATTCTATCTGAAAGAAATCCAAAATAATATTCCAGCACCGCTGATCTAGATTTATAAAATCACATCCATTGCAATTAATACTCAACATATTATACTTAGGAATACAGGAGTCATTCGATCGAACAATTTTAAACTTTCCCTTAAATTTTCTTCTCCTGCATACTCCAAACGATATCCAAATTTACAAAAAAATATTCGACATCGTAATTGATACAAAGTAAAAGAAGTTCAAGAAGAAAATCCAGAAACGACGAACACCGAGTTTAAGTTTGTAAAAATTCATCGCTTCAACTAACGCTTGACATACGTATCTTTCTTTTTCTTGTATAAGTTCAGTATCGCGACAGCTGCCCAAAGAAAAATTCACGAAGCAATGCCAATAATAAGACTATCGAACACACCATGTCCTAATTTGTAACAAATCACTCGACACCGTAATTACCCCACTCCCGAAACTCGGCATTACAAATGAGCAGGATATTCGAGGAACAAATGGGACCAGCACGGTCCGATGCGCTTCTGATTTACAGTGGCGCTTAACGCACGATTAGCGGCTAGCATGAAACACCGAGAGAATACTCGTTAACAATGATAGGAAAACAATTGGGTACAATTCGAAGACTACTCGAGCGGGTGGAATCGAGATCATTCGTCAATAGAAGCCGCGAAAATCCCTTAGTCAAGAGGATCGGGGGTTCAACAGCGTGTTGCCCGATCGACCGAGGTCACCGACAGCGTAGGGTGGTTATTTTGGACGCACAGTGGTGTAGACTCGATTTCAGGGGTTCATTGGCGAAATGAACGCGATCCGTGTAAACGCGGCTTAAGGGGCGAGGAAACTGTTCAATCTGTCGGCAACCCTGTAATTATCGCAACGTCTAACCGTCTAAGGGTTCTCTCTGTTACATTTAAGGGTGAGATAGTATCGATATACTGCAATAGCAGGAGCAAAAAAGCTGATATTAAAGTCGAGGAGCAAATTTTTCTGTGAGTTTTAATCGATACGTATCATGGTGTAAGATGATTGAGAATATCGATGAAAGTTTAAAAGAAAAGAATTTGAAATATTTAGTCGTAGGAAGTTATTAAAGTTAATTATAAATATTTTTCTTTATGCAGTAAAAATTTGTTTCGTGGCATTATAAGACAGTGTTCTATTTTTGTAAGAAACTAATTAATTTTTGCTTGGTTGCGACTGTTGATGAAAAGATTCCTACTTTACGGAGAACGACGCTAGTGATTGCAAATACACTGGAAATATGATGTGTGCAAATTCTTTTCTTATACAGTGCACACGTCGAGACTGTGTAACAGACTTTATGTACATTTGATATAAAAGACTTTCTCCTCGTGACTTGAACTGATTGCGAATTTGCTTGCAATTGCATCGACTACGTTTGATTACTCTGCTCAATTTCTCTTCGACACACATTCGGCTTAGGTTCATAGCAGCCTATAGCTTTACTTTACTCTCACGTGTCACCAACCTTTATACCATTTTGCTCTCTATACTTTTTCCTTTCGCAGCGAAAATGTCACGACAATGTATAGTTCGTCGATAATTTGTTAACTTATCGTCTGAATTATCAATATATTAGAGTTGAAGATCTATATATTTTGCCATCCTACGTTTTTCTTATTCATTACATTTTTATTAAAAGCACATCGTTGTATTTCCATGTACAAAAATTACAGCAAACTAATTCTTTTTTATTCGTATTTTAATTCACAGTGTTTCGGATCGCGATGACTTTGGACTTTTACCGTGAACGAAAAATCTGGTAAATCACAAAGAGGATCTAAAATTAACGAAACAATAAAATCTAATGATAGAAACAACTAAAAATACCACTACAACTCTTCTGAAGATATACAATCACAAGAATTAACTCAGATGCAGGAAACAAACTTAGAATTAGCTTTTGAATGCAAGCACGCTAATGAATCTCCCAATCGATGGCCAAGAAACCAGCTCACTTTTCCACGACATCGAACCAATTCAGTAACAATCTCGTAAATTCACCTCTGGCCAGGTTTAAAAGGGATTCTGCGCCACTGGCGCGACGCTCAATGAGAAAAGCTGCGTTTCCCGGAATGATCGGTCCGCGAATCGTTAATTGGATAGACCGGAATGGCTCGAGAGGACCCTCGATCCGACTTTCGAGAGGTCGTTCGACAGGAAAAAGCAGCCTGGTTTTACGATCCGATATCGAGCAAGGAACAAGGCCGAAGACTGTCCAAAGAACATTATCAAACATTTGTCTGCGATAAATATTTAACGCGATAAAATAGGATCGATCAATTCACTGTTTCTCTCAGAAAATATCTAAAGAATTGTAAAAAAAAAAAACTATAGATTTTTATTTGCAATTAGCAAAATCGATAAGAATAATAATCGAAATTATGGAAATTTTATACTGAAAGTCAAGATGGTAAGATTTTGAATCGGATATTAATTGAAAAATGATGAATAGATTTATAACAAGTGCCAGAAGCGAAGATTTTCAAATAGAAGAAAAAATTCATGTGTTTGTTAATTTTTATCCTTCGTCTGATACGAGTTAGTTCCATTTTACAGTGTTCGTTAATATGTCCAACAGAGAATTTACATATCTTCCACTATATTACTTTAAGATACTATAATACAATACTAATTTCTTATCTTTTCTAATATTCACGTTGATTAAACTCTCCTCTCCCTAAACTAAAAAATTCCAACCCTTGTTATCGGCTTATTTTTCTACGATGCGAAACTAATTTCCCATCCTTTTTGACGTTCGCGTCATTAACCATTTGCATCCCCCTCTCCGCGAAACTAAAAAATTCCAGACCTCGTTATCATTTTATTTTTCTACGATGCAAAATTAATTTCCTATCTTTTTCAACGTTCGCGTCATTAACCATTTGCACCCTTCCCCCCTCTCCGCGAGACTAAAAAATTCCAGCCCTCGTTATCATTTTATTTTTCTACCTTCCTCCTCAATCTCTTATTACGCAATCCTGTTCCTCATTAAGGGGTTGAAGAAGGAAAAAAATTCCAACTTTCTGAACCCGTGAAACGGAGAGCACCCCCGAGCCTCCGACTGAAACCCCTGTGACGAGAAAATATTTTCTCTGGCCGGTCTGTAAACACGGCGCTTCGTGCCGACCAAGATTACACCCCTTTCTGGTTCGAGGGTAACTTTCGGAGGATTGTTGGCACGGTTGAGAGAGACTACGGGACGAAAGTGAATCAATGGAGGTTGATTGGCCTGGCCGGCCTTCGACGAGAGTTCGGGGGGTTGGTCGATTACATGGTCCATCGTATAACTACAAACCACAATGACACCCGTGATTTTCGACTTGAACGCGACGGGGTGCACGTGCGTGGGCATGTCCGTTGGTTTTCAAGGGCCGTGTACCTCTTTGTAGCTCGCGAATCTCTCCGTGTGTGACGGTATCGCGATAAAATCGCTCGACAACCCCTCGTTCAAGGGAATGCCTAATTCGTTTTGCAACAAGAATTCGGTTCAGGTGTACGAGCAGCTCATTCGATTACAGTTCGTTGCTATCATGGGATTTGTGGGGATTCAATCTTCGAGTCTTTGCGCCACGTACGGATTCCTGATTCACCTGTTTCCAACTCCGCTCTTTTCCTCCGTAGATTCGAAGTGTGATCATTTATTTTTACTGTAATTATGGAATTAGAATCATTACACCTTCATTATTATGGTTTTATCGTAGAATTGTTGTAGTATTAGTGGAGTTATTATAATCCGATTAATCTTCGAGCGACTCGTGTTAAATGAAGAATTCGTCGAAGTACGCTTTTCGACAAGTTGTCGTATGTAAAGTTTTCATGGCGAAACCTTATTGGAATATTCAGAGAATTTGACTAAAAATGTTATCTCTCTTATCGTATAAGACCAATGCCCTATTTTCTGATCTAGTTACATGAACATGCACGATGTTTTCGCTGAAACTACCTTAACGCTCGTTACCACATGCTTCGTGGTAATAGATGACCGCTCGTTTTGTGGTAACCCATTAAACTCTGCACGATAACGAAATCACTTACCAGCGCTTTGTATCGTAGCAAACGAAAAGACATGAATTTCGTATCTTAAACAGATAATCTATTCACAGAAATTCGAAACAAAATCTATTTATTATATATTCTTGAAAACCAATGTATTCCCTTCATATAAACACGTATTGCAATATAATAATTCATGATAGCGATCTAATTTTGATACGATATATTGATTTTCGATATAGGTCCGCTCTTCGAGCTATAAGTAACTTTTGTAATTCAATAATGTTCTCGCTCGTAATACTTTATCAGAAATTTTATATTTGTCTCGAATTGACATCGTACGACTCGGCTTGGTTACAGGAGAATACTAATTAATATATTGCAGAACTCCATAGAAAAGAGACCACAGTTTACAATAGTGAATGATTTAATATTTTCATTGAAACATCGTAACAGAACGTACTCGGAACAAACTACACGGATCTATAAAATTTTATAGCAGAAAATTTCACGTTTAGAATTACAGAATACTACCATTCTTGCCGGTGGAATTACGCGGAAGAGTGAAAGCGGTGTTAGATGGTAGATTTCAAGACGTGTAACGTAAAACCGTGAAAAATTCGTCTGAGTGGCCAGTGGCCAGTGCCGGAAACCTTTCATTGCTGACAATTCAGACAATTCGTCGCTGACAGGTCGGATTTGCAACGAGCGCCTGTAATTCCTGGTGTTAACGTATCTACACTTTGGTGACGTAATTGAATTTTCATATTATCATGCGTCACATAACGCTCGCCTTCCGATTTAGATGACCCAAAAATTTACGCTACGCGATCTCATGTACCGCTCTACAACGAAACTTCGCTATAACATACTGTAACCTACATTTTAAATAAATTACGCTGCAATGCAATTGCGTTGCAATTTCAAGAATCTTACAAGATTACTTCCAGAATATTTCAAATGTTTCAAATGAAGGGGTGAAATCAAAAATATAAACCATGAATTTGAGTCACCGAGTCTTTCAAGAAATTTGTCCTGTCTCTCTAACACTTTTCTAAAATTAACAAAGTTACAACAAATACGATATACGTCTAAACACATACTCAGCATCAAGATTCCTCTTATGTATTCAACAAGACAGCTGCAATAAAGAGACCGTTCCACTTCTCAATCATTTGAGTCAAAGATTAAGCGACTCAAGATCAATCAGAATAAAATCACTTTCTCAAACGTGCTATGAATTCATAGTCACTAATATTCATAATAGTAAACCTTTGCGCTTTCGAATATACGAGCGTTATACCTTTCATTCTCTTTGAATAAATATAATTTCAATATTACAACGATGTTAAATGTAATTGAAACGTCAAGCATTAAAGTTTTTCAATTACTAGCCGTCATTCGCCCTAACGATTTTCGATCTCCATTCTCCATCAAACAAAAACCTGAGTACACGCGGAAATAACCCATAAAGTGGCAAGTACCCGAGATGGTCGTAAAAGACGGAACAAACGAATGTTCACTCACCGAAGCCGAGCAGATTGTAGCAAAGGTAATACAATAGCCATCGACACCAGAGGAAAACCCTTGGCCGTGCGCGTTTCAACGCGACCAACATCGCCACCATTTCGCGCACGCGGAACTTTTATATTCGACAACTCGGGCTTCACCTTAAAGAATCGACGTGTGATCCACGCATAGAGGAACCACGCACTGAAATGGCCCACATATTAAACAGCGGCATATCGGCCTGACCGCTGCATAATGTGAACCACTGGGAGAGAGCGGCAAAGAGAAAAAGAGGAAGAGTGTGTAATGATCGGAATGGAGGAACAGGGATGGAAGATCGAAAGAACGAGCCCGTATGATTCCCCTACTTGCGGACGAATGAATGACGCCATTCGTTAAATTGCGACCAAGATCCGGATGTGTCGAATCTCAAGTGTTTGTCGCGACTTAGGGAAATGCTGGAATGCTTCACGTCTTTCGGGTTATTCTTACGCGCAGGGAAGAAGAGGATGATATTTCGCGTAAAAGAGTGGGACAGTTTTTCATACTTGCAATAGGGGAAAACCATGATAAGTCGTATTTTTTGTCTTTTACGGGAAGGCGATGTTGAAATTTAAAATACAAACAAAATGAAGTTTAAAATAAGAGAAGGAAATGTTCGTTTTAATGATCTTATATTACAAGTGTATAAATAGATGTGTCCATTTAATACATTACCAAGCAATATATTTTGACTATTGTGATTATTATCATGCAAAATTGATTGTCTACTGTTGTTTTGGTCAATTACTGCTGATTACATCTATATTGTGATTAGTATATTTGAACTACTGTGTGAAGAGAATCGATCGACTCTATATTAAGTGATTCGATCATTTCAAATACACGAATTGTCTGTCTAACGGTTTCACATTTCCAGATAAATTCTTCTTCGCGCCTTGTTAATTAACATTATGTTACGTGTGAAACTAAACCAAACTGTAAATTAATTTACTAATTGTAATATAATTTACTAATTGTAATGTAAAATAATTGTACAAGGGAATAATAACATTGTCATAGAGTGAAATTGTTACAAAGTGACAACCAGATTTGAAACGTTATTTAATTACAAAGAATAATAAATCTAACTCTAAATCGAAATCTGTAAAACGATTTCGATGGGAAAAGTACGTAAAGCGAATGAAAATGTTACGAGCAGACTCTACGAATTTTCTTTCGTCTCAAATTTTCCAAAAATTATATAACTAGTAGCGCAGGTAAAAAGTTCCACGCCGACAGGAAGTGGCATAAGAAACACGCGAATGAAAAAAAGAGGAGAACAGAGAGCAAACATTGCGTGACTTGTCATTGTAAGTTCATGTCGCAGTTACCATTTCGCTCTAGATGCACGCACTTTATAGAGCGTACCTATTATCGTTTTAATACCCCCGCAGAGCTGTCTCGCAAAAAATGCTCATAGACTCATCGAGAATCCTCTGCACGTTCAGAAGAACCAGCAAAAATTCGTTCGAAGAAACAAAAAGCAACCCTATCCCGCTTACGATCGTTTTTATCTGCTCCAGATAGACAAAGATCCTCATGCTGTAGAAATATTCTCAGCTTTATAGGTCGCTCTCCTTATTTCCTTCGGGATTAACATTGTTCGAAGAAAAATGTTTATTATACAATAACAAGAATCGTCATTTTTATCTTCACGGTTGATGGTGCGCGTGTCTGTTTACGATAATTGAAAGTGCACCATTCGAACCGCAGGGGAAAAGTATAATAAGTTATTGTTGAAAAGGGGAACGTACCATAGGACGTCGTTCAAAAGGGGAATAACCTGTTAGGTTAAAAAAAAAATTGCATATTAAATAGCGGATAAATTTCTAAAGCTTTCCAGAACTTTTCCGAAAGAGTTTCAAAATTTTCAAACTGTTATTGAGGATTTCTTGCAAAAATAAATTTTATGGCGTGTATAAAATTAAATTAAATTTAAAATTACAAATATCGTCTATAAAAATAGAAAAAGATTTCTTCCACAAATCATATTTGATACAATTTTATAATTAAAAGAAATTTAAATTGCCATTTAGTAAACTCTTAAGAGATTATCAATTATTATGTTTACCATGAGAGACATCCGCTATTTGAAAGGGATATTTGGTTGAAACGACGTCTAGTAAATTTCAATTGAACTTGCACGAGAAAATCAATACCGAGACTGTTTTTTAATGATAGATTCAATGTTATTGCGGATACTAACAGATTGTAACTAGATGGCAATGGGTGTTTGAAACGCGATATTACCGGAAGGAATTTTATGCCAGATCGACAGGTAACACTAGCCTTGTGGTCTCACCGCGAATCTTTGGAAAAATTCTAAGCCAAAGATTAATTAGTCCTTTGGTTTTCACCAATCTAGAGCCGCCTATCGTCAAGCGAAAAATTCAAACGGCTCCTTTGACGATCCTTTTCATTAAAACATATTTCCTCTTTTAATAAAAGCTTCCTATAATCAATCTCTCTTGTATAATTAAATTAATGTTATCAATGAAATGAGATATTTCCTACATCTAATTTTTGTTCCATTTCTAAAAATTATCTCGCTCTATTTTTCTATAAAAAGGAATTTTCCGACAAATTAATAGTAGTGAAATTTCCTTCTGATAAATTTTTTGTATACTGACAAAACGATACGTAAGTTATTATTTACACTTTCCAATAATAAGAGTTTAATTATAAAATTGATACTTTTGTGATTCTGATTTTCATAACAAACTTTTTGAAATTATTTGAAAATACCGGGCATTATTATGACATCTTTCCGGTTCCAGTTGCTATCATAATATCACAGTGAAATATCAAGATATTCGGATATCGTTAAAATGATGTCGGAGATATAGTATCGTTAAGGTGCTTACCTAGTTACGGTTTTGCAGAGTATAAAACGAGGTGATTACTTCGGATGATTTCTGCACGTTGCGATGAGTTCACGACCGCGAAACAAGACACTGCGATACACAACTACACGACCCATCGACTTCAGAAGTGGTTTCTTCCTTCCTGGAAACAAATGCATCGTTAGTGTAAAATATATCAGAATTCATCTTCAATAGCTATTCTACAGAGAAATGTTAGACCACCCAACTAATGGAAATGTTTTGCCTTTACGAATAAATATAACAATATGTAATAACAATCACTTCGCAATTTTTCCTTTTTCGTTCTATACAACTACTTGTCACAAGTTCCAGCCTATAGAAATAGTAGTTATTACCTGTAGCAAAAATAATAATGATTTGACATTGTCTGCGGTCTACCAATGACCACATAGTGATCATATTTAGAAAGAATCCATCATACAGTAAATCTACTAAAGAAACCGAAGAAACAGGAAGACCGTCGGAAAAACAATCGAGTGTGTTTTTCCAGGTAAAACGATTTTAGTCGCACACAGTGCCGGTCAGACCGGGTAGGGTCGTTGCACTATTAACTCAGTACGTCTTAGTTTTGTCTAGATACTCGGCTCCTTGACCCTACTTTGCATCACGTGCCACGGCGTGTGGGATCAGGTACCATTTATCCACTCGAACCGGTTGGCGATGCTGTAATTCAAACCGCTTCGAGGGTTGCCATTGTTAACGAACAGAGATATCAGTGTTGGCCCCAACTTAATGTAAATAATAAGCGTTGCCGCGCTGCCAGAGAACTGGCAAAAATACCCTCGGGGTTGGGAACCTGACCGTTTGGTTTATTACTCGACCCTCTATGACCTATTCTCTATACGGATGCTTCCAAAGATTGAAAATTATCGTGCAACTTATACGCCTTGAGGTAATTATACAGTCATCTGTTTATGGTTTGTGGAAGAAATATGGCCAGGCCTTGGATTCAAATGTCAATTAGTAGCAATGATTGGTTTACCGATACCTACGTAGGGCTCGTATGAGATGGTTTAAGTATATTTCTTGTTAGCCATTGGAGTCTGATTCAGGTTTTGAATCTTCTGTAAATTGCTATACATTGTTTCATTCGTTAGTATATTCCTTTCTCCTTCTGAGAATAGTTTGTATTTTTGTATGTTTTATTATTAGAACTCCTTTTCTGGTTCGCTTTCCTTATATTCTTCCCTATTAATGGAATTTTTTCTAGCTCAGTTTAGCCTTTTTTAGCTAGTCTCTGTATTGTTTCATTTTATTGCTAGAGCTAAAAAGCTTTTCTTCTATTGTAATGCAAAACTAAATCCGCACATTCATCAATATATATTATTCTTACTTTCCTAAGTTTAATCATTGTTTCCTCTTCCTTCCACGATCATTACACACAGCATCCACGGTATAGATTCCACTCGGCTCTCGGTCCATAGTTACCGAGTAACTTTCATCAGTATTTTTTTCGCTTTAATGCTTCACGTACTCCACAGAATTTATCAGAAAATATGTTCCATCCAACACGCGATGATACACATATAACGGTCTAATGCACCTGAAGATGAGTATCACCTTACACATTTTCCCGCATTCGCGACCTTTTCCAGCAAGGCACGCGAGAAAAGGGGGTCGAAAGATCGGGTGGCATTTATTCGGTCTATCCATTCGCAACATCGTAATTCAGGCTGCAGAGCGGAGGGTACCTATTGTCAGTGGAGAAAGATATCAGTGACAGTGAGTTTAGGTACTTAGTCGCGAGGTTGATATCAAAAGGGCGAAGCTATCCCGTGCCACAGCGATGCGTATTGTTCGTAAACGTGCCTTTTGTGTTCCAATTGAAGCACGAATGGATCATCTGCGTCACGGGAAAGGTACGACGCATTCCGGACCTTCCTTTTGTTTACGACGATAAGGACAAATAGGAAGAACCGAGGATACGCCAATGGAAGCAAATTCTCAACTTTTACGTTATGCCTTTGCCCCGTCCTCTTTCTATCCGCGTTGTAGACATACAGATGAAGAACAACGATGCTGGCCTTTGTCCTTAAATTTCTCTTTTCCTCTTTTTTCCACCTCCTTCGGTTAAATATGCAAACCTCCGTTTCGAATAGCGTGGAATGAATGCTACGCGCGCTACGGAAATTGTAGAAAAATTGAAAATATCCCGTTTGTTATGATTTTCTTCGCTTTAATATGCAACTTGAAAGCATGTTACTCTTATTTCTTTTATTTCAAAGATGAAACGAGTCAGTGATATTTTGCAAATTACTGGAAATATAAGAAATATTCTTCATAGCGAGCTGCTTTAACACGCTACATGATAGGACAATTTTTTCTGCTTCCTTTTTTCCAATAATGATGAATGAATAAATGATGCTATCGAAATTGCAACACGGTTGAAAATATTCTTTGTAGCAGATTAAATCTTGAAATTTGAGATTTCGAATCCAAATTTTTAGAATATTTGAATAACATTCTTCCTGTTCGTCTCATATAAATAATATAGGACGAATGATTGATGTCTTTCAACTATTGAAAAATTAAAAACCTTTCTCATATCGATATAATATTGTGTGAAAAATACATTAGAGGAGAATTAAATGTTAATATTACTGACACATTTATTTCGATTTTATGCTCGACGCAACGAAAGCGTAAAGGAATTTCCTGGCCAAGTGGTTTGGAAAAAAATTGCTCTCAATTTCTGATTTCTCAAAAAGATGAGAGGATAGCTATATCGATGAAAGTTATAATCCTGAGTGGAACTTAATGCTCAGCCGTAGTAGACACGAGTCTACTCTGGTAGAACGTATAAAAATACACATGATACGAAATCGTGCGTTTTCAGGCCGCACGTTCTGACCTCTCTAAATATAATTCTCATCGATAAAACTGAATTTCAAGTCGGTCGAAATTAATCCCGACCAATAATACAATCCAACCGTATAAAGCTTGGAGTCGAATAAAATACAAAAGCACTTCGCGATTCTCAATAGAATATCAAAAAATGCATGAATCTTTCAAAGTGTCACGAACCAATCCAATCATAAGATATCAACCGAAAGTGTCGATGATATTTTCTCAAATAACAAATCGAAATGAAACGAGATGGAAAATAAACTGAAAAATCAGAAGAATTTTCGAAACAGCTTAATCAAAGAAGATACAAAATACGAATAAACTATCCTTTTTTTATCTCGTTGAGTTTAGTTTTCAGTGAGTATTAAAACTATATATAGCCCTATAACTTTGTAACAAAAATGTAACTGTATAAGGGAAAATTAGACAGAGGATTGGGAAAATGGACAAAAAATTGAAAGCCTAGTCGTTGGAGGCTACAATGTTGCAGAAAATAAAAATCTATCGAACCCATCGGTCCGCGATAACGAAATTAGTCAATTACCAGCCGTTTGGAGGCCTGTTATCGTTAACTCTTTACCTTTATTTCTTCGCCGTGTGCAAGGGTATGGCTTAGACTCACGTAACGCGAGCTTTACAGTCGTAATGCATGTTTTTTGTCACGGCACATAGACGGAGATTAGATTTAGCCTCTGTCTTTGCTCGAAACAAGGTCCATGCATGAACAAAAGTCGTGGTCGGAACATAATGACGAAATGATTTCATCAAATATTCTGCGTATTGGATGTTTCAGAATAAAATTTCAAGGATTCTACGTATTCTGTATTGTATATCTTTTTTCTATTTTCACTATTCTACATTCTATATTTTGTTTTCTACATTCTGTATTCTATGACGTATTTAGACCCCCTTACACAATAGTTTACTAGTTTACCTACGAATATTAAAAATTGAAAATTGATGAATATATCGATGACTTCAATTCTAACAGTTCTAATATATAATATTATAAAAATATTCTATTATATAACTTACAACTTGTGACCTACCGATTCATTGATATTGCAAACGTGCTCAAATGATAAAGACTTTGATCCTCTCCTTTTCTCTAATTAAACTCTTTTTGTCTTAATTTATAATACAACATTTCCTGTTCCACAGAATATAAAATATAAGTAAGATACGTAAAATATACGAAATATAGAATAATATTTCAAAGAATGGCCCAGAAAAGAAATTAATGGAAAATAGACTTAAATTTTTATGAAATATCAAGAGACCAGCATCTCTGGAAAAGTAACACATGATTTTTCTCATACATCAAAGGAAACTTCTCAAACGGTCGGTATAGAACAGAGGACTATGATCGTAGACACGGCGATGCACGAGCAGACGAGATGAGGACGCAGATTCTTGGGAAAGTTTATAGTGATCATGGTTAAAGATATTAAGGTCGAGCGTAAGGCAACGATGTAACTTTCCCTCGAAACCTTATATTCTCATATGGCATGAAAGCCGATCAATATCCTCAAAATAGAACGAATGAGTACACGCTTCATGTCGCACAAACGGAAAGAGAGAGAGAGAGAGAGAGAGAGAGAGAGAATGAGAAAGGGAGTGGAAAAGCAAAATTTTCCGAACCTCTGTTCACCCTAATATTGACGAAGCCCCATTATGAACAACGACAGTCACGAATATATGAATGGAAACAAGGGGCGCATGGGAAATTATCGACACATCACTCGAAGATATTAGGTTAAGTAAAAAGTTCTGAGCGTTTTTCGCTAGATGTCTTTAGTGAGCCATATCTCACGATGTGCACATCGCATCGAGTCATAGTATACACCGATTTCAAGGTGATATTACGCATCAAAAAGGTTCTTTGTCAGTTTTGTGTTCGGTGAAGCCAGTTGTGTGTTACAGCGTTCGAAAATGGAGATAAAAAAAGAGAAAATTCGATACATTCTTCAGTACCACTACGACCAAGGTGAAAAGGCGGAGCAGGCGGCCAAAAAAATTTGTGCTGTTTATGGACCCAGTACAGTATCGAATGCAACAGCAAAGCGGTGGTTCCAACGATTCCGTTCTGGTAATATGGACGTCGAAGATGAGGCACGCTCTGGTAGGCCAATCGTCGAAAATGTGGATAAAATCATGGAAATCGTCGAGTCGGACCGGCATGTGAGCACTTATTCCATTGCCCAGGAACTGAAGATTAGCCAGAAAACCGTTTGGAACCATTTGCATAAGGCTGGTCTCAAGAAGAAGCTCGACGTATGGGTGCCACATGAATTGACGCAAAAGAACCTTTTGGACCGAATTGATGCCTGCGATTCTTTGTTGAGACGTAACGAAATCGACCCATTTTTGAAGCGGATGGTGACTGGCGATGAAAAATGGGTCACATACGAGAACAACAGCCGAAAAAGATCGTGGTCCAATCGCGGTGGGCCGGCCCAAACGATCGCCAAGCGTGGATTAACGGCCAAGAAGGTTTTATTGTGTGTTTGGTGGGATTGGAAGGGAATCATCCATTATGAGCTGCTCCCATCGGGGCAAACACTTAATTCGGACCTCTATTGTCAACAACTGACCAGACTGAAGCAGGCGATCGACCAGAAGCGGCCAGAATTGGCCAATAGGAAAGGTGTTGTGTTCCATCAAGACAACGCCAGGCCGCACACATCTTTAACGACGCGTCAGAAGCTCCGAGAGCTTGGCTGGGAGGTTCTATCGCATCCGCCGTACAGTCCAGACCTGGCACCAAGCGATTATCACCTTTTTAAGTTTTTGCAAAATTTTCTTGATGGTACAAAACTGGCCTCAAGAGAGGCTTGTGAAAATGAGCTGGTCAAGTTTTTTACCAATAGGGACGAGGACTTCTTCAACCGCGGAATTATGAAATTGCCTTCAAAATGGACAAAAGTAATCGAACAAAACGGCGCATATTTAATCTAAATCGAATAATCTTGACTATGTTAATTTCATCGTCGAAATAAAGCGAAAAAGCGCTCAGAACTTTTTACTTCACCTAATATTTTAACTTACAGTGAAATGTGCCAGTCTTTTTCAGGAAGCAATGATACATCCTTTGATGATTCCATTTTATTCTATCTATTCTATCTATTACTTCCTTATAAAACGAAAGAAACCTTTGGGACAACTTAATACATTTAATTCATTCGTGAAAATAAATTTCATTTGTACCATTTTGTACTGTAACTGTCATATAAGCTCAAAAATTTCATATATTTAACCTTAGTGTATGAAAGATTCTTAAAATCGAAATTAGTTCAAGCAATTAATTTATACAGTGTATTCCAATACATTTTTCTTGAATGATAAATGCGATAAGACATTTCATGTACTACATATATGTATAATATAAGTATACTAATAACAAATATTAATAAAATTCGTATATATAGTTGTTATCAAAATGAATAGAAAAGGTATGATCTTAGTTAAGAAAGCAATACAGAAAAATTAAAAAACAAATAACTTTGATACGAAGCTTATCCGTGCCCACCTACGTAAATTGTATTTTAATTAATTTCGGTAAACATATCGTTTATACGGTCATTAATATCCCACATACTATTCATTTCGTTCATTAGCATTAACAACCTTATCTGCTTATCCTAATACTCGGCGCCTCTGTATCAGAAATATCGCAGTAAAACTAATTATTCCGTGGAATAAATTCGGAAAATTGTAACTTGTATTTCAGAATTATCCATTATTCATACATCACTCGGTACGTTTGAATTAAATAAAGATAAAAGACAGAAACAAAATCGAAATGAAATTTATATAATGCTAGAATAAATCGTTGTTTATCAAAATCCCGATTATTCGATCGTTGTATTAAATTAATCAAATGAAATAATTATAGATTGTTCCATTTCACCATTATTTGGTGTTGCTTTTATGTATCAATTTCATTTTTCAGAACTAGATGAATTGATAATTAAATTGAATTTATATCAAAGAAATTAAAATAACAACTACGTGAAAAATATAGAATCGAATCTTTTTCGAGATATTCTACAAAAAATCATTTATATCTCCAAAAAGACGCATGTTAATCTATATACAACACATATTGTATAATGACTGATAAATAAGATTGATGTATTATTGATAAATGAATATACAAATTTATAATATATATAATTTATAATATATATATGAAAGAGTTTATTTCAAGCATTCTAGTATTTCTAATATTAATAAGTATTATAAATAAATTCAACGAAATATAAATATAGATAGTAATATAGATACAAATTTCCATATAAATATAAGGAAATAATTATTGAATATGAATGAACAATGTTATTTAGTTTGTCCACCATTAATCTTTGATACATTATATAAAAACCTTAATACCAGAAATTTATGGATTGAATTATCATAAAATTCAAAACTCTTGATTTTCCATACGTTATTTTATTAGCCATAACTTGTGAAAATTACTACATATGTAACATTCATCTGAGAATTACCACTTTTTTTACAAATTTGCAAATTACGTATTAAAATGGCTATTTTCAGTTTTTTCAGTTATCGTAATTCAAACTATTCAAAGCAACGCCATCCAACAATAGTTACATATATGTATATTAATCCATTAAGGACCTACGTTGCATCAACGTAACATTTCATTCATAATTTTTCTCAGATTTATAGCACTACAATGAATCGTTTTCTTTTTAAACCATGGAAATCTTTCTTAATAGGCTTCTATAAGATATGTGCTATTCTACTACGACTTTTGGAAATCTCAATCAAACGATATGTAAGTCACTTTATTTACTTACTTTCAATGATATTGCGTTAGAGCTTTTACGTATTATTTCATTATTCGGGCCGGATAAAAACTAAATTACTTTGTTTATTCACAAAATATCTACCTTTATGTTTTACACGTTTGATTCAAGTAGCCTTGCCCTGGCACACACCTGTTTAAATTCCCAATCGTCCGTGTTCTGCGTAACAGAAACGCGCCTACACTACTTCGCGAGAATCGCAATAATTTCGAGATCTCGATCTTCGACACTAACGACACAGCGATACCGCTTTTATCTTCAAACTACGACACTGCCGATCGCGGCGCGAATTCGACCGCGATTTAAATCGCGCCACTTCGACATCGTTCAACACCAGTCGAATAATCAGCTGAACGGGAACAAGAATAAAAGGGATAGTAGTAGTAGTAAACGAAAGAAAACGAAAATGAACGAGATGAACCGATTTCCCACGATAAACCACGACTCGCGACACTGTCGGTTCGAGGTCGTCACGACGACTGGCGGAATTGTCGACAGAGAGCGACACGACAGCCCTCGGCCGGGTCAACGCATGCGCCCTTTACACCCTGTGCCCAACCCTGTTTTTATAAAGACCACCCTTACGCTACGAATCTCCTTTCGAATACCTGCTTTCCTATTTTTTCATTCCTTTAATCCTTCCGCATTCAAGAATAAGATTTATATTAAACCTCATATAAAATATATTTCAATATAAAATGGTATATATATTCTATATTATATTCCAATGACAATCCTCATAATACGAATTTTCTTTCGAATACTCACCACCCTATGTTTTCATTCCTTTAATCCTCCCGTGTACGCAACAGAAGTCTTTGTTAATTACATAAAATATATTTCAACATAAAATGAAATATGTACTCCATATACATGTATACATTGCAGTGACGACCCTTACTCTACGACTCTTCTTTCGAATAGCAGTCTTCTTTTTTCTCACTGCCTTAGTCCTACCCTAAAGACTACAATTATTATAAAAATGCAAAATTTCGATACACATTATATTAAATAGGATGTATATTTGTTTTAGCAAAATGGACTTATTTGACATTTTAATTATATTTTACAACTATCCACATCGACCATAGCCATTCCCATCACCCATATTGGGCATATTTTATTAAATTAACATTAAATAATATTTAATCTTTTGTATCGTACTCACGTGTGTATGTATGTATACAGTAATATTGTCTGCGAATGAGAATATTTGCTTTCGTGTAATTGATGATTTTAATTGGTGGAAAAAATAATTCCCATTATTTGTTACAGTATCGTGGAACATTATGTAACAGAAAAATAATTTCTCTAATAGTTTTATTTCTAGTGACGTTGTTGCTTCACTCGATGACACATATCGTCCGTGGATAGCGTCACGATCGATTTAATTCATGAGAAGCAATATCGAGTAATGAGAACTTAATTCTTTATTTCGAGATTCCGTAAACCTAATTAAATAATTTATGCGTTCAAATTATTTTATATGTCCCTGAAACGTTTTAAAATCTATCTAATTCTTGAAAACTATCGTGAAAGGAAATCATTTTACATTAACCATTAATAAAGTCAACCAAATGCAATTAAATATTTTATTGTTATAATGTTAAATGAAAAGTAGAGAAGTTACTATTTGTAATGATTATAAATGATGTTGCGATGGTATAAAATTTTCTTGATAACTTTTAGGAATGAAATATAATATAGGAAATATTGTTAAGTAATAATTTAAATAATATTGTTTTAAATATTGTTAATTAAGAAATCGAATTAAATCATCTATATTTCTAAGCACTTTCAGAAATTAATTCTAATAAATAGCATGCATGCAAATTCATATTCTTAGAAGTATAGATAACAAATTTTAACTTAAATGAAAATTTTCTAATAGTAATACATATATATAAAATATATATATATAAAGTAATACATATTCCTTATTTTTTATATTTTATATAATTTTGTATTTGTGAACGTTTCTGTATATTTTTGCATACTCACATTTGCCATAAATGCACAAATATCCGCAGTTTACTAATAAATCATTAATAAAGCAAAAAAAAGGGAAAGAATTACTGTTATTCATAATATAACATATAATAAAATCACAAACAAGGATATACATAGTCAATGATAAAATTTAATTCATAATTCAGATACAGTTTGTATAAATATTTTTCCAACCGCCGCATATACCTATGTCGACACGATACTCTGCTGTACCGACGGTCGACCTTACCGCTGTTTAACTTTAACGTATAACGCCTAGCATTCGTTTCTAAAGCACGGTACATTACAATGCAATAACAAAAAGGTCCTCCAACGTAGGAATTTCAACGAAAGAATGAAATTTCAAATATGGTCAATACCTTTTAAGAGTATAATAAATTGTATCTTATGCCACAATAATTTTTCGAGAATATATTATATTTGTTTAAAAGACCGATCAACCATAATTAAAAATATTATATAAAATATAAATACCTTCATTTAGATATGTGCATTTTAAATTTTGATATTAATGCTTGATTTTAATGCTGTTAATAACTTAAAGTCAAGTAGATGTAGTAAGAAGGAAAAGAGATGTAGGAAATCAAACAAGATTCGTACAGAAATACTTTATTGTAATAGAGATAGATCCTTCAATTCAAGTTTAGGAAACTGCACTCTCTGTTCAATCCATTTTGCTACAGTAAGAAGTTCCTTCTCTTTCAAAGGAGGTCCCATAAGTTGTAAGGATAATGGTAAACCACTCTTAGATAGTTTAATTGGCACATTAAGTGCTGGTATACCTGCCATATTAGCAGGTTGAGTACAATAATCTTGAATTAAACACTGTGCCTGGTTATCCATTGAAATAAAATCATTATAGGTAGGAGCTCCTGTTAAAGTGGTAGGAGTGAGTAGGAGATCAATATTATTATTCCATACTGCATCAAAATCTTCTGAGATTAATCTTCTTATTTTCATTGCTTTTACGTAATATTCTTCGTAATTTTCATTTAATAAAAAATAATTCCCGACTAGAATACGTTCTTTAACTATTTTACCAAACCCTTCAGACCTCGTCTTCTTATACATATTATGCACCGAACTCCATTCATCTGATCTGTAACCATACTCCATGCCATCATAACAAGCAAGATTACTTGCAACATCACAACGATTTAAAATTGTGTAACACATTATAGAATAGTTAGTATGTGGCAATGATACTGTGGAAAGCGATGCTCCATCTTCACTTAAGTATTGAGAAATTTCATCCCAACATTCTTGTACCTCTGGGCTTAGGTTTTTCTCTTTATATTCCTTTGGTATTCCAATTCTAATATTATTAATATTTATTTTGTCTGGTATGTCAAATGGTACATATTCTTTTCGTAAACAAGTAGAATCAAACTCATCTGGACCAGCTATAGTATTTAAAACTAACACAGCATCATCAACATTTCTTGTAAGAATACCAGGTACATCCATTGAATTTACAAGAGGAATAAGTCCATAGCGCGATACCAAACCATAAGTAGGTTTTAATCCAATTAAACCACAGTAAGATGCTGGGTTTCGAGTTGAACCTCCAGTATCTGAACCAATTGCAGCATAACAACTTCCAGCTATAACAGCCACTGCAGAACCACCACTGCTACCACCTAAAATAAAATTCTTATAAAATATTTGATAAAAGACTTTAACCATATATACCTGCTATATGCCAGGAATCTGCATTTTTATTCTGTTCTGTATATTCTTTCATTTGATTATTGCAAGAATAAAATTTTGAAAGCAAATCTGAGTTCCATAAGTTTTTTGTTGGTCCATAATATGAGTCAATAGTTCCAGAACCCATAGCAAATTCATCGAGATTAGTTTTACCAATTAACACTGCTCCAGCATCTTTTAAACGTTGATAGACAGTGGCATTGTAGGTGGGAATAAAATTTGACAGCATCTTTGATGCACAAGTTGTTAGATGACCTTTGGTACAATAATTATCTTTAATCGCAATGGGAATTCCATCGAGTTTTCCCAATAAGCTACAATTTTTTTGCCGTGAATCTGAGTTTTCAGCATGTTTCTTTGCTGTTTTATCGGTAATAGTAATATAAGCATTTAAAGGTTTAATAGCTGATGCAACTTTAATAGCTGCTTTTGTAACATCAGAAGGTCCCACATCACCAGCATTTATCTTTTGACTTACTTCTCTTATCGATGTAGTCAATAATTTATTCATATTTTCCTAATAATATAACCAAACAATGATATATATATACACACATATATATACATATGACATAACCTCAATTCATTTGCCGGTAAGAAATAATTTTAAATAAATTACTATAGAAAAGATGATATTGATACTTAAGAAATTAGTTAAAATAGTATCAAATTTTGAACTACTTCAAAAATTCATCGGAATTAGACTAATAATGCAATAATATTAATTAAAAGTCACTTGGTAAACATATGAACTGTTTAGAACGTGTGTTACGTGACATGTATATATTATATTCAATACAATAAATAATTTATAACATAACTTTGAACTGAAATTTATTGTTATATATATTAATTGTTAGTAGTTTCTTTAACAGTTGCGCAATAATAATTACAATTTTCTTGCAATAATGAGAAAAAAAGTCAACGACTAAAACAAGATGGATATATTATTACACTATTTTCTCATTTGAAAATACTGCACATAATTTAAATATGTAAATCAAATTGTTAAATCAAGTGAAATAGATTCATTTATATTCTGGTATTATTTTATAAATTGTATTTACTACATTCGAAAATACAGAAATTATAGGACGTTTTTAAATATATTCAAAAAGTAAAAGAATATGACTTTTTTATTGATAGATTCATTTATTGATTTGATATACTAAATCCCTTTATGTATATGACTATGGCTTATGAAGATAGTTATAATCATAATCATGTCAGAGTGGACAACATATAGCATCAAAACTTGTAGTTATGAAACCTTATGATATTCCTAATTTCCACTTTCAAAATATCTATACACGTATCTCTAAATATTTTATCTTTTAAATTAAATAAAAATATCTTATTTCCTTTTTATTATAAATTTTTTGCATTATTCAAAGATTTATCCAATTGTCTAATCAATATATTTCTGCTAATATGTATGTAGAGCAATTTGTGTAAATAAAATTAGTACTTCCAATAAATGCAACAGATATAAAAATAAAAAAAGATTGGTCAATTTTATCCACTAAGAAATGGGTGCACATGTTTGACCACTTCCACCTTTCAAAAGTTGCATTGAACTCGCTGCCATTTCCATTTGACTCTCTGTACGTTCAGAGGTTTCCAAGATGGCGAAGAAAACGTTAGCAGATAAAACACTTCAAAACGAAGATAATGTTAAAAATAATGATGATATATTTAACGACGATGAAGAGCCAAATTTCAGCGATCCTGAAGGATTTGTGGACGATATTACCGACGAAGGTAAACAAAACTTATCCTCAATGAATTTTCATCAATAGAAGCTATGCCAGGACGTCTGAAAGCATGGCTACGTATAATCGCAAATGTGGCATGCATGCCTAACCTAAAAAGTCACGAGTGTTTCATACTTTGTATTAAATATTACTTCGTAACTTATATTGAATATAATTTTGTTCAACTTCTTTTCAATTTAATATTCTTATTTGCAGAACTCCTTGGTGATATCTTGAAGCAAAAACCATCAGAGACAGATGGAGTGGAATCCGTAATCGTCGTTGATGGAGTTCCCCAGGTTGAACCAGAAAGATTGGAAAAACTTCAATCCGTCATTAGCAAAGTCTTAGGAAAATTTGGCACAATAGTGAATCAATATTATCCCAAAAATGAAAATGGATATACAAAAGGGTGTGTACTAATGACCTATATATTATCCTTAAGAAATTATTCAAATGTTATTGTATTAACTATATATTTTTCATTTCAGGTACATATTTCTAGAATATAATAATCCTCTTAATGCTTTAGCAGCTGCCCAATCTGTAAATAATTACAAAATTGACAAGCAACACACGTTCAAAGTAAATTTGTTTACCGATTTTAAGAAATTTGAAGAAATTGCAGATGAATGGGAACCTCCAAAACCACAAGAATTTAAAGCTGCAGCAGATTTACATTATTATCTTTTAGAACCAGATGCTTATGACCAATTTTGTGTACTTTGTGGTAATGGCCCTTCTGTTACTGTTCAAGTCTGGCAGAATTCTGCTCCTGAACCAACATTGCTTGAAGAACGTTCTGTAAGTTATTATATTTTATTCATTTTAATTGATCACTTATTGAGTACTAAATTTTTATATTTTCTGTAGCGATGGACTGAGACTTATGTTAAATGGTCTCCATTGGGGACATATTTAGCAACATTCCACAAATTGGGTGTTGCATTATGGGGTGGTCCTCAATTTTTACAACAAGCCAGATTCAGTCAGAAGGGTGTTGAATGTATTGACTTTTCTCCTTGCGAACGTTATTTAGTAACATACACTCCACGAACTGATCTTGGTTCAGATCAGAAACGACTAGTAATTTGGGACATTCTTACTGGACAAGAAAAACGTGCGTTTTTCGCAGATGGTTCTTCAGTATGGCCTATTTTCCGCTGGTCGCATGATGATAAATATCTTGCTCGTATGGGGGAAGATGTTTTGAGTGTATATGAAACACCAGTATGTTCCTTTCTTTAATGTTATAAATAGCATTATGTTTCAGCATGTTTGGGTTTTAGTAATCTTATTATAAATATTGCAGTCATTTGGATTATTAGATAAGAAGAGTATAAAAATTCCTGGTATCAGAGATTTTAGTTGGTCTCCAACAGATAACGTTCTTGCTTACTGGGTACCAGAAGATAAAGATGTTCCAGCTAGAGTCACTCTTCTCGAAATTCCAAAGTAATACATTTTTAATATTTTTCACTATATTCCATATTTCATAAATTATTTAAATTATAAGATGAAATACATATTTTTAGCCGAAATGAAATTCGTAACAAGAACTTGTTTAATGTAGCTGATTGTAAAATTTTTTGGCAAAAGTCAGGAGATTATCTCTGTGTGAAAGTCGACCGTTTTGCCAAACGCAAAGAAAAAACGGAACAGAAATATACGGTATTTGTTAAATTAGTTATTGAATCCATTAAAATGTATGTAGCATACGTATAACTTTATGTTTATTAACAGGGTATGTCTTATAACTTTGAAATCTTTCATATGAGGGAAAAGCAAATTCCAGTCGATAGTGTAGAAATAAAAGAACCAATTCATGCATTTGCTTGGGAACCTGTTGGAAGCAAATTTGCTATTATTCACGGAGAGATTCCAAGCGTAAACGTTAGCTTTTATGAAGTACGATACGGTCATCAACCAGCCCTTCTTAGTAAGCTTGTAACAATTATCCCATAAATTTCAATATCACCATGATATTATGTACATAAATATTCATTTTACTCAACAGAAAAATTAGAGAAAAAGGCTTGTAATCATCTATTTTGGTCGCCGTCTGGACAATTTATTGTTCTTGCTGGATTGACAACCATGGCAGGGGCTTTGGAATTCATTGATACTAATGATTTTACTATCATGAACTCAACTGACCATTATCAAACTTCAGATGTCGAATGGGATCCTACTGGACGGTAAGAATTTATTCTCACATATTTGTCGGAGATGAAAGGACATCGGAGCCTTCCCTTGAAACTTCGGGAAAATCCCTTAACACCGTAATCTAGATTCTATCATAGGCGTAATTAAACAATTGTCGTCCTTCGATCCGATTGTATTTGTTCGAGATTTGTGATAATGAGCTTGGGCTCGAGGCGACAGCCAGTTGCCGAACGTAGCCGCGGTCACGGGATGAACGCTTTGTCTAACAAAGGTATGGAGCAATTCTATAGCTCTCCTTAAAAGAAATATTTCTGGCGGCACGCGACAGTAAACATTCCAACGGTTTCTGTCCCGTGGCTCGCCACACGCAGGCCCTATTCTTCGAGTAAGATGATTGCCAGATGTCGATGCGTCTCCGCAGTACATGTTCAGCTAGCCCGAGGGCCCGTTATAAATCTTAAGATTTAGCTAACTGGATTTAGCTAAAGTCCTTCAAACAGACAAACAGTCTTTGTCCCAACTACGGGAAAATAGGGGAGACCTATTTTTCAACGAGCAGCGTCTCCCACTAGCAACTTTCCCTCGACGGCGGCTAGCATCTTTTTCTAACCACCGATATGGAGATTGACCAATTAGCAGCAGCGCCAATTTCCTTTACTTTCTGAATGAAGGCTTTTCTCGACGAATCCGATGATCTCGTGTCCTTAGACACACCCCATTAATAGTTTTCCTCCGTGGCATCATCGGGACGGGAAAGTCATCCTCTCTCGCGATCTCATCGACGAAAAGAGTAACCCCTTATGACCAGTGAATATTACGCGTCCGACTTAGATTTTGTGAGCACGTTCATTTATCATCCCGTCGACCGCGGATTTGTTATTGAACCTAGGATCATTGTCATTAGTTTCTCGAGTATCTAATTACCACGGTTATTTGTCCGGTTCTATGATAATCGTATTTGCACTAGTCAATGTCTTCTCTATTGCATAACGACAACATGTAATCCAAACGAAGATGAGTATCACGCCCCTAACCCTAATTCTAATGTAAACCCGACATATTTATATATAAAATATTTCATAAATATATATTTTTTAATATAACAATTGTATAAATATATATTTCATTACAGGTATGTAGTAACAGCAGTTTCGAGTTGGAAAACTAGCGTAGATAATGGATACTGGATATGGACATTCCAAGGACGTATCTTAAAAAGAGTTAATCTTAATCAGTTCAATCAACTATTATGGAGACCGAGACCACCAACGTTATTAACACCAGAACAAATTAAAGAAATTAAGAAAAATTTAAAGAAATATTCTGCACAATTTGAAAGCAAAGATCGTATGCGACTGACGCGCGCCTCGAAGGTACTTATATCATACTGTATTGATATATATTTAATATGAATTATGCATTTACTAACAAAATTATTTTTTAGGAATTAATCGAAAAACGCTGCGCAGCGATGAAAGCATTTGAAGAATATCGTTCAAAACGTATACAAGAATGGAATAACCAGAAGAAACGACGTTTAGAATTACGTAATGGTTTGTATTGTAATAAATTTCTTTTTTGAAATTTAAAAGTGAGGTATCTTATACAATGCTAAACTCTTTTTCAGCTATCGACACCGACGAATTAGATTCTGATTCAAAGAATGTAGAAGAAGAAGTAATAGAATTTTTCGTCAAAGAAGAAACATTCATCATCGACGAGAAATAAAACTGTGTGGAACAAGTTTTTATCTCTGCCATTTTTGGAAATCTCTAGTGCAAAACCAATTCAGTCATTTGTGAAAAGTGTCATCGAAGTAACTATCTTCCAGAGCCACATAGATTGTGGCTCACAATAGTAGACTGAAATGACTATTTTAAGTGGTTATGAACAGTTTTTCTTATACTATTTCTGCACCTTAATTGGAATTTCTTCCACTTTCCCGACGTTGCGTATGAAACGTCGTAAACGTAGTACCATAAAGTTTTATCATGTTCCATACAGGATAGTATGTCATTCAACAAATAATTATTATCAATACAAACATATATGACGTACTTTTTTATTTATCAAACCCATATAGCTCGATTTATTTAGTTTCATATATTTATAAATAGAAAGAGATCTATTAATTTATATATTTCTCATAATTTAAACACGATGTAAATGATAAATGAAGAAAATTTTGTAAATTAATAACATAAATTATAATATTCTTTTTTATAGCTTTAATTCATATGACTATTTGTATTAGAAAACGATTGCCACCGGTCTACGAATTATGACTTAGATTATAAATGGTAAACATTAAACAGACATAATACTAAAAATAATATCGAAACAGAACAACGACAGCACATACCCAACTCGGAGGAATTCTATCCCGTTCAAAAAATGTTTTATTTGTTACACGTTTTGCACATGAAAACAAACGTTCATGCTCTCTTTGTAATTCATTTTGTAAGTTTCTATTCTTGGTTATAATAGTAATTTGAGTTTCCAAGTCTTTGTTAACAGATCTGTAACCTAGGATTAATTTTTTTCTATTATTTTAAAATCAATTTCTTTTTAAATTTTAGATCTTACCAAAATTAGGGGATCCAATAAGCGTGAGACAAGGCTTTTCTTGCTCTGGTAAAGAATACCAAAGTCCTTTAGCATGATACGTCCATCCTGGCCTAATAAATTCCCACAAAATTACTCTATTTTGTTGTCCTAACTTGTTACAGTATTTAACAAATGCCTCCTCTATTTTTGTGTATGCTGCCGGAATGCAACCAGCAATGCCTTTTGCAGCTAAATATGACATGTGACATTAGTTTAAAAAGTAAATAATTTTCACTCAGTTGTGTTTACAACATAAACGTACTAAAGAAACCATTAGCAGTCGGATGTGCTGTCAACAAATGACATGTTCCTTGACAGTGTTTAAGCAATGCTTCACTGTACTCTGAAGTTAAGTTAAAGTAACCAGTTGCTAATTTGATTGTTGTACCTGGCGGAGCTGTCTGTAAAAGTTTCAATGTTATCTGGCTATCATGATAAATGTTTAATTGACCCATCTGTACCGAAGGAAAAATCCAAGTATCTACATCTAAATCTTTTGCTACAAAAACAACCGTACTTATACTTCAATCTTGTTGAGTTATGTTTTTATAAATGATAAAGAGTGATAAAGAGTACATATGTACCTATTTTTTCAGGATCAGAATATTCTTCTAATTCTCTCTGGAACAAAGCTTTCACACTATGTGCAGCTTTTTCAATGAATGTAATAGGATCCTTAAGAGGATTGACTTTCAGAGCAGGATTTAATACTGTATTTCCATCAGGTTTAAGTACAAAACTAAATTCTCCCACTCTTTGGACTAGCTCATCATAAAAATCACAAAGTTCTTCACAATCTTCAATCACAAAATAACGATCTTGTCTATTTGTAAAATAGTCATTGCTAAGATTAGCACTAAAAAATATATTTAATTATAACTATTTGCTTAAATGACTTTACATAAAATTAGATATTTAAATATTTACCCACTAATTATTATGTCATTGTCTATCATGTACAATTTCATATGTTGTAATCCTATCAATTCATTGAAACGATCTGGTGTAATCATTTTCAAGAACCCACGAAGTTTTGGAGTATGATACAAAAAAATCTGACAACAATGACCATGTTTTCCATTAAGTAATGGTTCCAACATTTTACGAGAATTTAATTTACCTCTAGATCCCCTCATAAAATCTATCAAAATTTTAACTTCAACATTACCATTACTTGTAATTAAAGCTTCATTTACAGCATTTACCTAATAATAAAAATATTATTATTTATCATGTTAAAGCTTTAAATGCTTAGATCTTAGAATATGCTTACTAAATTAGATTCTAATTTTCCTGTGCCTAAATATAATGATGCAAATGTTATTCTCTTCCTTGCATTTTTACACTTTTGTACAAGAGTGGAATAAAATACACTTGGTTCATGAATTACTTTAATCTGAAAATACAAAACTATGGTTAAGTACATTCTGAATTCTTTCTGAACTAAATATTTTTTACATCTACCTTAGATCCATTTATGGCAAAGCAAGGAGCATTTTTATATAACCATGTTAATGTATAAAATTCAGATTGAATTGTTTCAAATTCTATATCTTTCTCTTCAGCAGTCATAGTAATTGATGTAATATCATTTACTACAGGTGAAGAAGAAAATTTTAATTCTGATTGACCAGAAATAAATAGTTTCCTTGTATGAAACCTGAAATTTTATTTTAAAAGATATCATGTATAAATACATGTTAATAATCATAAATGTAGAAATAAATATAACAATAAAATATTGGTAAGAAAATCATGAAAACTGTATTAGTTTCATTCATTAAAATTCAAGTCCAAAGTCAAATAACCCACATAATATTCTTTCATTATACGTATATATAACACGATTTACGTATCGAAAAATGAATATCATTAAATTAATTTCCAAATGCAACTTTTATTTCGAATTTTTATTTTTTGTAAATATGTAAATATCAAATTCATCGTATGTCAAATTACATGTGGCGAATGCCCTTGTGTCAAATCAAGAAACATAGGTTAATCTACCTTTATTTGCTTTGAAAAGAATGAAATTTGATAGGACATCCATATTGGTTGGATTTTTTATATGCTACTCACCGTTTTGCAGCTTTCAAAATTACGTTATGCATAGGTAAATTCTTAAATAACAAAGCATTAACAATAACAGACTTCAAATTATAAATAACTCTTCCCTCCAGGGTACAAATTGCAGCGCACGCAATCTTTTGGCCCCTTTATACATTATATAAACATATTTACATATATATATACTTACATATATTTCTACGCTGTATTCAAATCAAACAATTTTAAGATAAATTAAAATAAAAATACTCAGTTTATCTTTTACTCCAGTTTTATTAATATATTAAATATTTATAAAAAGATGTCATCTCATTTGGATTAATAAATTTTTAGAGAAATATACGAAAGATTTTAAAGCAATGTATTTGTAAAACTAAACTAACATTCTATTAAATAATATACATATGTACCATTTCCTTAGATAACTTGTGGCAATTTATTGGATTTATGATCATTTCCTCGAAAACATTGCTTTTCTTGCCAATGGATCTTTTATAGTTTTCCCAGACCTTTGAAATATTCGGTTTCTTATTACAAGAAACATTTTGTAATAATCAGAATAAATAATAATCGAAGAATAAGGGAAATTTTTTGTTAAAAGTGGTACTGTTTCTATTGATTAGTATTAAATTTTTCGCTTTAATTGGTGTATTTGATCTCCAACTGAAAACAACATTTATTTGAACAGTGTTTTGGAAAAGTTCATAATAATTTTGCTTAAATCTCGTAAAATGTAGAATATATGTACAGAGAATAAGCATAAAAATCTAATACTTATATAAATTACAAACGAAGCGCCTCTTCGCGGGGACACTTGGAATCAATGGTCGATGGAAAATACATGTAAAGAGTAGCAAAGGATTGATGTAGGTAGAGGATTCATATCAGAATAGGCGCAAAAATGGATTTAAACGTTAAGAAATTAGTGAAAGACGCTGGTGCTGCGCTTAGTAGAGTCGTACAGGTAAGAAGTGTTTAATATAATAATTCAACAAATTCATATTAATAAGAAAATGTACTAGTTAAGATACTTGTGGCTGAACGCTGTCATTTCTGACATTTTGTACCTTTTTCAGTGAAGAAACATTTCGATAAAATAATCATTACTTGGCAATTACTATTTCATTTAATCTCTATGATATTATATATTTTGTAATAATTTTTATATGTGATACGTTATGTGTATGTTTTTATTTGTAATTTTTTTTCTAGAAATTAAATTTAATTATTATTGAAATGCAAGGTTAGTAAATATATAGCACATTTGAATAATAGTTTCTATACTGTGCTATTTGTTAATTTTCTTGTTTGTAGCAGTATCATTCTAGAGTGATATTTACTTATCTTTATAAAATTCCTTAATGTGCAAGACTCCAGAATTGTTTAAGAGTTGTTGAAGAGTTTAAGTAATTAATCATTTGATGACTCAGAATATATCAAATAAATTGGGATGACTAACACTTGTCATTTTTAATATTTATGCTAATGTCATCAAAATTTAGTCAAAAGATATATTTTATTGTTAAGAAAAATAGAAAAAATGATAAAGAATTAAAAATTTAGTTGCCTTAATTTACTATAATGTTTAAAATTTGGCTGTAGTTGACAGAAGAAACATTGGGAACATCAGAGAAAACTGAATTAGATGCTCATTTAGAGCACCTTGCAGATAGAGCAAATGCAACTAAAACATGGACTGAAAAGATTCTTAGGAATATGGAGGCAGTACTTACTCCAAATCCAGGTATTATAAGAATATTATATGATACATTTAAATTATAAAGCTTTACACATATTTATGCAACGTATTTTTTTACAGGCAATAGAATTGAAGACTTTTTTTATGAGAAGATTGATAAAAAGAAACCTAACAGATTGAGCAATCTAGAATATGTAGGCATGGATATGATAGAGGCAGGAAATGATTTTGGTCCAGGAATTGCTTATGGTATACAAAATTAATTTATTAATTACCATTGCTCTGTAATTTTATATAAGTTCTAAAACTTCTGCTTTAGGCAGTGCATTAAACAAGGTTGGACAATGCCAGCAAAAGTTAGGACAAATTCAGAGAAATTTCATTAAAGATTCTGCTAATTGTTACATACAACCTTTAAGAAAATTTTTGGAAGGTGAAATGAAAACTGTTACCAAAGAAATGTCAATATTGGAAAATAAACGGTATGTATTTCATTTTTTTCTGTACATTTAAATGTATGTTGTTAATATTACTAATTTTTATTTTCAGATTGGACCTAGATTCGTGTAAAAACCGAGTAAGGAAAGCAAGAAGTATGCTGGGTCAGCAGAGTGTAAGTTTTACTATTTATCATTTTATTTAATTATATACACTATATATTTACTATGTGCCTTGTCCTATACACTGCTGCATCTCATAGGAGACTGGGGTATCACCTGAAGTATTACTTGATCAGGTATTAATGGAGTTGACACCTTCAATGATTCAAAATTTGAGACTAGCCCTGTACTCTTTTAAATACACGTTTAATTTTTTTATAATTTTATATTTTTTATTTAAAGTTTTGTAAAAAATGGTAAAATTTGCAATTACAAATGGATAGATTTAAAAGTTTCATAAAAAAACATTTTATGAAACTTTCATTTGTAATTGCAAATTTTACCATTTTTGTTATAATGATGTTATACATAACTTTCATTGTAAAGTTATGCTGTAAGTTATTTCCATTATCTGTCATTTTATGTTGCACAAACAATTTTTTATGCTAATCAGATGCAAGGAATAAAACTCTTTGTTACTCTACTCAGGCAGAGAGGGAGTTGAGAATAGCGCAATCGGAGTTCGATCGTCAAGCAGAGATAGTGAAATTATTGCTGGAAGGTGTTCAAAGCTCTCAGGCTGGGCACTTACGTTGTTTGCATGAATTTGTCGAGGCACAAGCGCGTTATTACGCTCAATGTCATGCAACAATGCAAGATCTGCAACGTGAACTTGCTGGGTAAGATGACAAACTTTTCTTTAAAAGTTTTTTCTTCAAACATTGTTTAATTATCCTGCACTGACCTTGTACAGCTATCCCACTCTTTGGTGATCCGAGTGAGTAATGTCTAATAATTATTGGATGCTGTGTCATATATGACACGTAAAAGTATTTAGGATAAGCTTATAGAATCATTACTCATTCGCAAAGATCATCATGTAGAATATTCTACTGCTTAAAATTCTGCTCATTTTTATAAGCGCGATATATGTAATGTTTTTTTGTTTGTTCTAAGTAGTAATTGTAATCTATTTTATTTATGTTTCACAATAAAAATGGTATCTTTGTTTTTGCTTTAGTCCTATGCTTCTTATACTTATTCATTCCTCTGATGTATTCTTTCTATTCTTTATCTTTGCCTGCATGATTGGGATTGCAGGACGCGTCAGCCGAGTCCTTTGCTGCGAGTCAACAGCGAAGATGTGATCGAGCTAACACCCTCACCTTCACAATCCCAAAATTCCTCTATAAATCCACCCCTTTCTGATTCTACTTATGTTACTGCTACCTTTGAGACGAATACTTCGAATGTTTAGCTTTACAAATTTATAATCGCGTTTAAAAAAAGGGCAATAACTACTTCGTAATAATTGTGATCTAAAATAATAAACAGAAGCTTACTGCATTTTTTCTTTAATATATATGTAGGTATATACATACATGTTAACAAATACAATTTTACAAGTATGTTAAATGATTGTTAGTCTATTATGCTGCTTTAAAACTTGTAACTATCAGAAATGAGTGAATAAATTATCTCTATGAAATGTTTATTTACCGCTAATGAATTTTGTATAGTGAAATAATAGCAATTCAGCTATGAAAATAATGGAATTAGGAGAAGAATTTTATTATGTACATTTTTTTCTTTTTTTAAATATTTTCATACTTGAGTCAATATCCAAATATGCACTGTACAGCTGATTAATGTTTGTTCCTAATGCATGTTGCTAAATTTTCTTTAGTACTAACAATGTATCTGTTAAAAGGTATTGGGATATTCTTTCTCAAAATTTCGTTATCTTTCGTTTACTATTATCTATGTTTTCCTATTTGTCAAACCGCTTATGCTTTCATATGTGTATCAATATAATTTATCAATAATTTTAATTATTTTTATTCATGTGTATGTAGCATGTAGATTATATAAAATCCTAATGGTAATCAAAATTCTTGCATATTTCTTACAAAATAAAGAAACTTTTAGTATTTGTAGTATTATCAAGTTTTTTATATTGAATTATATAGTCTACAAATACAGTCCAAATTTTAAATGTTAAAAAAAAAACAGTTTCTCATGTTTGCACAAATAGCTGATTCACTTTAAAATGCATGTTCACCAAACTCAACCAAATTGTAATTTATCCTACCCAGCTTATCTGGGGGTCCTTATCATCCGACTACCCAATCAACATCCAATGTATCAGGAAATGACGATGAGCAACTAGCAAGGGTATTATGCGATTTTTCTGCGACAAATTCTGAAGAATTAAGCGTTGTGCAAAATGAGGTAACAAAATTTGTGATTTAATTAAGAAGCATGTTTGCAGCATAGCCGTACAAATGGCATGAAACGTTATTAAAAGTGAGTTGCATTTATTAGTTCAATTATATTTATAAAAATTTCGTGATATCGATTGGAAATATTTTATAATTTACTTACATTAATTGTATGAACTTTTTATTCCCTTAAACTCAAACGTATAATAACGTATAATAAAAGTTAGCGCATTTCTTAGAAATATATTATATGTATATGAATACAGATAAAAAATTGTGCATTTTAAAATCGTCAAATTTAGTGCAATATAAATGCGTTTTTGGTTTTTTATATATATAATAGGAAAGATGTAATAGATAACACATAATGTTACTTATATAAGAATTTTCCATGATATATTGTCATATAGTTTAAAATTATTTTATATGTAGTTTAGATCTTTTTGTTTCTATAATGTATAAAATAAAAGTAGAACGTTTGAAGTAGTGTAAATAAATTCTTATAGTTTTATGTATCATAAAAATGATGCAAGGTGTTACAAAATAAGAAGATATATACTTATATACATTGGGATTGCATATGATACTCAGTTATTTTGTCTCTCTGTTTAAAAATTAGCACTTTTGTATACCTGACATTAAATCTTTAAGAAAAATTATGCATGATATATATATCTATATTTTTTAGTTATAAGTTTCACAAATGTATAATTTTCTTACTTTTGTTAGATTTGTTTTTGGTGTTTAATATCTGTTTGTTCTGATTTCATTTGTATATTTGTTTACGTATAAAGTATTGTTACGTGTATGCATATAGTAAAGCACATATAAAAGAACACACATGTACATTTATTCAAATTTTGCATGTATAAAAAATAAATTGTCATTCATTCTGTTAAATGTATTTTATTTTTCATAACCTTAAACATGTCTCAGCAGATTTTGACCTCTCAAGTCTAGCTTTTTTGAAGTTTGGTAGATTACTTTAAACGAATTTATTAATATGTTATAAAATTTTATAAAATTCAATTATCTTGTAGGTAATTACGGTTATCGAGATACCCGGCAATGAGGAGTACGTAATTGGTATAAGTGGAATAAGACGAGGAAAAATACCCGCAGCATATCTAGAATTAATTGATGTTGGTCAACGAAAATTCAGTCAATAACTTTAATGCACATTCCTTGCATTTAAATGCTTCATTCTACTTTCAATTTTAACTGCATTTGCATTATGCACTATAAAATATTTCTTCCACTTCGTGCAATTAATGTAAAAAAAAATTACCAAAATGTGATCAATTGAGAAACTACATTTCTCGGAGTATATATTTCCTGCTCCTAAAATCTACATAAATAATGCATATCAAACGAGAGCAGTCAATTTTTAAAATACGAGAACACGATTATATAATACGATTAGTTAGAAAATGTTTCCATAATTGTAAATCAGTTGTTGTTCAAAGTGAAAACTGTATTCTATAAATATTAAAATCATGATATATACTAATACACGTTAATATTGTCTTTAATAAATATATTCTTCAAATTAGGTGTCACTTATTCTTAAAATGAAACCCTTAATATTGTTTTATTAATTTATTAATAATCAAGAAAATATAAAATTACTTCTTTTTTGATACACCTACTGTACGACCGCGACGACCCGTAGTCTTTGTGTGCTGACCACGTACACGCAAGCCCCAGTAATGACGTAAACCTCGGTGAGCACGAATTTTCTTCATTCGTTCCAAGTCCTCACGAAGTTTTGAATCCAGATATGAACTAGTAAGCTATAAAATATAATATAATAATTGCTATTTTGTAACTTCTTTAAAGATTGAAATGAAAAGAGCAATGTAAGAAATGTAACAGTACTGAACTTTATATGTTGCACGTTAATTATTTGACACACCATTTAACTTCAATGTTAAATAGCAACCTATCATGCAGTTTCTCTAGCACATGCTACCATCTAATCCATACATAAAGTTCATATGGTTAGTCGTAAAATTGTGCATTACATAGTTAGGGATCTCTTATCTTTTTCTTTTGTTATACACACCTGTGAATATTTGCCATCAACAATATCTTTTTGTCTATTCAAGAACCAATCTGGGATTTTGTACTGTCTAGGATTAGCCATAATTGTTACGATTTTTTCAACCTGATAACAAAAAAATCAAATAAATATTATAAAAATATGATAAATCTTGTTTGTATGACATTATTGTTAAATTAATTCTTACTTCCTCCTCTGAGCATTCTCCAGCACGCTTATCTAGATCGATATCAGCTTTTTTTAAAACGATGTTGGCGTAACGACGACCAACACCTTTAATTGCTGTCATAGCAAACATAACTTTTCTATTACCATCAATGTTCGTGCCCATGACACGAAGAATGTGTTGGAACTTCTCTGGAATTACAAGCGACTGAAACATAAATTTGAATAGAATAAAATCATTTCATATGTAACTCGCACGCATTAAGATTACAACGCGAGATAACCTATAAACGTATACTATCATCAGTTAATTGTTCCGAAATTTATTTTTATATATGATAGAAAATAATATGGGAACATGAAAAATATAGTAAAAGAAAAAACAATTAATTAAAGAATCTTATATTATATTATAATTTTTGGACACAGAAGTCATAACCAAAACATTCAACAGATAACAGAATATTATTTAACTATCTTTGAAAGGTTAAAAAATATTTTCTTAACCAGTTACACGAATAATCGTTTTGTAATTTTTTCATTAAAAATTTGTGTATTTTGCATAGGATTCTCTCTACAATTAAAGATTTAAACTTCTCATACACGAAACTCACCATCTTGCTGCAATGCCTGTTACAGAAAGAACTAAAACCGGAAAACGCATGTCCGCAGGCAAATGCGCACACCGCATTCAAATTCTTCCTAAAGAGGGCATTGATAATCCATTATTAGCATTGAAAAATATAATTAAGATGAAAATATATTTTAAATTCTTGTAAATTAATATACTTAGTATTTTAAATAATTAAATTAAATAAGAGCTTTTTATATAACGAGTATAGAATGTACTTTTATCAGAATGTTATTTTATAAAATTGACAGTTCTGCATTAATATTGTTGAAAATTTATAATTTTCAAAATTTATAACTTTTTTTTTAAATACATAGTTATACATAATATTAACAAATTCTTTTAAATTAATTAATTAGACTATACGTTGACATTATGTGGCAGCAGATGGCGCTCTTAGTACTATATCTATAAAGGATATATACATATAATATAAGATAGAGTCATTATTGCAAATAAGTGCATGTATTCTCCAATTTTATAACACTTTAGTTTCTGTTATACTAGATTATAAAATGTATTAATGAGAGGATAAATAATAAAATAGGGAGTAAAAGTTATACAAAACATTAGACTATGCAGTGAGTTTTTGAGTCACAAAAAGTTATTAAAATCCACCAGAAATATAGTACATACTTAGAATACTATTCACATTGCGCCTGCGCGAATTTCGAATTGGATTTAAATAAATATACTAAAAATGAATATTGTTAGGACAGTTTTCAAGCATAGTGCAATACAATCGACCTCGTGGGTATAATTTCGATAACTCAATAAGAAACGAAGGACTGAAAAGTAATCGTGTATGTAGGAGGATTGCCGTTTTCCATGGGATACGATTTCCTGCTTGGTTTTCCAACGTTTGCCTCCTTTCAACCCCGGATCCAGGAGGGTGGAACAAAAACGAGCGTCCAGAGGGTAATAGGGAGAAGAAATTCCGAGGTATGATACTCCTCTGATTCGTTTTACGACGGTCGTTTCCTCGAATTAGGATGGAATAAGAAAGAATTCGTGAATCCGCTGATTTCGACCAACCCCTCTTTTATCCTGTTCTCTCGGATATACACGTACATCATATAAATATGCAAAAGTTCATGTATGTAAATGCACGACTATTTGCTGAAACGGAAGAGAGATTTTACAAGAGAAGTTGGTATACTGTTTGCTATCAAAATACCAATGCATGATACCAAATTAAATTAAGGTTATCTAATTTTTTATTTATAAGGTATATTTGCTCCCTAGTAGTTTATTCTTTCTTATTCTTTTATTTTCAGATTATGTAATAATTATAAACATCTATCTATAACTATCTATAACTATGAGATGATAAATACACGTAAGCCATTCATGTGAACAATTTAATAATTTGCAATTGTTGAAACAGAATTATCTATAATTTTTTTTATTTTTTTTTAATAATGTTTATTTAAACCAAGATACAAATTTTAATACATTTGGCTATTCACAATAAACTATGAATTTTAGTAATGACGTGTTAGGCAAAGGTACTGATACGCAGCGGTACGACGTAGCCATGCTGTATTATGTGTCGGCGCTTTACATTTTTCGTGTTTAATATAATTTTTGGATTTAAGCCGCTGGTGAGCGGAGCTTTTATATGAATTTGTTTTTTTTTATTTTTTTCTGTCCCGAAAACTTGGTCGCAAAACAGGACGCTTCGGTAGTCTGCTTTTTGGGTGCTGTGTAACTTTGGGGAGTGGTGTGATGAGAGGGAGGGGGCGGGGGAGGGGGATGTCAAATAGGTTTATTTACAAAATTTACAGTATTTTCTCTCTTATTATGGATAAGAAGATTAAAAAGGAAACACCCAACAAATCTCACAAAGGACATAACCTAACAAACACGATGATGATACCCCGCTGGGGGTAGCCATCCACATGTTATATTAGTATACCGCTATAATATTTTACCAAATGTCCTACTGGACAAATTGTAAAATTTAAATAAATAAAAAAAAAGAAAAAAAAGAAAAAATCTTATTATGGATTCTGTATCCACCAATATTTTTTTGTGTTTTTTCTGTGTTTGCCTTTGGTGTCTTTCCGGGGGAGCACCATGAACTGGTGGCGAGAACAATTCATGTTAAATGATATGATTACTATATGAGGCAGAGCATAAGGTAGATTATGCTTTCTTTTACCAAAAAGAAATCAGTTCAGAGATATTCGAAAATATTACAGCCAATTGAGTGTTTAATATGAAATAAACTTTTCTAAAAAACATTTCTATACATACGTATACACATTCTGTACGTATGTACGTTAAACACTCAATTGGCTGTAATATTTTCGAATATCTCCGAACTGATTTCTTTTTGATCCAAGAAGCAATATAAGTTTAATCCCAGCAAGAGAATGAAAGTCAAGACTACAAAGGTCCGAAAGTGTTAAGCGTTAATTTTCCCGTGAAACGTGAGATCGTGATGTTTGTGACGAATAAAAGGGAAACTAACCGTTCACTATTCCAATAGCATGAACATTGAACGATACAGAGCAGCTATAGTTACCGGCACGTGCTGACATATGGGCTTTAGGGCTTTGTCGGTATCCAGTGGTCTCTTCGCGGGGGTGGTAAATGGTATGTCATCGTGTTAAATGGCCCTGATGCCCACGAATCCATTCAAGGGCGTATCTTTACCAAGATTCAAAACCAATTCTTGCGGCTAATTTCCACCGTTTATACGTTTAATTGCCTTTTCAAGCCACCTGGACTACTAGCGCTCCATGAACCGATCTCGTTCAATGGAGTTTCAAATTGTAACGTTTACAATTTCCTAGAATCTATTGATTTCTATTGTCACTCGAAAATACGATATTATATGCCACACTTTCGTCCCTATTGTATCTTCTCGACTAATCTGTCCATTATTTTATTAATTTTATTATTTTATTAATTCATTATATTCATTAATATGTCCATTAATACTCCATCTGTCTTTTATCTTTAGACCAAAGTTAGAATTATAATTTTATTAGAAGAATTATAATATAATATAATTATTAAAATTTAAGAAGTGAAATATCTAATATACTAAATTGCTATATTTTTACTTTATCTCATATCTAAGGGATGAAACATCTGGTATCCTAGATCGGTATAATTATTATCTTATTTCATTACAATCCGAAGTAGCTACTTGATTAATATCTGAAAATGATTACTAGAGATTTGAGTTAACCATTATTATTTTATCAACACGGTTCGCAATTACGCAGAGTGAAACCGAAGTTATATTTTTATGGGCAAAGACCGAAAAAATGGAATTGCTTCCGTGGTAAGAAAAAGGGAAATCTGCGAAGCTCTGTCAAATGCGTTGTAATGCGGTCTTATGACGGCGAATGGGATAAGTCGTTTCTCCTGATGAGCAAGACTTAGGTGTATATATCATCTTCCGTACTTGCATTCTGTAGTCAAGGTCACTTCCTTTTCCCAAAAATCCTCTTTCTGATCGACTACTGAACGCTTTTTTACCTAGCGTTATTCCTCTTTCAGGCAATAGTAAAATATAAATCATGCTCGTCTTATTCACGATTATTATTTATCATAGAAACATCTTCGTCTCTCTCTACTTTAAAATTTTACTATTTTTGTACATTCTAGTATCCTATTTATTTTCTATGCGAAAATAAATATAATTTGCAGTCATATGAAATAAGATTTTTAGAATTTCTTCATATTAATAATTATATAGAATTTTCGAAAATTTTGAATTTGAATGTATAAAATTTATGTTCTTCCGAATTTTCAAAAATTACTTTATTTCATGAAATGTTTTTTTTTTTTTTTTTTGGTTCTTAGAAAATTATCTTCCTTAGACGAAGCGTCTTGTAATTAACATTCTTGATTTTATAATACTGTGGGTTGGTGTGACGTTAGCGAAAGACGTGGCTGATTGTTTATAAACGTTGTTAAGATATGTTAATGTTGTCAAGGAGTGTTGTGAGCGTTACCAAGGTTTGTTACAGTAATGGTAATGCTGTTAGGGTTGAATTAATCGTGATCGAGAGAAGTTCATCGTGTTGCTGTGACGTAGAAATAGTGTTAAGCGAATTCATGAAGTGCGATATTATATTCAATTTTGTGAGAGTGTTACAATATTGTTAATTTATAATAAACATTCCTACAATACCGATCTTTCCGTTTAAAAGTTAATTATACATCTTATCGACGTGTTTTCATAAAAGTACGTTTATTTTCTAGCCGCAATGATAAATTATCAAATAAATTGGTTGAGAGAAAGTAACTGCGAATTTACAATGCTCCGCACATTGAGCAACTTTCTATTCCTCATGGGGTATGATCGACAATAATGCACAGTAGATTATCGTGCCCAAATGGTGACTGTGACGAAAGCCAATTACCTAGGACGGCACCATTTTCAGCAGCCTTGTCGGTTTAGCACGAGCCACCCGCAATCTTTGTCGGCAAACAGACACTCGTAAATAACGGTAGGAACGTCTCAATGTTAGCAGGACCCTCGCTTCCTACTGTCTACGAGGTACCGACGTGTTAGACACGCACCCTGAATTTCAGTTTGTTTAAATAGCACTTTCAGACTGTGAAAGAATAGGGCGACCAACATAAGAGCTACTTTCCCTTATCAAATCTTGATAAAAAATATTATGATCAATCAAATTTCAATTCAAGAATTAAAATCGATGTTTCGCTTATTTAACTGGAAATACTTTTACATTTCCGATAATTTCAATCTTCAAATTCTAAAACGCAGATGTTGTTTAATCTAAATCAAAGTATAAAATCATAGAGTTTTATATAGCAAATATTTTCGCTTTCTTTATTTAGTTTTTAAAGCGACTGTCTGAGAGAACCACGTCTATCTACACGTGATTTCATTCGGTTCCTTCATCCTTTCTTCTCGGATAGATACGTTTCCGCACACACAGTGATAACACTGATGCGTATACCCTGAACATAGAAGCACGTAAGGCTGTGGCATCGGGACGCAGGTGGCGGCGTTCAAAGCCAATTATGCGAACGCGCCCCGACGTCGGCGTCGTTCTCGCAAATCCCTATCCTCGCGTTTAAACCCGCGGGAGGAGAGCTCCAAAGCTGGGAGCGACAGGGAGAGTGGGAGAGAAGTTTAACTTGTCTACGCTATAACGGATTAACGGCCGCGATTTATTCGCAAGTAATTGCTTCCGCCCTTTAATTAACTCGCATTTATTTCACGTAATGGCGACCGCTTGCCAGCCGAACACGAACTTTTCAACGGAAGTGCTTCGTGAAAGAAGTCTACGTCCATGGAAACGCGTTTCGAGATTTTACATCTTTTACGGATCAGTCGATATCTGTAATATCTTATGTTTAAAATATTTTCAAAGAAACTTTGAAAAAAGTGAATCGAGTTTAACATAGAATAGGATTTTCTAGTAGATAAGGTTGATTTCTTGTTTTGGTTTTTAAGAAGCAATTTTATTATAATTTTCGTAGATGTAATTTTTGTGCCCAATAAAATATTCTTGATCCACTCGATTTCTTGTAGTTGAGGTATTTTTAAAGGAATTTGATCCAAGTTTTAGATTGATATAAGGTAAAATCTTCGAGAATATCTTCGTAACATTGTGATGATTTTGAATTTCATTGCAACAGATTGCACAGTGTAGAATAGAGATTTTTAAATTGTCCGTTTCCTTCTGATTGATTCTCAGTCTTTCGTTGTCCAGTGTCTCTTAAAACTAGAGCTACAGATATGCAAATGCTATAGATAATTTTGTAGTTATAGTAAAAACATACAGGTACTTTTAGCAAGATTAACGTTGACTTTTCCATTATCAATATATTATGAGCATAATATACTACAGAGAGTAACACTGCAAAGTCGAGAAAAGGATCTCGTTGTAACCTGTCTTATAACTAACGTTGACTTTTCCATTATCAATATATTATGAGCATAATATACTACAGAGAGTAACACTGCAAAGTCGAAAAGAGGATCTCGTTGTACCTGTCTTATAACTATAAGATTACGAACCATTTGTTCTCCCTATTCCAAACGAAATTTCTACCAATTCAGGAAACGTGTTTCATACATGATTCTATCAAACTGCTTGCATATCATGTTACAAAGATAAATTGCAGAAACGAAATTATCAATGAATGAGAAGTAGAATTCGATTGTGAATATGGTACCATTAGAATGCCAAAAAAAAGGAAAAAAAAATAAGAACGAGATGGAATCTTGAGCGAACTGGGGACGGTCAGAGACTCACGGTCGCCATTTCTAGAGCGATAAAATTTCCTGGGGGTTGACTCTTATCTTTCCTATTATCGATAGTTGGCGAAGGACCAATATGGCCACAACACAGTTGCCATGGTTACATCGGGTGTAGTTGCCTCAGGAACGGGGATCCCATCATCCGTGCCATTATCATGCTTTGCTATAAATAAGAACAAGCTACTCTTTCATCTCGCTACGAAGACTTCTCTTTCATCTCTAACCAGTTCCTTAAGAATTATGTTTCACCGTGATCACCAGAGAGTGAATTACGTCCTCGATTCAAAACTCCAGTAAATTTGTATAAATTAAGGGAAAGTTATTATGCCTTTGATTCTGCAGAAAATGTCCTATATATGTATGTGTCATAACTCCGAAATGATAGGAAGTAGACATAGGGAGAAGTAGATAGGGAGCAACATTTCGTTAGATAAAATTGAAAGGATTTCTCAAATGTCGCAGTTAAAGTTACTTTGCAAAGTACTAGGAATTTTGCGATATTAGAATTTTAGTATTCAAAACTAATTTCTCTCAGGCATAAGGAAATTCTAATCCTTTTTGTACAGTATACTCCTTAATTAGCTTGTAAAATGATTAGTTGAAGATTATATATTTGTAAATATTACTTGAGAAGAATACTAATCTGTGAAGAAACAGGGATAACCATCGAACCTGGAAGATACCCTTCGCCTTTCATCTTTTGTTCCCTATTCATTCCTTAAAGTCTCGTTTATTTTACTGGTATCTCTGAAATTATCACTTGGATCAGTTATATAGGAAACTTTTACATATATTTTTCTTCCATCCAATTTTCCTCTCTTCCATTAAGCGTGTCGTATTTAAATAAAAAGAACAATATATTCCCAAGATAGCACGCGTGTTAAACGAATACAGTTTCTTCATGGTCCCTATCTAAGATGGTCGGTGATTAGAAATTGTGACCAAATGCCTGATGAAACGAAGTAAATAAAGTTCGAGCGATGTTCACGCGCCTGGCAGACGATTCAGCCATCGCTGTAGTAGATCGATTGCGAGAATTTCTTCCGGGGGTGCTCTTTTAGAAAATGAAAAGGCCGAAGGGCGATGATATCGCTGACGAGAGCCGCCGTATTGGCTGCCACCCAATCCAATTGGGTTGGCATACTCCCTCTGAACGAGTGATAACAGTGCGTGCCGCCATGTTGGCTATTATGTGCCCACCAACATACGAACCTTCGTTTCACCCTCTACGAGGGGTTCACCAGATAGATAAGGAAGCTGCAGTGCCGTAATCGACTGCCTCTGTAGCCCAGACTTTCTTCTACGAAACGCTTCACACGTTCAAAATCTTCGTTCGGTTTAGTCAATTATTTCCTCTCTGATAGTTATTTTCAATGGAAATTCTTAGCTGCTGATATTTTCGTAAATCTCGTATACCTTGGAATTAAATCTGTCAATGAATGCTTGATTAATGAATTTATTTTTTATCTCTATAACAATTCGCTTCTACGTGTCTAAGAAACTGTAAAATTTGAATCTTCGAACCGATTCATCTCGTTAACGCATGAATTATCGAAGAAGGTTTCTTTGAATTTTGAAACACTTTAAAGGTTCGAGCAATTCTACGTCACGGTGAAATGTGGGAGGTCCAGATAAACGAAGACACATAGCAATTGCAGCTCGATAAAGCCGATCCTGGTGAAATCGTGAATCACGAGGAGCAGGGTGGACGGTAGACGGTAAATTTATCGTTTTCTACGTTTTCTTTCCTTCCCTGGACCGAACACTTGATATCTGGCAATTGCTCTGTCCTCTGTCGTTCCTTTTAACGCGAAAAATAATCCTGTCATTCAGTAGTTTGGACGACTACGATTAGGCACGATATTTTAAGACAAGTTCCTTTGGATCTTGCTCCTATTCAATTTGTGCTTCACTTTGTTTTTCTATTTCGTACGCGAAATATTTTTTACGTGTTGGTTTTCTGCAGAATTTGTTCAATTTAAGTTATTGTAGAACATCGTTTAGTAACAAAATTTTAACAAATAAAAAATATATATACATATTCTTACAAGTGTCCAGAATAATTTTCAACAAAAAAGAATTCAACAACAAAATACATTCCTGTTATGAAAATATTAATAAATATCTAACAAATGGTAGTAATATAAATATAAATAAATTCTTCATAGAAGATCGTCAGATAAGAATAATTCCAGCACTGTGAAAGCTTGTAATCGAAAGTCTTTGTCAGAGGATAACGTTCGTGCATAATGTGTCCGATTTGAAACACAGTATAGAGCACAAAATGTTCAGTGGACAATGGTTCGCGTAACCTTGACACAATATTTTGACGTGTCGACCTTACAAGGATAACGAGTATCCTCGGCTCGAAGGTGGGTCCAAAGATAATTTTCGAAAGGAGAAAATCTTGACTACCTGACAATCGGATCTGTGAAAACTCTCCTGAGAATTCATCTTCGACTTCTTTCCGATGTTGCAGATTATTCCGCGTCTCCCGGGGAGGTGTTGTGACTCTTTGAGACACTGTTTTGTCAACGAATATCCACCCACATTTAAAATAATCTGTTGGAGAAACTTTTCACTAATTTCATAGAAATTATTCCCATTAAGCGAACCCTTTTACCTCGTCGATATTTGGACGTCGTTGGTGTTTAAAACTCGTATTGTTAACATTATTTCGTCCATTTATTGATCGCTGAGTGGGATTAACAAAATTATTAAATGAGTATTTTGATAGAATATTTATTTTCATCCTAACTATAATCATAATATACATTATAATATAGTAATTTAACTATAATCATAATATACAATAATGAACGTACAAGGAACTTTAAAAAAAAGGGATACAGCTGACAAAATTTCAAATGTTCGAGGAGCGTGGGTAATGTTATTCTGTTATAGTAAGTTGGTATTTAAACTCCGCTTGCATAGTAGCACTTCGATTTACTTTAGATTAAATCCTCCGAACTTGTTGACTTTCATCCTCTTCCTCATTTTCTACTTTCACGTTTATTTAGCGAATCTCTAGCGCTCTATTTTCGCTTCTTTAACGAAATCGCTTCCTCAAACAAAGCTGTGAAATAGAATAATCAACAAATTTTCGATCTCGATTGCACATCTCTTCTAAAATTCTCAGAGTCAACGAATTGAATTCAAAGCTAACTTTCGAACCGGGATGGTCGTTGCAAAAAGAGAAAGAGAGTTGGCTCACAGGGTTCGTCCTTGGAATGATCTAAGTTTTCTAACGTCGTGAAAGAAAAGTCAAATAGAGAAACTGGGTTGGTGTGTCGAGAGCATAAATCTTCTTTCCGATCTAGAAGACTCGGTCAGTATTTCCAAAATATTTAACAGCCTCCCTGTGGTGTTGGCACGCGCCACTTTTCGATTCAGCATGTACCCTTCTTTCTCTTTTCTCGTTTTCTGATGTTCCAGAGAACATTTTTTGACTTAAAAGGTTGCTTTTGCAACGGCAGCGAATACTGGTCCTTAACCTAAAGATGCGGAAGTCCTTGACGAAAGAAGAAAGTTTTATTAAGGTATAAATACGTCATTGACCAGTCCAAAAAACATTTATGACCCTTATGTCGTTCTTTTATCTTGCAATTGCCTCTTATTTAACGTGCTCCTGAATTTTTAATAGTCTTACAGCTACTGGTTTTTTTTTATTTATTGATATTTACAATCTTCAGTAATTTTTTCTGGCGTGGTGCAGTGACATGACTAAATTTTTAAGTAAATGTTGTAAATAAGTAAATATTACTTAATTTAAATAACTAGTTGAATCTATCGTTTAGGTCTAGCAGGTAGTCTCTTCAGCCTGCGGATCTGGTCCGACGTAGTCCAATAATTAGGGGCTTTCGATGTTTGTTGACTCTTTTGCTATATCTGTGGCTATATTTTGCTATTTCCTCTTTACCTGTTGGTATCAGTTACTGGTTGTTAGTCATAATTTTTACGATTTTTCTTACTAATATTTAGATTCTATAGAATTTACAACATTTTTTTATAGTGATTGATAATCGTCAATTATAGCAACATTAGTTAATTAACTAACTAAAATTGCATTGATTCATGTCTTAAGAATTAAGAAGGTGAACCACCTTGAGGCGATTAAATGTAGGTAAAGTTTAGAATCTTTCCTCGTAAGTAATTACACGACGAATAGCTTAAATTTATTTGTATATATTAAATGGTATTCTCGATGATAACTAGGACATCATTCCTCGCTGTCCAAAGATTTTTGTTATTCTAAGTTTTCAAAAAAAGTTCTGGAATACTTATCAAGGTCTCTACTATATCATAATCGTTCGTTAAATCGAATGTTAAAAATTTTCTTCAATATAGACATTTCTCTCAGACAGATTCAAATACGAAATTTATTAGGATATTTTTAGGATTCATTGTACAATTTCGTACTGTGAAATTTTATTAAATCTGCATTTTTCTCACACATTGACATTTTATTTCAGTAAGAAAGTTTAATCAAACGAGAAAGAGGGATCGACTTAATTCTGGATAGAATTATCAATTCGAGCGTAACGAGAAAGGCAGCGAGTTTTACAAAATTGGAATTTCGGAGATTAATTCACAAAAGTAAGGGATAACTTTCACAGAACGGATGTCTATAAAGTATGCTCAGATTTCGGGAGTATCAATTTTAGCGCTGGTTCATTTACTTACTATCTCTACTACTTTCATTTCTCACCGTTGACCAGTGTCGATAAATTTTTGGAAACAAATAGCTGACGTTATAATACGAATTATATTATATGTTTCTTTTATGGAAGATTGAGGCTTTCACATTCTTCATGAAATCTTTTCAATATAAAAAAGAAGTTTCTATGCTGATATTGAATTTTCGTTATTCTATTTTATTTTTTATTTAATCTTAGTCCGTGCCTTTCGGCTTTGGACGACTTCCAGATTACATCTCTTATATTGCCTTTACTTATATCTAACGCTTATCCTTCTTTGGCTTTTGCTTCCTTGCTGTACTCCCTCCCTGTCGTTCCTCCCCCCTCTTCTGCTGCTCTTCTTTCCACTATTATAGCTTTCAGTTCTGCCAGCCCTTCTCCAGTCTCCTTCAGCACTTTCCCCATGTTCCTTGCTACTCCTGTATTTAGGTATTTTGGTAGTCCTTCTTTTGCTATGTTTCTGTAGTATCTGTTGTATTTAGATTCCCTTATTTTTTTCTCCCTCTCCTCTGTTTCTCTTTTCCTTCTTTCTTCTATGACCTAGTCCGCTGTCATCCTTTCTTGTCTATCCCCGCCTCTCCTTGAGTCCTTCCCCCTCTCGCCTCCTCTAACCTCATCTTTCTTTTCCTTGCTCTTTTCCCTTCTTGGCCCTTCACCAATTCCTTTCCCTCTCCTTTATACATTACTTCACTAATTCCTTCTTTGGTTTCAAGGCTTTCTCCTCATACCTTACTGCTCTTTTCAGTGCCTTTTGTCTAATTTCCTCTATTTTGCACTCCTTTCTCAGTATGTAGTTTGGCATTGTTGTGCCTAAGTCTAGCAACCATCTCACGTCTCTCCTCTATGTTTCATCCCCACACCTCCGCTCCATACAGCGCTACATTCCCTACCAGTGCTCCAAACATCCTCATTCTCCTTTTGTAGTTCTTTTAAATATCCTTTCTCCTACGCTCCATATCTTCTTCGTCGCAATTGCTGCCCTCCTTTTTCTGTCTTGAATATGCTTCTCGTCGCTCCCATCTTTTGCGATATATACCCTAAATACCTAATTTCATCCACTTCTTCTACTTCTTCTTCCCCCCATCTCCATTTCCTTTGCCTCCTCTTGTTCCTTCTCTTTTCAAACACTACTACTTTCGTTTTTTCGGTGCTCAGTTCCAGTTCCACTTCCTCTAGGAATGTCTTAAATCTCTTCATCATTTCCCTTAACTCCTCTTCTTTGTCCGCTATTAATACAATGTCATCCGCGTATGATAGTGATCATACCTTCCTGTCCCCTACCACTATGCTTGCCCTTTCCTCATTTCCTCTTCCAGCCCTGTCACATATAGAATTTTCGTTATTCTATTTTATTCTCTTTATTAATAAAAAATTACCGTTAGAAATTGTGTCGAGAAATAAAATTATATATTTTCATAATTCATAATAGTAATTGCTAATTAAGGGCAGCTCTTTTCTTGAGCTGTCCACTGAATTTTTTTTCAAAAACTAGTATATCTTTATTGAAAATGTTGGCAATAGGTCATTCGGATTTCAAATCATACAATTTTACCATATAGCTTGTAAAATGCCTTAAAATTGTCGACATATAATTACTTTCTTATATCGTTTCTGTTCTTACTAATCAGTTCGCCAAATTTGTTTTTTGTATTAATTACCCAAAAAATAAATTGTTCTTGATAGATAGCAATTATCTGCTGCGATCATTTAAACATTAACTGTTATGATAAAATAGAAATACGTTAACTTCTTGATGGTACCCTAAGGTGTATGTTTAGTACCTCAATTTGAACTTATAGGTTCTAATTATAAGGTTGAATTTAATTAAAGATTAGTGAGACACAGCTCCTATGTTACTTGAGAGCAAAATAACGGCGACCACCATTCAAGACCACACAGTGGCAGTAGTGAAGGCTAAGGTTATTTTAAAATTTACAAATGGCAGCACATCTCAAATTAACTTTTTAAACTATCGGATTAACAAATTAATAGATATCAAATCGGGTTAGTTTTTTAAATCAATAAATATCATTGTGATAAACATCAACAATCCTCAAATATTTTTCACAAACCAAAAACTTTGAAAGATCTTGTCGGCGCTACAAAATTACATTGAAAATTTCTCGAAGATTTTTCCTAATTCTCCAAACAATAAACGTCATATTAACCTTTGGTCGTCTAAACTAGTGATCACAATACGAATACTAATATAGGTACTATAACAAATTTTCCATCTCAGATATTTCTTACGAGCCAAAACCCTCAAAATTCTCGTTGCTGCCAAACTACACAGAATATTTCTTCAAAGTGGAAGAGTCCACCTAAGCTGTAGCCTATCTTGTTACATAATATTGCACCTCCGATCGACTCCGAGTGTCCGTATCGTTTCTTAAGCGTAACTTAACCATAACTTTCAGCAAATTTCTTCAAGGTTAGCTCACCGAATACCGAAAGAATCGGACCAAGGCGCAAGACGAAAGGTAAAAGCTAAGGAAGGACAGTATCCCAAGAACTTGGTTAGCCTGGAGGCTACCGTGCGTTAAATTTTGCGATGATTTACGGAAGCTCCGACACAAAGCATAAAGTATCCTCATAAAATAATAAACCATCTATTAGGCCGGTTTGTCCCCGGAAATACAGTTGAAAGCAATATACTCTTACGGTTATGTACATCATATGATGAATGTACGTTTAAATTGAATAAGACTAATGTGACAGCTTCATATTTTCCTTTTATTTATAACGGTTGGCACTAATTTCTTGAGAAGTCAAGGGCTTCGCAACAAATACCAAACCTTCTATTTTGTATAATATATAATATCTTGCATTCTATATTGACAAACCTTCTTTAATCCTAACTTAGTCTGAATTTGTGTTTATTTATGGTCATTAGCATTGCCACTAATAATGTTCAATTACGATCTTCTTGTTTTCAAGTGTATTATTATTCATGAAATTTTTTTTCTTTTTTTTTTTTTTTATTTATTTGTTGAAATTACAATCAATTCTCGCGTTGAGAATCTTCAGTAAATTCATGAAATTTAAATGAAATTCTATGTCCATCCACAATATACATGTACTAGGTTGGTGTACGTAAAATTTTGTTCTTACGAAATTTGAATTAAAGTACATATTAAATTGTATTTTATCTTTAATTATCAATCTTCTAGTTACTATTTCTTATAACTAACGCATCTGCATATGGATGGCGAGCACGAACTCACATTGTCATTTTCAACAATCAACTATATTATTTTTTCTGAACTCTTTAAAATATAGACGACAGATGAGCTATACGATGAATCACATTTGTTGTCTTTTACATAGAAGAGCGATTTGAAAATTTGATATGTTGTTAGCTAATTCCACCTCTGAACTGTCTTCCCGTTTGATTTTTGGCATAAATATGTGTTTTTGTCACTTTAACACGTTGACTGCCACGACACCCGTATTCGGGTGTCAGCAAAGTTTCTGGTCAACCCACGTAATCCATATTCGGGTGTCGCTTATTTGACTACCTGCTAAGGATCGTCGTAAATATTTGAAAAGATATTCCATAATAATGACTTGTTAATTAACGAGGTATTCTGGTCTAGAAATTTGAAAAAATCGAAAATATTTTTTTCATATTTCCAAAGTTTAAACATTCAAGAATATGCCCTTAAAAGGATTTCTCAAAATTTCAATTATTTTGAGTTACAGCCATTTTTGTGACGCAGCATCTGCTTCGATCCGACTGGAACAAATTTTTTTTTTTATTTATTTATTTATTTACATTTTACAATTTGTCCAGTAGGACAATTGGTAAAATATTATAGCTTAGTGGTATAATAATATAACATGTGGATGGCTACCCCCAGTGGGATACCATCTTCGAATGACCGGAACAAATTTTTTTTTTATTTATTTATTTAAATTTCACAATTTGTCCAGTAGGACATTTGGTAAAATGTTATAGCGGTATACTAATATAACATGTGGATGGCTATCCTCAGCGGGGTACCATCATCGTGTTTGTTAGGTTATGTCCTTTGTCAGATCTGTTGGGTGTCACCGGAACAAATGAACGGTAGACGTCCGAGTAAACTTGTCTCAAAACTTTAAACGCGTTTATCTCGAAACTACTTTTTTCGAGTTGGCGTGCACGATATCTCAAGTTCTAATGAACCGATTTATTTTAAATTTGGTCTGAATATTCTTTATATACTCCTCTATCGTCCGGACCACGCTCAGCTCAAAATCTTTAATATTACTATATTTTAAACGTTCGGAATTGTCAAAAAAACGTGCGAAATAAGAAATTTTTTTCAAACGGCCGTCATTTTGTGAAAAAATGTTGTATTGACTTTTCCAAGATTCAGACGATAACGGCATCCATACTAATTAAGAATCTGTTCGCTTTTTTTTGTTTCAAATGACCAGAAGGGTTGATATCATGCACGCCACGACACCCTATTTTTTTGACAGCACCCACTTTTCCAGCTCATAACTTTTTAAATATTGAGTTTTTTTTCAGTGAATTTTTTACGTAATCTCGAAATATCAATAAACAAATGCTGAAAAGAAGGATAGCAAAAATATTTTTTGTTTCGTTTGTACAGAGCTTCAAAAATCGCCCGAAATTCATGCCTCTGGACCAGAATACCCCCTTAAGACCTATTTGACAATCGTTAAAGACCTCAACGAATTTTCAGCGATGTAATTAACGAGTCAATAGCGATCCTATTATACACTGCCTTAGTGAATCGGTTAGTACGAGCGTCTTTGCGAGCATTATCTGTATAGTAATTTATCATTTTAAATATATTCGACGGTTTCAACAGCGAGCAATTTCGTCCATTAAACCTCACCGACCAACCACCCTCTACACATAAACCTCTACAGTTGGTGAACAATTTCTCTTTTGTTAATCATGGAGATCCAACGGAGACAGGGCTTTGAAAGTATATCCACAGATGTCCATCGTGGAAATCTAGGAAAGTGAGGGAGGCGAGCACGACGGTTTCAGGGCGATAATTTATTTGGCCTAGCTAGGATTTACGAAGTCCGATATTGGATAATGAATCAGGTCTCCCTTGATGGAATTAACTCACCTATAGCCCTGGGTGTTGCTTTCTCTCTTCTAACCTTTATTAGTTACCACGAGATGAACGTGCGACAAGCCCTTCGCCTCGTTTTACGATCGACCTATGTATGTCCTGATGAGATCTGCGGCTTTATGTAACTTTACCTCTTTATACACCTCTGGAACGACGTACACATTCGTTCATAAAGTATCAGGACGCCTACCGGTCTTGTTTGTTACGTGATAATTGATATAGATTATCAATGATACGATTAATCGGTGAATACTTTCTATTTACGTCAAGTAACGACTGAAAATAGTTAGAAAATGTTTATAACTGTTACTTGTAGGGGTACAAGAAAATAATGAATTAACAGCTATATGGCGAGTGTAATATTGAAAATCACAGGGGTAGCTATGTATATGGCAAGATTTTGATCAATTATTATTCAATTCTTCAATTCTTCAATTCTTCAATTCTTCAATTCTTCAATTATTCAATTCTTTCAATTCTTCAATCAATTATTTCAATTCTTACAAGTATCGTTGCTCCAATTTTATAGTGAAGTTATAATCTTATTCTCTGCTACGACGTGTTTTCATGACTTGGAAGATATGTGCGTACACATTAACGCCTGTAATACTTCAGCAGAAATTCTATTTTTCATCAATTTCTTGTGTCAATGAAGTTCTTCTTCGAAAAATTTAGAAATATTATTTTTGGATTTCTGTTACTTGAAAAAATATGAAGTGGACACATTGTGTGATAAAAATCGATACAAATGGGTGGGACAAAATTCGACGTCTGGTCTACCGCACTGACCAGGATGGTAGACCCCTGTTTGACCTTGTGTTTCTGCGGATTGTGACCAAAAATTAAGAGAAAATGTTGCTCCTCTACGTGAGGTCACAAAAGTTGTGGCCTAAAGGCACAATTGAGGTCGTAAATTTTTTGAAAAAATATTACCTGTATAATGGGTTTACGCGTTTATGAATTTATCTTTGTTGCTGTACACAAACATAACTGTAATCAGTTCTCCTTAATCTTATACCTAATCGACTTTCATAAACATATTCATTTATTTTGTCTTTCTTCGATTTTCCAAAATTTTCCAAGACTTTCAACTATTTTTGCTCTTTCATTTTTACTGTATTTTCAACGAAGTTTTTAGCTTTTTTAGATGTTGTAGAAGTTTTTAGATGAATTCTTATCTTTCATCATCTTCGTTCTCAGTGCAAAATCAATCCGAAATCACTTTTAAATAAATCACAAATAAATATTTTCGTCGAAGAACTCGTAAAAGTCACTGTGTACGACAATGCACTTCGGAGGAGTAGATTTTGGTAGAATTACTTTTGTAGTTGACTAAACATGAAAGATGTTGATGACAGTAGAGTTATGAAAAGTCCTTGCCGTAGTAAAGTTTTGGATGGTTTTATTTGGCTTATTATCTATCCGTACCTTTTCCGTTTCTCGTATTCTCTGTTTGTATTACAACATTCCTGATTTTTCGAAAACAATAATGTCGTAATAGTCCCAATACCTCGTAAGCAGTAACTGAAAACAAGAGGGGAGAATTCTCAGCTGTACCTTTGACTCAATCCTTCTCCTTTATACATTTATGTCGGTACTCAATTTCTCCACATTCAACACATGTTTGGTACAATTTCTTTTATGATGTATTCCTCTTTCCTATAAATAATTCTTTTCCATAAATCTTCTTTATGTAGCAATAAATACTCAGAAATTTATTGTACAAGTAAATTTATGAGAAGATTCAATTTATATTAAATATTATATATAAAATATATTTAATTAATAAAAAAAGAAGTTCAAATTTACTTAAAAGAGAAATAATCCTTGTGTAGAAATACCGATGATATTTATAAGAAATGCTTGGATCGTTTTTTCAGTGAATTCTCTAAATTATAACATTTGCCTGTCCTAACTTGGTTGAAAATTTGTATCAGAAAAATTTATTCGCAATCTAATATAATTTGAAAAGGAAATGAAAATATAAAAGATACTGTAAAAGGTACAGAACATAGAATATCGAGAAATGGAATATAAAAGATTAGGATTATTAATCTTATCTCATTCGAGGCATTAACTTCAGTTTCCCACAGTACACCAAGTGCACATGAATTAGTTTCTCGAATTAATTCCCACAGTCGTGGGTACCAGCGTCGATAATCGATCGACAAAAGTTGATCGAAAAGTCGTAACCGAATCGGCAGAGAGGAACTTGAAAAGATTGGTCACAGTTCGTATCAAAGATCAGCTCGAAACTAATATGGCGTTGTTATTTATTGGCACCCTCCACGCATTAGGATTCGATATGCTTGCCGTTTATGAGGGAAATATTATGCTACGAGATATCGAACTGCCGATTAGAATCGCAGATCTTCCCCGTGAAATTGATTGGAAGAATCGGGTCCTATCATTATTTGTCGCTTTCTACCAATTCGATACAGATTCCGTAATTTTCATAGCGATGGTACGATCGAGAACGCTTTGAATTTTGGAAACAGCTTGATCCATTTTCAGATATCGGAGAAACATGTGTTTTACATCATGCGCAATGTCTGATACAAAATATTTGAATTCTTCGTGAATTTTTCGCAGATTTCCTGCCAGTAAAATATACTAATTAAATGTTCAGTACTAATTATTTTACCTGCAATTCATCGATAATAAAATAATTGAAAGGTTTTCCCATTCGTTGTAGATTTTGTAAACGTAAAATCGAACAATAAGAATCGGCGAAACTTTCTACGAAATTAATTGGAGAAATTGCTAAAGTCCTTTTAATTGTCATTATTCATCAGTTTCTCCGAATTCGATTCTTATACGAATTATTCAGAATATTTGAACATACTAAAATGTTTTTTTCTTATTTATTTATTTGAATTTTACAATTTGTCCAGTAGGACATTTGGTAAAATCTTATAATAATATAACATGTGGATGGCTACCCCCAGTGAGATACCATCTTCGAGTTTGATTGATTTATTTCTTTATTGAGGTGAGTGTATACTAAAATGTGTTCAATAAATGCAATCCTTTTCTCAGCATCGATTATATAGAAACGTTTCTAAAGAATCCTCCGTTTTTGTAAAATATTTCACATTTTTACGAATTTTTCCACTAAACCATAGTGACTATGTTTCTCCCTCTCTATAATTGTTTGTTACAATATTTACTCGAAACGACAGTCGCAAAAAATAGACCATTTTCACAAGAAGCGAATTTTTCGCAAGGAGAAAGTTTAACCCGAGCAAAACATACCGTAAAAACGAGCGAGTATTTTTCTAAGCTTGCGAAAACGGTGTGGACGGGTCAAATAAGTTGCTTTGTTCTTCAAAATTCTCGCGACCAGCAGCAGTGCTACCTATTTTTTCTAGGTCAAGATACTGTTAGGCAAAAAACGGTACAAAAACCAGGGCAAAAACTGAACCTTACAGAGTTGAAGCTTCCGTGACTGAGCTACGTGGAAAAAAATTCACGGCGGAAAGGGTTAACTTCTTCGAATGAACGCTAACTGGATACTTCATGGTCCTCGTAAAAGCGCCCTATTTTTTCTTCGTTCGTTGCAGAAAAAGCCGACGGTGCAGCTAAATCGTTCGGTTTGTACCATTTATGGCTATAACCAGCTATAAATGGATCCTGTTGCCTAACAGACTTCTATATGGGTATTGGATCTTCATCCAGACCACTCTGCCAATTTTTATGCTTTTTTTTTTGGTACATAGCATGAATTTTATATTTTTATATATAGATTTTATTTTATAAAATTGAGAAAATGTTTACAGCAAAACATTCAAATTCGAACTTCTCAGAAGTTAAAGTGACAAATGTCAATTTGTATTTATTTAGGTGGCAAAGTATTTCATAAATTTTGCTGCTAAATCTTACAAATAGATTTAGGAAAAGCTACGCCAGTAGTCATAGTTCGATCACAGTAGGTAACGTTCCCCTTTTTGTTCAAAACTCCACAGGACGTCCTGTAGGACGTTATGCTTCCACGCTTTCACGATTAACCGGAAACTTCTTCCAGGAGTTTTGACTTTTCAATTAGCCACAGATTCGCCTTCACCCAAATATTGTGCCTAATGTCCCTTCGTCACGGCACCTCCCCGTAAATTTTTGAAAACTCTCCGCCCAAATCGAACGAGTTTCAACGTCTAGACGCTTGTCCATAGCATCCATGACGCTTGTTCGTAGCAGTGAAAGCGTAGGAGATGCTGCGAATTTCATGGAATCTACAAATGTCATGAATATTCAGCTGAAGGTTAGGTTAAGGTTAGGTTGCGGTTAGATTTATTCAGGTCAGTCATTGTTCGCTACGTATTATCTTATTCCATATTCGTTATTTCATCTTATATTTATAAACTTTTGTTAATGTTTAAATGAGCCCAGAAATAAAAATTTCAATAAAGCAATACTTAGTTTCCTTCGCGTGTTAACAAAAGCATCTCTGATCTTGTTCTCAGGAAAATTCGATTTCTCATGGACAGATTTTGCCAACACGCTCTGCTTGTTAAACAGATCCTAAGTACAACATTTCATCCAAATTTTTTTTTTTATTTGGTAGACTATTTACAATCAATTCTCGTTGAGAATTTTAAGTAACTTCATTTGGCGTGGTACAATAGCTTGGTTTATAATAATTTACATTATGTTGATTCTAGTTGAATCTAATGCTTCAATCTAAAGGGTATTTTCTTTTTAGTCTGCGGATCTGGTCCGTCGTGTTAAGTAGTTGGGTTGTTGTGGCTGATGACTCTTGTGTTATATCTACTTCTGAACTTATATATTTCTTCTTTGACTGTGGGTATCTTGAGGTCGCGGTGGATTGTTTCGTTGGTGACATACCAAGGAGCATCTATTAGGGGTCTTAGTGTTTTTGATTGAAATCGTTGAAGGATTTCTATGTTGGAGTTACTCGCTGGTCCCCATAGTTGAATCCCATAGGTCCAGACAGGTTTTAGTGTGACTTTATATAGCATTATTTTGCTCTGAGTGCTTTGCTGCCAATGAGCCAGTAAAATTTTTTAAGTTTAATCTTAAGTTGCTTCGTTTTGTCTATGATGTGTCGTTTCCATGTCAATCTTCTGTCCAGAGTCATGCCCAGGTATCTGACTGAATCTTTGTTAGGAATTTGTATATTATTAATGGTCACCTGAGGGCAAAGTTGTTTTCGCAGCGTGAAGGTTACCTGTGTGGATTTATTTTCGTTAATTTTGAAGCTCCATTTGTGGAACCACTTTTCCATAGAGTCAAAACCTCGCTGGAAAGTGTGGGATGCCATTATTGGGTCTGAGTGGGATGCTAGGAGTGCTGTGTCGTCGGCAAATGTCGCTGTTGTTATCTCTGCTAAGGTTGGTAAATTGGCAGTGTAGATGGAAAACAGTACATCATCCAAACTTTGTTCGATGTCTTTTGGTATGTTCGACTGTGTCTAGGTCGCGTAAAATTCGAAATTCGATTTGCAAGGGATACGTTTAGGTGAGGGGCTCCCGTGTTTCGGCTATAGTTCGTGCGGACATGTAACTTCGTAGATCGGATCCACGGGTGGTCTATGGAGACGTGACCAGAAGCTGTCAACATTTCTTTACGCCGACAAGACAAACTCGATCACGGTTTAAAATCGCTTCAGAAATCTCGCCTTTTTCTTTTCTTCCGACGGAATAGAAAAGATCTGGTCTGTGAAACCGTTTTCTGCGGTCGAAACAAGACCCATCCAACCCACTTACAAACCTGGATAAGAAAAAAATGTACAGTTTTTCTTCAACATTTACGTTGGATGATCTTTTAAATCTGTAGGAAACTATAATTTGAAAAAATTTATTCTCTGAAAGTATGACAGTTCTTTAATAAGATTTAAAAAATTGAAAAAATTGACAAGATATAGGCTTGGAAAATGAGAAAAAAGATGAAAATAATTAGAAAATGGGAAAAAGTAGGAAAATTTGTAATTCACTTACTACCAATTAAATTGCAACGAGGTGTTACGATCAATGTTTTTAATATCCTTTATATATATATATAAAAAATACTTTTGTATAAATTATATTAAATATCCAGAAGCTAAATAAACGTACATTCTCATAGATAACGTGTTATTATCGCTATCTGAAGCTCGGAGCAATCGTATGCTTATTATCTTGACGCAGGAAGACTATTCGCAATCTGCCCCTCCGACAATACCGCAAATAGATTGTTAAGAAACAGTCGTTTAAATGTCACCTAATGGCTCATCAGATAAGATAATACAATTTCGCCATTGACCGTGATTCCTTGAAGAGATGGCCACCATCTAAGTTAGGGAGTGACCTATTGAATCGAGGGTTCCCGACGTAATTTCGAAGGGATGAGCTTGTACATTGGGGGATGATCCTTGTATCGAAGGTATAAATTGGATATTAATATTTGATGAACTCTCTTTCCCTCCCTCTTCCTCGCTTGGATCCTGAGAGAGGAAGAAAATGATCGATCCTACGATAGGGGTTGATTTCTACTCACCAATCTTCCTTTTTTTTTTTAGATATCGTTTTCCTGAAAATTATGGGATTGAATGATATATAGACTGCGAATATTTATTTATACATTTATGGGGAATTTAAATTGAATTTTATTCGAACAAAATAATATTTGATATAAATTATTTGATTTTCGTTTTTATTCGACATTTTGCGTAATAAATGATGAATTGTAATTGATGTGATTGATGATGCCGATGTAAGATATAGAATATGAATTAATATTAGGTGACATAAATCTTTTTTTTTGCATTGATACAGAACGTACATAGTGACACAAAACTCTATGAAATATTCAATGCGACGTACTTCTTATATTGTATTATTTTAATGAATTTGCCTCATATTATATGTATCGTATGATATCATAATTTATAAAATGATTCTCAGGCAAAAAACAAAAAAAAATATTTGGAAAGTAAAGAAATTATCGTTCTTGGGAAGTTAAGGAAAAAGGAGAAGTTAGATGAGAAAATTTAACGCGCTAATAGTTATATCTCTAATTACTTGATCGTTGAAAATGGTTAAACGCTTTAGGACCATAGGTATTTTGGAGCGGATAGATAATATAACGCTTAAATATTTTATATTTTCTGAACGAACCTTCATATTTCGGCTCGACCGCTGGCTTTTTTCTCGAATTTTTTCAATGATTTTTTTACGGGCTACCAACAAAACGGCTCGTTTTATATTTATGACGCTAGATCAACGTGGCGATTTTTTCTATCCTCCATCCTCCACGGTATATAGAATTTTATGATTTTACGAGTACAGGTATCTCGTCTCCTCGTTGCAGCTGGCAATATAGTATTTGATCTTGCATCCTTGCAATCACTAACTCGGAACATTGCCTGTTAATAAGATTTTTAAAAGAATTTTTATTATACTTCCTACAAACATTCCCATAACCGTTCTAATCCTAATAAATTTCATAATTGCACAGTTAATTTAATTTAATCCACTGAGCTACAATACTAAACTGAGAAACATTTTTTTTATTACCATTGAATCGGACATTAATTAATTGGACATTTTTAAAATCGACAAAATTATAGTCTTTTGTAAGACACTTACTAATTATATATTTTTGAAAAGCAGTAAAAATATAGAACGAAGTTTACAGAGTAAGATATACGAAGCTGAAAAATGTAGAGGAACGTCGCTAAAACATTATTTTTTAAAATGTACCTTCTAATCATTTTTTTTTTTTAAATAAACTACTATAGGATCTATAAAATCTATATAGCATGTGTACATAATTAATGTAATTTTTGTATTATATCCGTTTTTTTTAAATAACAAAAGTAATAAGTTACGCCAACAATTCGTCCTTAAGGACACGATACCTTGGTTTAATTTGTAATATAGTTTATTTAAATTTATTTAGTAAGCGTATTACTACATGATTTCATGTAAGCGATGATACAAGCAGGAAAGCAATGAAATGATCCTAAGGAGTGAAAAAGAAAAAGAGAACTTTCCATACGAATCTTTAATTTCAAAGGAATTAATCTTAAATACTTATCTTTGCGTTTATTTTATTAGGCAATATATCATAGAATATGATAATCATGTACAAGAGCTTTCATTATTTTATAATGAAAAAACTTCAATTTTTCGGAAATTTGACAAAATCTAATTTGTTTAGTCATTAGAATCTGTTTCTTATGAATATTAACCATTACATTAATCAAGGAACACCTAAGTAATTAATCTATACTACAATTCATTGATACAATATATAGGGTGGTTGGTAACCGGTGGTACAAGCGGAAAGGAGGTGATTCTACGCGAAAAAGGAAGTCGAAAATATAGAATATGTTGAGAATTGTGGATCTTTAAAGCCGAAATAATGTTATAGGAACACTAAATTTATACTGAGGATTAATATTAAAATAGTAATATATTCATTTCATGGACGATTTCTTATATATTTCTCGATACATATTTGCACGCTTCCCAGCACTTCTACAACCGACTGTTAACCGACTGTACAGTTTACATTTCTTTGTTTTCGAGACGCTGCGCACACACATACTTCCACAGACTGATATTTACATACAAGTATCTTTACTATGCATTTAACCCAGTCCAGCACAGAAAATTATACATACAATTATACATCTCAACAGAATAAAATCTTTTTCCTTTTTTGTAATTTTTCCGTCATAACTCTAGATCGCGTGTCCCGAAAAGCGTTACAAAAAAATTGTCTGAATTTAATTGGGAAATTTTACCACATCCCCCATATTCCCCAGACATTGCCTCATCACCTGTTCAGAGCATTACAACACTTTTTAGTAGGTAAAAATTTGGAAATATTGACATTCTCAAAAATAGCTTAGAAAATTATTTTAAAGAAAAACAAGAGAACTTTTATCGAGACGGAATAATGGCCCTACCAGAAAAATGGGAAGAAGTTGTACAACGAGAGGGGGATTACATTTTTTCATAAAACTGAAAGGTATATAAACAATCTTAACATATATAACCGCTCGAAAAACAGCACGAACTTATAGGATGACCTATTCTATTATAGAATATGGTAATCATGTACAAGAGCTTTCATTAGAAAATAATGAAAGAAAGTTAAATGGAGTAATAGTATAGTTTATCCATAGATATTATCTATAGAACATTCTCAAATATAGAATTCTGTAAAATAGGAGATTAGAATTAATATGTGCAGAACAAAATTTTACAGAACAAAAATATAATGGAAGTTTTTCTTGGTCATACAATTCTTTGGCACATAGAGATTGCAGTTGAACAAGTTGATAAGAAAATAAAAATAAATAAATAAATAAATAAGTAGAATGACTACTTCGTCTGATTGATAAATGTAATGTTACAGAAATTAATGTTGTTATATAAATTTATCGATGTTCTATAGGTTATATTCTCAGATATTTTTCAGTTATCATTTAACCTATTATTACCTTATGTAAGTCAGTTTAGTAACAATTTTTGGGAACATACGAATTTAATATCATTAGAAATTAGAAATATACAGGGTACTGGCTCGCAGCGGAAACCGTCGGCGCATCAAACATAAAAAGAAAATTAAAAGGGAACACCCAACAGATCTCACAAAGGACATAACCCAACAAACATTCACCACACTAAAGAAATAAATTAATCAAATTCAAAGATGGTATCCCACTGGGGATAGCCATCCACATGTTACGTAGGAAAGTATTATAAATTAGCAGAAAAGACAGTGTGATAAACACAATGTTGTAACACTCTCACAAAATTGAATATAATATGACAAGATTAACATACCTTAACGACGTTTATAAACAATCAGCCACGTCTTTCGTTAACGTCACACCATCCCGCATATTAATTATACACACAATTAATTACAAAACTGCAATTTGTTAGCGAGTAAGACTATAAGTATACTAGACTCCTAAATGTAGTGGAATGCTGACTGCATAAATGCAATGTTTCTACTTACTTATCCCGCAACGTCCTTAAGGGTATTTCTGTAGTAAAAATGGGCATGACCAAATCGAACGAATAGTTTAAATAATTTTTTAAATTAACTTTAATTCTAAAAATCTCGGTAATAGTATATGCTATACTTCTAATCAACACTTATACACTTATCTACGTATGTACAAGGATTATTTTACAGACATTCACACGATGTACCGTGCTCACCAGGTACCATTTCGTCGTCAATCGGTGTTTATATACATTGTGCTACCGTTAATCTCAGTCAATTAATTCCCTAAACGGAATTTAATTTGTTTTATTGTTTCTGTTGTTCTTGGCTCACATTGTATATGGTTGAAATAATGGCGGCTTGGGAGGTAGTTGAATACTAGTAGATAAACCGATACCTGTGGGTAGTTTGATCTGCTGTTGGGTGCTATCGTTGGTATTGGGTGGCGAGCTTTTCTCGAGTATTTGTTGTTGGTTGTTGTTATGATGAGGATGGTGATGCTGAACCCCGCCGCAATCGCAGTCACTGGAGGCGTCCGAGTGAACTGGACTCAAGGACTCGGGTAACAACGTCGGCCTGTAAGTGGTCGACGCGCTAGTGGGTGGGTTGCTCACCTGAAAGGCGTTATTTCCCACTGTAGAAACGCCCAAGTTCGATAGATGCAGGGGTTGTAGAGAAGGGTGAGGCTGCAGGAGATGCGGATACGCAGCCGCGTTGCGAGGATGTGGTCGGTGAAGCGAGGATGTGCCCGTAGGTGCTGCAGTGTACGGCGTATATCTTGTGGCGTAATAAGCTGCCGCTGCTGGGTAGCTATGGCCCAGATGAGTAGGTGGTAGACTCGGAGCTGCGTGGTACGGAGGTGGCAAACTTGCCGTTGCTGCCGCCAAGAGGGTTGCCGCTAACGTTGGATCCGTGTACATCGCGTACGGCCACGCCATGGCCATTCTTTGCCGCTTGTCCTTCATACGACGGTTTTGGAACCACACCTATTTTCACACCATTAGAAATCATCTGAACATTAGATGTATATGTGTTGATGACTATATATGATATGAGGCTAAAATTAGAATTATGAAATATAAATCGAATAATAAGATTAAAGTTAGACTTATGTGTTGCAAGTTTTCAGAGGTTGGAAGGTAGAAGGGAAAACTTTAGGCGAGAAAGTTTTAGAGTATTTTTGAGATACCTGCTGTATCAAATTTCGATGCTTGATTTTACAAATTAGATAATTAAGATTAGAATTTGGATATTGAATTTTTACGCAGATGAAAGGTAGAAGGAGGATATATGTGATGTAAAGATGTTCGTGTTTGTGCGCAACGTTGTTTTATTATAATGTTTTCGAGATTTGGTAAAAATCGCATCCATTTCAATGTTATATCCTACGAATTGTAAAGCTTAAATTTAGATGCTGAATGATTAAAGGGCGGAAAAGTAGAGGCGGAAGATGTTTCCTAGGTTTAATATATTGAAGATTTCAAAGTTAAGATGCAGGATCGGAGATACACGAAGGCTGACCGGTGCCTAACGTTTCTACCATTTAACACCTCGATCATTTCCATCGGTACACGGTTTTATAGCTATTGTGCGGTCCAGGCAGCGCGAGATGAGAAATTAAGGGATCCATTAAAGTCAAAGGTAACACGAGAAAACCGCTAATTAAAGTGTTTAACACCTCGAACCGGATCGACCGGTCGTGGTGGAAAGAAATTAAGAAGTCACGGAAAAAGGATCAAGGGAGATTCAGAAGCAAACCAAAGACCAAGAAGCTTTTGTTTGCTCTCCGTGATTGACTGTTTGCTTGGCCGTCGGAGTGGAATAAAAAAGAAAAGAAGGAGGAGGAAAAAGAATCGGCAGGAGACTCTGGCGAGTCTCCCTCTCTTCTTTTCGAGCTATAATCGCCAATCAAACATGGCAGTCTATGTAAAAACGGTCCGACGTTCTTATTCGTACTGTTCCAGTAAAAACTCTTAATTACTATTTAATGTACTTCTATATTTATGTAATTATTATTCAATTATTAGAAAATACTTTTCATTTTGGCCTCCGATTCATAAATAATATAATAATCTTTCCATCCACTTTATTGATATTTTATTTAATAAGTAATAGAGGTTTTAACTCCTCGAAGGAAAAGGATATTCAAGGTTTTTTCCTGAATATGTACTATCGTCACTGTCGATTACCGACATCAATTAAACACAGCGAGGTGTTAATAGAACGCTTTTCTACGCATAGATCGGAAGGTGAGCTCATTGTTTACTGAAATTTATTGCAATATGTTTGCTTATCTTCGATAAACATTCTGTCGTAATGGCATTTAGAGACGATGGTACGATTTGTATAATTGATCGTTTGATAATCACTGTTTTTAATACCTTGATTGTCGATTCCGGTAAATGTAATTCTGCCGCCAATTCGCATCTTCTAGGTCTGCTAACGTAATTCTCTCTGTGAAATTCTTTCTCTAGCCTTGATAGTTGTTCCCGAGTAAACGCTGTCCTATATCTTCTAATATTCGGGTCCATCGATGATAAAGGTTGTTGTTGAGATACCGTTGCATCTGAAGATCGATAATAAATTCGGAAACGTTTTAAACATTCTCGAATACTTGTCGATAGTTTCGCAAGATTGCGTCGCATTTAGAGAAGTACGGAAATTCGGAGAAAATCCGCAGCAGCGGATGATCGTTTTTAGAGACGTATAAAGAGGAAGAGAATGAATGAGAGAAAGACAAAAACTATGTTGAACGATAGCTAAGACGGAAAGAAAACGATAACTAGCCTTCATTTGAACTGCTTCTTGATGCGATCTCCGGAATGTTCCTTTTCTCTTTTTGTACTCTATTTTAGAGAAGTTAATATGCAGTAATTGCTAGTATGTAATAGCTCGTAATTATTGATACCGATCCGCCACAATGCTAATAATTGCTATAAGAATTTTTAATATGCAACACTACATTTTAGTGTTTTCTTTTTTTTTACGCAAGGCTACTTTCAGCATCAAAATCTTTTTCATTTAACCTATTGCTGCTCTACAAATATTTAATGCAGTTTATTGTATTTTTATTATTATATATCATATGTATATACTATATATTTTAAATATATATTATATATATTATATGTATTATCTGTATTTCTATAATAGGATTATCCTACAATTCGAAAAGATAAATATCTACATATTCCTATATACGTATATTCAGTAACAGTACTTGTAATTGTATACGTAAATGAGGTGATTAAGTAATTTGTGCTTTTGAAGTACAAACAAGGGATAATGAGTACCATGATTTTCTTTAGAAAATCCGAAATTCTTAACAATACATTAATCTTTTAGAATGATCTTTCCCTAAAAAATAACTGTAAACGAATTTCTATGATAAACCAGGATCGGTCATTTAGACCGCTTCTATATCATAGAATTTATATTTTCAAAACCGAACCACGCCAAATGGATATCCAACAATGATCAACTACATCAACTTTGCGCACAGTTAGTTCTCTAAACACAGGATTATCCGTTCATTATTACGTCCCGTCGGCGAATACCAACTTACGCATTTCCTATCGATGTAAACATACAGTTTAATATTAATTATAATCTAACAATTTTAATAACGTTCAAATCTATTCCAAATAATCGACGAATAGCCTACAGTCTGAGGACTGATACTTTTGTTAATCTTAAAACTGACAGCTGACATTTTTTAGTAAAACCAATGGAACGCTTAACAGCGAAACGCTGAACGGCGGAATTTTCAAAATTCAAATCGTTCACACAGACTATTTACTAAAAAATGCCTGGCTGACATCTTATCTCATATTTACCTTTTTCAGGAGTCTTGGGTGTATTCGGCGACGGGCTACGTGGAGGGCTTATCTGATACTGTGGAGGCACAAGATCCACCACAATAGTCTCATCCTCTCTTTGATCCCGTTGTTGATCGTCAAAGTTCCTTTGAAATCCTTGCATTTTGATTTTATTCATAAAACGTTACATTCACTTATTCATTTTACACAACACACTGTTATATCTTAAAATTTATTTTGTTACAAACTTGATTTCCACTAACATTCATCGACGAAGATTCATTCCACGTTTCACACAAATAAGGTTTCGCTGTTTACTACGGACTAAAACTAGTCCGCCCAACGGAACTCCAACGTGCGTTGTAAGAGTTTGCCAGAGAGTACTGAACTAGCAGTTTATATGCCTTGCCTTACCCGGAGAAACCATAGTTCCTCTGCGTGGGCGATTGGTAGGTTCTCAGTGGCGTTCCATTGGCCAATGGTGCCGCTGGTCCTGCCCATTCTCTCCCGTTCAAACCTGCTTTTCTTCTCCCTCTCTTCTCGCTAAAAAAGGCATTTTTCCCACCAGATGAGGCAACACCATTATCTTATGCATGCAAGCTTGTGGAAATTATCTCTCGTTATTTCCCTAAACAAATTCGGTCGAATAGAACATTTGTGAATTTCCGCACGCTATTGTGTCTTAATTGACTATGAAATAATATACGGACTTATAGTAAATCAATTAAGTTTGAATGAAACAAAGAAGCTTCGATTGGTTGTAAAATTTTAATGAAAGTTTCATCATCACTGATCGTTGTTATTAGAAGGATAAATTCAACAACTTTGACTTTCCGTTGGAATTCGATTGGTAATCGGAGCCGAAACTTTTGTCCATAGTTTTTTAACTTCAATCGTAACTTTTTAACTTCGATCTTAAAAGGTAATACAGTAATCCTGTAATAAAAGGGGTCATCGTATATATAAGCAGCAAGATAAGTCTACAAAAGAAAGTATATAAATATACATACACACAAAAAATTCTTTTTGTTACAGAACTATTTTATTGTTTCATTATCATATTATATAGATCCATAATATGTACGATATTTTCAAATAAAAGATACATATCGTGTTAAGAATACTTTCAATAGACATGCTGTTGTATGAGTGGTTTTTCATTTATTTCTTTTCCATAATGAATCATAATATTATATATATATATTATGATTCATAATCCTATATATACATATACGAATAAAATATTAATAAATTATAACAATGAATGGGAAATGTCTGTGATATTTCCAAGTATACATGTAACAAATGTGTCCATATCTGAAAATGAATCATTTTACGAGAGAGGAAATAGTGTTTTCTGTTTTTCTACTACTTTTTTATGTTACTGACACTCTTTGGTTGCGGTGCAATATTTTCTTTCGTGTTCTACATTATTTCCTACATTTATATTTTGATATATTGGCTACAGGTTCATCATATAAAATGAAATTTTGCTCTGAAATAGTTAATTTTCCATTCTATGGTAATTTAAAAATTATTATTTCACTTTTTCATTTTATTTCATTTACAGGAACTTTAAGTGCGCAAAAATGTGAAGAATAATTCTATTCAGACTCTCTTTCACCAGTTGTGCGAAGATACACATTTGCATACCCATGGTTCGTTAGTAACATCCGACAAAAATTTGACCAGTTTTGATGCACAGAAAACCGAAGCTGTTCGAAAAAACATCTAGCGACTATAACCATTGTAGTAGATTTTGAACATGCCTGAAGACGGAAGATTTTTGTCAAAGAGACCCAGCGCGCAATAATGTCATAAAAAGCAAAGAACTCTGGCTTCCTACCACTATTACGGAGTTTTCTTCAAGCGCAACTGTCCTCGTAAAAACTTTGCTCTATTTTAAATGACCGGACAATTGTAAAAGTTGCATCGTCCTCTTCTCCTGTTGCCTTTCTCCCCTCCCTGCCAAGCATGTGCAAACAACATTTCGTGAAGCGTTTATTTTGTCCACCAAAACTTTTTCCTAGAAATATCAACAGCGTTAAATGAAATGAAATAAAAAAGCTGTTTCTTGTACTATATATAATAATTTCATAGTATAAATTACTATTTAAAGCTATCTTTCTTTTTAAAGAAAAATTGCTATTTATTCAGTTGTTCGTAACTAAATGCCCTTTTTAGTAAAATCGTTATAATAATTAATAATTTTATTACGTAACGTATGAAGAGAAAATATTGTTTGTCTATTTGTAATTAGAATGAGGTTGATCGATAGAGACGCACAAATGAAATTAATCGTTCTAGTATATGAGTAAATATTAGGCAAAAAATGGAAAGTTATTCTTTGCAATAGTTACAAATAACATAAATGTCAACTTCGATAGCACTTGAAAGTTGAGAAACATAGTAGAAGGCAAGTGTAAATGTGTTATGAAACTATTATTTACTTGAAAGCAGAGTATATTCATAAAGATCGATGTACGGGTGATCTGCTAATTATATTGATATATATTAATTGGTAATTATATATATGGGTACAGATCCCATTCTTTTAAGTTCCATAAAACGAACCCTGCTGTATTTTTTATTATTAAGGAATGCTTTACAATATAAAAACAAAAAAAAAAATATAATCGTGAAGGCAAATACTGTATTATACGTTAAAATTAACTATAAGATTGTATTAATGTACTTCTGTAATGTATTTCTTATACAGGTACATAGCCTATTATATAGTCCACATATGAATAGACGGATACATATATGTATACATAGGTATTTGCAACCACAGAGCAAATTAAATTCTACTAGCTATTTAATTATTTGTTCAATAATTTTGTTCACCTTCGGTCTCCGTAGACAATACTAATGTCATATTGTTCAAAATCCCATCGAGTTCACGTATAGAGAATGGCAATATCTAGGAAAACGAGCGCAATGTTGAAAATTGGATCAGAGATTGCTAATAATTCTTGCACGACCGGGGCCGTTCGACGTTTACGACGACACCGAAATCTCTAGTTCTTGTTAATCTTTAATCAGTCTCTCTCACCAACGAACAAACTCCGAAGCACGCTTTGATTCGGCTTTAATTTATCTGCAATAGCAAAAAAAAGCAAAATGATATATTATGACACATGGAAACAAATTGGATATTTCGTGAACTTACTTTTCGAAACCTTGGTGACGATTTACAGCCATTAAAAACCATAAAGCTTAATAACTATGTGCATTGATAGATCGAAGAAATATTTTTCCAACAAAAAGTTATAGAGTATTTAAATTACAATGTATTTTGGCATTAGCACAAACTTATGTAATTTTACAAATTGCTTGATGATTTTCTTTATTAAATTACTTATGTTCTAAGACTTAACTTGTTTCGTGTAATGATAGGTGATATTTATCTGTTAAGATTATTTAAAGTTTATCAAGATATTTAGCTTAAAAGACAAATCACTTCAGCAGACTAGGAGATGTGTTTATTTAGACCACGTGTTTGCTTCTATGGCTTTCATGGTACCGTTCATCATCATAAGAATTCTATATTTAATAGTCGCCGTTGACTTATTCTTGATTCCAAGTTCTTTTCAGCTATTTCGTGATAGCCTCCATTCTCCATAATTTACTCATGTTCTCCTTCAAATATTGTAAAATAATTACCATCCACGTGTTATGTTTCTATCTTATTCTACGAAAAATTTGACACCTAAGAACATTCACTTATTGTCCATTCGTTATTCGAATTCATCTGTGTTTCATTCATGATCGGTTTCCATTTTTTAGCGGTCTGCACTTGCTTATCGTTTATCATTTATTCAAATTTTTTGAATTTTTTTACTTGAAAATATTTAGTTGTACGTGTCATGTCTACATCTGCATATCTACATCTCTATTCCATCTTAATACAAAGTTACGACTCAACATTAAGTATGTTAGCGTATTTATTTTTAATTGTCCATAAAATTAAGAAATGTCGTAGATAAATACCTATTGAAAATTTGGATACCTGATGATACTTTACAGTATCATCAGAGATGGTAGGTCTTAGCCTAAATCAATACTTAAACTTATCGGTTCTTATTAGGAACAATCGATAGAGAAAACGGCAAATTTACCTTTTCATTGAAAACAACCTTGTTTTACCGTGGGTAACTTACTGTGGGTACGGTAACTAGGCTTTGTCATTGAAATACGACTAGCAGTTAAATCTGGAGCATCTTCTTGTTTGTTTTGTTTTGTTGGTTTGAGATCCTGCGAACATCCAAAAGAAACGAACTTAAAAAGGGCAGACACGACGCTTGTTACAATACGACCGTAAAGCCCAATATAGGATGACTTTTCAAGAAATTGCAAATTGCACATATTTTACCAAATTTATACGTCATTTTTGCAGCGAACCATTGATCTATTAGGTCATTGTAAATGAAAGAGACGAGTACTTAATAAAATCTTCAACGTCTGTGACCTTATTAAAGATGTTCATATATAATATCAACAAAGTATTAAAATGGCCAATCACAGTTTTAATATACATAATTTGGCTATTATAAAATTCTTTTTTTTATTTACATAAAAAATCTTGTCAGGATCATAAAAAATGTGAATATCAATGTAATTAATGTATTTAATTTAATAAAGATTAATGTATTTAATCAATAGTCATTATTATAATTTGTGGTTTTATTTTATAATGTGTATTCGCATAAGCTCTCGCATAGCCTTCCCAATTAAACTTTGCATATTTATATTCAGTTAAATATTCATATTTATATTTTCATTCGTTTTTCTAAAAAAAATTTCAAAACATCCTTTCTGCGAGTCTAGAAATTAAAAACGAAATTAAATTAGGGTATTTATTAATGAATAATGGTATAGCAACAATTTTTAGAACGTAATAATGCAATTAATTGCGATAATATCCTTGAGATGCAAAAAGTACAAGTCTAGATTCGCAGATAGTACTGAGGCAGATTGTTAATTAAAACATAGTATTTCTCAGTTCCTAAAAAAGCACTGAACTCCTTAATCTGGCAAATTGCTCACCTGCAGAACAAATTAGCTGTTTTTTTCTCAGCGAAAGGTGCTCAAGGGGTTAATTCGAAAACTTTAAAGCTAAACGCTAGCGGAAACCTATGCAAATAGATTTCCGACGATATAAAAATTGATTACACCGTAAAAACTCGATTCTTTCGCGGAAGCCCTTTTTGATTTTTTCCAACTCTTAATTCGCTTACCAGAGAACTTGTACAAATAGCTAGCTTGGAAAATTTCTTTATAGCTAGGAAGAAAACTGCTTAAACTTTCATCATCGTTGCAGGATCTTTTTTCGTCTTTCTTTGTAATTAAGATTGTTTTTGAAAAGAAGAAACCGTTGAGCTTAAAAATTTGTTTTCCTTTCCACGTGGAAATACGATGCTACTTTTTTTAAAAATAACAACGCTGGAATAAAAAAACTAAAGATTGGAATAAAATTCTAAAATATTATTTAGAAGGAAAATTGACAGGAAGATTATGCCACAGTGATTGGTAAAGTAAACGATCGCACTGGAAGAGACACTAAAGGAGATAGGAGAGGGGCTAGCAGTGCTGAAAGAGTGAAAATGAAATGGAGAAGAGAAGAGAATACAGCTAGAATCAAAGGCCAAAGAACGACAGCCAGAAGAGTTAGGGCAATATAACAAAGTGCAATGTAACATATGTCGTATTACAAGGTAGCATAAGTGTACTGTAAGGTGACGTAAGTAGTAATGTAAGAAAGTATGTAAACCGAAAGTCGTCCAAAGCCGAAAGGCAGGGACTAAGTTTAATAAATAATAAATAAAGTAAACGATCGCAATGTAGACAATTTTTACAAAATACGATACTGATTTTGCTTGTTGTCTTTCTCCCAATTTTTTGGAAAACATTTAGTTCGCAACAGGTGAAAATGTGGAACGGTCGATTTGGGAAATTTGTGAAGCCAGTAGTACGGATTTCAGTACGTTTTATGTGATAGGCAATTCGTAAATGAAGCTCTTTTATAAATGTCACAGTCTTCTGAAATCGATGATAAATCCGATTTATGTAAATGATTACACCGAGTGTAAATTATTATCTCATTCGTCAAAAATTCAACTGGTATTTTTGATTTCCTAGTCAGAAAATCTGCTACGTAACCCTTTGCTGATTAATTTCTAATTAGATCTTAACACGTTAACTACTGCGCGGAACTCGTTGAAAATTTTCCTTCTCAAAATTCGCCAACCATTCAAATACCATTTGAAAATCACTTGCGCGTGGCGCCTACATAACCATCAGTGGTAAACTTGTTAAATGAAATACACTTCTCCCTTCCTTTTCCGTCCTTAATTTCCTTATTTCTCTCCTTCAATTACACAATACCACAATGTTAAATAATATCTTGAGGAAAAAATAAACGCTCGTATCGCGAAAAACTAAAATAGTATTCAGGCTTTCCTAATTAAAAAAGTTATTTCTCCATAGAAAACGTTTCTCTTTCTAAATGCTACCCAGTCAAGAATGAAAACGTTTCACAGGATTTTTCGAGTCGAATCACGAGCATCGAGTCCTCTATTATCTAAAAGTTTCATTCTCGCAAATAATCCCATTTATACCAGTTTACGCTAGACACGCAAATTCAGAAAATCGACGCATAAAATGATACCGTGTACACGGAATATTTGTTTTTATGAGAAAATATAACGTCTTTTACCGACGCTATATAGAGAAGTTATAGAGAACGTATGGTGATAAGGATAGATCGTGGAACAAGGTAGATAACATTATTCGGTAGAACGTAAAACACGTGGAACGAGCTCATCACATCGGTCGATAGCCGTTGGTCTCTCTCTCGCGGACGTAATTTTCACGCACACGAGAGGGTGGACCGAGGCAGTTTATAGATTTCGCATAAACCAACGTTACACCGTACACGCAGGTAAATTAGGCGCTTAATCAAACCGTTTAATCAGCGGCATGATTGCGACCGCATCTGCACCGGCTGTTCGCGCCAATTATCTCCTCTCGATTCGCGAACCTACAGTCGCTTCCAAATTTCAAGGATTTCCATCGATTCGACACTTTCGACTATATGTTATGAGGTGTATATTGCACTTTTAGTTTTATATTTTGGTATGGTTTTATAGGTACTATAGGAACTAATAATTTTTAAGCCATATCATTTTAAGAAAGTATAAATTTTATCGATGACAATGGTTAATTTTTTATAATGTTATGTAACTTGAAAGCTATTAAATAAGTATAAAAAGTATATATAAGATACAAAATATTTAAAAAATTCTATACTCTCAGTTTTATGCTCTAGTATGGCGTAAATACTGCACTCCTTTCTTATTTGTTGTTAGGAGTAACGAGAGAATTTGGTCTGTCAAACTCTTTAGTTATAGATATCGTGCCATGTTGTCTGAAAATAATATTTTGTGGGTAATATTATTTACTATTATATATAAATTATATACTAATAGGGTGGGTGGAGTAGCGCATCCCAACCAAGCTGCGACAGCTCTTGTCGAGTAGATAAAGACACAGGAGGCCGAGCATTGCCCTGATGAAACACGATGTCCTTCCCATTTGCTAGTTCTGAATGGTTTTGTTCAATTGCTATCTTTAATCCGTCTAATTGTGAGTAATACTTTTCGAATTTATTGTTTGGTTGTTTAGTAAAAGCTCATAATACAGAATTTCTTTCCAGCTTCACTAGACTCAGAGCATAATTTTGTTAGGATAAAGGTTGGCTTTTGAGGTGGCAAAATAATTCATTCCGCCTCCCCCAAGATCTTTTCCGCTCAACATTATAATAAATAATCTATCTTATCGAATCCATCGGATTTGTTTCCTTTAAATCGTGGGGATTTAATCGATCAAAACGTTTTGTGTAACTAAGCTTCACAAAATGCTCGTGGATAGTGGATTTTGATATATACGTATAGCGTGGATTATACTCAATCAGTGTTTTGATCTGTTTTTTATCAGTGGCATAGGGTAATCTTCAAGGCTAGAATCACCAACTTTAAACCTAGCAAATCGCTTCCACACAGTTCTTTCAGCTATAGGGCCGTCATCATAAACAGCGCATATCTTGTTTGCTACTTATGTGGAATTTTGTCTTTTTGATAAAAGAAAAGCATCAAATCGTACTTCACTTTTAAGAGCGTACAAAAATAATACTAACAAAAATCAATATATCTTAACCAAACTCTTTTCTAAAGATGTCTGAAATATCACCTTTTACAGTATGTATACGTATCACTTCTTCTCAATCATTCTGATATATACAGATCCATATCTACCGAAAGTTGTCACGAATAATATATATGTCGGAGATGAAAGGAAAACCGGAGCCTTCCCTTTGCAATTTTGGGAAAGTCTTCTAATGCTTTAGCCTAGATTTTATCATAGCTGTAATTAAGCAATTGTTGTCATTTGTAATTATTCGATATTTGTGATAGCGAAAGTGGGTTCGAGGTGACAACTGGTCGCCGAACGTAGCCACGGTCACGGGATAAACGTTTTGCCTGACGAAGGTGTGGATCGGTTGTATTGTTCTCCCTAGAAATCACATAGAATTGTACTTTGGAGATGTCGATATAATGGGACACACGTTGTATTAGGAATCAAACTCCAGACAGAAACTGCCTAGCAACGGCGCTTGGATCTTTCTCGATGCTTCCAAAGAGTATACAACAAACTTTTGGCAGAAACTGCCTAGCAACGGCGATTGGAACCTTCTCGATGCCTCCAGCGAGCATATAACAAACAAATCTAGTCGTACAGCAAAAAAGATATTCATCAGATATTCATTCGTGTGATCGCCTTGGAAAGTGATACATCAAGCAGTGTATCGAGTGTCTCAGCAATCGTATTTTTTTGTGTTTAAAATTATTCTACGCATGGTAAAGAGTTATCCCGTTGACCGTGGATTCGTTTGAACCTAGGAACATTGTTAATAGCGTTAATTAAATTCATTATTCGTAAAACCTATTAATCGTTAATCTCATTATTCGTTAAATTTATTATTCGTAAGACATATTATTCGTTACTCTTATTATTCGTTAAACTTATTATTCTTTGATCTAATCATTAGTTAAACTTATCGTTTGTTAATCTTATTATTCATTAAACTCAATATTCATAATATTTTGTAAAATCTTGTATATCCGCGTAAATATAATCTCTGTCTCGTAAAACGATGGCTAACTCAAACGAAGAATCGTTACGCGCCTTAAATTCTAATGTTAACCCGACATATATTTATGTGGGATGGTGTGACGTTAGCTGATTGTTTATAAACATTGTTAAGATATGTTAATGTTTTCAAGGAGTGTTGTGAGCGTTACCAAGGTTTGTTAAAGGAAAAGTGAGCGTGGTAATGCTGCCAGAGTTGAATTAATCGTGATCGAGAGAAGTTCATCGTGTTGCTGTGACGTAGAAATAGTGTTAAGCGAATTCGTGAAGTGCGATATTATATTTGATTTTGCGAGAGTGTTACAATATTGTGTTTATCATACTGTCTTTTCTGTTAATTTATAATAAACATTCCTACATTTATATATATCCCGTAAACAAAGTTTACGGTCAGAAATATACTAATTATAATAGACCAATAGGTCCAATAAAATAGCTTCTAATTACCTTTGTCCTGCAATTAGAATCATCTAGTTTTCGATGTATAAACATTGAAATTGAGGTAGGTGAAAATTTTAAGTATACACTACTTTAAGAATTTTTTAGTGTTTAAGAAGATTAACTTGGCGATGATTATTGATCAAAATTATTCTTTTTCTTGGAGACATTCGGAGCTACATTATACTGTTACGTTTTGTTTGGCTCGTTTTGGTTGTGTTGCCGTTAATTTTTGAATTCAGATTAAATTGTAGTGTTGTCTGTTGTTTAATGCGATTGGCAATTAAACTCTGCGTTTCGGCTAACCTGCTACGCGCAGGAGTACTGACACGGGAGAGGATTAAAGTTGGTGAAAATAAATGTTCGCTTAAACCTATTATATTATTAGAAAAATATTCTTCACAAAAAAATGTTTATTCGTATTCTAATTGGATATTGACAGAATTGTCGTTGAAATTTCGAATACTCGAAGTTACAATCGTTCGCAATACGTTTTCACTCTTATTAATTACAAGATTTTAATTTGATAGATTTTCAATAATTTACAAATTGACAAGTACAAACACGTCGATTAACAAGACTAACAAGAACTGGGAACTAATGAAACAAAGAACTAAAAGCTAAAGAACTAAAGGACTAAAGAACTTAAAAACTGAGAGCAAAAAACTAAGAGCTAAACGAACTATGAGCTGAAAAAAAAAACTAAGGAACTAAAGAATTAAAAGGCAAAGGAACTGAGAAATTAAGAGCTAAAGGAATTGAGAATTAATCGCTATGAACAAAGAAATTACTTGCCAAGAAATGGGGAACTGATCGCCAAGAACCAAGGAATTAATCACCAAGAACTGAGGAACTAATCACACAAAACTGAGGAATTAACTACTCTGAACTAAGGAATTATTTCTCTTTTTTCTACGTCGCTACGCTTATTTATATTTAGGTCTACCGTGGAGGGGTCGTCATGTGACGGGTTATTCCGTGGGGCTTGTGAGGCTCGAATTTGGTTTCTATACAAATTGTTAAAATTTATTTAAATTTCAAATTGGAACGCTCACTCGCGCTATTGGTAGTTTTAGTCTACGCGCTGCGCACGCGCCGTGACAATACACATACATAAACAAATATTGTATATATGATATCAAAGGTTTGCCTGACTCAAACAACGCACGAAACAAATGAAATTTAAATAGAATAAAAGGCAATTAGAAATGTTTAAATCTTAGAATCGAATATCCTTTTAGATTCTAAGAAAAGATTCCTTCCTTTTTATCAATTACTAGTAACAGATACGTATCTTGTTATTCATGAGAAACAAATGAAGACTACAGAAAAACATAAATACGATAAATTGCACTGTCATATCTGAATACATGAAGATTTCTAGTAAGTTGTTTCTATTTTGCTCACAATTTTTTATCTTCTGAGACTTTAATGTATCTTGTTTAATGAATAAACTTAGTTGCACTGTTCTTTAATTCCAAGTCTAATAATACTTTTTCTAGTACTTCCAAGCGGAGGTATATTTATCATTTAGTTAATTAATGACTTATTAAAGGTGAATATTACTTATACACATTTATCGTAGAAGAGTTACGTAATCGCGTAAATACACAGATAAGCCATTAGATACGCGGAAAGAAATTTTTGGCCAAATGTGTGAAGCTTGTTAATTCGAGCGTTTACCATGGAAACAGCTGACCCGAATCCGATGTATTCCGCGTATTCGACAGTTACAAAGCTATTAGCACGCTCATAAAGCCGCATTTTGTTGGTCCAATAAACATTTCCCTGCTACGTGATACACTAATTTCTGGATATTCGCCGATAATTGGCTTAATTCAACTCTACACCGCGTACCCCGCCAATAATCTGGAACAACTGATGCACTGTGCAACGCTTCACTCGATATCTGTATATCAAGCGTCGTTCTCTGGCTAATTCGAAAACTGTTCCCTGTGAATGTTATCGGCCTTTTTTCATTCTGTTCAAATTGTTCCGTCCTTTTCCCAATGTCCGCGTATTTTTTCCCTTTTTTTATTCGTTTCAAGAATAACGCACACAAGTTTTAATCAAACGTTGATTAAAACGTTTCACGTTTTAGTTGGGTACACGTTTGGGTTTACAAAATATTTCGTCTCACGAATTAAAAAGTGCATACTATCTTTTCTCGAGCCTCGTCTCCATTGAAGCAACAACGATCAATCCTTTTTATCGCTATTTGATGTTTCTTGAAAAAGTCGCTGTATTCAGTATGAACAAAATGTTTCTATAGGTTGCTAATTGCATATTTTACAACATCCAGTTCCAAAGACACCAAACCTTAACCAATGTTGTGTTGTGCAGATAAATCCATGTTGTAAACTGGCCAATTAGGTTATCATGGCGGTCCTAATATCCCAAAGAATCCTTGTTTGTAACAAACATTATGAATTGTGTAATTTCAAAATATTTCTTTGTCATTTCCAGTTGTAAATTCCTATTGTTGTTGTATTCGAAATTAGTTAAATATAATTTCTTCATCATTCGTAAACGATAAAATTCTTCTTTTTCTTGAACGCAGAGTATCCAAATAAACTATCGTTTCTTCGATTCCCTCAATTGTCCTGTCTAGAGGTTTTCCCGTATTTATTGCTAGTTTGGATTATTCATATGGACATATTATGTACTTGGTCCTGATGTCCATTCCTGCTTAAACTGCTCTAAATACAAAGAGAAATCGAAATGTTAGAAATTTGACGCAAATGCTGCTGTTCTTTGATGAAATATTCTAATATAATTGTTTCTCACAGCACAAGAAGACACTTTACTGACTTTGGTTCGAGAATTTAAAAAAGGAAGGGGCCATTTTAACCTTTGGGTAGACACTTATCGGACTATCGTGTCGATAAAAGGAAAAAATCGAAGGAAATACTCGCATATGGATATACTTGAAAGGAGTCGTGGGTTCTTCGTATTCTCGTTTCATCTTTTGTGCCTGTCTCTCACGGTTCACGACTACTCGAAACTCTCGAGTCAATCGTTGGGAAAAAAGCTAGAAGAAAGGGTGAAATGAAACGAAAACTTCTGTTTTATATGTGGTACTGTAGAAAAACACCATGATATATCCAATTACGCGATTCTTTTCGAAATTACAAATTTGTTAACTTTATCAACTCTACACTGATACGCTATACCCTATACTGAGTACAAGCTGTACGCTGTACAATTTTCCACTGTAATTTATTTATTTATTTAGTCGGGAAATAAAATAAACTCTCTGGTATATAAGATAACAAGGTGAAGATCGCAAGTAACGTATATATATATATATATTTATTTATATAAAATATATAAAAATATATCTATATATATCTTTTTTTATATCTATATCTTTAACATACAAAACTTTAAAAATATAGATATAAAAATTAATTAACGTATATGTTTCATATACGAGTGTTTTAAGGAGACTAAGATTTGCCCAAATAGATCTATTTTCGTATGAAAGGAGTTGGTATGATTTAACACACGATTAAAATCATTAATAATAATTGTGTGACATCTTGAAGAAACATTAAGAGAGAACTGCCGTATGATATTGCAACTGAGAATAATAGATTTGACTATTTTACTTAATAAGTATACCGCTTATTTTTACGCATGTATAAGAAATTCGAAAGCGCAAAATTTCACAAAAATATATGAAGAGATATACAAAATATGCAAAATATCATGCTTTCTATAATACCTTTATCTAGTTCAAGAAATTCTACTTTTTTATGTATATTTGGAAAGACGTTCAAATTCTCTAAAAAACATGGTCTTTGCGATATATTCTGATAACTTGATTCTACAGAAATCATAAATCTTTGACTTCACTAATGCTTCTAGTATACAATTAACGATTACAACAACTTAATAATAACATTATTCACACTTTCATAATCTATTTTCATAATAATATACTTGACATTTCTCAATATCAAAAATCCTCCCATCAAAGATTCGTACCGTCATAAAGCAAAAGTGCATTGTAAAAGTTTTAAATTTAGTAAATCTGGAAGAAAAAGTTGTTAGAAAGGTACAAAAAAAGCGAGCAGCCTCTCACGAACGCAAGATATACTTATTCCTGAGGAAATATTGGGGAAGGTGGCAGAGAGTAAGCGGCAAGATGAAAGGAACCACTCGTTCTGCGTTTTTCAGCCGCACGCTTACGAGATCTCATCTGTGACGTATTCGTTTACTACCACATATTCATACATATACATATGTTACGTCCACGCGAAGGTTGAACGTATTTAGTGCATCGGCGCTAATTGGAAGACGCCACAAGAGCCTGAAATTGGAGAACACCCGGTAGCAAGTAGTAGACGTTCGAATCTCTCTTTAGCGAAGTCGAGAATCCGGATGTCCGTTTTTCACTTCACGCTATACCTGAACCCCTTTATACATTGATTTTTCTAGCAATCTTTTGGACCAACTAAATGAATTAATCTAATTGGAGAAAAAAAGGTAGCACATGTTTGTTATCATTAGATTTTCTTGATGTTAAGACTGATATCCTAAAACTTTAACGAATGATATTTTAAATAATACCTTGTAATGGTATGCTAATAATATATTGAATAATACATTATTTAATTGCAAAATTATCGAATAATTTTCTGAAAAATAATTAACAAGACTATTGAATTTTGCTTTTAAATTATACTTTTATTGGTAAAACATGCTAATAAGTAAATAACATAATATTTTACAAATTAAAACGTTTCTTTTACAACAAATCAAGAAAAAAGCTACACCACTTTGGTATAGTAAGTAATATAACTATACATCCCCTTTTTCTGCAAGCACATGAGACATCTTCTTATCAAAGATTATCCAAACTGCAAATTTAAGTTCTATAATCATGGAATTACACTTGTATTTTTTATTATAATCAGAGATTTTTCAATAAACCGAATGAGAGCAATTTGGTGAGATGATACAGGAAGAGAGAAGAGACAAAATTAGAACAAAATTAGGCAAAGCACTTAAGCCACTTAATCAGAAAGCACTTCTAGATCAAGGTGTTCCTCTTCTTAAGGACCGAATATCCTGCTTCCCTACTTCCTGCTCTTCCCTTTTTTTTCTTCGAGTGTGTCAACTCGAAAAAAAATTTGTTCTCATCTAAGCCTTCGATGCGCTAGTCAAGTTGCTGTCGTGGTGTGAGCAATCTCTGTCTCGCTTATCGTGGCAGGCAGATGCATCAAAGTGCATCCGCGATGTCCATCATGAAGGAAACGATCTTCTAAGCTTACACGAAATCTCGCTTTCGAGACACGAACTGCGTTTAATTTCTTCTTATGAGAAAAACATCTTCGTCTATTTTCTACATCATATAATTGTCAAGTCCACTAATTGCATTACATCAATGTCTTTCATTTGCTCTGTTAAATCTATCAACATTTTTTAACCTCGTTACCAGATAGCTTGTAAGGTTTCTCTGGAATTTTTTCTGAAATACACTTTTGAAATGTTATTACGTTTCTTCGATTCTGCGAAGTACCAACTTTTAGATGTAAATCCGTCTGTCGATATTCATAAAACACCATTCTCAAGTATGTCTGTAATTAATTTTCTTAACAATTTCCAGTATACACTCACAAAACTTTTTATAAACATCTTAGGAGCTTTGAGACATAATTTATAGTCAACAGTCCTCTCGAACCTTTAAGCGAAAAGTAACTCCGTGTGAATAGTAGAAGGTGTGTATTCTTATCTTAGAGTGGTGAATAATGTGGCCTAGACTGAAAAGTCTGTTGATTGACTATTCAAAGCGCAAATCGTAATAAGTTATAATAGTAATTCTTTTGCACGAGATTAAATGATTCAAGAGCGTTATTTTTTAGTATTAATTATGAGGTACAAGTATTAACCGTGATAATTGCAGCAGAGCTGCTGGCTGTCGATGTCGTCGTCGTTGCTGGGGTACTGCTGATTTTCTTCAGTTTTTGATGCGTAGAAGAAAAATCGAACTCGCCGAGACTCGAACCCGGGGCCTGAACGTTTGTAACCTAAGGCGCTAACCACTGCGCTAGAAGAAGAAGCTGCAGTAGAAGTTAGTATCGAATAGTAGTGTTGTCGAGTACCGCCATAATTATTTATTATAAACATTGAAATTTACAATAAACTAGAATTTGGGTAATAAACTAGAAAATAATAAACTAGAGAACTAAATTTAGTAAATACAACACAAGTTAATAATTCAGTTGTGTGTGAAAAATTTCAAAACAATTATCGAAACATAATCCGGCATCGCATTTTCTGCATTCGCATCGCATGTCGCTCCTTCTCTTATTTTTCACACAAACAACACATTTTCTTCTTGATAATTGTGTTGTGCCGGCACAATTAGGACATTTTGATGGAAAATGCCTATCAATTAAACGAAATGGTAAATCCTCAGACTTTCTCTTTCCTCCTCCTACCATGCTTCTACGTTGGAAATATTTTCGTAAAATGTCTCTTATCAACGCTAAATGAAATTCATTAAATTTTTGTTTCGAAGCAGTAGATTTTTGATATAAAATATGTGCATTATATATAAGGAATGCATTTATATTTATCTCACACAAACGTAATAGTATTACTTCTGCGCAGGTATTCGGAAAAATTTTTCTTTTTTTTTTTATTTAATTTATTTATTTACATTTTACAATTTGTCCAGTAGGACATTTGGTAAAATATTATAGCTTAGTGATATAGTAATATAACATGTGGATGGCTACCCCCAGTGGGATACCATCTTCGAATTTGGTTAACTTATTTCTTTAATCATCTCAGATAATACGTGTTTGTTAGGTTATGTCCTTTGTGAGATCTGTTGGGTGTTTCCTTTTTAATCTTCTTTTTATGCTTGATGTGTCGACCGTTTCCGCTGCCAGCCGGTTTGGATGTGTTGCTATTCTTTCTCCGTGCCTTCTTGCACTTTTGTTAATCTCCTCCTTGACAGTTGGTATTCCCAGATCTTTCGGAATGTCCTCGTTCCTAACATATCATGGCGCGTTTACTATTGTTCTAAGTATTTTCGATTATGTTGCCTCTATTTTGGTTATATGGCTCATCGCTATTGTTCCCCATAGTGCTATTTCGGAAAAATTGACAAACGATTATATGCGTCCTTAGTCCATGCCGGACAATTACAGAAAACGCATATATGTGTCCTTAATCCACACCGATATTTTTCGCCAAACGCATATATGCGTCTATAGCACTCTAAGGGTTAAGTAGATCCTAATACCTTTTATGAGTAAATTTTATTCCCTATCTGTTTGCCCCCCAAATATATAGGAAAGCCATATCCCAACGTATTAACTCTCCACATTTTAAAATTATAGTTACTTATGCACAGTGTGGTCTACTAAAACCTTGGTAATTTCATTCACATATTTTTTGCCGTAAATTTTATATATCTAATTAAGACTGTATCAGGCTAATTTGGCCTACTAGATTTTCTTTCCTCCAAATTTTTAATCGAAATCTACCGTAACTATATCCGCAACTGTAATTACTCAATTATACGTCAATTCAAAATACAAATACGTCATTTGCGGTTAACTTCCTGAACAATCTTCAAAATATAGCAAAATTAATAATTTAACAATATCCAAGGATTATATAAAAATTCACCCGACCTTTACTACAAAGATCACTCCATCCTAAAATTTTTAAAAGTTCCACATTTTTAAATTCTTCAATGCTGAATTTTCCAAATCTTGGCTAGAATTAAGCTTCAGATACCAGGGATTCCTTTCACAGAATTTCGGCAACTATAACCCCCTGGCTAACGGAATATCTCCTCATGGCAGCCATCATAACCAGCGCTATGGAGAGGCGCGATCGTGGGCGGAGGCACTGGAAAAGGGGGAATTTATTCTCGGGTATAATACCGAGTTTATAACCGAGTTAGCGAAATCGGTTTTGCGCCCCGCTTATTCCACAGCCAGAAATAACGACGGTACAAAGACCGTGGGTTGGGAAGGCAAGCGGTGAACGGTACCTTGATTAAATTAGGGGATGATCGCGCGAAATTAGAGACATTAAATTCTATACCGGCACGGTCGCGAACGAACACTTTGCTTCTGTAGACTTTCCCTGGATTTTCCACCAGTGTGAGGTGTACGTGTTGTCCGTGATAATTGGAGCTGCTGCTGGCTGTAGATGTCGCTGCTGGGGTAACTGCTGTGTATTTTCTTCTTATTTAGAATGTCGTGGAAGAAAAATCGGAGATACAGGCGCCGGGATTTGAACCCGGGTTCCGAACGTTCGTAACCTAAGACGCTAACCACTGCGCTGCCGTGTCCGGTGTTAGTGTCGAGTGGTGATATTTGTGCTGTCGAGTGCCGCCACAAGTGTATAACTGATATTCGACTCGCTGATAAAATCTTCGTTTCCAAAGGTGCTGGCTATGCGAATTTTAATTGAATTAGGTTCACGATTAGGTTGACGAAGACTAAATTAGGTTAACGATTTAGAATTAGATTGAATTAGGTTAACGATTCTTTTCTGTCTGTCTTGTTGGGTTTGACAGAATTAGTCGAAAGAAAATAAATGGAAACACAACTAAAAAAGAAATGTCTTTCGAATCTAAAGGGAGGCAAAGCAACGAGAGGTTTTACATAGCGCATACGACGGATATGTAAATAAATCCCACACTAAAAATCTCAACTAAGAGGCTCATGGTTTAAAGTAGATTTTGGAATCAATAGATATAGAATAGAATTACTTCAAAAGAAAATCGGTAGAAATATTATTAAAGAAGAGATGTCTTCCGAATTTTAAGAGAGGCTAAACGATGAGAGGTTTCACACAGTTCACGCGACGATTATGGAAATAAATCGTATCGAAGTAAAAAACTGGGAGCTGCATCTGGTCGAGTGGGATAATGCGAATCTCGAGGCTTGAGATACTCGTCAAATTGTCGACGTATAAAACGGGTGAAGAGGTTACGATTGGCTACTGAAATTGTGAAAGCTTTACGACCTACCAACAGGGAGATTGACAGACTGTTTACTGTCAGCCGGACCTATGACATCGCCATATAGGCTCGTTAATGGTACTTCGTCGCTTATTGCGCGTTTGCCTTTCCACTCGTATGCCTCGGCTCGCTGATAATGTTATCCGATCGCTCTGGGAACTATACTCCACCATGTGACCATTTTCCAATGGGAAATATTTACGTCTTCAGCTAAATTAATTTATATTCTATCGATAATATATCAATCAATAACGTATTAGTACACTAATAAGTTATTGTCTTGGATTAAGCAAAAAATGTGATAAAGTAAAATTGAAAATGGAGATAATAACAGTACTATACAAATTGCTATACAATTCAAACTTTGTATTTCTTTGTATTTCATGAAACTTTAGAAACTTTTGTGGCGCGAAGACTTCGATGTGGCGATGGATACTCGCGCTACGGTGGGCGTGTCGTCGTCGTTTTCGTGTTCGTCGTAGCGATAGAGGTCCAGTTTTCCACAGTCGTAGGTCGCGGCTTTGAAGTCTCGGTGGCGTCATCACGGTCGCACCTCTGTTTCGAGGTCCATCCGCATCACGTCGGGGTCACCAATTTGACAGATGAAAAGAGAGTTGTGCGTTTCGTCGTGGAACTATCAGTGGACTCGTCAGTAAGGCTATGCCCGGTAGTCCCTGCCTTAGACGTAGAGGGAGTCTCTCGCTAGGTGCGGTATTTGTTTCGCGACACCCTATATTCGATCGCTAGCGAGACAGATAGACTCGTCGTCGTCGTAGCCCTCTAGTGTTGGCGGTTGGTACCAGCGGATCGCCCGGGACGTGTTGCGGCGCCATGATACCTCGACCTGTCGGCGTCCTGTTGATACCGATCCGCCACACTTTAAAAAGGAACCTATTAAATCCATTAAACCAAGATCGGTTAAAAAAATCTATAAAACTAAAAACATATTAGCCACAGATAAGATCGAAAACGATGAAGAATCTACAATTAGGCTAGTTCTGTCCGATCTTAAAGCTCTTTTGACTCTTACGAGTCTTAGAATATTTTTATACAATTGGAAAAGAGAAAGAAATGAAAAAAGAGATAAGAATGAACGAAGGGAAGGAAAGCTATAAAGATCGCGGGAATCCGCAGTAGAAAGTTGGGCTGTGGATTAAGTTACCCTCGCAGCTTTGGGAATATAGGTAACAGATCGTTAAAGCGAAAGATCGAGGAGGTCTGGCGGTGAAATTACATTTTTTAATTATGCCCGGAGCAAGTTCATAATTGGTGCTCACTACGCGGGGGATGAAACTTATTAGTCGGCAAGGCCTTACCATCCTAAGGGATGTAACACGACCCGGCTTGCGGAAGGATAACACCTTGCCACTTCCAGGGACGCATCAGGATACTCCAAGAACTAAAAATATGCACCAGGTTAATTAATTTCTTTCGCTCGTTCTTTACCTTCTTACTTTCCTCTTCTTGATAAAATTTCTAACATATGAAAATCTTTTCTACTATTTCTTCATAATATCAGTTAAGATAATATATCTATAATTTTATATTTTTATTTTTATAATTACATTTATTTATATAATTTCAAACTCATTCTATAATTCTATATGTACTATTCTACTGATAACAATTATTATCAATTATCATGTTTCAAATTAGAACAAGAGAATGTTACCAGGTAAAATCTTCTTTTCCTTCAATAAAAACAATTTTTATAGACTACAAGGTATCAAACACTCTAACTAATATCAATTAAAGTTATATGATAATAAATGCATGATTTTCTCAATAACGAATTAAAACATTCAGTAAATATGAAACATCACGAACTTCCTAAATTTCCAAGTCATCTTCCTGAAGCTAACAAAGATTTCCAGGATACTTTGAAAAATGATAACAGACAGATGGAAGGAGGGAAAGGGTAGCAGCCAGTCCTGACACTAATCTGGAGTTAGGTGGTAGCATTTGCTCGTAGACGAAGAATATACGGAGCTTGCGTGTCTTCGTGTAGTATATCTACATACGCGCATGAATGCCTTTATATACATTTTTAAACATATACAAGTCATAAACACACGTTAGGTAAGACGTAAGATAAGCTTTCTGAAAACACGTTTCATTTCTACATTTTCGTTTTCACTCCTTTCCAAACAAAGCGAGCGAAATACCTATCTATACGAAGAATAGAATGGACGAGAAACGAAGATGAAATTCTCGAATCAGCGACAAAGTATCCGCAAGCGACACGTGTTTGTTCGGTGGAAGAAACTGGTTTTCAAATTAAATCGTTGCTTTCCATTTTAAATATTAAACGCAGCAAAGGTGTTAATTTCGCTCATTAACGCTAGCTGACTTATTGTTAGTAGCATAGAAAAGTTCTTTGTGCGCTTCGGGAAGTCACGAGGCTCGTGCAGACAATCATTCCTACGTTAATGCCGTAAAATATTTCGACGAAGTACGAGAATTTGTTATTAATTGAAAAATATTGGAAATAGAAGGTGGATCAAAAATTTGATCGTTCTATTCATTTCTGTGTTAAGTCTCGTTCAGATTACTCAAGTCTTTTCAATTCGAGTGTTATAATTGAACCGCGCGTATATAAGAAATTTAAAGGTGCAAATATGTGCGGAATCTACATAATGTGCGAAAATATATAAAATATTCAAAATAAATATTTGGTGGATGAAACGAATCTATATTTAAGCTTCATTTCTTTGGTTATGATGATAAAAGCACTAATTTGCAAAATTCTCGCGGTTTGCTCATAATATATTAACGTGTATGAATTTGACGTATTGCTTTCCTCGTCAAATTAAGCGAAATTCGAAAGAAAATCGTAGACTATGTTTCACTTGATGCGGTTATCTCATTTAACAACCAAATATACAATACATAATACGTAAGAATAGAAGACAATTACGTTACTAAAAGATATTTTATAGAAGCTCACTACACGAATCGAAGCATCCAAAAATATTTTAAAGGAAAAATAATTTACGATAGTCGGATGAATTTTTTGAAACTTTGTAAAACTAAAAAAATTGAATTAAATTATATTCCAATCATCTATCCATTACATTATCTCTGTAAACTGTATAAACTTGGATGAACTAGAATCTCTAAATCGTTATCTATTAAATTGCAATATCTAAATTATCTGCGAGAGAAAATGTAAAAGAAACGTTGCAACAATTAACGCAACTCGCCCTTTAACGACTAAAATATGTAAAAAGAAAAACGTGACATTTCGTCTTGCTTCCATCGTTATTTCCTTTCTCTATAGTATTTCCTTTTCCTCCGTTTCTTTCTCAATCTCCCTTTCCCTCGCACGTTCACGACCACCAGGGGGTAAGATGGGGTTGAGTCTCGTTACTGCAGCGTCTCGCTTGTGTTAGTGGAAGTTTACATGAAGAAGTAAATAGACAGGTGTGCACACAGTACGTACACAGGGGTATCGTTGGTGAAAGGTCGATGGCGCAGTGAGAGATTCAAGGGGGTTGAGGGGAATGAGAGGGTAGCAAGGTGGTAGGTAGCAATAAGGTGCTGGGCACCGCGCTGTTACGACCCCTGATCTAGTGATGTCATGTATGAGGGAACAGCTTCGTGTACTTCCACCTTGAAAATTATACGAAACACTTGCCACGCGTTTCATCCGACTCACTCACTCTCTATCTTAATACTTTAACACTTTGATGAAATACGCTATGTATACATATATACCATCTTTCTTCCTCCTCCTCTTCTTCTTCTTCTTCTTGTATTATCTTGAAAGTTAGATGAAAGCAAATGTCGATATTATTAATTTATTCTCGGAAATATAGTCCTTTATTTATTTACTCGAACCTTAAGATAGTCCGAAATTCTCTAAAATTTTCCATGTATTATTTGTATATATAAATTATTTATATATTGTACTTTAAAATAGTACGTTTAAAATAGTAACAACGGAACTTTGATAAATAATTAAGTTAAATTTGTAATTTACAAGTTTAGGGAGTAATACTTAAGGGTAATACTTAAGTAAATGTCAGAATGATTAATTTACTAGTTTCGAACATAACTTTCTATTTATTTTCTTGAAGTTGAAATAGAATAAAAAAATATATTAGGGTAATAAGTAAGCAATAGAAGAAAATTTAGAAGGTACATGGCTAAATTATATTCGTAATTTATACATTTCTGACCGAAATATTAATTTTCTGTTCGAACAAATTGAAGTGATATTTTTGCAACAAGGTTATCTCAAATTTGCAATTTGCAAATTTATGGCTGGAAATTTAATATTCTATTTAAGCATCGAATGGACAAAAATAAAAATGAAATAGAAGTGATACTTTTCGAAAGAAATTGCTTTTATTTCGTGCATATTCCATACGAATTAAAAAGTTTCGGCGTGGATAGTTCTTGGAATGGAATAAGCGTTAAGAGATGCATAAGATATTGTTATAGTGTTTGAGGTGGAAACACGGTTTATGTAAACTGCGTTTATACAGATTCTGAATTTAATTATATACGCGGCGGACGAAACTATCGCGCAACCCTGGTCCTAATTGCCAAAATGCTTACTAATTAACTAGCTCGCACAACCCAGATCATTATATCGGTTACTAAGCTCTAAATACTATGCTTCTCCATCTACAGAATATACTGTACCCACCTAATCTTTATCTTACATCTTCATTTTAAAATGATAAAATATAGCATGATATAATAGAAAATTCTTTCATTTATCGTATGAGATGATGCGTGTGCATTTCTTAACAACGACAATAAACATAAAAATGAAAGTCCGTTTGTCTTCTGTATGCATCGCGGAGAATTGTAATTCTTATTACACCGCCAGAATAGTACGAATAATATACTTTTGTACTCCGTTGTCGCCGTTTGGCGACATTGTAGGTGGATCTAACAGTTCCATTGTAGCCGCTGTGGCGACATTCTAAGCGAAACTAACAACTCCATTATCACCACTGTGGCTGCATTATAAATACGATTGTAAATAATCTCGGAGTAACTAGTAGTCTATGTAAAAATAATTAGAAGTTCCTGGTAGATTATCGGGGCGCTCGAAGTGCAAAAGGATATTATAGCAGTGCCATATATGAATCATTATATTACTTTTTATTAAAACAAGTATTCTGTACCTAACGATCGCAATCGCTAGGCGCAGATTGCTTCCACCGAGAATATTCAGCACTCAAAAGGTTAATATTGATACTAAAATACATAAAAAATTACAAGAAGAAGAAGAAGACTTTAATATTTAGACTAACTTTAGAAACATACAGAAAGTATGTACATAATTCTAAAAGTATACTTTTAAAAGCTTTCTAAATACTTTGAAGCATAATGGTAGTCAATCAACGTTGAGAAAAGGTCATAAACGAATGACTAATCGGCAAAATATACGGAATATTTTAAACGATCACAGAGATGGAAGATATAAAAATTCTAAGTACGTGAAATTATTACAGAAACGGAGAATATGTTGAAAGATCCACGATATTGCAACTAACTAAATTACATCCATTCAAAAGAGAAACGGACTCAAGAAGAGTCAACATTAGATGAGAAAAATTCGTAAGAAGATACAGAAAAATTGGAATGAAAGATAGTACAACTCCCAAATAAGTATTTGAAACGTATCAAGCATAGAAATTTGTAAGATAATTTGTAAATCAATAATTAATAATCTCTGATAGAAGCGAAAAGGATAGTCGACGAAGACAGGTTATTTTCGCAGAATGATTTCCAAGGCGTAAAATCTTGAAAGGAGCGTCAGGTAAAAAGGAAGAGCCGCCGGGGGCCATGATGGCTCTGACCTTTCTCGCTTATCTGCGGGGCCAGAGAGAGAGATATCCCGGGTCAATACTTCTCGGGAGGGTTTCCACGAGCAAAGAGGGGATCGCTTCGCCACCCCTCGTTTCTCTGCTCGCCGACGATTGGTGGTGGCAGGAGGCGGGATGCTAGTTCTACAGGGGTGGAAACAACAGATAGATATTTGATTGTACGAAACAACTTTACCCAACCATCCACACTACCACGCTTACGTTTACATTCGATAAACTGCTAAATAATACAAGAATATATCATTCGTCGAACATCAACGTTTTCAACATAGTCGTTTCTTTAACATTATCCTGGTCTTGGATGAAATTATGTGGAATCTTGAGTAGACTTTAATAGCAGTTAATTGGTGCTTCATAATTATTGTGTGATGTATAGGTTTACGATGGAAACGAGATTCACTTCTAGTCCCAATTCAATCAACCCTTATTCGATTTATTTTTCTATTAAAGTCGGAATCTTGGTTTAGACTATCTAACAAAGGATTGTTCTATTAAGAATATGAAAGATATGTGTTATTAACTTGCAGTGTGTTTATTGTAAGATATTGTAAGGTAAGATGTCTCGATCGAGTCGACCAATCGTTGTTTGGTTGAGATTTTTGCTGAATGTAAAATATCTTGGTTCAGGCAATCTAACGAAGGGTTGCTTTATTAACAATCTAAAAGATACAAATATATTATCAATTTACAGTTGGTTTATAGTATGAAAACGTTCAAATTTTATTACCTTGAATCTTGATTCGGTCAATTCCGTCAATCCTTAACTGCTTCGAAGAAAAGGAAGCTTCTAACAGATCGATTTCAAATTTTGAAAAATAGCAATACACAGTTTAATAACAATTTGAAAGAGCTCAATATAAGCATGTCGACTGACGGCTTGACTTTGATGAAACATCTCACAGAAAATTTAGTGAATTACCTTCATTTGATATGCTTCTTCTACAGAAGACTTGTCATATAACTTGTTGTTCTGTTTAAACAATGAAAAATAATTAGAATTAACAAAGGAAACAATACTATTGCATGTCGGCGGATATTAAATTTAATTTCAATAATCGTGATTTATCTTTTCTCGGTTAAGCTTGGCAAAGCGAAGGGAGAGGAGAACGATTTACCACACCTCGTTTCAGTCCTCGACGACGATTGGTTCTGGCAGATCCCGGAGGATGGAGATAGAGAAGGTAGCGCGGAAACGAAAGCGGTAGAAAATGTTGCGGGGTGCCTTCAAGGAGCGAAAAGAGACGACGACGAAGGAGTGACAAGGACAATCATTCGCCCTTGAGATGCAAGGGGGATGAGACGACTCGTGAAACACCATCATCAAGCATTCATAAGGTGTAGTAGCCTGTTTATCAGAAAAATGCTTCCCAGTCTCCAGTGAATTCCTTAGGAATAACTGACGCGTGTCAGCTTTAACAATTTTTGGAAAAGGAACCCTTTAGAAAATTCTTTGCGGAATCGTTAACTATTCCGTTTTTTTTTTTTTTTTTTATTATTATCAAATTTATAGCAATCAAGCAAAATGATATAGCAAATTGATTTATAGCAATCAAGATGTAGCTGCAATATTTAAATTGTATTTATTGAAAGAGAAAAAGAGAAAAGATTGCATCTTGAATTACCTTGCTTTTTACGCATTTGAATTACTGGTCGTAAAGTATATTGTTTTATATTACATTCCCAATATAAATTAGATTTTTTTATGGGGAGCCCCATTCAGCTGTTCCTGTCTATAAAATTGATGGTTTTACGAGATGACTCTTTTATCCTCTCCTTCAGAAACTAATGATGTGGGCTGAACGGTGCTCCATCCTGCAGACACGAGAAAATAATCGTCATCCATCAACATCGAATCGATATCGTGACACCTTTCGATTTTTCTTGTCCAGAAAATAATCCCCGCTCGATTAAGAGAAAATGCTCAAGTTGGTACTCTTCAATTATTCTATTATATTCAACAATTACTAAATACAAATATTTGCTTCTTAACACTTACTTGAACGATGAAAGAAACATGACTATTTTTAAGTCAAATCTATTTACTCGATGATATTATCATTCGTTAGTACTTACAAAGAATATCGGAAAAGTTTAACTTTAATTACAAATCTTTGCTCATAGCCAGTTACGAATCTCTAAAATTAGAATATATAAGAAATACGACTATTTTTAAATCAAATCTCTTGCTCGACGATTGCTTCATTAACATTTACAAAAACTATCAAAAAAATTCCAAACTACTCTCATCTGTAAAAATCATGCAGTGTACCAAAAATTTCATCAGTATACCAAAATTGTACCAACGAGAGCTCCAATATCGTTCGTTTGGACGATCACCGAAACCGAGCAACGAGAACATATCGAAGCGTTCGCGAAATGATTAAATCCCATGGACGAACGATGATTTCGATCGGATTTAATCGCGTTTCACTTACAGTCACGCCGTTTCTACTTGTCACCTATGGGCGACGGCAATTTGGGATCCCTGGCACGCATAAAGCTCACGAATGGTGTAACATATGTGGATATAACACCCCACGATGCTTCGTAGGGGTTGTTGTCACCATCGGTGGCTATGTCCGTTTTGTCATTGGAATTTGATGATCCACCACCCCGTTGGGGCTAGCTACATAAATATTTGCCTGGTAATCCCTTCATGGATCCACTTGCCTCCTCGACAGTGTAATTCCCTTCGTTCCATCTTCTATATCACACCCTTTCATTTTATCGCCAGCCTCGTCAACGATGCTTTACGATTTGCGTTTTCAAATAAAAGTCCCCATCCTGGTGGCTTCACTGTAATAAAGACACGATTCCACGATTACGATTTTGGTCTGTATACAGCTTTTATCTGTATTTTCTATATTTGCTCCTTAATACTTGTGCCGTACGAGCGTTAACTGCCAGTGCGCTGTATATATTTATTTATTTATTTATTTATAGTTTTCAATTATTGCTACAATTATTGCTGTTACAAATTGATCCAATGGTTCGTTCAACTTGGGAAACCAAATATCTATCTTGAGGAATCAGTTACTTTTATTGGATGAACGTCATCTTTATTTTTTTTCTAACTTGTTGTAAGTATTAACCGCGACATGGTGATTTTATAAGCAATCGTACATTCAGATACTTGAAATACTTTAATTTAGTTTTTAATATTTGGTAATACTCGACATTACAAGTGGCACAGGCTTCCTGCAAATTTTGTTTCATTGGAACGATTTTCTACAAGAAACAAAAATTTCTACAAACACCATAGGCAATAAATCAAGAGAATAATTCTCTTACGGGAGTATGTAGCGACAATGGAGAGAAACATAAAAGTTATTAATCATGTCTCGATGACTCTGTGTCACAACAGACGAAGTCACTGCATTATACATGATCATCGTTTTAAATAGGATTAGATGGGGACTTGCAGAATTTACTGACATATGCTACCCTCTAATGATATATTATACCATAATACTAGCGCCAACAAATGTCTATACACTGTCATAAAGTACCCAAATAAAACTATGAAATAAAATAGAAAAATATTAGTTCATTTTATATCATAGTAAAATAATATTTTCCTGTTTTATTTAATATTTGTATTTATTTCTTCCTTTAAATATCTGAGCGGTAGATGCTAACAGACAGACATCAAACCGATCGACTTAAGTTACTACTAGGGGAACGTGCCTCTTTACCATATGGTAACGATCCTGTTTATTATTTTACGGAGGTTCACTGCACTTGTCGAAAGGGTAATCCGTACCTGCTGTTGTCCGAAAGATAAGGGTGTAAATAGGGTTCAGCCTTGTTAATGAAATTAATGCACCATGAAATCGTTGACCATGACCCTAGTTTCCATCCATGACCTGAGTTTTATTACCCATAACGACTTTTATTCACGAAGAAGAATACTATTGTTCATTTCAACTTCACCTACCATATTTTAAAAAGGAAATAATCGTATAGTTATTCATTTTATTGGATCCCCAAGACCCAAGACATACGGTACTCGTTTAAAAATTGCATTAATTGAATGCAGGTATTTTTTTAAATGATTACTACGATAGCTAATAGTAATTAATTATATTCAGATACTTAATAATAATTATTAAAACTTAATAATAATTATACTTTTATATACATTTCTAGGTGTTATATAGACAATGTAGCAAAATAATAATTAAACTGCGGATGTTTATACAAGTTGACATTTTTATAACGCGATTAGAAAAGTGGAACCTATTATGCTATTTTATATATTTTATATACTTTTGCGTGTAATATGCATTCTGTACATTTCTGTGCCTTCAAATTTCCCATGAACACATCCATAATCTACTAATTATGACATCTAAAAATAATAATAATATGTCTAAAAATTCTTACTGAAACGAGATCCGAACGCATTATTCTAAATCCACTGGTCCTGTTATTGCTTCAACCAAAGAAGACTACCGCTATCATCGAATCAAAGAGGCAACGTCAATCACCAGAGGCTTGAATGAATATTTTCTTGCTCGAGAACAAATCCAAAAGTCGTGGAATTAATTTAGCCGCGAGACCAGTGCACGACGATCCTCCACGTCAAAGTGTCGTCGTTATCAACGTCCCGCTCACTTCTCAGCTGACATATCGTAAATCGTGGATCGACGTGTTGCCGCAAAAAAATCGTTCCAGTGCAAGAGAGATCGTAGCTGTTTTCTCCTGCAATCTCCAGGAAAATGAACGCCATAAATAAGCACGGTCGGCCAATAATTCCGTCGCGATCGAGCAACAAGAGTTTTTCATCGGTGCAGGCAGAATGGGGTGGCAGACGCGGCTAAAAGTAGCGATAGGGCCGACTCTGTTCGTTCTTTGTTCGATTTTACTACATTCTTTGTCAACTAATAATATTAGTAAATTGACAAATTACAAATGATACATTATACAAGATTACATAGGATTATTATTATATATAGGAGTCCCATATATAATTCTGTAACTTGACTTGTACAATTTCATGAATAATGTTAGTATAATTCTGCAAACGAGGAACAAAGTTAATGAAATGATCTTCTTATTCTAGCTTTATGCTATTTTCTACATACATCTAGTAATTGTAATTATAATTGTCACACAAAAAAGTGTATAGCCTTAGTACAAGTTAATGTAAACACCAATGATAGTTCTGGTCCATTTCGAATCTAAAAGAACCTGTAATGATTCTTCACAATCAGCTCCGTTTGCAAATCTGCAACAATTTTCCTTTACGATTAATATTCTTTAAATACTTACAATATATATATTTTTTTTTATATATTTTTTAAGGAATTTGGTCGACATGAAAGATCATATTGAAAAGTTTTTCGCCGAAAGACCTGAGAAATTCTGGAAGGATGAAATGTTCAAGTTGTGTGAAAAATGGAAGAAGGTTGTGGAAGAAAATAGCACCAGCGTAATTCAATGAACGTATATCGAATCGAAATGTAAATCACTCAATATTAAATCGAATGGTTGAGGGAACGATCGTGTAATCTTAATTGAATTTAATTACTAAGATCAAGAGACGTATGTAACTACTGTCTTATTTTATATAAATACTATCCGATTACATCGTCCTTTTATAAAGCGACGTGATACTTTCATTTCATAAAATATAGCAAGGTGGAGGAACGAGTAAAAAGTAAAAAGTAAAAGCTCAACACGCGGACGTGTTGATCCCATCGCTAGCGGCAAGGGTAAAAGCACGATTGTAGGGGAGGTGGAGGAGACGATGTCGATGGTAGGAGGATAGTACGACGCGTTTTGTAATCAAATCTAAAATTCCCAACGCGGAGGAACCCGATGAAAGAGTAACCAACGAACACAATCGAATCGGGCTACGAGCTTGTCACTCGACTTCGAATAAGCGACCACTGTCCTACGCTGTCTACGTGTAGTTATCTGCACACCTTTAGCCTTCCTTCCGCTACGGCTCAACCTCAGATTTCCCTTGGGGCTGGAAAAAGACAGAAAAAAAGAAAGGAAGAACTATCGCACCCCTTTTACCCTTCAAATGAGTTAAAACAACGCGCAAACCCCTAAACTTTGGAATTATCAGAAAAATTGATTTTTCTGATTATAAGAAAAATGATATTTCTTTTAAATTGACTGGACATTTGTTTCATTCGATTTCTATAACCGTATTTTTTTTTTTGTATTTCTGATTGGTTGCATGCGATTCGAAAGATTCATAGGAATTGACGCGTTTGCGTAACTGGTATAGGTATACGGACAATAAGATCCGCTGTCACTCATTTTTTTAACTTAAATCACGATTTCGTATTAGGATCATAAAATTAACAAGGAGGTTGATGTCTGATAACTATATGTACGTGTCTATATATACTGTGTATTTATATACATATGCGAACATACATATTACATGTAAATGCATTGATTTTAACACTAACGTATAAATTATTTTCGCCACTGTGAAGGGTAAGGTTTGGGAAAAATTATAATTCAAACGATCTCAAGATGGCGGTAATAAAAAAAGAAAGAAGAGGAGTCTGGTAAAAGTCATCTTGATAACTTCTTCAAAAACATCGAAATTGCGTTGCATACCAACGCATGTATTTCCAAATTATTATATTTTAGACTTTGGCCCAAGTACGACCTAGCCTCAAGTTTCAGGCTTGGTTTACGACGAATTCAATATTGTTTCAGTCAATGCTTCCCTCTATTGAATAGAACTTGTAAATATATATTTCATAAGTTAAAGGAAACATAGAAAGAAACTTGAGAATCAAATTTGAAAAATGCAAGCATGAAACTTCGCAAATTAATCCTCTTCATTAGCTTCTTTTGTTAATGACAATTTGTTCGATTTGTAGGCAATGAAACACTATCACCACGTAGCTATAAAAAATCGAACTAATCGTTATGGATATCTTTGTCACAAACTATTGCTCTCCTTGTTTAACGCTAGAAATATGTCTTCGTCGTACATTATCGCCCCTCTTTGACTCTTGACATACATAAATTGCAGTTTCTTTGATCTTAGATAGATAGCAGCACATAACCCGTCCAAAATCGCGCTCCTTGCCCTGGAACGAATATCGGACGAGCCGTGTGCTGCTATCATCTATCCGATATTGGAGGAACTGCAACTTAGAGTATGTAACGATAGATGACAGCATATGACTTGTCCGTAGACGAAGAGGGGCGATAGTGTGCGAAAAAGACATGTCTAGTATCAAACGATGAGAGCAATAGTGTGTTAGGAAGATAACAATAGCTATTAATTCCACTTTTCACCACTGCATTGTGATAGTATTTTACTATTCACAAATTTTTTTTTTTTTTATTTATTTATTTGTTGAAATTACAATCAATTCTCGCGTTGAGAATTTTCAGTAATTTTTCTGGTGTGGCGCAGTGACATGGCTGTTTATTTATAATAAGTTAATATTTATTATAGATAAGTATAATTTATAAGTATTATAAGTAAGTGAATATGCTTAATTTGGATAACTAAATGAATCTAGCGTTTAGGTCTAGCGGATAGTGCCTCTTCAGCCTGCGAATCTGGTCCGTCGTATCAAGTAGTCCAGTGATTAGGGGGTTTCGGTGTTTGTTGACTCTTTTGCTATATCTGTCGCTATATTTTGCTATTTCCTCTTTGACTGTGGGTATCTTGAGGTCGCGGTGGATTGTTTTTATTATTAAGGATCTTAGCATTTTCGATTGGAAGCGTTGAAGTATTTCAATGTTGGAGGTACTTGCTGTTCCCCATAATTGGATTCCGTAGGTCCAGACAGGTTTTATTACGGTCTTGTAGAGGGTAGTTTTATTCTGTATGTTTAGTTTGGAGCGTCGGCCCGTGAGCCAATAGAATTTTTTTAGTTTGTCCTTTGGTTGCTTCGTTTTATCTGAGATGTGTTTTTTCCACGTTAGTCTCCTGTCCAGGGTCATGCCCAGGGACTGAGTCCCTGCTAGGAAACTATTCACAAATTGAACAAATTTTCATTAGTAAAATACACTGATTAAAAGGATTAATTTGCGAACTTTTATGATTGCGTATTTTGAATTAGCTCCTTAACTTTCTTTTTACATTCCTTTCAACGTACGAAGTGTGTGTATAAAGATTTACAAATTGTAGTTAATCGACGGAAACACTTATAACCAATTATATATGACTAAGGCCAGGAAGAATTGTTAGACAAATTATTCTAATTACATATTACATTAATCTCGAATTATTCCTTAGGTCCTAGGTTATCCTTTAAGCTCTTAAATGTTAAAAAACTTCGCTTATGAGCTGAGAGATTTAAATTTTTAATCTTCGCCATCTGCTGATTGAACATTATTAAACGTTACTTACATGATTTACAAAAGTAATTATTTTATATATGTCGTAAATCGTTGTTTCTATTGCAACTACTAATGAAACTGTATGTCGGCATTCGTTTATTCCAGAACAAAATTAAATGAGTTATAGGGAGTGTAGAATGAAGAAGGCTTCCAATATTACGCTCATGTGCAATGTGTGTAATACGTAACATTTCAAAGAAATGCATGCTCTTAAGAAACAGTAATTTAAAAACTATTTTTTTCTTTAATATGCATCTGGATGCAACATACAAAATAAGTACTAAATAAAGAATATAATGATAATACTGAACATATTGATATTAATACATAGTTTCCATTATAAATCTTATAAATAATTACTATAATTTATGAATTTAATACAAAACATTTAATTGTTTCTCTAACCAAATGGGAATATAACTTAAATACGGAATTTACAAAATATCTAATAAAGAATTTGTTGTTCTTTAATATTTAAACATTACAGGTTCATACAATTTTTATATTTTAAAGTAATAACTTTAGGTATTTAATATAATTTCCTGTATATAAATCTTATTTTAGTAAAGACCACTTGAGTTGTTCTTTCGCAGATTGTAAAACCTAGAACAAAAACAAAATATTTAATGACACAAATGAAAATCCTATGAAAGATTGTTGATAGTTCTGCATTTCAGAATCACAAAAACTTACAATCAGAGACTATGCGAAGAATGTAGAATGATGCATGAACACAAAATAAAAAAATCGAAAATGTTTCTATGTGGTAAATGGACATAAACTTTGTTATGCCATTAAATCAATTAAATATTTTATACCTAATATTAAATATTACCTGTGCGACTGTTTGTTCCCCAAGTGGGATATCATCTGTTCTTAATGCCACCCTTTGAACCACGCTCGAGGCATCAGCATCAAGAATAATTCTGAAAAGTTTCAAATTTTTATTTCTCTTTTTATTAATGTTAGCATATTGTTTAAACACTTTTATTTACCCTCCATCACAAATTTCATCCATTGCTAACATGACTATGTCTAAGCTGTCTAAAACAGCTTTTCTTTCAACATTTTTTCTTAAAATTTGACTCACTGAATCATATAAACAATTTAATACACTCATTAAGATCAGCTAAAATAAAATTCAAGAATTAAAATATAACAATATCTTCTATTACTAATATAACTGAATATTTAGGGTTTGCGCATACCTCATTTTCATGAGAACTTCCCATAACATAAAAGAATAAATCTACGTTACTTCTATAAACACATGTTAAACCATCCAGCATTATAATTTCTGCATTTGCTCTGTGCGTTTTGTTGAAAAGATTTTTTTCAAACGTTTTCTGTTCCTTCGATGTAAGAAATATGAGTTTGTCATAATATTTAGCTAATATTCTGTTACCATCATTGTCCAAAATGACCATACCCTTGACGGTATAAAGTGTTGGTTCCTATAAATATACAATATATGTGTAAAAATATCTTGCTAAATCATAACTTATTAAAAAATCTTTCTCATGTATGCACCCATATAGGACTCAAATATGATTTCGTTTAATAATTACACATGTTACGCAGTGTTACACTGCATTGAAAGAGGTTAGAAAACACTCTCATTTAATCATCTTTAATAAATGGGGACAAATACGGAAAGCAAACTTAAAATCAGTAGAAATCATACGCGTTGCTGAAATTCGCGATCCTGGTCACTCCGAAGCATTGGAGAGAGGTTATGCTGTACAACTTTCGATGATCCAGCACGATTCATGATTACGATTGCACGAGACGATACTTATATCAAGAATATATTAACAATAAGTGCACTTTGCTACCAAATCTATATAAAAAAATGTAGCATACGCATTAAGAAACCTACCAATAACTGACCATCCATGTTTATGTCAAGCTTGACGTGTCACTGCCCACACTACTACTACACTACGTAAATCATGCTGTTTTCCAGCCAATTAATTCAATCGCCGAATAGGTTAAACTAATTGTAAAATTTGTCATTTCTAAAGAAGTATCTTTACTACATGTTGCAACTCTTTAATTTTAGTTCCTATACTTACATCGCATTTGCTTATAATCTGGATGCAAACTAATAAAGGAATTGGTTGTAAATAACTTAGTAGATATAAAAAAAAATTTCATTTATATGAAAATCAAAATTAACCAATTAAATCGCACATATATGTAAATTCATTATTTACAATTTTACATAATTTTATAAAATGATTATGTTGCAAAAATATATGATACATCTTCATTATATATATTATAATTTATTATTATGTATAGATATTTTCAATTATTATACATTAAGATTTAAATATTCAGTCGAAACACTATTTAAATTTTAGCTACTTCCTTCTTTTTTATCACATTTGAATATTTCCTAAAAAATTCAGGTCCATCCCATTTTCCGCTGTAAATTATAATAATTTATGAAGGTCTATACTTTTTCCATGCGAAAATCGCAAACTTATTCCTAATTTACAACAAATTTACCGAATCATTAAGGTCCAATATAAAAGCGGGAATACGTAGGCTTTTAGTATAAACGTGAAATAATATTCTCGACCTTGATTTATGGGGAATGTTTCCAACGGTTGCAAATTATAATCAAATTCTGCCAAAATACACTTGCTATAACCAGTAACTAAAGGACAGGATGAATAACCATTGTAGGCCATAATCATTGGTTTACCAGCCAAGTCATCCATAATATTTTTATACAATACTTTTCCCTGAGCAGCTGTGAAAAGAAAAATCTGAAATAAACTATAGTTCAACAATTATTAAAGAATGATACAGTACCTATTGCTGCCATAGTTTTAGAGTTTGGTGCGCTAATACAATCTCCGATTCCGTATATGTTCGAGTACTTTGTATGACGTAGAGTTTTAGGATCAACTGACAAAAATCCTACTTCGTTTGTTAATGAAGAATGTTTTTTCAAAATATCAGGTGGGCCCATTGGTGGACATACATGAAGTAGTGAATACTAAATGGAAAGATATTGTAAATTGTAATTATATATTACACACATATATAAGCTCACTTTATATAAAAAATAAAGATATACTTTTTCAACAAATGTTTCATTTGATCCATCTAATTTTTGAAATACTGCTTCTTCTGTAGCTGGATCTATCTTTATCAGATTAGTTTGAACATTTACAGTAATATTCCTTCTTTTGCAAACATCCCAAAGAGCATCAGCATATTTTTTAACTCCAAATATAACTGGTAAAGCAGTGTTATACACAACCTTTATATTATCGCGTACTTTTTGCTTTGGAAAAAAAATAAATATGAACATATGCATACTGAGATTTAAGAGATATTATAATTATTTACATTTCGAAAATACTCTTCTGCAATATATGCAATCTTTTGAGGTGCTCCAGGACACTTAACAGGACTGTTTGGAAAAGTAAATATTGCAGTACCACCCTTGGTTCTTGTAATTTTTGGAAACACATTTATAACAGTCTCAGGTCCATAAATCGAGCAAACACCTGACATATTATCTTTAAGACTTTCTATTAAACCTGGTATCTATATGTATAAAACAAAAAATTAATTTTTTTATTTATTAGTTAAAAGGTATAAAATATCTTGTCCAACCTCACTTTTTCCCAATGTAATTGCAAACCCATTGCAATGATCATGATTTCATATTGAACAGTATCTCCATTGCTCATAGTCACTTGATTATGTGGTGGTTCAAAACTCATTACATTTTCTTGAAACCACTTAGCATTCTTTGGTAGAGTATCTTTCATTAACTTTTTTGAATGTTCAAAAGATCTTATGCCACCGCCGATCAAAGTAAACATTGGCTGATAATAATGTATCTATAAAATATTACTCTGCATTATTTATATACCATAAAATACTTTATTTAATTATAAAAATATTCAATATTTTTATTATTCAAATAAAAATTTGACAAAAGATGTTTTACTTCATTTGGTTCTATTATAACAACTTGGTCTTTAAATGTATCAGCGAATTTTGCAGCCATGCTACAACCTCCAGTACCACCACCCACTACTAATACTTTACACCTAAAGCATTTTTCATTAACATTAATATTGACATGATTGTGAGATTTTTAACATATCTAACCTAGATCCTGCTTTTATAAATAAGAATACTTACGAATGATGAATATCTCTATATCCATTCTTGATTACTATCTGTCTTTTCAATCTCCAAATATTTAAACAAGACATAGTATGACGTAGGTTCTTAATATGACTCATTCCTAAATTCAACAAAGATGGTTTGATTAAATTATGAAAACATATATAAAATGAATATACTTAACTATGAAAGAGATGTAAACTTGTAAATTATAAATCACTGTATCATCTTAATTAATTGATCAGAGTAATAATGCAGATAATAATACAAAAGACTTCTATAGTAAATCATAAAAAATGATCATAATCTCTATTACGTTGAAGAACGTAAAAGATATATTTTTGAATATTGGGACAACATACCTGTGTCTTTATAACAGAAACGTCAATTAAAGGTGATATATTCTCGTTGAAATTTATAGAGTAACTATAGTTTGAATTATATATACTTTTTCAACCATAAATGAATAATACACAGACAAAATCTACTTTTTAAAGTCAGAGATTTATAAAGTGAAAATACATAACAGTAATCATGACAGACTGATACTGATATTGCATTAATACGACATCGATATTTATTAACACCGCTGTACGAGTTTTAATCGTATATCGAATTGTATCGAAATATCAGAAATCGATCTCTTCGTATCGATATGGATCTCGTACTAGAAACAATCGATTTCTTCGTACGAATATAGATCTCATTTCAAAAAGAAATACCTTTACGGAAATTTGAGTAACGATTTAAAACTTATTATTTAATATTACTAAATAATTAATATATAATTGAAAAGCTTCATTTAATATTGAACAAAAATACTTTTATTTTTTTTCGGTCCTTTAAAATATATACTATATGTCGGAGTCAGGTTGGCATTTTGGGGCGTTCGATGAACCTTTACTTACTTTACCGTCGCGAATGTAGCCAATATTTATCAGTACGAATGTGGACACTACAAGAGGCTATGAGTCATAGTAATGGGATGGTCGAGATGATGGTGACAACAAATTCAGGTTCGATAACGAATCTACGATCCACGGGAGGACAAGTATCAACGTACTACTCGATTCGGATAACTCAATCGGCAATTCGTCCAACGACTCTAACACTCTAACTCTAACTCCCTTAATCCCCGCTTCTCGGGTTAATCTTTGTTTTTAAGGAGAGCCATATAATCGTTTCATACCTCTATCAGGTACATGTCCCTTCCGTGACCGTGGCTACGTCCGGTAACCTGCCATGTCACTTCGAGCCCAAACTCATCATTATAAAGTTTGGAACATTAAGACTATTTCTTATTTTTATTACTTTAGGACGGCTATAGTAAAAGTCTGGACTAGTGTATTGGGGTTTTCCCCCACTTCCCGACGGGAAATCCCGTTGTCTTTCCGAAGCCATGCGGGGAACGAAAGCCGAAGCTTTTCCTTGGAAATTTTGGGAACATCCTCTAGTACTTTAGCCTAGATTTTATCATAGCTGTAATTGTTTAAAATTTGTGATAGCGAGATTGGATTCGAGGTGACAATTGGTCGCCGAACGTAGCCACGGTCACGAGATAAACGTTTTGCCTAACGGAGGTCTGGAGTGGTTGTATGGGTTTTCCGAGAAGTGTGATTGTGGCGGCATGCGGCCTGGAGAGCGGGCCTAGCTACGTGTGAGGTTGTCTCGGAGGTGCCGATACAATGGGACATACATTGTAACAATAACCAAACTCCAGGTAGAAACTGCCTAGCAACAGCGTTCGGAACCTTCTCCATACTTCTAACGAGTGCGTATCGAATTGCAGACGAGGCTGGCATTCGTGCGATTGCCTTGGAGAGTGACACATCGAACATTTTCGTCAATCGTATTTTGCGCGTAAGATTATTTTTTACGCTTAGTAAAAAGTTACTTCGTTGGCCGTGAATTCATTTGAACCCAACAAAAACATTGTTAATAGTGTTCATTAAATTCATTATTCGTAAATCATATTATTCATTAATCCTACTATTCGTTAAGCTCATTATTCATTAGACTTATTATCTGTTAAACTTAATTATTCGTACAATTTATTATTCACTAACTTCATTGTTCATCAAATTTATTATTCATTAGACTTATTATTTGTTAAGCTTTGTGTCTTGTATATAGTCTTGTATATACGTGTACATATAATCTCGGCTTTGTGAAACGATGGCTAGTCCACGCGAAGAGTTGTCACGCGCCCAAAATTCCGATTTTAACCCGACATCAGAAGTGGGATCAGAACCGCTTAAAGTGATACAAGAGCAGATGGCCTTTATGCGCGAGTTAATTCAAACGCTAGTGCAAAAGCCGATGGAGCAAGTGCCGAGTGCGGAACCTGTGAGTCTAGTGTTACCACGTTTTAACCCCGAAGTAGTGCGCGATCGTTAGTGTGATTATGGGAAAAAGGCCTCTACAAGACGACGAGTTATATCTCGCTATAAGTCGTGCTCTAGAGGGTACAGCAGTACAGTGGTTTACGCAAGTTCCGGTCAGTGGTCTTACTTGGACACGGAACATTTTCTTGCGCGTTATGGTGGCACGGAGACGGCAACCTCATTGCTAACGAGAATATTCAACGAACAACCACTGAAGGACGAAACCACGGGGACTTTTGGTAACCGTCTTCGCTCCCTTCTGTCGGCGAAATGGGGAGATCCAATCCACGCCGAATTAATCAACGCTGTCGTCCTCCTACGACTGATTTCGCATGACCAGCGTGTCGAACGGATAGCACTTACGAATGATATCCAGACTCAGGATCAATTCTATAAGGAAATGAGAGCTCTCTCTTACGCGAGGAAGAGACCGGTACCTTCGTCAAATAATCCACCGGCGGAACCAGAAGCTAAACGAAGCACAGGCCGTCAGTTTTTCGGATTAAGTGTGTGGCGGATCGGTATCAATAGGACGCAGACAGGTTGAGGCATCAACGCGGCGCAACACCTCCCGGGCGATCCGCTGGTACCAACCGCCAACACTAGAGGCTACGACGACAACGAGTCTGTCTAACTCGCTAGTGGTCGAATATACGAGCGATTGATACAAATACCGCACCTAGCGAGACTCCTTCTACGTCTAAGGCAGGGACTACCGGGCATAGCCTTACTGACGAGTCCACCGGTAGTCCCGGGACGAAACGCACAACTCTCTTTTCATCCGCCACAAGTGCTACCGCTGTGGTGCTTCCGGACATAGGAGAACGGAGTGTCACGCGAAAACCCCAAACTAGGAAGGAGCAGGATATACGAAATCCAAAGGAAAAACGACCAGCCGCATCGTCGAAGGTGACTTGCTTCAAATGCCATGAGGAGGGACATATCGCGTCTAATTGTCCATCATTGCGGAAAAGAAGCCACGATTCTGTCACGTAAAGTTGGTACTTGGGTTGTAGTAAGAAGGCTGAGTCGTAACCCAACTACTAATTTTCCTTTATAAAACTTTATTATAAATGTTAACACTTACAAAATAACACCGAACCGGAGAAAAGGGGTTGTATGAATACAGCAACTAGAAGAAGAACCAAGAACTGCCCGAGCTGGGTGAAGTCTCGGTTTATATACGTTTTGGTTTTAGGATGTTAAGGGGCTAGGTGTAGGTTATGATGTGGAAAAGTGTCTGAAGATCGGGGGTCCATATCCTATCTCTGATGTGGACTAAAGTGCGTCACAGTCTTGGTGTATGCTATGGTGTTAAGGTGGTGATGTGTCCAAAAGTGTCCGAAGGTCGGCGGTCGATGTCTTATCACTGATGTAAGTTGAGATGTGATTGATGTCACAATTCCATTGACGAACGCCGGATCGACTCCTGTGTAGTGGAAGCTCCGGCTGGTAGATTAAGCCATCTGAGTGAGTTGTATCCATTTTACTTTGATTCTGGGGCCGAGTGTTCGTTAATTAAAGAGTCCTTAGCCTCGAAATTTTTGGGTAAAAGAATAACCGATATAGTAGTGATGCGGGGAATCGGGAATACTTGTATTAAGAGTACACTTCAGATTTTGTCCACTGTTTGTATTAATGGTCTTACATTGGAGATAGTTTTTCATGTCCTTGCTGATGATTACTTAAAATACGATATCATGATTGGTCGCGAGATTTTAAGCCAAGGATTCGACGTAAAGTTCACGCAAGATAGCCTCGTTATTTGTAAAACAAAGATCATTAACGCCCGTGGTAAAGTCGCGGAAGATGCGGTCGACATTAACGTGGTTGACACTGATGCGATCGGTAACGATAAAGATCGATTAATCTCTGTTCTCGAAAAATTTAAGGAATCATTCATTACGGGTTTCCCGCGTACTCGCGTCAGTACGGGCCAGTTAGAAATACGGCTAATTGATCCCAACGTCACCGTGCAAAGAAGCCCTTACAGGCTTAGCGAGGCAGAGCGAAGAATAGTACGCGAGAGAATAGACGAATTAATTAGAGCAAAAATTGTAAGGCCTAGTAATTCGCCGTTCGCGAGCCCCATGATACTCGTGAAGAAGAAGGATGGCTCAGACAGATTGTGTGTAGACTTTCGAGCGCTAAATAAAAATACGGTCGCGAATCGGTATCCCTTACCCCTTATTGCTGATCAAATCGCGAGATTGCAGAGTGCGAGATACTTCATTAGCCTGGACATGGCCAGCGGATTTCACCAGATTCCCATTCATCCTAACTCGACGGAATATACAGCGTTCGTTACCCCCGACGGTCAATACGAATACGTAACGATGCCGTTTGGATTGAAAAATGCACCAGCCGTTTTCCAGAGAGCCATTTTCAAAGCCTTAGGCGACCTCGTTTATTCATATGTCGTTGTTTATTTGGACGACGTTCTAATAATTGCCGACTCAATAGACCAAGCTCTAGAAAGGTTGCACGTTGTACTAAACACCCTAGTAAACGCCGGATTTTCTTTTAATTTCGCTAAATGTTCCTTTCTGAAGACGTCGGTACTTTATTTCGGATATGTAATTCATAACGGAGAAGTTCGTCCAAATCCGGGAAAAATACAAGCTTTGAATTTTTTTCCTGCACCGTCGACCGTCACACAGCTTAGGCAGTTCATAGGTTTGGCCTCTTACTTCCGAAAATTTATTCCTAAATTTTCACAAGTAATGAAACCCTTGTATGCACTCACTTCTAGTAGCAAACACATAACTTGGACGGATAGGCACGAAAAGATAAGATAAAAGGTGTTTTCCGTCCTGACCGACGCGCCGGTGTTAATGATATTTGACCCCAATCATCCCATAGAACTGCATACCTACGCTAGTTCGGGGGGGTATGGGGTTTTAATGCATAAGGTCGAGGGGAAAAACAGAGTCATTGAATACTATAGTAAAAGGACCAGTTCCGCGGAATCCAGATATCATTCGTACGAACTAGAGACATTAGCGGTAGTAAGCGCCGTCAAGCATTTCCGACACTATTTACATGGGCGGAAATTCCTAGTTGTTACCGATTGTAATTCTTTGAAAGCCTCCAGCAACAAAGTAAATTTAAACGACCGGGTTTATAGGTGGTGGGCTTATTTGCAAACATTTGATTTCGACATCATATATCGAGAGGGTAAACGAATGGCCCATGTAGATTTCTTTTCGCGAAACCCCGTAGACTCGAACCACTGTATGATCAACAAAATCGCAGAGAAGGAGATTAATCTAGCCGAGATCTCCGAAGACTGGCTATTAGCGGAACAACGTCGCGATCCACAAATTGTAGAAATCGTTAATAAAATACAGAACGATGAGCTTGCGGACGATATCGCGAACACCTACGAGTTACGATCCGGTACCCTTTACCGTAAGGTACAACGAAAAGGCAGAACCCTCTGCTTACCTATCGTTCCGAGAGGCTTTAGATGGTCATTAACCATGTGTATCAGTCAATTATGCACTTAGGTTGGGATAAAACGCTCGAGAAACTCTACGAGTATTACTGGTTCGAGGGAATGGCGAAGTATGTTCGTAAACTCGTCGAGAACTGCCATGCTTGTCGAGTTTCGAAGGCTAGTTCAGGTAAAATACAAGCTGAACTACATCCCATACCTAAGACCGGCATACAGTGCACATGGACATCACGGGCAAGCTAAGTGGCAAAAATGATTCGAAAGAGTATGTCATCGTCTTGGTCGATGCCTTCACGAAATTCGTGTACCTACATCATACTCGCAAGTTGGATTCGCTTAGCGTTATCAAAGCACTTAAGTCCGCTATATTTTTGTTCGGTAGTCCCTGTCGGATAATAGCAGATCAGGGAAGATGCTTTACGGGCCGGGAATTTCAAGAGTTCTGTAAAAGCAAACAAAGTTCATTTGATTGCGACCGGTGCAAGGTAGGACAGGTAGAACGTGTTATGAGCGTACTAAAAAGTATGTTTACCACAGTAGAAACGACCGGGCGTTCATGGCAAGACGCGATCGCAGAGATACAATTGGCTTTGAACTGTACCACCAACCGTGCGACCAAATCGAGCCCTTTAGAGTTATTGATCGGTAGAGCAGCAAGACCATATGACTTATTACTACCTGATAATATCGAGGAAAAAGAAATAGACATCTCCAGTGTAAGGCAACAGGCAATAAAAGAAATGGAAACTAATGCTAGGTACGACAAAGAGAGATTCGACAAAACCAAAGCTAAAGTGGTTAGGTTTAATCTCGGTGATTTGATACTACGCCAAAATGAAGAAAAGAACCAGACAAAACTGGATCCAAAATTCAGGGGTCCATTTGCGATATCGGAGGTTCTGGAAGGAGACCAATATACCTTGAAAACACTGGATGGGAAAAGGTCATACAAGTACAGTCATGATATGTTAAGAAAAATGCCAGATAGTTGCATTCCTGTTGAGTTGGATGTCGATGGTGATGACGAGAACAGTGGCCATGGCGATGTGAGTACCCCGATCTCAGAGGATCGTAGGATTATATGAGGCCGGGTGCGGCCATGGGGTGGAGTTCAGTGTGGTCAAGCACTGGAAGCGACAATGTCACGAAGCTGGAGCTGGTCTAGTACCGACAGCGACAATGTCACGAAGCTGGAGCTGGTCTAGTATCGACAGCGACAATGTCACGAAGCTGGTTATGGAACGAACTTTGAGTGAATGTGCGATTCGAAGGATGAGACTCATTTGGGTGCAAAATCGAGAATGGTCCATCATGTCATTACGACTCGACTGATAACCCACAGGATGCAACTGGCACTTTGAATGCAAATCATAATGATACTAATCTTGTTTCCTTTTGTTTTGTTGTCGAAGGTACACCCGAGGACGTGTGACAGTCAGGACGGCCGTGTCGGAGATGAAAGGAAAGCCGAAGCCTTTCCTTGGAAATTTTTTGAACATCCTCTAGTACTTTAACCTAGATTTTATCATAGCTGTAATTGTTTAAAATTTGTGATAGCGAGATTGGGTTTGAGGTGACAATTGGTCGCCGAACGCAGCCACCGTCACGAGATGAACGCTTTGCCTAACGGAGGTCTGGAGTGCTTGTATGGGTTTTTCGAGAAGTGTGATTGTGGCGACATGCGGTCTCGAGAGCGGACCTAGCCACGTGTGAGGTTGCCTCGGAGGTGCTGATACAATGGGACATACATTGTATCAATAATCAAATTCCAGGCAGAGGCTGCCTAACAATGGGCGTTTGGAATCTTCTCAATGCTTCCAAACGAGTATACAAAAACCAAAGACAATCGTACGGCGAGAAAAATCTCCACGAGGCAGGCATTCGTGCGATTGCCTTGGAGAGTGACACATCGAGCATTTTCGTCAATCGTATTTTCGCCTAAGATTATTTTTTACGCTTAGTAAAGAGTTACTTCGTTGGCCGTGAATTCGTTTGAACCCAACAAAAACATTGTTAATAGTGTTCATTAAATTCATTATTCGTAAATCATATTATTCGTTAATCCTACTATTCGTTAAGCTCATTATTCATTAGACTTATTATCTGTTAAACTTAATTATTCGTACAATTTATTATTCACTAACTTCATTGTTCATCAAATTTATTATTCATTAGACTTATTATTTGTTAAGCTTTGTGATAGTCTTGTATATACGTGTACATATGATCTCGGCTTTGTGAAACGATGGCTAGTCCACGCGAAGAGTTGTCACGCGCCCAAAATTCCGATTTTAACCCGACATATATTAATACATACATTTCATGAACTGTACACATATGGAAATTGATTCTGAATGAAATATCGAAGTTCCAATTTTCATTGGTCACACATAAAAAGGAGAAATAATAAAAACTACGAAGATAGTTGTTTTAATCATTCTTTTGCTTCTCTCTTTATTAAGGATAACTTTTTAACGCCGCCTGAAACTAGGCAAGCTTACCTCGGGTCGCGAAAATCATCAGTCATGAGAGAGAAAATAATGATTTTTCTTATTTTTCTTTGAAAGCATTGTTCCTAAAAAAAAAAATAAAGAAATATACACACATATATATATATAAATATATATAAATATATATAAATATATATATAAATATATATATATATAAATATAGATAAATATATATTTATATATATATGGTGTGTGATTGAGTGTGTGTGTGTAATATATGCACACATATATCTATTTGTCCAACATATATGAGTACTTCTTAGTATGAAATAATAATTGCACTCGTAATTTGAAAAAATATAAACACCCACCATAATGAAAGAGGGTGAATTCATTTGAAAAGGAAGGTATATCAAATAATGTTAATATGTGTCCTATTATGAAATCAGCTGTTTATAATTCTCTAATTCGGTTTTCTTTTTTTGGCTCCTTTTTTAAATGTGAAATTATTTATAATTTTAAGAAGGAACTTTCTCACGACTAAAGACTCTCGGATCGAGCGTGTATCCACGATACGCAAGCTCCTCGGCATGCGCGTGAAATACAAATGCACGTCTTGCAAACGATGATAATAATAATAATAATAAGTATACACTCTCCACGAATCGTCGCTTCTGTTCAAGTCCTTAAGAATAAATTTATTTACATCGCGGACACGGTATTTTATTCTTCGGTTATCTCCCGTTCGTCCTTTTAAAAAAATTCTCCATCTTTTACGTCGATCGAACTCGTATAATATGTTCCTTTCCATTTTATTTACTTTTCTTCTTCGAAGAAAGAAACGGAAGTAACCTGTTCTCTAAAGAAACATAGTAGTTTTCGTCCTAATCGAGGATTTATAGCTAAATTTAGTCTAATAATTTTCAAACGAGCCCGTTTCGCTCTCCGAAAAAATTCGATCGACAAACAAATTATTTAGTCGATAAAACAATGCCGTGCGTTCCGACGTTATTTCATTCGAAATTCTACATGATCAATTGTTTTCTTTTTCTTTCTTACTCGTTCTCTGTTTCGCTCTGTAATTCAATCTTGGTAAATAGCGAAACAGTTGCGTTACAATTATTACGCGTTATTCGCTGAACTGGAAACAATTAGCAATAAACGTCGTCTTTGTACCACATAGCCAAGAGAATACTAAAAATTTCATCTATTCTTCTCTTAAGGATTAGAAGGAGAAACATGCTACAAATGAGAAGAAAATGCTCTCGGTGCGAATGCTCTCTTTGTGAGGCAATAACATATACTTAAACTGTGTATAATTATAATACTCTATAAGTAGAACTTTGAATTACTCTCGGCTATGGATTAAAGTCGACACGATAAAATAGGCTCGTCATTCTTACCTATCGTGTAATAAGAATGAAAAATATTCTTACAATATTATTCGACGAACGACGAAGCGGGTGATATTTTATCGCGCCGAAAATCGTCTTGGAACATTTATTGCTAACATACAATTTTGTTTTTTCTCTCTCTCTTTTGTTTCGTTGAACAAACGTGTCAAAGGCATATTTGACAATAGTTGAAATACGATTCACGAATCTAAGTTTACATCTGATCGGCTTATTATTTATAGTCAATAAATACATGTTTTACTCCGTACACGTTTTCGAACTCGGAGTGCAATCTTCGATATGCACAATAAAAGAAGAACGATGAAGAAATGGCTATGCGTGAATTGTTTCAAAAATTCACAAACGACAGAGGTGGATCACCGTTTTGCGTTCTTATTGTTTACAATTATCAATGTGTCGTATTATTATGATTACCATTATTTAAATGTTAATTGATATTAATATTATTATTACTATAGCTGCTCGTTTTTAAGATAACGCAACAAATGCTCGGGTATGAAATACGCGTGAAAATCAGTGATAACATTTTTCTTTTTTTTTTAAATCGATACAGTACGCACGGCCGTTCGCAAATATATTTGATAATATAATTCTATTATCGGTTTCTCTTAAAAAATAATACCTACAGAGAATAGAGTCGAGTATTAACTGTATGTTCGCTAAATATACGCATGGTTCCTTTATCTTTTGAACGAGTGAAGATAATTAATGGAATCTTTCGTGTATTACCATTGCGCGTACTGCAACTTGTACCATTACTCTGTATTTTTTTCATTTTAATATTTCTTACATTGTGTGGTGTAACGCGATTGTATAACCGTAGTGTGTCGAGTCATTCATTTGGTTTATTTTGGCATACAAAATAATTTTATTTACAGTCTGACAATAATATTAATCGTTTATCTATAGTCCTTTATGCTAAGTGGCGATAGTATAATTCGAATTACTTACTATATTATGCGGTTTTTTCGGCTATGTACATAACAAAACGGCACGAATAAATATCATTGGACATGGACCAAGTTTTTCTTTCAGTGTGCATGCTCACCGCTTCGCACAAACGATTCGTTTCTTAGGGACATTCGAACCTGTAGAAAATTCATCTTTGAAGAACAATCGATGGAGGTGGGATACTAAAAGTATGTACAATTTGTACCATTAACATCTATGGAACTACGGCGTTCTACGTTTTGATCATTGAAACGGAACATTTACTCTAAGATCTTGATTGATTCAAGGAAAAGAAAGAAAAAAATAGTATGAAGATGCGGTAAGAAACGAAACTTTGTTAAATGCATCGTGAACGTAACAAAACTGAAATGATCAACTGAAACAATGACAATGAAAGTGTACTATTGAATAATAAAGTTCTTTCGCAACATCGATAAGAACGTCGCACAAAGCATTCGTGATCCGGAATTCACTGAACAGCAAAGAAAAACTTGTTACCTAAAATGTAAAACGTACAAAGATTATTCTATATCCGACTCATTCGAGCTTCAAATCTGTTTAATCACGTCTCTCCCTGTCTAACGAATCGATCGACGATTAATTTGATAGTTGTGAAATTTACGATGCATTGTCTCGCGTTCTTCGATGCAAATAAAAACATGGCAGTTGAATGGAATAACAAATGGAAAGTTGGAAAAAGGTATTATTTAGCCCTCGAAACGAAATCACAAGTTCGACTTACATTGTATAGGCTCATGATTCAAAATGTATTATTCATTAGTTCCAATGAACGATATATGTTTCCATGAAAAAATGAAGACGATTAAATTTAAATATCGTGAACGATATATTACTCGTTTTCGTAAGATAGATGCAAAATATCGGTACGATATTTGTTATAAAAAATCGGAAGTCTGAGATCGATCCTGAGGGCTATGTTACCATAAGACGTATTCTTTCGATTATTTGCACATAGAAAATTAAAAGAATTCGTCTTATATTTCTACAAGATAGTATAAAAAAGAAGGGGGGAAAAGGAAAGAATAAAAAGCGATGTTGTACAGATCGCAAGTAAAATGAAAATCGCGTAATCCAATGATCAAGGACGAAGTGAAATTCCCTTTCTCCTTAACTTACTGCGTATTTAATTTGACCTGAGTAAGATTAATTATTTCCCTTTCTTTTTCGTTTTTCGTTCTTTTCTCTAGTCGAAAGCATAAATCGCTGATCGATTTACGTTAAACTTTGGTTAACGTTAAGGCGTCAAGCTTGCGTCTCTTTTTGTGAATTCTCATCTTCGATGCAGCCATATATGAAGAACTGTTATAAGAATTATTCCCTTCTTATCGTAAACTTTGGATAGAATGCTGCAACGGATGAAGCAGACAGCTAACGAACATCTATTCTCCTCTTGATCATCTGGGACGACTGTGAGAAACGAGGACGACGATGAAAGCTGCATTGCTTTGGAATCTCAACGCAGTTTCAAGGACGAAGAAGCAAAACGAGGTGAATTTTCCCCTTTCAGGATGGATATCAATCAGGTTACTTCGGAGCACTTCCTGAAGAGACTTTTACCGACATCCTCTTCTACTGATGTCCGGATACTACGACGTGTGAGACTGCTGAGACTGTGACAGCTTGCTGGAACTTTTGTGATGGCTAGACGTGTGTTTCTCCTGAAAATACAAAGAGAACTGTGGTACTCCAAGAAATTGTTTTAAAAAACTAATAATAAATTGATCGATATTTATCCAGTTTCGTCGAAATAAAATCAAGTAAATTCTCTATTTCCTTGGTAGAATGTTTCAGAATTATTTGATGTTGTTGGTTTACTCCTTATTTGATCATTAAACGCTGAAATTTCTTTCCCTTATCTTTTCTTCTTTTCTTGTCGATTATAAAAGAAACAGATGAGGAATACGCTAATTTGCATCAGCCTATTATAGAAATTGAATTAAAAGAAATTAATATTAATAAGATATGCCGATTAAACGGTATCGATTGCAATTCCATTTTTCGTTGCGACGCATAATTTAGGAATTAGTGAATAAACACGTATTCCTCGATGCATGTTTCAGACACGTGATAAGTGTTCGTATAGCTATATGAATGAGTTACAGGTATTCAGTTAAAATAATTATGAATCATAATTACTGTTTTTAAAAAAAGACGCAAATGAATTCCAATTTTATGGACGCGACTAACTGAGAATTAAATCGAGAAACATCAAGTGACTTCATGAACGAATGATATTAAAGCTTCTATACGGAATGCGGATGAATATTATGTATATTCAAAAAGACCAAATAAAGAAGTGGAATAAAGTCAAGTAAACGTCATAGTATTGCTAATAGATGGCGCCTAATATTATCATTCCCCCCCTCCCAAATTTAACTTGCTATCTGTGAGAATTAAATGAAATGTAAATTAAAGCATAATTCTCGAAAGAAAAGAAAAGAAGAACTGAATACATGCGTACAGCACAAAAAGCTAGCTATCGCGTGCATGCTCATGCAAAATTACACGCACACACAATACACTTAAATATAAACAACGATAACAATAGCATCGACGTTTCGAGGATAATGTGTAGGCAAACATTACAAGTACCCTCCACCAAGCGAGATAAAAATCAAATAACATGTTTTGTGTATCGAGATATTTTTGCCGTGTCTCTTATATACTAGAAATACTATTAATTTCCACGTATGATAGCGTACAAAAATGAACTTTTACGCATGATAATAATCGTATTACATACTGATAGCTGTGATGTAATGTTAGTACACAAAGAAGATGCGGCGATATATGGTGTGCAATTATTATATCCAAGATATATTCATATATGCACGTATATACATGCACAGCATCATGTATCACAGTATATGTGTACATATATTAATATCTTTTTTTTATATGGTGTGTTAAGAAAGAGACAAAATAATCACTAAGGTACTTTTCGTTTCCACAGAACGTTTATTTTCGATGATTATTTCTTTTCTTGGTCGAACACATGACACGTACGATTCCTGTCGTAATAATACGTAATTATCCGCGACGTGTGGGCTTGAACAGTCTAATTTTATAAAATTATATATAATATTATCCTTCTTTTTCTATAAAATTAAAATGTTATATATACGTGTGTATAAGCACCTGCGTGTTTCTTTTTGACAAATCGATAGCTGTGGACAATCCAAATACGGAAATTTCAATTCTACTCGTGAATATCCACATGTATGTATATATATAAATATGTAGGCAGGTAACATCGAATGAGTGATATATTTTACAAAAATAATAACGTGGGTATGTGTAATTTTTAATGAATGAAGTCCCCAAAATTTTTAAGCGTATAATTAAAAATGTAGTATCGCAAGATTCTATATTAAAATATACATCCAATTCTGTTATAATAAGAATATGGCAGGAAACGTACGCGACAAGTGATAGAGATATACATTGTGTACAGTATCGATGCAGTGTTCGCAAAATTTTACACATCTGGTGTTCCTCTTCTATGAGTTGAATAGTTCATAAATTTTATATCACACGTGTCGATCGCTGATCACATACGTGGGCTCATATATCGTTATTACTATTATATTAATATATATATATATATAGATATATATATATAGATAATTCTCTTTCAACTTCTTACTATCGGAGAGTACAAAACCTATATAATTTACCTTAGCAATTATTTTGTCTTTATACGGCTCGTACAATTGCACAATTTTTTACGTAGGCCGATCCCTTTGATTTTCTCGCAGTTTCTCACTAGTGATCTATTTTTTCTTTTTCGATTCTTTCAGTTCTTTTGTGTAGACAACACACATAGATCCTGCGAATTCTGCGCCACACTCTTTTTCTTCCTTTTTTTGTGTTGTTTTGGATTACATTTATTATCGTTGGATTAAAGGCTAGGTCTAAGAGGTTCTTGTTCTTTCCATTTGATGCTTTAAAACATATTCAGGAAGAACAAAGCATCGATGTGATTGTTCAAATAAGACACTAATTTTTCATAATCAAAGTAGAAATATATTTAATATTCGTACAATCATAGTCGTTACCGATAAAGCACTAAATTGCACGGTGAAATTCATGCGTTAATTACGATTAATAATAATTGAAGGAGAAAATTTTGGAAAATAAAACATTTACATATAATATCAGTATTTAAAGTATAATAAAATCGAAAACTTCGCGCACATTCTTCCTGAATGTTTCTTGTCTTCTTTTTTCTTTTTCTTCTTTATTTATATTTTTCCCCCTAAATTAAATTATATATATATCGTATTACAACACGACCTAACAAAATTCAGTGATTCGTATTGACTCGATCAATTCATTCGCGATATTTGTTCGTAACATATTCTACGAAAGACCCACGACAAAATTTAAAAGTATACACGTGCCTTTGAAAAATAATTTCTTCTCTTGTGCAAATTTCTATACACTGTCTTCATCTCTTTATACACAAGTCATTCGATTTACACGCGGAATATTTACTCGCTAAGAAAAAAACCACGGTTTCTTTTTTTTTTTAATTATTTTCGTCTCTTATAAACTACAACTAAACATTCTTTTTCTTTTGTTTTTTAAATATAAGGCATTCTGGTCTCGCTAAAGAAGTAAGATATAAAACAAACTACAGAATTTTGCACTGAGAAGTCCAGTGAGAGGCAACGATCATAGCAATCACACAGTACACATATAATGATCTAAATTCAAAATACTAGGTCCTAATTGTGACAATAATTATAACAATAACAACAAAGGCATCGATTGGTGCCACAACGCTTAGCGACGCTATAAATTTTTGTTTGTCACAATGGCTGCACGACACACGTGTGTCGCGTGTGCATATTTTATGTAAATACAAACGCATTCTTAATAGATAATATATATATCATTTTTAAATATATTAATCACGCTATCTCTCATTCTTTTCTTATACGTTCCTGAGATAATATCCATTCTATATTTAATTTGTTGCTTACATATATACATATATAATATATATATTCTTTATTCTATACATATATGTAATATACATATATGATATACATTATACACATATATAATATACATATATAATATATATATTATATATACATATAATATACATATATATTGTCCAACATGCGATATATCGTTAAGAATTGAGTGGGAGAGAAAAAATGAGAAAAAAGGTCTACGCGCGTCCACGATTATTACAAATAAATATAAAAACAATCTACATATACACTTAAAGACGCTCAGTGATCAAAGTTGAAATCATTGTACAAGAGAATGTAAAAAATAAAATCTTAGGTAGGAAAGTTCTTAAGTAGTCACACAAATAGATGGACTATTTTGTTATGCTTAAACGCTGAAGAAAGAATTCTCTCTTCAGATTCAGAGAACTTAATATGAACAAATCTGATCGTCTCTTCATCGACATCTAAAAAACTGAAAAGCTAAATAATATCTTTATCCCGTCGCATGTTTCCATCTCGTTAACCCTCATAAGCATGCCATCCTCTCAACTCTATAAACGTTAGTAAAAAGGCTCTCTTTATACATTTGTGAATATCTGATTGAAAATACCATTGATGTGATGTGAGGACGTGCTCATCGGTTTTTAATAGGAAACTACGCACGGTTAAAGAATCATCGTTACATTGTTGTTTTGATTTTTTAAGGTTCGATATAGATGAATTGTGATTTTGTGTCAGTAACGCTGAGTAATTCGACAGAATAGGTAACATGTAACATGATCAAAATTAAGAAGTCGTCCTATATGCAAAAATGAGTCAAAGATATAGAAATTGTAAAATTCCTCGAGCAGAATTTAATTTTCTGTAATCTACAAAAAACTGATTCTACAATCTGCATCAAAGATAAATATAGATTAAGAAATGATTCTAAAGAACATAGACAATATAGCGTCCGAATTTGTTTAAAAATTGTGAGAAAACTTTCTAGCTTTAGAAATGACATTTCAAATAGCAATATTACGATCTAATCAACACTCCATCATCAACAATATAAAAGTTGTCGAATAGCAGCCCTTCTCAGCAAAATATCAATAATAATGCACAACTCGTCTAAATCAAACCTTAACCAAATTATCAATCGCGATTTTCTGACCAGACTTCAATGATGGCCGCGTATTCTAATTCGTATACGAGAGATAAATGAAAAAAAAAAATCGCGATATTAACAAATCTATAATTATCCTGTACTAACAATGAGAGCAAATTCTACGAAGTCCATTACTTCATATCGCATCTATTATAATCGTAATTATATTTCACAATTGCTCAACACTCTATGCCGCACATTAACAAACGACAGTCATATACAGAAGTTGCATCTTTTTTGAGCTGTGTTCCAACTTTCGTAATTATAGAATTATTTTTCTTTCCATACTAATAGAAATGCAACTTCCTATTGCACGCAGAACAACGCGATAATAACCCTTTGCGTTCCTTTCGAATCCTACGATAATCCAACAATAAATGTGCTATAATAATTACAATATCGTGGAGCATTGTATTCGTTCTTCTAGATATGTTTTAAATCATATACATATAAAATGTTCGATGGAGAGTTCAATGCTAGAATAAGAAAGGGATAGTATTGAAAGTATCGCACAGAAAGCTTAGCAAATATTAGCTTCGGCTGACACGAAACGACAAAAAGATAAATCGGACTGCAAAGGGTTAGTCGGAAAGAATCTTTGTTAATATTATTTTATCCGCGTATAAAAACAACGACGATGTAATACACATGTTAGTTTCAACAAAATTATATGTACCTTAACAAATACATACACTTTTAAATTCGTATTAATAATACATTTATGTTTTTCTAATCACTCTCAATCACTTCACTGCATACGATTATACATTAATTCTTTTTTCCTTTCCGTATTTCTTCTTTGTAATTTTTTTTTATTTTTATTCGTAATTTATTAAATTCTTTATAGTTTTTAAGTAACCTCGTAAGTTGTTCTAGCCATATTACCCGTTTATGCAAAAGTTTGATTTTATATGAACGCAACACTCTGCACACCACCCTTTCTCCGAAATCCTTTGCTAGAAAGGAATTGTTTTTTTTCAACCACCTCGAACTTTATTCGATCGAGTAGCTTCGCAAAAAATGTACTAATTGGTTATAGTTAATATGATATATACACAATAAGAAAAAGAAATAAGGCTGAAAGAAGTTACTCTCCCTTTTTCTAGATTTTTTTTGAGCATTCTCTATCTATCGACATTTGACCATTAGCGCAAAATATAGTTATTTTCTAAATTTTGATCTGGCAGTGTTTCGTACATTAATATTCACGACAATCTTTTCGACAATATTGAACTACTCTACTCGTAAGCTCTTCAACTATGTGCATCATACTAGTAACTAGGTTGCTGTCCTAAATACTATAGTGCACCTACGTTTTCTTTTTCCCCATGTCTTTTTTCGACAAAGAAGACATTTTAACGTGAAACAAAAAATTACTAATAGTTCTGAGAATTGCATCTTGCATATATAATTACTATATATAATTTAGAATATATACAATAAAAAAAATGATTGTCGTGAAATGTTATCCTTTTTTCTTAGATTCAAGGAGCTACCTTGAAAATATCTTATAATCAAATAATTCTTAATTGATTTGACAAAAAAGTAATTGAAGAACTTCTTCAATGTTCTTGAGTAAAATAAAATGACCCGATATTTTCACTTCCTTTTTACATATAGCACGTCAATTCGCAACATCGTCGTCTTCTTGATGCAGTTACTTCATCCTCCCTAGGTCGCATGGACCTCACAAGACTTTTAACTTTTCGTTTTTACTCTTCAATGAAGGCTTACACTCATTTAACTACTCTAAGGAGCTGCGCTACAGGTACAAAGGTTGAAAGATCGAAATGATAAATTTTAACACTAGAGGAATAGAGATCGTCTGACATGCTGCTACTTCTACCATTCACAAACTGGAAGGGAGCAGAGAGGATAGAGGCAAGGTGAAAGTGTATTCCTTCAAGATCGAAAATTCATTCTACGGGAATCTCCAGCCACTTCTCTTTCTCGTTTTCCATCCTATTATTCAGCCCCTAAAACTCCAAACTGCCTTCTCTTATAAAACAAATAACATTCATTATTTTTTCTTTCAAAACCTTTTTATGACTTACGATATTATTCTATCTTTCATACAAAGATACTTCAATTGATATTCTATGTCACTTACACAAAGATATTCAATGATGATACACAATCAATGGAATATTCAATGAATGTTGAGTATATCAAATTAAACGTATTTAAAAAATCAACTAACTAACATAATGAATAGAAAGAAGACAATTGGAGGACTGAGAATCGTAGTGATATAAATCAGTCCACTAGTATTTTTCATAAAATATCGTTCTGTGTTTATTAATATAAAAAGACTTAATGAATTATGGAATTTTTATGATGCGTGATAGGATAATGCTTTTCGGAGTTGAAGCGCCTATGACTAAATCTAAATTTTCAAAATTTGAACTTATACTACCACGATTCCCAGTCCGTCAATCATTTGATATAAAAGAAAATGGAGCAAGAAGTGGCTGCAGTTACTATCGCTACTTTGGAAGCTACCTCTTAAGTCCACTACAAGACAGGATTTCTGTACGAATGTTATTCCGGTGGTGGAGGTGGTGGTGGTGAGGAACTGGGAGGTGGTCCGCTCGGTAACGGTGGTGGTGTCTTGGGTTCCTGCCGAGTAGACGGAACTGGGATCATGCTTTGATTTTGTCGCATATTCGGTGGTAAGGATGGTGGCGGTACAGACGTATCGATAGCACCGTCTGGTGTTATAATGACATTACCCGCCGGATACATCGGGTACTGTTGCTGATATTGTGAATAGTACATGACAGGATCGTAAATGTACCCGGCAGGGTTGAACATCGAGGGTGGCGGGTAATTAGCAAAAAAATAAGAATCTGGTTGGGTCTGATTTACGTGGCCAGCCCTCGAGTAACCTGGATCACCACGAGCTGAGGATGGATGAGGATGGTGTGGATTACGGGCATTGTTACTATTGTAGGTGTCTTGCTGATAGTAGCCGTCGCGCTGGCCGGGAGCACTGTAATGGCCCGCCGATCCTGCTGGTGGTGGACCACGCCCGATATACTGGCGGCCGCCTCTACCGCCTCCACGTACCTTGTTATTGTTGCCTGAACTATAGTGTCTGCCGTTCTGCCGTTCGCCTAGTCGGTGTTGCCCGTAACCCACCGAGGACACCTGCGATTGCTTCTTCGTTGGCGGAACACTAGTCGTTGGACTCTCCTTCATTTCAGAACGATCGCGCTTCCGACTTTCGTTCGTGAACTCTGGAACGATGCTGCTCGAACTGCCCGTCGTTGAGGGCGCGCCGGAACTCCTCGAGATTCCATCCGTTCGGATTTTAATCTTCAGCGGAGCCTGAACTACGGACTGACCCGGTGAACTAGATACATTGTCCGTACTCTTCAGTCGTTCCTTAGGAATAATAATTTTGATACTAGTATTCTGAGGCGACTTGTTTTTGTCAGTTGGCACTGTATTCGCACCGGTGTTTCCTGTCGATTCTGTGCTCAGATTCAATTTGTCTTTAGGAATTGTGATTTTGATAGGTACTGCAGGCACAGTTTCTTCTCCTTTTTCTTTGTCCTTGTCTCGATGCTTTTCTTTATCCTTGTCTTTATGCTTGTGTTTGTGCTTTTCTTTACTCTTCTCCTTATCTTTGTGTTTATGCTTCTCCTTCTTTTTCTTCTTTTCACTCTTGTGATGCTCCGATCTCTTCTCTTCTACAGGGGGTGCGACGGTTATGGTCGTCGATGTTGGTACAGAGAGAATGGATTCTGTATTTGTTTGTACGGGGCCAGACAGAGCACTTATATCTACGGTCGAAGCTATCATTGGTTCGGTAACCGATGATAGAGGCAGACACTGACTTTGAACGGGTTCCTGCTGTGCGAGTAACATCGAATGAGATATCGATGGTTGATGTTGAGGTTGTGGTGGTTGTTCATGTTGAAGTTGCTGTTGCTGCTGTTGCAACTGCTGTTGTTGAAATTGTTCCTGATGAACTTGCTGTTGTGGTGGTATTTGACTAAATTGTTGCATATTTTGTAATAACGATGGCATGGGTGCTAAAGGTTCCTGAAGCAGAGCACTTATACTTTGAGCAGATTTCATTGGAGATAAATATTCTCCTTTAATCTGATGTTCAGCCTTTATTGGTATATCTGTTTTATAGGTTTCCTTTTTAATTTGGAATTCTTGAGGCTCTTGCTTCACTAAATTAGTATCCAGTCCATTCGTCAAACCCTGTTGATTTGATGATATCTGTGGCTGTGTAGGTATTGTGCTAAAACGTGATATCGTTGGCTCTGAATCAAAAGGTTTAATGAGCTCCGGTGGTTTCATATCATTCGCAATTTGAGTGGCTCTACCATTCGCCGATGGATTATCTCTAATAGGTTGTATCAGTTCCGGTACTCTACCGAGCATCTTAACTGCCTCGAAACTGGACGTCGTATCATCCATTTTTACTTTCACTTGCTGTCCACTTTCGCTAGTACTACACGTGCGATGCCTTTTATGGGACGTTGCAGAAACATCGTTAGCCGATCGTTTAACCGATTGCGTTTCTTGCTGTTGCAAACCTGGTGGGCTTGCGAAAGGTGATACTAAATTAAAGCCTATCGATGTGTCTGGTACGCGTTCTTGTTTAGGAACTTTTGCAGCCGAAGGCGGCGTCTTTTGTTTAGTCTTAAGCCTCTGTGAATGAGATTCCCGAGGCGTTGGTACTTTCTCTGGACTGAATAGCGATTTCGGCTTACCAGGGGGGGTTTGTAACACATTCTGTTGGATATCGGACGAACTTTTGTCTGTGTCATCATGCCGCGGTCGTTTTTCAGTTTTTGGGTCGTCAAGATTATTCAACGAGGATAAACTCGACGACTGAGAATTACTATTTTTAATCGTGTCCTTTAATATTTGTGATACACCATGAGCTGTATGTTGACTGGATATTGTCTTCGAAGATAATGATTTTTGACTAAGCAATGAAACGGAGTTACTCGGAGACTTTTCTTGTGAAAATGAACTCTGGCTAGTACTAAGTTTCACATCGGTCGGCACTGCACCAGAACTACCTTGTAACTTTTCTGACTGATTGTATTTTATATGGTGTGACGACGGCTTTTGTGTATTTGAACTATATGGTACATCAAGCGTCGGTTTAGGTGGAGGTATTGACTTCTCAATGAGCTTTCTAACCTCTTCACACCTTTGCTCCAACGTATCAGACTTTCTTTGTCGATCGATTCTACTTGGATCTGGATATTTATATGGCTTTTGTTCACTATCTTTCCTATGTTCTACTGGTTTATGCCTTGGATCATACATTCTTTTATCATGACCCTGATGTTTACTTTCTACTCCACTTAATCTGTGCAGACTATGATTATTATTACTAAGTTTCTCCTGTATATTCCCATGAGGCGTTGGCTCTTGTAATGATCCAACATCCGATCTGTGAGTAACGGAATCGGTTATAGAATTATCCAAAGTTTGTTCCTTCGATACGACATGACTGTGAGAATGGAGAGCACTACCACTACTACAACTACTGCTACTTATACCAGTGTTCGAACTGTATTCTCTTTGTAACCTCTGTCTATTGGGATCACGATTTGGTTCCCTAGCTTGAGTACTACTCGAGTGCCTCTGGGGCACCGGTTGTCCAACTTTTATATCTGGTCTATGATGATGATTATGATGGAGTGTCTTCTGTCCAAGAGGCAACGGATGTTTGTTCAGCACATTTGTACTAGATACAGGTTTGTGGTGATGAGAATGGTGCTTATTAATATCCGATGCATGACTTGGCGCAACTGATGCTGGAACTGATGCCTTTTCTCTTTCCAAACGCTCGCGTTCTTTCTTTTCTCGATATTCCCGATAATCTACAGGAGGTCTCGCAGGTGCGGGAGCGTTCTGTTTCTTTTCTTCTTGTTTCTCCGCTTGATGAGGTCGATTTGTGTGGAATGTAGGTCCACCATCGGCCGTCGTCGCAGGAGATTGTACCTTGCGTGGTTCCGCATCCTACACAAAACATTAAGTAAAATTATCTAATAAATTGAAGTTATTATATTAACTTTAATGTAGGATAACAATTCTTTTGTAGTATTTAATATGATATTATGATATGATATATTTAATAAAAATGCTTACAAAGGGTGAGTTCGGTAAACTGGGATGATTAATGCTTGGACTTTGATTAGCGGATATGCTCATTATTTTTCTTTTCAATCTTGATGGGCACTTATCAAATATATGGAGGAATTCTGCTGTAAGCTCTTGTAATAGTTCGGATGTCACACTTCTGTCGACGTACCAGAACCAGTGCTTCCCTTCCGTACTTTGTGGTATCTGTAAGCAAATAATCATTATGTTATAATTTATAGCCAAGTATTTACAGCCAAATACTTTACCTAAATCATAGTAATAATGCTTACCTCCCAATTAGACCATTTACATGCAAGATGAATGCAAAAGCAGGCAACTACCGTTGGCTTGTACTGCAGACACATGGTTGTTAAATGCAAACTGGAAAGAAAAGATTATCTTATAAATTTCTCTTATGAACAATGAACAGTGAAGACGAAATATAACCCACGGCATAAAAAGAACTGTACTATAAAATCAAAGTACTAGTTCCATTAAACATGGGTAATATCGGGATAAAACCAAGACGAATTTTTACGATTCGTTGAAAATAATTAACAATATTTCCAATTATATTTTCCGTAAACGGAATTTAATTCCAAAGAGTACGTTTCCAAAACAGTTAAAAAAACAGCATATGTGAATGTGATACTTTTTCGCGATGAGCTACACAAAAATTTACGCACAAATGTTATTAGCTAAAGCAATATGCGATATTTTTCTACATAGTAATAATAAACATAAGCCCTACAACACTCTGTTGTATCGTAACAAATTTACCGAAGTTTGGCCCAACATAATCCCATGATAGAGAGATATGTTAAGCTATATATTTTTTTGTTTGAGAATGCATTATTTCAGGAAATAAAATATCTTATAAACTTACGCTAAAAATTATTTCTTAGTAAAGAAAAATGTATAAATCTTCAAAAATGATTTCTTTGTAACAACAGAGATAGATTAAGGCTTAATTTACATTGATTATTTAGTCGTAATTACAATCTGTTCAAATATTATTGATTAAATAATATTTGAATGGATTATAGTAAGACTATGCCCGTACCATAATTTTACTATTTGATTACTATTGTAAAATATAATTTATCGGTATAGCTAATTATCCTTCTTTTATCATTAAATGTTTTTGGACATTCACTCGTCATTACATTAATTCCACATTCATTTCACTCACGCTTAATTTATTTTGTGCATCTACTGCTTAAAAATAAGTGTATGTAAATATAAAAATAAAAGCTGGACAGTATATACCGTAATGTAAGAGAAAACGATCAGTCCTTAAGAATATTTCATTTACCTTCAATTAAGCAATCCTCATCGTGAACTTAGTTTACGAAATAAACTTCGTTTCGCTTTGGCATACGTTCTCTTTAGAATCAGACATTACCGCGACTGCAACGCAACATTCCTCCCCAAAAGTTACTGTTGACATTTAAACATTCACATTAGAACTGAAGAAAAAAGTAAATGAAATCAAAGTAAACTTTTCTATACTAAATTTCTGTTTCATTTTCATGCTTTGATGCAATATTTCAAATTCATTCATTCAAAAACGTTCCTTTTGAAGCAAAGAATTGTATTATTTATCAAAGATATTTACACAATTTTATTCCACGTTTACTTTGCTTTCTAAAAAAGATATAGGTCAGAATGTTGCGCCAGTGGCTATTGCCTGACAATATAGCTTGGAAATATACTCCAGCTGGCATCTATTTGACCAGAAGACTGCTAAGAGTAAGTGATACTAGGAAATAATGTGTAGCCACCTGTTAGATGCCATGAAGTACGAAGTCTGGGCTAAGTCCTTGCTCGCTGCAAAAAAAAGAATGCAAACATTTAACTAAAATATTTTATAAACAATATCTAAACTTGTTAGATTTCATAGTTTATCGTTATAGTTTATCATTACAGAATCAATATCTTCACAAAAAATATAGGAAAAATGTAAATGTAGTAAATTAATATTATACAATCCTTTTTAAACATAACATACGTACCTTTAACCAGTTGACAACATCTAACAACATGTGTGTGGGGATGATCAATGGCGACATCAAACCCCAATGTTTGTAGTAGAACATTTTCGTTGAACACCAGATCTTGAGCTTGCTCAAGGTATTGCTATAAATCAAAATACGTTGCAATGATTAAATTCATCATTAACTACATACATGTTACTATTGATATTAATCTCTTTTATTTTACCTCAGATCTGACATCAGGTGGGGGCTGATCTCTGTGGAGACACATGTGTGCCATTTTGATAACATGTTCTAACTTGCGCGGTTGTTCTTCTACTTTTGCTGCTAAAAATAGTGCTGCTGCTGCAATTGCATTCCTGTGGAAATGTGACAGCGAGTGAAATACATAAAATCTGTGCATATACACTATTGCTGTGTTGATACATAATTGTGACCTATATTTATCTAATTAAGGAAAATATTAAATAAATAATGTATTATTAACATGTACATAATATTTATAATCAATTATTTATTAAATTTACTAAAATTATATATATATTGTACAAATTTCAGAAATATTTGTGCTATATAATATAAATCATGGACAACAACCTTTGTTATTACAATCCATTATAAAAAGAATATTTTCTGACTTCTTTTGTATCTTATTATAAAGATATTGTTATATAATTATTTCAAGTAATTACAAAAATAATATTTAAGTTATTTAGGAATATGTAAACAAATAAAATAATAAAAAATAATATATTACATTAAATATTTTTCATTGGAATACTAGCCACATATTTATATAATTTTTTAATATCTAAAAAATATCAACTTCCCATAATAATAAATATAAATAAAAATTACTAAAACAATAAACATAATTGAAACACAGTTCTTAATGATTATTTTTAAATTATTAAATTATATGGTAAGATTAAAAAATGGGGGGCACAACAGATTATACGTAAAAAATTTTATTTAATCTCTATATTACATTAATATGAAAAACTTGGTCAAATAAATCACATAATTTTGATGCATATTCTTGATTTTCATCTGTATTTTACTTATGTTAAGATCTTCTTCATTTATGCTTTCTATCATATTATTAATTTTCATATCTTAATTGTTTGTTATTTTACTAAAAGGAAAATATACAAATGAAGAATTCAGAACAAGTTACAATACAAAAAATATAGAATAATATGAAAAACAAGTATTACACTATATATTAGACATCATTAATGTATTTTGCCTACAATAAGTATTATTATACATGCACTACAGAAAAGTAAAACTACAATTTACTAATATGACTGTCTTTAAAAGAGTTCCACATTTGTAAACCTCTAATTTCAAATAATATGAAGACTATGCTGAAGTTCTCACAATTGGAAAGATAATTAATATGTTTATGATCTTTATAAATATAAATCTGAAACATAAAAATATTATAGGAAATAGAAATAGAATTTCTACATACTACATTGGGAAAATATAGCTAAAATATTCCTGAAATAGAGGATATTATTAAATATCTAGTATTATTAGTACAAGTTTAATGCAAAACTAGTGTGAATTTCATAGCTAGTTAATAAGTTAGTACATGTTAAATTTACTATATTACTTTTTATGCAAGCAAAACAGCGTCTGATCTGTTTGCAATGTTCACAGTTAATTGTTTTCGTACAGCATGATTTTGAGAATAGAGAATACTACTTGTACAAAATTTTTATTGTCCCCTCTTTGTAACCTTTGTCAATTACTTCTATTACTTTTTGTACTGATATAATGAAACATCGACAATGCATTATAGTGTAGCATTGATGAACCACCTCCAGTCCCGATCCGATCTTAAGCACACACACATATATATATATATATACATGTATGCATTTATATACATATATGTACATACATATATAAATGAAAAATATAATAAATAATATACCTGCGTAAAAAATATAAGCAGAAATTGTAATTCTGGTTGGTACTACTGTCAAACATAGCTTGGCAAACAATGCTACCTTTCCATGACCCTATTCTCTGCCCTCCTTTTGAATACTAAGATTCTAATAAGCACGTTTATTGACTAGCATTATTCTATTATCAATATGAATATACCGAATAGCACAAATATTTCGAAATTCAGTGTATACCAAAGGTAACGTAGTAAAGTTCAATATGGAGAATCGTAATCATGACGCGTGACCTCTTCTTTCGCACGTCACTCATGTTTACAACAAGATAGGAATTTTACGTGAATACCGAAATTTCAAGTATTAAAAGATAAATGTGTAAAGAGGATCCATTCACATAATCGTATATGATAGTTTGGGGGTGATTTTGAATTGATAGAAAGAATAAAGGAAACGTAAAACGACAATGGGGATAGGGGGAAAGGGAAGTTGAGAAACACGCAACTAAACATGCATTCGTTAAAAGGATACACCACAAGCCGCTGTCCCATATCCTGAATAAAATTTGCTGCCTGCTGCCTGTAGCTCAGTTCCTTATCTGCGTCGATGCCGCATCTTCTGCTCGGCGTATTTATTAGCTGTTCTTTCGTGAAGTACCATTTTTCGTCAGCCGCCATTTATATGTACACACAACTAGGTACTAACGATGCGCACTTCACAGTGGTCAGCTCGACTGGCGGCGAGCACACAATGCACAAACAGCAAACGTTGAAAACTTCACGTCACTACGCTAATCAAAACCCATACCCAAGCTCATACTTGTTCAACTTTGTCACAGCGAAACATAACTGCACATCGAATAAATATCTCTCTTTGTAATATGAAACTATTTTTTTTATAAATACTTCAAATTGCCTTCTCTATTATTTTTCTCATTTATTTTATACAATATGCACTTCATATTAAAAAGGTTCCATTTTGAATTCCGGAAATGACGTCTTCTGTTTTTCACGGCACTGCTTTAGAATCGTGCAGCAAATGAAAAACCAATTTGAGAAATTCTTTTGTAGGCATTTGTTATATTTTATCCATTTTATGACATGAAACTGCCGTAGTTTAAAGGTTAATACGAAACTTGAAGATATTGTTAAAATTAGTTTATGGACGTTTTATTTGTTTAATAGTTTACAAAATTAGCCTCTTTTCCGTATAATAGTCGTAATAAATTAGTAGAATCAATGTTTCGATAATGCATCACAATAACGAGATTTATTTTTTAAGATTCGTCATAAAAACTGCTGCATTTTTACGTAAAGTTCCGTAGATTTGTTATTTATAATTAAGGTAAAGTTTAGAGCTCGATATACGTCAAACATTCAGGATAATCAATTATATACGACATTATTTACTGTACGGAAATATCTTTCGAAGTTTCTATTTTTATATTATCGTACACCACATTAAAAAACTTGATTTATTAATTTTTGGCAGGCCATGAGGTTGGTTATGAAAATAATACTATTACTCTTTCGAATAGTTTTAATTGCAATAACAAAAATAAAAATTCTGTAATATCTTATCTTGCTTGAGGTACTAAGGTTACTTAACCTTGTCACAACATTTGTGCACTTATAAAATTTATCCCACTTTATTAAAAATAAAAATTGTAAAACGTTACTCTTGTCGATGTGTTGCACAACAAATTGTAATATCTTCTGGACACCGACGAATGTAATAAATGTACACTTGAATTAATTTAAACTAAATATCAATATAATTCTACGTAGCAAACACGTTGCATTGGTTAACTGTAAACACAGGTGTGTATCGTAAATTCAACTTGGCTAATATTTTATGACCAACGTCATAACCTACCTGAACTTTTTCTCAGTCTACGATAGGTATGAATCACGTAGTTTATCAATTAGAAGTTTTAGAACTTTAAACTTCCGGAAGTGACGCAGTGGTCGTTGAGCTAGTAGTATGTGTTTGCAGCCAATGTTACCCCTGTAATAGCGTCCCGTTATCTTTGTCCTATTGAAGGATCCAGTGTGTCTTTCGAGTTGTTTGTCATTTATTTGTATATAACTTCAGACTTGCTGCACAATCGCCAATAATTTACATTTCACGATATCTTAATCTTTTTTTCATTCTCTTGATATATCCAGAAATACGCTGACGGTGATAAGCGTGATTCAATTGGCACTGACTTTCCTTCACGGAAGAATTGATGTAAGAGATCACAGTAAGTTTCTAATAGAATAATGCTTCGCGGCTTTTTTAAGTCCCGCTCAGTTTCGTTTTATTCGAATTTTCACAAAAACCAATCACATGCCGTCTCATTCTTTCGAAATCCGTACATACATCAATGAGACTTCATTCAACATCTCACGTATAAAATGGCGGCGACTACCACTTGTTACATATACATTTTATATTACAATTTTATTTTATAAAATGTTATAAATTCGAACATTTGTAATAAGTTATGTATACTATAATTTTTTATATTTAAAATATCGTTCGTTATCGAAATTATTTTCAACGAATGAAATTAATAAAATTGTTTTGTTTTCCGCTGTAAATTCTCGCGCCAAATTTGAAATTAGAATATGAGAAAATCACACTGTTTTGAATTTTATTTTCAGAAATAATTCATAAAATGCAGTTATCTTGCGATTTTTTCTTATGCGTTATGAGGAGCTTATAATAAAATTCTATAATTTTTATTTATTTCATAGGTAAGTTATGTTTCGTATCCCAAAAACAACAATGCCTGTGACTATTGTAGCCACAAAAAAGCCCAAACAAATGCAAACGTGCTTATATTCATCTTATGAATGCTCACAACCTTGTCTTGATGGATATACTTATTGCGCCAAGCATATTCTTGAGGATCCAAATGCACCTTTCAAGCAATGTGGTTTTGTATATAATAGTAATGGCAGAAAATGTCAAAATCCTGCACCAAAATTGGATAGAAGAGATATTTTGTATGTATCAAATGTAAATTTAATGAATATTTTGTTTATTATGTATTTTAAATTACATATGAAAAATCTATCTTTAATATATATATACAGATATTGTAATGAGCATGCTAGAAAAGCCCAAATAGCACGTATAAAATCTACAGCAAAACATTCTTTACCACAGACACCTGAAATGCTCTTACTTAATTTAAGTCACTATGTTAAGAAAACAGATTCAAGTACTGAAGATACCGAAGATGAAGAAGGAAAAATCAAAGCATTAGACCCTTTTAGTAAGCTTTGATCTAGTAGTCTGTTAATAAAGGAAAAATTAAAGCTGATTTTAAATTAAATGGGAATATCATATTAAAATCGTTTTTTAGCTGAAGTTGATGCATACAGAGTAAATGCAAGTGGAAGTGATATTTTGGATTATGCAAGTTCCTCTGATAGCGATATTGAACCTACAACAGTGACTGATACTTTAAAAGGAAGTTATCTTGATGATAGTGATAATGAAAGTTTATACAGTGCACAAGAAGATCCTTTAAAGTAAGAATATACTTATATATAATTACTTATACTAATTTATTATTTTATTCTGTTCTGTAGAACAACAGCTAGCTTGCTTTGGCTTGAGCAAATCTTAAATATGGGATTATATCAATTATCTTTATCTTTACTTACTTTCCTTTCGTAGTTGCTTTTTGCAAAAATTAAACAGTAATTTCTATGGAATCATTAGTATTAATTTTTTAAGGCATGCTGGAATTTTTACTGCTGAGGAGGTGATCTACATTGCGCGAGAAAAACTAATTAGACTGCAATCACTTTACATAGATCAGTATAGAAGACTACAGTACATATTAAGAGAGAAAAGACGAAAGTATCTACATGCCCTTAAAAAGGAAAAGGAAACATTATGTAGTATACATGACCAACCAAAAGAAACTGCAAAAGAAAAGAAAATTTATGAAAAATTAAAAGCCTTAAATCGTTATCATAGACGAAGTGGAGCTGAAGCTATATTATATAGAAAATCTTTAGAACGTAGAGCACAGGTTAAATGCAATTTTATTATTTTGTATAATATATAGTGTTAATATAATATACGATGATAATAAAAATTATAATTATGTATTCATTATAGGCAACTGAAGGACCCACTCAAAAAATACCAAGTATATCAAAATGTATCTTTACAGAAGGTGGAGTAAAATGTGGAGAGAGAACTCTTCCTGCTGCAAAACATTGCCGCAAACATATCCTTAAAGTAAAATAATTTTATTTAATTACATAATCACAACCAACATAAAAAATGTATAAAATAGTTAACAAATTTTATTATGTTAATAGGATCAACATCAAGTTTTATTCAAAGCATGTGGAGCAATTCGAGCAGATATAGAGTGTCATGAACCAGTACCTGTAATTTTTGATACAAATTGCGTGTTTCACATGAACTTACCATCTGAATGTAAATTAGAAACTATGAAGGTAAATATTTAAACAGATATTTTCATTGATAAATGTGATATAACAATATTAATTTTAATTATTATTACACAATATTCAGTTTAAAGAATCAAAACCTGAAGCACAGGAAATGTCAGCAACAGATAATCAATCTGTGGAAATTGATGTAGTAGGAGAAATTCAAGAAATTGATCCAGACGATGATATGGCAGGATTAATGAGAGAGATGAGTGATGCTGCACATATGAAACCAGTATTTAATGAAAGTTTAAATAGTGAAGCTAGCACAGATACAGCTTTTAGTTTATCAGCACAGATGAGTGATAGAGATGATCTTATTTCTGTGTGACAAGCTCTTTTTCTATGACTTCAAATCATAGAATATTAATGTTTGTTGTTACATAATTATGCAAATTTTATTTATGAATTTTATTCAACTTAACTATATTCTTACCTGTATATTAAGTGCCTAAAATTAAAAGTGATATGAACTCAAACATGAATATTGTGTGACAACAAAGGATGTGTATCATTCAGAATAATAGTGGTGTATCTCCAATTTTATTACAAATAGAACTATACCACGTACATGTTCAAGACAATTTTAAGTATTAGTATAACAATGAAGTTCCTCCATATGTACTACATTTACCATATTAAAATATTGATAACATTTCGTTACTTGTTTTAGGTCATCCCATAAGTTCGTGTCGACTTTTGTGTATACATTTCATGTGTCGATTTATAAACATACGGCGATAAGGGACCAATGCACTTGAGCTTAGCTGATCGAAAACAGGCTAGAGCAGATTTTCGTGGGATAAGATCGTAATATAGTGAACACAGTGACTTCTAACAGTAAAAAATCATGAGTGAAATGCGTATCCATTTTCGACATCTCATGTTATATGAATTTCGGAAAGGAAGTTCTATAATAATTGCCACGAAAAACATATGTACTGTTTACGGAGAAAATGCGCTTTCATCTCGCACCTGTAGGAAGTGGTTCCAACGTTTTAGAGCTGGGAATTTCTGTTTAGAAGACAAGGAACGCTCCAGGCGTTCTCCTCAGACAGACGAAGATAAAATTCGGGATCGTGTTGAAAAATCACGAAGTTTGACAGTTCAAGAGATGTTAAATGTTCTGAAAATACCTAAGACAACGATTCATAGGTATTTAAAAAAAATGGGGATGGTGTCAAAGTTGAACGTTTGGATGTCCCATGAACTTATGGAACGGAACCGTCTTGAACGAACAACAGCGTGCATGTCATTACTTGCGCGTAATAAACATGAGCCATTCCTTAAACGCCTGGTAACTGGTGATGAAAAGTGGATACTTTACGAAAACCCTGAACGGAAACGTAGCTGGTCCCAACGAAATCAGCCACCTCAACGCTGTGCAAAACCAGGGTTACATCCACGTAAAGTTCTTTTGTGTGTATAGTGGGATTATAAAGGAATATTCTATTTTGAACTTTTATCTAGTGGTGATACCATTAATTCAGACAAATATTGCAGTCAGTTAGAAAAATTAAGGGAAGCACTAGCTGAAAAACGACCAGGTTTAGTGAATAGGAACAACGTTATCTTCCATCACGACAACGTTAGATCGCATGTCGCAAAAAGCGTTACAAAAAAATTGTCTGAATTTAATTGGGAAATTTTACCACATCCCCCATACTCCCCAGACATTGCCCCATCTGATTACCACCTGTTCAGAGCATTACAACACTTTTTAGTAGGTAAAAAATTTGAAAATATTGACATTCTCAAAAATAGCTTAGAAAATTATTTTAAAGAAAAACAAGAGAACTTCTATCGAGACGCCCTACCAGAAAAATGGGAAGAAGTTGTACAACGAGAGGGGGATTACATTTTTTCATGAAACTTAAGGGTATGTAAACAATCTTAACATATATAACCGCTCGAAAAACGGCACGAACTTATGGGATGACCTAATATTTGATTGATCCAAGAATATTTCACAAAAGCTTGTTTTTCTTGAAAAATCAATAATGGAAGTTACACTATTATTATTCTAAACTACTCATATGTATTAATATAATTTATATGTTCATGTATTTGTGTACATGTGCAGTTACTAACAATCATTTTCATTTGTAAATATTGTGACAGCCACTGTCACCTTTTCATTGTACAACTTTAAAAATAAAATACAAATGCACCTTCTTAAATGATTATTTTATTTCTTCTATTATGACATTTTTCCAATAAATTATTATTTCAATATTATTTATTTTTTGATATTGTGTTTCATTTAATACTAAAGTTAATTGAGAAGAATATAATGATCACTACAAATAAAGGATTAAGTATAGCATCTTAGAATAACTATTAATAAAGTAGTTATCAAAATGTATTACAGCAAATAAGAACAAATTTGCTTAGAAAAACAATGAGCTCAAAACAATGAAATATTCTATTTTTAGTACAAAGCAACAAATTTACTATTTCCACTTATATGTAAGAGAAATTAAAATCTTCCATAGGATAGAGTAATATATGAACATTTTTCCAAAAACTAACGTTTATGCTTTCCATTTAAATTTTTACAAAAAGCGCAAATCATTTAGTTAAATACATTAGTATTAATATAAGATATAATGTAAGAAAGTATTTTGCTTACAAGAATATAACACTTTTTTTCAATTTTTACATTTTCTGTAAAAAAATACATAGTTATTGATCATGGTATTAATCATTAACATACAAACAAAATAAATGTAACTTACAATAAGTAGATGAGGTTTTACCCTAATTTGGTTGTTTAAATAGTAAATTTTTTAAGTAATAAAAAAGTGCACAATATATGTTTTGAAAATGAATGTTCCACTTCATTACAACAATAAATGCACTGTATAGAAATAATTGCAAACAAATTTTGTTTAAAACGCAGTTTTAGAAAATTGAAGATGTTTCAGTTTTTTTTACAATCGTAAATAATGGTTGTATTTTCTTATGTAAGTACAGCTAAAAATATTTAGCTCAGAAATTTTAATTGTGTATTATCTTAAGACATGCAGATATGTACATATAATTGTAATTACCAATTCAACAATTGATAATTACTGTGGCAGTATGAGTATTTAAAATTTTTAATATACCCAATTATGAATAGTGATTTACCGCCTCAGTTTATCTGTGTCCATACTTGATGAATTTACTTTGTGTATAAGTGTATCTATAGTTACATAAAACTAGAATATGTACTCTGTGACATTATCAGTAATCATCTTATTTGGTAGTTAGTTACTAAAACACAAACTTATATACAGGGTGGTTGGTAACTGGTGGTACAAGCGGAAAGAAGATGACTCTACGCGAAAAAAGAAGTCGAAAATATAGAATAAAAATTTTTCGCTTGAGGCTTTGTTTTCGAGAAAATCGACTTTGAATTTTCGCTCGGTACGCGTGCGGTACGTTATAACGGATCTCACTGTAGATCGTTGTCTCAATGGAAAAATTAAAAAAAATAAAAAAATTTTTATTCTATATTTTCAACTTCTTTTTTCGCGTAGAATCACCCCCTTTTCGCTTGTATGACCAGTTACCAACCATCCTGTATATGCACTTTCTTGATAGTATTGTATGATATTTAGAACTTTGTGCAAATGCAGAATAATTACTACAAAACAATTTGAAAGAAATAAGCACCAAAGATTCAAAAAATAAACATTTTCATACTAGTTTAAAATGCATTTATGATCAAGGTGTCTAATTTTCCATAATTTAATAATAAATGACTTGATAACACTGCTTTTTTTTCTGATCTTATAATTCAACTAATATATATCTATTTTAGCTTAAAATTATCATAAAGCATATAGAGCACTTTGTTAACTTTTATAATAATACATTCATGATAGAATTACGTATAACATTGATTCAATTACAAAGTATTTATCTGAAGCTGTATTTATCTAAATTATTATATCAAAATAAAGAATGCAATTATTAAATATATCACAATTAAACTTGGGTACTGATACAATGATAATTGTAAAACACATACATATCATGTAAATGCTAGGTGTCTGATAACTAAGGAAATAATATAGATTTTAATTATAATTGTTACAACAGTCAATACATATACATACTGACACATATCTCACCTAAATATAGGATGAAAATGTTCATATTGTTTATAGAGAATCGGGTACATTAAACTAAAAATATTTTAATTAAAATAAATGTCAATGAAGTAATAGCTATTCAATTTTTGTACACAATTTTTTTTATATTAACTAGAACATTACATCTCTCATTTTTTACGATGTAAGCCAATCATCATTTACAATTAATAGACTTAAAATAAAGAACTGCATGGCATTTTCATAAATTTATGTGATTTTAGTAATAAAATATAAAAAATTATCTGTTAAAAATTGATTACAATTACCTATCTTTATAATAATTTATCAAATAAATTGCAAAATGTTCAACTTTTAGCTTGAATCCTCACTGTTTTTATTGTTTTCAAAGAACGCAATATCTCAAATATAATTTTTAATAAGCATACTTCAAATATTGTCGTTGCATTTGAATTACCTAACTTTCTTCAAGTTGTTTAGCTCATTTGTTCTTGTGCACCGAATACTCTTAATATTGTAAAACATTTATTCCATTATAGTACCTTCTTAAGTTTTTAATAACAAACTATGTTGCTATCAATAAGAAATCTTATGCTAAATGTGAGAAGGAGAAAAAGTAAATTGTTTATATTATAGTAACAGTAAATATTGTTTCGGTAAGAATGGGCAGTCAAAGCTTTATTGACTTAATTGTTGACTGTAAATATAGTTCTAGAAAGTACTGCAAGCTTACCATTGTTCAAAAAACTTGTCAGTCTTTGTAAATTTAATCACTGAATATATTTTTAAGATCGTGTTCATAGAGCGCTATAATTAACATTATTCCAAGGCCACACGATAGCCCTAACGCTTGTAAAATACATTGCCATTGAGAACTACGCTCCACAGAGTGACTTGAAGATAATTCTGGAATCTATATAAAACATTTGATGCTTAATTATAATTACGATTAATTAAATGAATTAAAATTATACTCACCATATCTACTAATGCTATATATATAAACATTCCTGCAGCAGCTGCAAATATCCAACTACTTATAGCAGGAGTGCTCCCTAATAATACTCCAAATATCATACCAAACAAACAAAGTACGGAAGATAACACATTATAAAAAACAGCCTGTTTAGCACTCATACCAGCTTTTAACAAAACTGCAAAATCTCCTGTTATGAAGGAATAGAGGATAAAAATTCTGAATATTTTATAAGATTTAATAAGTTATTTACTACTATAAGTTATGTTTGTATAATGTACCTATTTCATGAGGTAATTCGTGACAAAATACAGCTATTGCTGTGGAAAAGCCACCTGCTATATTTGCTGAAAAAGCAGCGCCTATAGCCATACCATCTGTGAAATTATGCAAACCATCACCCATTACTACCATCCAAGCAACACTAGACATAGATTCAGGTGCAGAATGAACGTGGCCTAAACAAATTTTTAAATTATATCGTTTAACAAATATTATATCAGACATAAGATAATATATTTAATAGTACCATGTGAATGAGTATGACCATGATGTTTCATTTCATGTTCGCGTATAATAACAGTATAACTTTCTGATTCATTTAAAGGTATATCTGCACCATCCGTATTTTTCTTAGTATTTACAATTGAATCTTCTAATCTCCAATCTTCAGTTGGTTTCTTCTCTACATCATTCGTCATAATTTTTGAAACTGAATTGCAGTTAGACGTCAATGGTTTTTCCTCCTCAATCACAGGAGGTCTCTCATGGTTATTATGTTGGCGGTTATGATGATTATCTGAATAATAAATATCCTCTTTACCATAAATAACATTCTTTAAAACATAGAATTAAAAGCATTAAATATTTCATTAAAACCTTGACTAAATCGTGGCATTATACCTTGATCTGTGCTAATTTCACCATAACAATATGGATACGACGAATATTTGTGTTTGCAAAGTTTCTCTCCAACAACATTGCTGTTTGGTCCATCAGTTTCTCTCATTACTCGAACACGTGATGGAAGCTAAAATTACAAACAGTTTTTATTTAAAAGTTTATGTATTTTATACATATATTAGAAAAATTTATATATTTTTATTTATCCTAATATCTTTTTAGACTTAATATTTACCTTATTGCGACGTTGTCGAAGTTTCCTCCATTCTGCTAACATCGTTAAAGCTTTCTCCGTAAAAAAGAATAATGCAAGACCCATCATTGCAACTAGCCCTTTCCACATATTCATGTTGTGTTCTTCTTTAGAATCTAATTCAACATGGTCATTATGAATATGTTCGTGATTATGATGTGACATCATTGCCTAAGAGAAGAATAATTCTTTCTTATATAGTAATATAATTTATTTTCTTTATGTTAAAATATTATACTTATATTATATAACATCTTACATGTGGTAAAAGATGAATAAGAGCATCACCACACAATGTTCCTACAGCAAGTGCAACTAAAAATTGCAATAATTGATGATAATAAATTTTACCCATGAAAGGTATAACAGCTACACCAAGTAAACCACAGAGACTGATTATTAGAATACTGATTGTTGAATAGGCCCACACTAAATAAGAAAGTCATGTATTTAGAATTCTATAATACTTAAAAATATCAAATTCTAATTGATATTATATTGATTATATACCTTGAACCATATTTCGAGTAACGTCTTCTCCGTGATATTTATTAATTATTGGCTTATAATTCTCTGGTACACGAATACATCCATTTCTCTCTGAGCTTGATTCACCTGCTAGTTGGTAAACAAGAGCTGGACACACGCGTTCAAAAAGCCAACTTGGTAATGTTGAATTATTATTAGTGATCAAATTGTATGGCATATCTCTTGCAACAGTACTTAATAATTCTTTACTACTTAAGCACTGAAATAGCGAGATTGTCATTTATGAGAAATATTTAAGAAAAATATTAATTTATTTGATTTCTGTATGATAGATTGTAATCTTAATTGTTATAATTTATCTCACCCGTTCCTTTTTAGCTCCATTTTCATATTCTGGTAGGCCATTATTTTGTAAATTCTTTGACTTGTCTACACAAAGAAAAAATTATATATTTATTCATAGTACCGAAAAAAAAAATTATACTGGAAAGTTTTGCATAATATTATTTAATCTAAAAACATGAATAATTCATATAATAAATGTGTTCAAAAAAGACAGATTGGAAAAATATTATAATACAATATAATATAATACAAAATATAATAAAAATATTATAATATATGTCTTCATAATAACAACATTTCTATAATAGTATGTGACTGATAATAGAAAAATGTCAGTTATCTACATAGAGGATAACATTACACATGATATGATTATTTAACCACTGATATCTTGTACAGACAATAGAAGTATTATCAAATTTTGTTTATTCATTCATAACTGTAGAATGAATGTTACAGATTCTTTTTAATATTTAACTATGTTTTTCTAGCTTTATATTATGCATTAAATACATTTATTTCATAAGATATCATGAATACATTTTAATATAATTGTAAATAAGCATCCAATGAAATCAATAAATAACTCTATGAATTAATGAATCAAGGTCAATTGAAAAGGAGTTTGAACTCTTAAGTTAAGCTAAATTATTATGATCAAGATGATTCTCATATTGAATAAAGATAAAATATTATCAGCTTATATATACATAAGAGCAGATGTAGCTTTATTTCTTATTATGATTGATAGGTTGGTAATTGGTAATTAAAAGTAGTATACCATGTATGTATAATATAGGCTGATCTTCAAATAAATTCTTAAATATAAATTCTTTTTTAATTATTATTAAATTAATTTAAGTTCTTCAATTCATTAAAGAGATATGTTCCTAATAATGATTTAATCAATAAATTAAATAACTTACCCAGTGGATTTTCATTTTGACTAGTAATAGTATTATGATTTTCTACGCTTGATATATCTGTTAATAATCTCAATAGTCCTAACTTTTTTAACAATTTTTCAAAGCCTTCCATTGTTATGCTTGTACCATCTCCATAAGCTTCAAAAATCTTTTCAATGAAATATTTTTCATCTATAATATCTACATTTCTTTTTGCCCTAATCCTGTTAAGAGGATTTTGATCTCCGTTAGATTGTGCTGCATTTAATTCATCATTGTGCATAATTTCAATTTGGCCTAGCCTTTCTAATATTTCTATATCTTCTAAGCTGTTTGGATCTTCCCCTATTATTGGGATTTCAACATTTTCGTTAACTTTTACAATTTCTGTGTTTTTGTTTTTAGTATAGATTTCATTTGTGGCAATTGGTACCAATAATATAGTTTTGCTTCTGCTATTGTTATCTAACACATTCGAAAATTCAACAGCACCATTGTTATAAGCACCTAGATTATTTAAATTTAATTTTCTCACATCCCTCTGCTGTGTATCTTTGGATTTTATTAATAACCAAGATGGTTGTAATTGTTCATTAGGTCCTAATTGCTTCTCAGAGTTAACAAAATTATGAGTTGTTTGTCCCGCTGTTGAGAATTCAGTATGTGCTGAACATGGAGTGTGTGCAGCACATAAAACACAAACTACACAAACTGTGACAAAATGATGTGACATGTTGTATATTCTGTAAAATGAAATAAAAGATTTTGATTTAAATATAGTTAATTTATATGTATATGTACATATGTGAAACCTTATATTTACCAACCTTTATTAGCAAATAATGTTAAAGTATATTCAAACTATTATACAGCATTATGGTCTATTCAAAAAATCATTACATCACAGTATAGGCAATAAGATATTACATCAAATAGGAAGTAGCTATCTATGCAACAATCACAGTGATAATGAATCCAATTACAGCTAACAATGTTACTGATTATATATCATATATTTGTTTAAAGAAGAAAATCATACATTACATTTATAAATTCAGAATATATTATAAAATGTAACTAGTTGATTAATTAAGTTAATAGATTTTATTATGAAGAATAAATAACAACATTGTGAATAACAATAAAAATAATTATTTAATATTTAATTTTTCTATATGCAAATGATAAATATAATTTACAATTTTTTATAGTACTAATATTTAATAAAACAAATTCATCATTGCCTTATGAAATCATAGATATAAATTATATATTTTTTACACTGAAATGTAATTTGCAAATGTTACAATAATAATTTAGTGCTTTTTCAATGTTCCTTGCATTACAACTTCCAAAAGTGAATACTACAAATATATTATTATTTCTATTTATAAAAAATACAGATTAAATTTTGATCAGCACATTATTCTGTATATTACAGATATCAATACTGTAGATAAGATTGACAAAATGAATATGCTCTACAATAATAGCAATTGATCTAAGCTTAAGTAGTGATTAATTTCATTCTAAAGAATGAATATATTTTCATAACAATAGATATAACAAAGACTAAAATTAAGCTTTAATATCATCTCCTCAATGAAATTTTAATAATTGTTACAATATATCAAATAAAAAACGAGTATTTTACTTAATTATCGTTATACATCTACTTTTTTGCTACACATGAAAATTACAAATACATAATTATAATTTTTATCACATAAATTAAAATTGTAAATAAGAAAGAAAAAGATTTTAATCGCGCACAAAACATATAATTTAGCTATCTTGTCAACTGATTCTATCGACGGCGGTATATAGTGAATGACAAATTCAAAGCACACAATTTTCATTTATAAGTCGTGTATTAATCCATCGTAAATTACACACTTTCATTTAAATGTTAAGTAAAAAAATTATGAATGCACAACAACTCGATAGCTCCCACTCGATATGGAAATGTTAACCAACCAATACAAATATAACTAATCGCAGTTTGTAGAGTAGAAAAACACATAATACAGTAAAAGATGAAAAAGCGCGCATTTTATGAGACAAAACTACGTGAACGAGTCAGGATGCGTGCGCGACGTATCGTATCCGAAATAGTCAAGGTGTTCGATGTTGCGGTCGTTCCTTCAAAAAACCGTATTTTTAGCTGTCAAAAAGAGAAGGAGATTCATGGTTATCGCCCTCCTTACCCTACCCCGCATTCTGTCCATGACAGAATTTAGAATTTAGGTTAGAAAGGCGGTCTCCCGCTTTAATACAAAAAAAAAGAAGTGTCAAGTTTTGGCTCGAGACCCGACTGTTTTTTGTCAGTATACGATATCAGATGAACGGTCGCTGGATTACACTATAATAGCACACTGTCATCTAATTACCTTTATTCAATCAGTGAAACAAAATTCCCGCTAGGAAGTGGCATATGCTAATTGATCGAGACGCGCTCACCAGCTTGCGGAAAGCTCGCGAAGTCCTACGTTAACGTAAGAAGAATCTTCTACTTCTACTCTTGTCTCTGTCCCCTTTCTTCCCTCCTCGACCAACCACCGATCCAACTCCTCCGCGTGCAACAAGTATACTCTGAACATAGTAGACTGGCGAACTTCGAGCCAGGACCGACAAACTTCGAAAAATTCTTCGATATTACGCGATCATTGGTTCAAGGTGGTACTCTCGCGACTTCGTACGTTTCAACTGGTTTCAAATTTCAACGGGTCATATTGCCAGCACTGTTCCTATGCGGCGCTATCCTCCAACCTATTCTAATAAAAATTCTTGATCAAGGACTTCTTATTTCAGATTCAACTTATTTTTTCCTCGCAGCATACATTGAAAACTAACATTTTTTACAGGATTGTTTTATTTCAATATGTTTATTTAAAAATAAGTTTAAATGAAAATAAATGAAATATTTTTCCTTCAATTAAACTTAATATAAGATTATTCATTTTTGTAATCATAGGATAAGAATTATACATGTACATGGTTTAGTTCATTAATAAAATTATAGAAATGTACTAATTGTAAATTATTAACCAAACATGAATATTTAACTGATTTTCATTGTTGAAATGATATATTAGACGATATTAATACATAAAGTTATTTATTTCTTCATCCATATTATGTAGGAATTTAATAATTTTCCCACTAATTCTGTATTTTCCTATTAATATCTTACAATTTTCTGCCGATAATATTGTTCTTTTAAACACTAAGCTTATATTACTCAAAGAAGTAGGAACTTAAATAAAAATCAGAACTTAAGAAATTATTGAAAATTTAAGGAATACTTTTATTTATTAAAAGTATTACAAAACAAATGATTTAATCTTCTTCTTCCTCTGGAGCAGCTCCTCCGCTTCCCTTACGCAAGTTCTTCCTCTTGACACGACCAGGTCTACCACCACCAAATGGAGATTTTAGTGAGAAGTCAATGTGCTTCTGTGAATCCAATCTCACAATGAAAGATGGAATGTTCACCACTTGTTTGCGCACTCTGGAATAGGAATACATGTTATGTTTCGTATTTCTACTTCCCAATAATTTGTATCTTTAATAATTTAAGATATTAATTTGACTCTATTTAACATATAAAGAATATACCAATTATATATTTTTAACGCGAATACGTATCCGTAAGTACGCGACAGACGTTAAGTGCTAGTTTCCTAACACTCAAGTGGCCTGCCTGAAAGAAAATATTAATACACAGTGCTGCATGTTCTCGAGTATCATAGCTACCCAGCCAATATTTAAAATCACATTTTTTCTATTGTTTTCATTGGACAATCAGGAATGTTTGAATACCTGCAGTAGCCAAAAGACTATTACTCTCACGTTTCATTCTTAGAAGAAACTAAAAATTATCTCCAGCTATGAAACCAAACAAGTATTTACTCCTTATTTGGTGATTAATCTGGAATTTACTATTGCCTTAAAGATTAGAAACAATCTGTGTATAATCAGATATTTCTTGCCCATTTTTTAAGGCATATGAAGTATTCTATTTAATGAAATTTACCTAATATGACGTTGACGAATAAGCACACGGGCATGATGAATAGATTTAGCAAGTCCCAATTTGAATACTTGAGTTTGAAGTCGTCTTTCTAAGAAATCTTCGATTTTCAAGCCAAGAACATAATCAAGTTTCATACGGCTTTCATCTAGCACTCCAATTCTTACCAAACGACGCAAAAGAGCATTTCCTGATAATTACGTACTTTAATAAATAAAAATTAAAGTATACAAAGAAAACATTAAATGCATGATTTCATCAGTAGAAATAAAGAAATAACATCAAAATGATCAGACAAGAGGTGTCAGAAAGTAATTCATCATATAAATCTAGTAAAAAGTTTATTGAATGAAAGATATTAGCAAGAATTTATGTAGTACCTTCGAACAAACGTTTAGGATCCTTTTCTTCCAAAGTAAGAAGCTCACGAGCAGCTTTTCGAATATTTGCTAGTGTGTATTTAACTCTCCATACTTCACGCTTGTTACGAAGACCATATTCACCAATAATTCGTAATTCTTGATCTAAACGAGCCTTCTCATAAGGTCTCCTTGGAGTAACATAAGTTTTTGAAAAAACTGAGGGTATCCGTCCGTTAACCATTTTGTATAGTCGTTACCTAATATATATTTAATAAAAAATATTTTCTTTTATTTCATAAATATATGTAATATTTAAATGAATAAATTTATTGTAATATTGTAAAATTATGCTTCTATATAAGATAACGAAAATAAAATTTATTCGAACCACGTGTGTAAAGAACGTTAAGAAACAATCAATTCGAAGAGATATTTAAACTCAACCTAATATAGTTTAAAATACATTAGATATTGATAATATTAGAAATTGTTATTATTACTGAAAGAAATTAAATTTTAAAAGACTTCTAAGTAAATAGCATACCTTACTCGACTGCGTAAGAATAACGACCACACCACGCTGTATACGAAGTAGAAATGGCCGACATCCTACTGCAAATTATAATTCTGAAGCGAACACAGCGCACAAACAGGAAATCCAGTTCGTTTCAAGTAGCGGGCTTTCTAAGAAATATTTTATTATACGATACATAATAATATTGTATGTACTATTAAGATTTAATATAAATTAAAAGAATTTATAATTCTAATAATAATACACCAGCCTATATTATTCATACTGTCATATTTAGAATAAAAAATACTTTGTTCATTTTAGAAAGATTAATTTTTATTTAAATAAAAGTATTAATAAAAAATACGCTTTAATGCTGAATATTTTTAAATATTTTTTAATTATAATTTGATAGTTTTTTTCATATAATAAATTTGATATATTAATTATATTTGTATAACTTGTCTCAATGTTTAACATGATAAACATGTATCCCATGTATTTTTTTGTACGCTATTATATCGAGAAATACATCTTACAAAATATTTACCAATGAACTGTTTTCGTTATTTTTTAGTTGTGAAATGTAAGTTTAAAACAAACAATACATACGTCATTGACCACATGCAATTACGAACAAATCCACGACAATATCGCAAACAAATTTATTTCAAAATAATAAGTCCTTTGATAAGAATGAATTTTTTATCGGTTTCGCGATAATTTTATAGAACTTTATATTCTACATTACTGCTGACCTATCTGTTTTCAAATGTGCAGTTATTACGAAGTACATTCAGTAGTAATGATATAATTATATTTACAGTATATAGTAACGATAAATGTACGGTATATTTTTAAAATGAATAATTAAGTGCTCTATTTAATTTTATAAAATATCAGCATTTCATCTTTAAATTTTTTAATTCTAACCTAAACAAATTCTTTTTTTATGCCTAAATCTTTACTTAATACTTATAAATTCTTTAATCAGCTACAAATACATACATATGTCACTATTTTTATCATGAAATATTATGGTACATGAACAATAAATTATTTAAAATAGATAGTCATCTTAATTTTGTAAAGTCATTGCACTAGAGTATATATTTTTAAATCATTCTTTTTATCTTTTTATCATTATCTTTTTTTAAATTATTTTGAAATTTTTAGTTTTTTTTATGTAAAGAGTGTGAAATCATATGATATTAAAATCAATGTATATAACAAATAACATATTTTGTAATTCTTATATCTTCAGATTAAATACATACTGAAATAAGTCACGTTTCATATTAAGTCACGTTTAAATCACGTTTTAGTTTGATATTCTTGGATTTTTTTACTGGAGCATGTGTCGATATGCAGGGTTATTCTATTGACCCAGAACATGGTGAGACAAAGATAAAAGAAGATGTAAGTAAGAGTCACGTTTTCAACATGCTCAGTATCTTTGTAACAGTAAAGGAAGCATTAAGAAAACATTTTTGTTCAGTTTTGTCTTATATCAAGAACTAGTTCACTTTATTGCAATTTAAAATCTTTTCATTTTTAAACTTCTGATAGATTTTATATCATGGAAGCTTTTGGAACTGTAAGTATTGGAATCTTATCATTTTACAATAACTTCTCTTTTAAATAATTTCTAAGAAATTTAATTAATAAAATTTTTATTGATTGTAGTGACAAAAATCCCAAAAATTGATAAGGGAAAACGTTGTTATACTTGAAGCTACTGTTGGGTTTAAAAAATTTTATTTAGTATCTTCTTTGTTTGTATATATATGAACAGTTATCTTTTAATAAAATTAGATAAAATATTTTATGCTTAATATTATGTAAATATAAAAGAATATTGGAATGATTAGTGTTTAAATATATATTAAATAAAATTTATTTATTTAATTATTAAATATATTATATTATATATTATACCTTTTTTGATAAAGATTATTCTATACATTGAATAAAAAAAGAAAGTACTAATATATTTGAATAAAAAATACCTCTAATTAGAAAAAGAGGTGTACTGGATGGGAGATGATTTATGTGGAGCAGTATCCACCATTTAGTATCTCATGTGTTCATTTGCATTATGAATTTGCGAGTTTGATGTCCCAAATATACAAGTATAAGCTGAAAAAGAAAATAAAAAATTATCTATTCTACGACTATCATAAAAATGTAACTGTTATACAATTATAAAAAGTAGATTTATAATTTTGATAATATTCAAAGATATTCAAAATAAAATTTTAATATTTAGTAAGACATAAAAGCAGGCCATGTATTAATCATCATTTAGAAATTTTATATCTGTACCAAACATTGTGTGAATTGAATATTATAAATTCTTTTTATAGGAAGTATCTTTTCATAGTCTATAGATCTAGACTGCAGCATATTATTTTTAGATATAGTTTACAATTAAAAAAAATAATTAAGAAATATTAAAAAAAAAAAAAATGAAAAGAGATCATCTTGTAATGTATGTATAGATAATAATTATATTGACCTTTCAAAAGAAGTTTATAACTCACGTGAGTAAACTCATGCAAGATAATAGGTCATATGTGTATTACAATCACAGTTATCATATGAGATGTATTAATATCTACTACTCTATTGTATCGCATCTTCAATATAATTTTTCTAAATTATATAAATAGAGATAGATTTGCACAGTATCTCAAATATTTAATTAGAAATATATCATTTATTCCAATGCATTTTCAAAATTAAAATTTTTATATATATCTCTTTTAGTATCCTGTTTTGAAGTCTTTTCTTGTGGGATCACTATCTGGTACATTTTCAACTATTTTATTTCAACCATTGGATCTTGTTAAAACCAGACTCCAAAGCAAAGTAAATATGCATCTTGAGTAAGTGTAAAATAATATAATGTTTCATTTTTTAAATTAATTTATACAAAATTATTTAATTTGCTTATTCTTGTACTAGTACTCCAAAAAGTGGTACTTTAGGCATAGTAATTCATATAATAAAAAATGAAAATGTGTTTGGACTCTGGAAGGGTATAACTCCAGTAAGAATTTTTGCAATTATTAGATTTAACAGACTTAAGAAATGTTACTGATTAAACAAAATTTTCAGACCATTACTAGGGTTGTACCTGGTGTTGGATTGTATTTTTCAACATTACATTGGTTAAAGCACACATTGCATCTAGAAGATCCACTCACATCTACAGAAGCTTTGCTATTAGGTATTACTGCAAGGTCTATGTCTGGAGTTTTATTAATTCCAATAACAGTAGTAAAAACACGTTTTGAAGTAGGTGTAATTATTACAAATATATTTATATTTTAATATATACACTATAGAAAGAAAAATATGCAGAAAGTAAAATTTAATGATTAGACATAAAAATATTGATATTAATAATCTAGAATATTCCAGTTAATACCAGTTACATGAAATCATAAAATTTAATATTGATATTGTTTTCATAGAGTGAAGTTTATAAATATAATAGCATAGCAGAAGCATTAAGATTAATTTACAAGCAGGAAGGAGTAAGAGGTCTTTCAAGAGGGTTAATACCAACGTTATTAAGAGATGCTCCTTATAGTGGCATTTATCTCACGTTTTATACTCAATTAAAAAGTATTTTTACGGAAGCAGGTAAATTTTTATCAAAATAAAATTAGAAACTAATTTATCCACGATATGATTATATCTTTTTAATATTTCTTTTTAGATTTGCCCTATGCCAAGTCGTCAGCTCCGATTCATTTTAGTTGTGGAATACTAGCAGGAATATTTGCTTCCATTGTAACACAACCTGCTGATGTAATCAAGACAAAAATGCAATTATATCCCAATGAATTTAAAGACGTTCGTAATGCAGCTTTTAGGATTTATAAAAGATATGGTGTATTAGGATATTTTAAAGGCATTGTTCCACGAATGTTGAGAAGGACATTAGTGACTGCAATGGCTTGGACCGTATACGAAGAGGTAGCAAAATTTGTAAATCTTTCACTTTTTTATTATCAAGACAAATCATACGAATTAAATAATATATTATTTTTAGGTTACAAATTTTATAGGGCTTAAATAAAATTGTTTCTATTTAATAATATAATTTGTTGGTGTTTGTTGACATCAAATTTAAAGAAAGTCAATAATTTACGCATGATGGAACCAAAGTCATTCAGCCAATATAAATATTTACACTTGATATACAGTATTTTAGTTTTGTACAAAGATAATTTGATTCTAGCGGACAATTGTATTATAGCAAATATCACTACTATGTACAGTATTCAGGTAGAATATCCTATCGCTCAATAATGTGTTATTCCTGTATATATTTTTATTTAATAAATTTTATAATTTAATGTTAAAAATTGTACAGTATCTGTTACTTTGCTTATATTCCTGCCTATTTTAATGTTTGCATGTTTTCCAAAATAACCTGATACTTTCATTGTAGTACTGTTTTATTAAATTTAATTAACAATCTTAAAGGTATTACAATTTAAATTATAGACAATTTACCTTCATATCTTTTTTTATATGTAGCCTAAAGTAACATTTGCATCAGATACGAATAGATTACTAATAAATCTGCTTTTAATTTTTAAATTATAATGTTGACAATAGTAATTAATTACTAAATTTTTAGAATTTTGATTTTTCGTAATTAGCTTGAAGAGTATGCGACACGACAAATATCAACTTAAACGCAAGTGTATAAAATTCATGATTGGAATTTTTAGATTATGCAAAATCTTTACCTTAATATTATATTAAGCAGTGTGCAAGTGAGCCTGTTGTAATGGTTATATTCCCATGGCATGTCTCCTGTCTGAAAATAGACAACACAGCTTTTAGAAATTATGATCCTATTATCTTTTTCTCTCATATTAATTTTGGTCGTTACCAAATAGCACAGGATAACGTATTTATATATTATTTGTTAACCTTGTCCTAATACATGACATTTAAAAAATTATCATACTTCTGTCGGCTACATGTGTGAGGAAGCAGATTACATAATTAAAACTGATCATCTTTGCTTGTGACATTGGAAATAAACAGAATAAGTTTTCAAATACATTATACAAAATTTAAATAAAAATAATTGATGTATTGATAAACTTATAGACGAAAAAGTGACATTAATTATCATTACAAAAGTTATATAACAAATATTATTAACCTTTTTAGAAGATACTTATTAATATAAAAATTTAATACTATTTAATAAATTCACTCCTTTTTCATGTGAGTAGGTCTGTGCTGAAATAATGTTTTAATAAATTTATTTCTAGTAATTTTCCTTCAATATAAAATTATTTATCAGATGTATGACAGTATAAAAATGAAATGAGAGTGGAATGAAAACCTATCATGATGGATAACAAATTTTAATTAGAAACAATTGGGATCTTTTATCATGTAAGACTCCTTTCATCCCAATGTAACAATACAAGACGATCCTTTATTTAGAGCCATTATTTTAATACTTTGTTTCTTCCATTTCTCTTTCTTTCTTTCTATTTTTTTTTTAGTCTATGTGGTCCAGGAAGTATATTATTAAATGCGTGAATGATTTATCATGAGTCAATATGAATTACATATGAATTACACAAATGTAGTACGCGCACAAAGTATGAGTTTTCTATAAGCCGAAATGAAGGACACGATAAAAGAATAAGACAAGATATGATTAAAGGGGATGTCCTCGGAGCACCATAAGATACATTCCACATGACCTGTCATCAACCTTCAAATCGCTGTACCGTGATACTATAACAATTACGACTTTCTGCTAAGAAAATTTGACTGAGCTTCGCCATGTCCTGTCTCTCAGAACTAAAAATAATGGAGAAAAAAATGCATGCAAAGGGAAGAATATGCATCATATATGATACATGTTTCTCGAACTTTTACAAGTAGAGTTCAAAAGATGACGATACAACTATATACCAAGTTATAATCTGGACTTATTTATCGATTAATCAATTATAGCCACATGGCTGTTAAATATGCGTATTTTATATTTTTGGACTATACATATGAATCTTTTATTATTTCAAAAAATTATGGCTTTATTATCTTAAACATAATGATTAAACTTGTTCCTTTGAGTACATAGCAGAAATTTTCCCTGACTAATTAATAATTGTTTGATTTCAAATTGAATATGCTCCAATAAATTACAATCAGGGTATAAGGAAAGTAAGAGCAGGAGTTTGTTATCATAACTTTAAGCACTCAAATATTGCTCCAAAATAAAGATCACCATTTTGAAAACGTCTAATTTTCCTAATAAAAGGACATGTTTGGTATTATCATTCCGATATAAATACCTCAGAAATGCGTAGTAGAAGCTAGGATTGTATAGTCACAGTCACACAGGGCACTGTTGTGGCAGGTCTACGGAAGTAGGCACTGTTTCCTCCACTAAACCACTAATTTCTTTTCGACAAAAAAGCTATGCAGTTGTTGAAGTTATATAATTGATTTACCCTATGAAGACATTATACCGATCAAAGCAAGCATAGGTATACCTTCTCCTATCTTGCTCTGTAGACAATATCTATAGTACTACATGATAAAAATACCTTTCATATGGGAACAACTTTTACTATTCCTTGCTCGACATTACCTCGATGCACCGTTTTTCAGTAATACGTTACATAGAGCAAGCTCGTCACTTTGAAAATTAAACGCTGTACAAACAGGTCCATATGAAATTTAGTACAAGTGTTTCTCCGATTAATAGGCAGGACCAGAGACTGGCTCGCTGTGACTATGCCATTCTTCAAAATTACAGATAATTATCATGTATATATTATGTGCATCTAATGAAACTCACCTGGTAAAGAACCTGTACAGTAATTGAGACGAGTATGATATATTGTTTAGTGCATACCTGGCTTACTTCTCACTCACTAACCAATCAAGAGTAGTTACTTGTGACTTCGACTTCTAGATCGATGGCGACGCCGGTTGTGATGACTCGAGCTTCGATGATCACGACTTCCTGAAAGTTAAACGGATTTTTGAATAGTTCAAATTTTGCTATGGTGCATTATTTATTTACCTTTATCTCGAGCATGACGTCGGTGATCATCATCTCGATGTCTGTCATGTTTGTCTCTTGATCTGCTTCTACTTCTGTGTCCTGAATTTCTGCACATAATTAGCAATATGAAATTATCATACCTTAATAATTTAATGTAATAAATTAACATGTGAATAGCTATGATACCTGTGACTGCCTGAGTCATGTCTGCCTTTATCATCATCACGCCTACGACGTTTATCTCTTTCTCTATCCCTATCCCTATCATCTCTTCTTCGCCTATCAAGTTCTTCATTTGCACGTGCTCTTTGTTTTCTATCCTCTTCCCTCCTTTGCTCCTTTTCATCTCTGGCTTTTTCACGTTTACTCTACAAAGTTATTTTTATAGTAATTATCATTTCAAGCTATCAGAGAATGTATACAAAATATATTTCTTAAAAGTTATGAGTTACCATAATTTCTTGAAGTGCGCTCTTTAACCTAGCATAGCCAACATGTTGTTTACCCATTAGGTGATCATCAATTCGTTGTTGAGCATCACCAACAATAAGAAATGCACCACATACATCACATACCTCCATCTGTTTTTCTTGTGCAGCAGCTAATTCAGCAGTCTAAGATAAACGAAATTTTTAGCTTTTACTGTTCTTTATTATGATACTTTATACAATGTATTATAATATTTACCTGATTGTAATGACTATTATCATTAGACTTCCTTAACGTTTCGCGTTCTTCTTTTAATTGATCGCATAGTCTCATTAGGCCTTGAGCCTGTTCCACATTGCCTTGTATTCCACTTTGCTCTGCTTCTTCTACTAGTTTATTGATTTTTTCAGTTAAAAGTGCAATTTGTTCTTCATTTCTTTGAGTTTGTGCTGGTGTCAAGGTAGGCTAAATAAATAATAATTTATAGATTTTTATCATTACAAACACAGGGCACTCTACAAAATGAATCTTTAAAATTAATTTACCGCTTCTGTTCTTCCAATAAGGGCTAATCGTTGTTTTCCCTTTATTATTTTTCTTTCAACTTCATTCAACATGCTTTGACAAAATCTAATAAATTCATCCTCGTATTGTTGTTTTCGATACGAGTAAGGAGCTTTTTCGAATAACTCTCTAGCTTCGTCATCATGCACTCGAGAACACGCACCCAAATCAGCTCTCGTATTAACGAATAAATCATGAGGGCAAAATTTAACTAAATACAATTTACAAAACTGTAATGAAAAATAAGAATGAAAATTATGACGAAATATCAATACTTCAAAACTCCAACTTTTCAAATAACTATGTTGAAATATCAACATTTTCGAGTACTTACCTCAGGATCTTCCCAATTAAGTTCTTTGGGTTTTTCATTGGGAAGAACATTTCTATTCCTTCCCATAAGCTCGTCGAGCAGAGCAGCAGCAGCAGCAGCAGCCATGTTCCAAAATTCTTGATTGAATGTCGGTTATTAATGGTATACGAAAATATACCGATAATTTTTATGTAAACACTATGAAACCTACGTAGTTTGTTCGCGCTTTACGAGTAGGATTTAATAAATGATGGAACTGTGTAAAGTCACTCGAACAAGAAAAACACACAGGGACATTAAGTGAATCAAACGAAGTGTTAATACTTTGATTCTAACCCCGAACTCCTTTTTACTTTAGAAGGCGGTAGTGTAGCAAACAATATGGCGAAACTTACAGAAAGTATATACATATGTGAAAGCGAACAAGAGAAAATCCAAATTTTCACTCGTTCAATTCAATAAACAATGTATATTAAACAAATCCTAACTTGTTTTATATTTCCTTCAGCTGTTTGTTCTTTATTTATTTATTGCAAGTATCCTGAAAAATTAAAAAAGAAACTCTATACAATAAAGCGCAACATAAGTTGCGCTATGACGTTCTGACAATCTTTGTTACTACTTGATATAATATGAAACATCAATGTCTCTTTTTAACAGTATGATATATATACAGGGTGGTTGGTAACTGGTGGTACAAGCGGAAAGGGGGTGATTCTACGCGAAAAAAGAAGTCGAAAATATAGAATAAAAATTTCTTTTTTAAATTTGTTTTTTTAAATTTTTCCATCGAGACAACGATCTACAATGAGATCCGTTATAACGTACTGCACGTGTACCGAGCGAAAATTCAAAGTCAATTTTCTCGAAAACAAAGCCTCAAACGAAAAATTTTTATTCTATATTTTCGACTTCTTTTTTAACGTAGAATCACCCCCTTTCTGCTCGTACCACCAGTTACCAACCACCCTGTATATATATATAATGTAATATATATATATATAATAATACATAATATATACATATAATAATACATATATATATATATATATATATATATATATATATATACATCTAAGTTTATTATCATTTTTCTTATAAGAATAAAAAATAATTTCATTATTCAATTATATCTGATACATATGCATGACTTAATTTTTCTATATATTTTATACCATACATAACTCGTTTAAACAGATATTTCTCCGCGCACATAACCTTAAGCGCGTCTTATATAAATTTTGCTTTCTTGTTTTTGGGATTCTCAGCACGCATTTCAAAAATATTCATAATAGCAGCATTCTAAAGTAACAAGTGTTATTAAAGATAACGTAATAACAATTTATTGGTTATCACTGTTAAACTAATGTTGAATATACATATATTAGCATGTTTGCAATATCCATAAATATAATTTCATATCTAATTCAGCATACCAATTATAAATCCGGTTATCAATCGTTCTCAATCTAAAAATAATTGTCAGATTTCTACAGAGTAAGAGTACGAAATGCTAGAAACGATTTATATATTATACAATTAATTCATAGAACTATAACTATACTTTATTCGAATAAATATAATAATTACTCCAGAGTGTGCTTTTATCTTTTCTTTGTAATTTCAACGAAAGATGTATGATGACACCAGATGTGATATAATTAACGACAGAAATGTGACGATGATTGCGACGATGGATGATAATTATCAAAGGAATGCCGATTGAATTTATTCGTACTCTTCGTCATCGGGTCGTACTTGAGGGAATCTTCTCACAGGCTGGTGTTGAGGTTGCGGGCGTCTATGTTGAAGAGGAATGTTCACTTCCTCGGGACTGCGGAAAACTTGGTTCACGGGTAAACGAAATTGAGGAAGACCCGTTGGTTGTGGACGTGCTGACGGTGGAATACTGTTCAACGTAGGTTGGGGACTCGCATACACCTATAGATACATATCTCACATTTTTATCTCCTTTTACTTTACATTTCAAAGTAGTAGCATGTAAATAAAATCTTACAGGTGGAGTAGGGCGGCGAATAGGTGCAGAAGGAGTAATCTGATAGTCACCAGCCTCGCGCTCGTCCGGGTGAATGTCTGTCGGGAAGTATCTTTCGCTGTATCTCAAGGTTACGTTAGGTTTGTTCTCAGCTTCAGCCAAGTTCAATGGTTTGTAAAGGTACTCGTTGACGAAATGGTACTGCGAACTCTTTTTGCAATTGATGTCTCCACTCGGAGGCATGCAAATTAGATGAACCTGTAACAGAGATCTGTAACTATCTCGAGGTTTAAGGAGAGAAAGGAGTTTCGTGGGATAGTTAACGCCGCGTACATTTTTATTTGCATCTCTGCTATCGAGAGAAGGAACGCGAGTAGATTATCCCGGAAACGCATAACGGCGTACTGGTATCGGGCGATTGAACGTGCGATTTATGATTGGCCTTACCCACCTGCTTGTCCGGGTACAGAAAACCGGAAGAGGTATGGTGAAAACGCGCGCCAAAGCATGAGAGAAGTGAAATTTGCTTATCAGTGATATTCAAACCTGGCTGTTTGCACGATCACGGGAATTTTATATTCGTCAACGTTTTCACTTGCAGCAGCTCAGATTACGCATAAAAGGTCACTATTCGTGTAATTACGGAATATAACAGGTGTGGAAAGTGTCTCGCATTCTTGCGTTGAATACGGAGAGTAGATCTATTTAAAGATTGTGTCTGCTGAAAATTACCTGATGGAATGTAAATCCTTCGGGGCAGATCCAAGAGTGTTTCGCGTTGTCTTGACAATAGTGGAAGACTTCGCAATTAAGATCTTCATCGGCATAATAGCCCGTTTGCTTGTTCACACAATCGAATTTACTTTGTGGTAAAAGAAGAGTCAAACGATCGGGCTCTTCTTTCTCTTCCAATTCTTCAGCTTCCTTTAAGTTTAGAATACAATTTGAAGCATTATACATGTTTTAATGCGAACAAAGTAGCTACTAAACCATTTATGTAAGACATTTCATTTCTCTGTTGTATTCTTTGAAAGATAGTAGCTAAGATCTTTCTTAAAATTAGCTCAACGATTTACTACAAAATTATTATTTAATTTCAATAGTCGTTCTGGGATGGCAACGAAATACGTAATTATTGGAAATCACAGACAAAACAAAAATGCTTTACTTCTTCAAGAACATTTCTTTCTTTTCATCTTAATGACTGACTATTACATAAGCTTATTGAGTGGAACTGCAAACAATGGATGCAAGAATTTCTTAGACTACTTTCACTTATTGTGAGATACAAAAGCGTAACAGTTTCACCTGTACATTGATATTCCCCAAAATTTTTTAAATGACAACTGTATAATTTGCTTTGAATGGATATTAAAGAAATATAATTACCCGAGCATTTTGTGGTTGTCCACCACGAAGAATACCACTACGTGGTGGTCCACTCACTCTGATAGCTGCCTGATCGAGAGGTGGGCCCGATGGTTTACGGTATAGCTATAAAAGAATAATGCTCACAAATGAAAAGTACCTGTATTTATATTCATGAATGAAGAGCAATCAAACTCATCTTGTGCTTCTTGGATCATTCATGAAAGTATGCGTTCTTTTTACACGGTTATGCATGGTAATATATAAAGGTACGCGAGTCAATACGTTAAAGCAATTGAAAGTAACTTATTTTTACGTAAGTTGTTACGTAACATGTAGCGACAGGCGCAATATTATATGACGTAACTGTTTTCGTTGCAAGTAATAATTTTAATTTTATACATGTTTATAATTAGATAAAAGTAACTAATCGTTGTCATATTTATAATTAAATAAAAGTAACAATCGTTGTCATAACATCAGAAATATCTAGTTTCTCTCCTAAAAAAAAGAAAAAATATTATTATTTCGGAATAGTCATCGCAGTTCTTTATCTTCAGGATTGGTATCTTTAAAAGTTTGACAATTCATAACAAAATTCTCAAATTTCTACATGTCCTCGTTTCATATGAAGATTCATTATGAAGATTATAGAAGATATGAAGGGGAAAGATACGACAAGTCATATTTCTTATAAGAGCTAATTTGTACTTGTAATATTTTTCTCTTGTAATTTTCATATGTACAAAACCTAATGTATCGTGAATAAATTATAATTTTATTGCTTACAGGTGGTTGACTGCTGGGATTTCTGAAAGCAGGCGTCGGAGAAGGAGTAGGTGTTACAATGTTATCCTCGTAGCTGTTATCGCGGAAACCTTGACCAGCACTAAGGCCAGACGAATAGAGTGGCCCTAAACTGGATGATTTGCCGGGATAAGGCACTCTTGGTTCTAGATCGTAAGATCCCTGCGCTGCTGCAGTTGCAGCTAATGCCGCTAGACACAGCCAATACATTCTACAAATGGAAATCGTGAGAGTTCCGTTAAGTGATCCACGTCAGTTTTTCACTCTTCAGGATGACGCGTGTGATATATTTTTCGATATGTAGTACAGAGAGAAAATTTATCCCATTTGCTGCGAACATATGCAAGGGAAAGCGACCTTGGTTCTTGATGCCCTCCATAAAGCGTCATAGCCGAGCCGAAGTGAAAAGCAGCGATATTTCATTAGATTTACGTAAAGCTGATGTTCATCTCGCACGAAATTATTATCATCATCTATAAATTAATCGATCTCATTTATTACCTTGTAATCGCATCGCGTGCGACTGATTATTTTTCAACATCTTTTACGTAATTCTTTTTACGTTTGAATTGATTAATAACGACATTAGTAGCGGCGATCTTCCAATGTTTAATAATCAAATATATCATTACAATTTCACCCGCAGGTATGGATGTATTAGAAATGAAAAATGGTTGAAGGAGAGATAGGAACATAAATCATTGGTTAGAAAAGTGGTACATATCTGTTAACTTTTTAGCAGATTCATTCGCAGCTGACCGTCTGTAAATGTACTGAAATCATGCATGTCGATGACCTAAAATATTCGCGAGAAATGTAGTAAAATAACCTAATCGATAAATACACTTACTTACATACATATAAACGTATAAGTATACTTGTTCAAAGGAAACGAAGCTAGTTACTTTCTACATAAATATACTTTAACGAAATTATCAATATTTATCGTATTTATCAAACGTAGGAAGAGTTCATTAAACTTATCGATTTTTTGATGACAGCCTATTGTTTGTCTTGAAAGAAATACATCCGTTTACACTTCTACCGATAATGGTCGTGGAAAGCACCTTACTTTCTAAGTGCGTAAAACACGGATAGTGGTTTCACGATTCGTTGGAAACATCTCATTCGTAACGGTGATGACGATGTATCGCGAGAGATCCGGGGCTTTCGATAAATTTGAAAGGCTCGACTTACGAGAGTGAATCTTCCGACATCTCAGTGGTAATAATCTGTCAGTTGTTAAGAGAAATCTCTTGTACAGATGTGATAGATGCGAAAAGATATCACGGAGATTGATAAATTGAGAAATCAAAGCGATCTTTATATTTAACATATCAAATAAATTGTAATTGAGAAATAAAAATTGTAATAAATATCCCTCTACTCTTACTTCTCACAAATACCCTATTTCTTATAAAATAGGCTATTTTACAGGAAAGCATTTACAATACCAAAGTTTCGAACCGCTATGTGTTTCATACTCATTACTCTTGAATTAAAAACGCAATCCAGTACAGATACAACCGGATAAGTGATTTCAAATTTTATAATATCAGCGAAATAGTTACTTGCATAGATCACTGGTGAAAACTTCTTATTTTTTTTTTTTTTTTTTTTTTTGAGAAGGTAAACCCGAATGAAACGAGTATTGGAAAAGGTTTCCTGAGCCTGTTACAAAGATCAAACGTAACCTGCTTTTTCCTCGCTTAATACAACTTTTACGCAACCCGTTTCTCGTATGGGATCCCGGGTCATCGCGTAATTCCGTTGCGGTGATTTACTTGATTGACCAGTCCATTTAAAGAAACAAAGTGGTCAATAAGTAGCAACTACGGGGAACGGAAAAAATGTCGCTCTTAATGAGAATCTTGTCTTTACTAGGCGTAAGTCCGCGAACCGGCCGATCGTTAAAGAGTCAGTCGCAAACTTGGTTCGATCGGTAGCCCCGAGTGAAAGTGAGAGGGTTTGCGTGTAAAAATGGTACTATCCGGAGAAAAATGGGAACGTATCTGTCTAGAGCGTTGCAAATTATATTATGGTGTAAGAGTATGTATGCAGATCGCGAAACAATATCGTTCAAGGTACGCAGCTGGAAAGGACACCGATCGAGGATTCGATAGAACTTGATGTCAGGAATTCGATCGCCACCACTAATTTTTCATGTTGCGTTTCTATTTCAGTTTCTCCGATATCGTTGATCAAGAAATATCATAGAAACTTTCTCTACATGCTGGTACATGATCAAACGTAATTAACATATCTTAATAATTAGAGCAATTTTCAGAGATTACTTGGAACGTAATTGTGCGAATTTAGTTTCTTTTTTACTTGGATGTATTTATGGCAACGATTAGTTTCATTCAATGAAATCTCCTGTAATAAATCGCTGAACTTTCTCAAGGTTGACTGCTTTGAATTAAAAATGTAGATTCAGCATGATGGATCATATGATTTTTAATAGATATTAATTGAGATTGATTTACTTTTATAAGTGTGACTAATTTGCAATAAATGTGAGAAAATGGGAATGATCTAAGTTATTGTCGAAATTAATTTTAGGATTTTTTAAAAGAAGTATTTCTTGTATTTCAACGAAGTTATGCTTGAGACTGGAAGCTGATCCACGGGGGGTTCTCGAACCATATCAAAGAAAGCAATTGCATAATGAAAAAAGAGATAGTTGTCGGACAGCTACAAACGAGAGGAACGCGACGGTATAATATAATCAGTAGAGGGCATACGTAACTGGTCGGCCAATTGTCAGACTTGGACGTGTTCTCACGGAAATCTGGAGCAGATTTTATTTTTTTGGCGACATTTTTTTTTTGATTCAAAGTAGATCAAAGCTGCGGTCTTCAGAGTGCCAACTTTTTATTCTCGTATTCTATGCTCCAGAATTTTAAGATTATAAGAAGTCTTGAATAGTTTTATTTTTAATAAATATTATATAATGTAATAAAATGATATTATATAAGCTTAAAAATGTTTAAAATGAACTATCCTACTCTAGATTCTACGAATTAAGGATAATTGATAAAATAGTTCGATGTAATAACACATCGATCAACTAATGCGACTAAAATCTTTCATAAATTCCTAACTTGCAGTTCCTGATCGCCCTCGCACAACCGGTTTCCTTTCCCGTTTCCAGGGCACGTGCCATAATCTTTGCTCCGCCATGCATAACGACGATAATTTCGCAAAATTTTTCATAATATTTCCATAGACCTACCTACTGCAATACACATTGGTATTCGAATTTACTACGTTCAATATTGTTAAATATCATCCGGATTATTTATTCATCGTTAATCGTTCCAAATGATTATTCGCACGTTCAAAAAAGAAGAACATCAATGATACACAGATGAAAAGTGGAGAAATGATCATTGGATTTCCAATGGAAAACACTTGCACTGTTCTATTATTATTTGTCACTAATCCCACATTTTTTACTTCTTCCCCTTCTCAAATTTTTCGAAACGTACTTTTTACCCCACTTACCTGTCAACGACGGAGGTAGAGGAGTAACAGCACGATTGACAACACACGAGCTTTATCTTGGCCGGCCGGTTCTTCATTCTCTTATATAGCGTGTCTCGCTGAAAGTTACCTCCACCAAGTAATATCTGGGTTCGCTTTGGGGTAGTGGGAGACATTGGTCGATGTACATTGTAAATCGATGTGTTCTCCAAAATTTTTGGCCCACAAACGGTGATCTTAAACAGCGAAAAATGATCAATGTCATATCAATCCAATGAGCAAGATGAATTTGATGTAATGGTATAAAAGTATAACTGTGAATTATTCTAATTTTATTTTATCGGATTATATCGGATGATGCAGTGAAGCAGTCCTAATGATTTAATTAAGTGTAATGTTTAGCATGGGACATTTATAGGCAAATGCAATTTACCTTGGATTTAGATGATTTGGAACTAAATTAAACGTAGTCTTCTGAAATGGTGATTAATAGAAGAAGGCGTGGATGTTTACAGTGAAAAAGTTTTCATGTGCTGCGAACGGTAAAATAATTTCTTTGGCTTACTTTGAAGCTGAAATCTTTTCTCTCTGACTTTCCATTTTCATTTCAAGCATTAATAAGTTGTTTCGCGTGGCTTTATTCGCGGAACGCTAAATAGTTTCTTTTATCCATTCGTTCCTTTCGCCCACGCATTCCCAAAATGAATCTTGTAAAATGGATGAGATACATAGAGATCTTAATTAATGAAGTAGGATACGAAGTAGAATTTTGGATCATGTTTCATCATCGAAAAGCTTTACAAACGTGCTCTACTATGTCAAATTGTATTACATGATATATAGGATATAGATCGTAAAAATCGAATCGGAAATAATAGAAAGCTAATTACGTTAAACGTGGAATTTATATGTATATACGTAACGAAGCAGGTATTGTACTATGATATGTAATCGATTGCAGTTAAAGCACGATACCTATCTGGCAATTCAAGAAAGTGAAACAGAGCTGCGTCAAATCAGAAATTCTTAAGTGAAATTCCTTACGTTTTTTTCACACGAATGTCGAAAGCTATTGGAATTAAGAAAGAATAGATAAAGGTGAACATAATTATTGGCAATATTTGTATACCAATGGATGTGTTTTCATGGTTAATGAGATTTTAACGAAGCACCTGAAGAAAAAGCGGTTGATTGCACGGTTGGATGCAATTCTTACGTCACCGATAGCTACGGCCTTTTAATACTTCTTATTTTTATAGACACGAGAATTCACATCCGGTCGTTTCCGCAAAGTATTTTCAATAGCAATGGGGTCCCAACGAAATCAGGTGAAGTGGCTTTCTACCACGCACCACATGAAAATTTTCTTCCGATAGTAGGTCGCCGTATTTCGATGACTCAAATTTTACGCCGTTGCTAAAACTTTATTTGCATTCAATAAACGTGACTTTAATCTTTACGTGCATTAATGAACTGCTTATTATGATTTTATAAACTGTCGGAGCACATCGACAGGCTATTCTATATTCATTTATTAAGTTTCTATTGTCATTTAAAAATCTAAAAGTAACAAATGGTATAAGAATTTGAGACAAGAACTTGCGATAAATAATGATGAGCTAAAGTTGCTTTTTTGCGTATCACTGGCCTATTTGCGTGCATCTTTGTATCTTTTCGTATGCATGACATAGAAATACACACTTTAATTGCTTTTCACCTAAATCGTAAGCTGCACACTGTGTTACTGAAATGTCGAAAGTAGGTTGGTTTATTCGTACTTAATTTAATTGCCTTTCACGCAGAATCCATATCTTGATTACATCCATAAAAAGTTCTTGTATTCTTTCCTTTCTTCTTATGCGCTTATTCGCTTTTCAATTATTTTCTCAGTTTAATTTCTCGGGTACATTACATTCTAAGATACCAATTTTTAACTTAACGGTTCTAAAAAGTTAACGTTATATAATTATATGGATTTTGTAAATGGAGCCAGTGATTTTGACATGATCGTTGGATTGTACGTCAATCAATCGGTAAGCACCTGGGTGAACCGAAGAGGAGGGAGAACAAAATCAAAATTCACGCCCACTGAGAAACTTTCGATCTCTTTTCTTCGATTTCTTGACTCCTCGGCAGCGTGAATCGCTTCTCCCCCTTGAATTCAACGCGCTGCTTAGCATGTAATTTATTGAAATCGTATGGAAACAGATCGCGTGGACTTTCTTTCTTGCAGAGACGCCTATCGAAGGTCATTGTTTTCACTTGACGGAAATCGAGGAGTGATTCCTTTCGATTGATGCGATCGACGAGATCCCTCCAAGATTCGGCCGTCATTCACTTTCTTTGCCTCTCCTTGTTCTTCATACTGTAACTTTTCCTTTTCTCGTCAACGAAGTGTATAGTTTTCGGTATAGCTATACTTGTATACTTGCATGTGTATACTTGGCACATTTCACGTTCATAGACTTGATCCGAACATTATTTTTGTCACAATTCGTCAAAGTATACATGTTAACGAAGGTTTTGATATTTTTCTTGCTTAAATTCTAGTTCAAATGTGTCGCAATAATTCGTTCGATCGAGCAATTAGTATAGTGCTTGAAACTGCTCTTCGGCTGAAACAAGTTTCACCTACACGTTTCGTACCTACTATGTTCTTCATGGATAACATATCGAACAGTGAATTCTGTTCATTTCCAGTTACATATATGTATACTTCAAACCATGGTGCGTTCGTTCCTTAGAAAATTGACCTCGTCAAAGAGAATTGACTTTTTTCAGATATCAAACCGGTTTCTACTAACTGCAACTGAATTTAGATCGCCAAGTTAAAGAATAAAATGTTTTCCGTATATGAATGTACCGCACACCGTTATAGCTAAACAATGTATTAACTCCTCATTGTTCTCGATGAATCCCTCCTTTAGCCTTTTCATTGTACATCATCGAACATTTGATCTCAAATCTTCAACTTTCACGTTGCTGTCAGTTTAACTACACTTTTTCATGACAGAAATATCGAAAGAGTATCGACATAAATAACATTAATTAATAATTAAACAATTAATACGTAATGTAAAAATTTCTTATTAAATCTTGATTGAAATATTCTGATTAATGTGGTTTCAATGAGTAAATATAATATCGTTTATGACGATTGTATTATATCATAATCTTTCAATGAATAGCAAAAACGAATTTATCATTTATAGGGAGGCGTGGTACTGATAGAGTAACAGATATTTGGGTGCTCCGGCCGTATAAAAGCGTAAGAAATACTTTCACCAGCTGTCAGACCTGCAGGAGAAAGTGTGTTCGCCCTCCGTTCCGCCCCTGTAGTACGCAAATGGACCATTAAAGGGGAAAATGAGGAAAACGAGGAGAACAAGATGAAAATCGTAATTAGGCGGAAGGTGAACTTTAGTCTGCCAACTGCAGACATTTATTCGTTCTGTTTGGTTCTGTCAGTTTCTTCTTTAGATATCTTACATTGCAATAATTGCTAGTAGTTCAGGTGAATGACCGTCACCTTTATGTATAGACGGCATTCTTTCCATTCACGAGAATAACTTATGTTAACGTTCTGCGATATGCAAATACAAGGAATCAAAGTCTATAGCGCGCTACCTTGTTAATTTTGAAATTTATTCTTGAAGAGATATGTCTAAATTTCTTTTCTTTTTTTTGTCGTTGATTTCGAAAAGCATAATCTTTATAAAGACTCCAGGAGTGAGTAAGACTTGAAATGTAGCTAAAACACCTGAAATCAAAACTGAACATGTAAATAAATCAAAAACTCTTTTAAATATAATTTTCTTCGAAAAAATGAAATAATGTTTTATGATAAATATGCTACATAGAAAGAAGGATACAAAAAGAGATAAAAATAGAAAGATTACATAATGTTTATGTGCTGTAATTAGATGTTTACATAGTTGCATTAACTTTTATTAGTGTTTCCTGTTTTTACACAAGTACTACTTTTTATGTAATTGAGGAATAACTTTTAAAATATAATAGCAATATAAAATCATATAACACTGTTTTTCTTCAGTATCTACTGGTTATCTGTACAAATATTTAAATATAGAAATTGAAACAAAGTAAAAATTAGTAGTTTATACAATAAACAATCTAAACAATAAACTAGAATAGATGGAAGACGCAAGGAATTCATAATAATGCTTTTTCAACTACAAGTATGTACACATCGAACATTGCAGTAATAAATAACGTACATATTTTATTTCATATTTTAATATTTTATACAAAGGTTCCTACTTAATATTATTTATGATTTCATATTATCGTAAAAAATATTTTTAATAAAATAAGAATCAGTCATTTTTCAGTCAATGCTTTCAATGCCTCATCGATCAACGATGTACTGGAACTATTGGAAACAATAAGTGAATGTTTTCTACAATTTTGTTATATTACGCTATTCATTCATTGTCGATAGTGTAACATTTGCCAACAAATTTTCCATGATCACCATGCAAATATTTGTTGTTTGTCCATATCTTTTAATAAACAGTTAAATTGAACTAAATGTTATGTTATGCACGACATACAGAAACCAAAGACATACATTTTAAATAAACAGATATGGCAATAAGGTGTAAAATTTCTCTACATACATGATTAATTTTTGGACTCTGTATTATCGTTTGTTGGACCAGTCAACTGAGACTAGATTTGTATTTACAAATACAAATATATCGTAAAATTTTGGCAGTGAATCTAAACAAGTATGATGTAATAACATAATCCAGATGAATTTTTCACAACTTTCAATATATCAACAATGTATAGGAATATGTTAGTTAATGTTAATCACGCATCAACTTTGGTCACGTGGTTTCAGATGCTTTGCGGGATCGAATAGCTTTTTTATGTTTTACTGGTTCCATTACACTATCATTATCGGACATTGAAGAATCTCTTAACGTTTTCCGTCCGCGTCCCACGTTCCTTTCTTCATTTTCAGATCCAATAGATTCTCTGTTTGATTTCCGTCTTTGACGTTGTGGAATTTGATTGTGAACTTCCATAGCTTCACGAAGATGTTTTCGTTTTGCTTCCCAAAACATTTCTTGTCTTTGTGCAATTTCAGGATACCTATCGAATAAATTAGATTCAGCAAATAAAGTAAAAAAATTTGATATTTCTTACTTCTAAGATAAGGATTATCTTAATACCTTTCAATAAATTCTTTAGTAGGTGGAATGACTAAATGCCATCCTTTCTTAGGTTCGTGTACTGCTAAATTTGTAAATATTTCTTTAATTTCATCAACAGGCAATTTAATAACAGATGAAATTGTTTTTCGGTCTAGGAATTCGTGTTCCGTAAATGACAATAACTGAAATTGCGCAGTTGCTAGTATAATATTCTATATAAGCCGTTTTCATAAATTATTTAATAAACATAACACTTACGACATAATCCCTAGCTCTACACATGAGTTCAGCAGGAATACCATTGTGTGATGATATACTATCCTTTGGATACACAAGTTCACTACTTACGACCCAATTTCCCTGTACTAAAACTGCTACCTGTTGCAAATATTTTAAAACAGCTGTTGTTTCCTGATCTGCTGATAAAATTAACCTCAACTGTGCAAAGGATATTACTTTGGCTATAAAATAAATTTTTATCATTACTACATAGTAACCTAAAATAAATACAGATAGATCTTGAAGATACTAACCATCTTTCATGAGTATTTTAACTTGATCAAGAAGAGGTAAAGTTCTAATATAATTGAGAGATGTAGTTGGATTAGCAATATCTGATTTCGATTCATCTTTTATTCGTGGTGCTAACAGATCTAAATATTGTTCAGTTGATATATTCAATGTATTTACAGTTTCATCAGTAGCAGAACAAAACATTTCTAAACGTGTAAGCTGAAAATATATATCTTCAATAAATGTCTAATATAATATTTCAGTAATAAATTCAACTAAAGATAAAATATTAACCTCTGCCTGAGCGCCATTTACTGGAACATAATTTGTACGAATCCATCTTTCTTCTAAACTTTTTTTGGTATAATGCTGAAAAGATTGCTCTTGTATTTTTTTCATAAACTCAGGCTTTTGTCTAGCAAAGGTTACATTGACTTGTTTTGGACCTTCGTCTTCCTCTTCATAATCTATATATATTAAAGATTACCATTATTAAGAAAATATTTCAATCAAATTAAATTAAACCGATAGAATCTTAATCAGATGTCACCTTCACCCATATTTTTGGCATCATCTTTTATACGTTTATCACTTTTATCTAGATAGTTAAACTCTGGGCGCAACTGAATTATTCCTTTTAATGGTGTTATATGTAATTCTCCATCTTGGAAAATACCAATTCCATAATTAGAACAGTTTGGTAATGCACGAGAAGACTGTAATACTGTTTTATCCATAAGATTACTGTAATATAAAATTTATAATATATAATACATCTAAGGTAGATAAATTATTTATTTATATATCTGGATTCTTTAAAATACCTGTCAAATGCCTTTTCATCATCTTCTTGATCAATACTTGTATCCCCGTCAGCATTTATTGCAATTTGTTCGCCTTTACTTTGATCATAATTGACACTATGTGTATCTATTGCTACTTCTATGAGCACTTCTTGATTCTCTGGCTTTATTGAAGTTTTTAAGAAAGTGGTATTGTCATAACCTTCCCCAGAAGGACGGACGGGATATTGAAAAATAAATAATTTATCTGCGAGTGTTTTTGAAAGAAACACTGGAATCTGGAAGGAATCCAAAAATGTTGTATTTCATCTTCAATTTTTCTTTTACTTCGTATGATTACTTAATTTAAAAAATGTAATTATTATTCATGCATTATTTTTAAGGATTTATTTAAAATAAAAATTTTTCATGCAGCAATAAAATATTTACGAGTGTGTAACACAAATTTACTTCAGTGTAATTAAAATATAAACATTATCATTGTAAAATCACACTATTAAGTTATAAAATTAGTTTATATAAAATAAATATCATAACAATTTAAGCAAGGAACATAACCTAAACATAACCTAAAAATTAAATAACTGGAAAGAAAATAAAAATTCGCTTACAAACCTCTTTAACCACTGGGTCATTCTCATTTTCCATCTTACTAGTACTACACATTTAAACACGATTATTTGGAACTTATTCCTTAATACTACCAGAGAGAAAATACTTGGATATCACCTAAACGACCTCTAATACAAACACTTGATTTCTGTTATTCTGTTACGTCTTTGAAGTAGATAATTGAGATAAAATATATGTAGATGAAATGTATATCTGGTGAAAAAGATATAATGAAGTTGCGTCGTACACAATGCGTTAGAAGCACGTTGATTCTTAGAATGCAAAAATGATTTATGAATTGATATGACAAATTCTTTCAAACCAATATATGTAAAAATGTACACTGTGTGAAAAATAGCGAAGTGTATTTCTGAAATTTGTTTTCTAGATTATATGCTTAATAGATGTTTGCAAATTACTTTACCACTTACTACTCACTATATCCTTCCTTACCAACAGTACTTGTTAGATACTAACCCTGATACTAGAAAACGATATAATAAAATGCAAAATTTACATGAATTTTCTGCCATAACTTACTGTCGCATAAAATTATATTTATGCATAGTAAATAATGTATAATATCAAATCACCTAAGCTTTATATATATTTTTATCTAAGTTTTCTATCTATACAGGTTTGTATTTTATCATTGTTACCAATGCAGCTGAATTTGTCAAGTTGCTGTCAGATACTAGTCTCTGTTGAAAAACATTGTAAATTTAATATTTGTAAATTTAAGTTTAATTTGATTTGTAACGATATATGTATTTAATTTAAAAATGAATTATAACAAAATATGCAGTAAATTATAAAACTACTAATTTAAAGTTGAATGAAACTTTTGTTGAAGCTATCATTGTAAAGGTACATTACAGATTCACATCAATAACATAATTAAAGTACTTATATTTTAATGTGTAACATAATACATTATGTTTTATTATATTATGGATTAGGCTTCAAATTGTGAAGCATAATTATAATGTGTATTTAATTGTAGTAAAGTGAACAGTTTTACATAGACTGATAAAAATGACATCAATGTTTGATCAGTATGAACAAGCATCTCAAAGATCAAAACAAGTATATACACCACCAATTCGTCCAGATATAGTAAGTTTATATGTAATATAAACTTTTTAAACATATATATAACATATATATTATATATATATGTATTATATATATATATACAAATACTTTTTAAATTTTCATTTAATATTTCTTTCTTTATGCTTTTAGAGTACTGCTGGATTTATCCAAATGAAATTTCTAGATGATGGCCCAATTTTTATTAAACAAAAAGTTAACTTTTTACCACCGGACAAAATTTTACATCTTGTTGTTAACAATAATATCATTGTTATTGCCATGGCTAATAATCTCCTCTTACGTATTGACATGAAACATCCAGATTCACCTGAAGGTACTTCTTCCTTAATGAATCATAATATAAAACATAAGATATACGTAACATGTTTTTTTTCCAGAGATTGATATATCTAAATATGCAATGAATATGGAAATGTCAAGAATGTTCCTTGATCCTTTAGGTAATCACTTGTTGATATCTCTAGTTCCAAAATCTCAAGATCCTCCTAACCCTCCCCCTGAATTATTTTATTTACACAGAAAAACAACAAAATTAAAACAGGTAAATACGATGAATAAATATAACTAATATAATTAATTAAATATATGTAATATAACTTATATTAATTTATAGAAATATAAATATTGTTATAAAAAAATATAGCTTTCAAGATTTGTTTATTTAAGGCAGGTAAATTCAAAGGACATGAGATTACTGCCATTGGATGGAACTTTTCAAATTCTTCCGAAACTACTACAGGTCCAATTCTCTTAGGAACTTCAAAAGGCCTCATTTTTGAAACAGAAATTGGTTTAGATGGTGATAAAATATTTAATACAAGCCTGGAACAATATTGGCGTCAGGTATAAATAAAATACATAAATGAAATTTTAATGTCATTGCCAATAAACATTATCATTTCATAATAATAAAAGAGTTACCCTTATATCATTATTCATTGTGTCCAAAGCTTCCTAACTATTTACCTCTTTATGGTGCTAAAGAGGTAGAAGGATTGGTGAGTTAGAAATTATATTTTCTGCATGTGCAAAACAACTGTATGCTAAAAACACAAAGATATTTTTGAGCTCCTGAAAATAATGTAATGGAGCATTATATTTATACAAAATTACGGTCTCTTAATCATTTTAATCTGTGCTTATTATTTCTGCTATTTTCATATCATAATCATACTTTATCATGGTATACCATCGTATTGCATTATATTGATATATAATCAATATTTAATTACTTATTTTAGGTATTTGATATAGGGAAAGATAGTAAACCACCAATTACTGGTTTGGAGTTTCATAAAATACCAAATACTGACAAATATGTGATTATTGTTACTACTCTTATGCGAATTTATCAATATATTGGAGCAGTACAAAATCCAGAAGAAAAACCTTTATTACAACAAATTTTTAACAAATATTTGAATGTACAAGGTAAATTTTACTTCATTAAGTTATTTTACGATTATAATCAAACCAATATTTTTACAGAGAGCTTCAATGAAGTAATAAATAATTTGCCTTATTCTAAAATTCAATTTTATTATCCTTCACTTGGTATATTACCAAAATCGTTTGGTTGGTTAACCGAACCTGGTATATTTTATGCTCAGGTAATAATTTCATTGTTATTTACTATATTTTCTTGTAATTTTTAAATTATTCCTATTATTTTCCTGTAATTTAATATATATTTTCCTGTAAAACTTCTTTTATAACTTCCATTTATTTAGATTGATCCAAAAATAGATCCAAAAAGTGTGTTAACAAATCAACAAATGTTAATTTGTCCTGAGGCAAGTCTAATGGGGATCAATACCTCACAAACAAGTACTCCACCATTATCTTTTGTTTTAACAGAATTTCATGCCTTATTACTTTATACAGACCGTGTAAAAGGCATGTCGCTTTTGAATCAGGATTTGATATTCGAAGACATTTATAATGATGTATGTGGAGAATGAATTACGATTATAACAAGATCTGTAATTATTATGTTTGAATAGTATCATTAGGAAGAAAATTTCAACTTTTAGGCAGTGGGAGGATTACTTAATATTACTAAAGATTATGCAACACGTTCCATATGGGCTTATAGTGAAAGAGCAGTATTTAAATATAAAGTTAATAAAGAAGATAGAAATGTTTGGCAGGTAAAACTACTATATTTAGTATCAATTAATGGTATACATTAATAGATACATATATTATTTTTAAATAGATCTACGTTGATAAAGGTGAATTTGAACTTGCGAAACAATATTGTAAAGATAATCCAGCACATATAGATCAAGTGCTTGTAAAGCAAGCAGAAATGCTTTTTAAGAATAAGGAATATGAAAAAAGTGCTCTCATCTATGCAGATACTCATTCGTCATTTGAAGTAATTTCCTTAAAATTTCTACAGGAATGGCAAATAGACGCTTTAAAGACATTTCTTAAAAAGGTATTATATTTGTTACTTTAAGTTTTCTAAATTTAAATACTTGAAATAATTTAATCTTATATGTACCTAGAAACTTGAAGGATTAAAAACACAAGATAAAACGCAAATAACCATGATTGTTGTATGGGTAATTGAACTATTTATGAATCAAATGGGTGTATTACGGAGTAACAATACATCATATTTACATGATCCACAATATCTAGAATTACAAAAACAATTTGATAGCTTTCTTGCAATACCAAAAGTTGAGGTATTAATAATATCATTAATAAGTATGGTATTATCCAAAAAAGTTTGGCATAGAAAAGTTTATTTTAATTTCAGGAATGTATAAAAAGAAATCGTAGCACTATATATGATTTAATGGCAAGTCATGGTGATAAAGACAATCTTATTCGTTTAACTATAATGCATTGCAACTATGAAGAAGTGATACGTCAGCATTTATATAAAAATAATTATTTAGATGCTCTTGAAGTTCTGAAAAGCCAAAATAATAAAGAGCTATTTTATCAGTTTGCTGGTATTCTTTTACAAGAATTACCACGTCCTGCAATGACTGCTCTAATATCACAGGGATCTTTATTAAAGCCATCTAAGCTTCTACCAGCTTTAGTATCTTGTAATAGTGATGAAAAACATGTAAGATATTTATTCTTTTATTACATCTGGATTTTAGTGTTTATAACAATTAACTAATGTTTGTTATTATAGGCAAAAGAAGTAATCAGATACTTAGAATTTTGCGTTTATAAACAAAGTTGTCAAGAACAGGCAATTCACAATTTTCTATTATCTTTATATGCTCGTTATAAACGAGACGAAGTAATGCGTTATATTAGCTCGCAAGGTAATTTTTCAGACTATACTTTCATTAAAATTGTAATTTAATAATATATTTAATGGGATGTTTATAAATTTACTTTAGGTCAAGATATAAATATGGTACATTATGATGTGCATTATGCATTACGATTGTGCCAAGAGGTTGGCTTAACAGAAGCTTGTGTACAGTTGTCTGCTTTGCTTGGGTTGTGGACAACAGCAGTTGATTTAGCTTTAACAATTAATGTTGATCTTGCTAAACAAATAGCTGCTATGCCCTCCGATCATGATGATGAATTAAGGAAAAAGTTATGGTTGAAAATTGGTAATTAGAAATATAAATTTTTAATTTTATACTTTATTCCAATTCTAACATACTGTGATTCTAGCTGAACACGTAGTTCGAGAAAAAGATGACATACAGCAAGCAATGGAATTTTTGCAGCATTGCGATATAGTCAGAATAGAAGATATATTACCTTTCTTTTCAGATTTTGTTACTATAGATCACTTTAAGGATGCGATTTGCAATTCATTGCAGGTAAAATAATTTTTCAGATAGCATGTATAATAGTGTCATTACATCCGTTGATGTTAGCTGACTAATAATAAGTATATTTAACAAGCTAAGAGTAGTAGAGTAGTAGAGTTTTACAAAATTTCGAGTGTCTTTCTTTCCCACTGAATGTCAATGAACTAAGTGAGACGAAATACGTAACTTGTCGCCGAAGATTTAACGTAGCTAACACGACATTACAAATATCGATCAAATAGTGTTTATTTTAATTGTATTTGACAGGAATATAACCAACATATTCAAGATTTAAAAGAAGAAATGCAAGAAGCAACAAAAGCAGCAGAACTTATTAGGAAAGATATACAAGAGTTCAGAACGAGGTAAATCGATAAATAATAATAGATTATTTAATGATGTGATATCATTATATCATTATGACATTATTACATTTTTTTAGGTGCACATTTATAAATACAAAAGATACATGTAATACTTGTGGTGTTCAATTACTACTACGACCTTTTTATGTATTTCCATGTGGACACAGATTTCATAGTGATTGCCTTGTAGCTGCATTAACACCTATGTTGTCAATGGATCAGAGAACGAAGCTAGCTGATCTTCAAAGACAACTCACTGCTCTTTCAAATAGACCTGAAGATACTAGATCAGTCAGATCTGTATCTTTATCTACAAAAGATCAAATCAAGGCTGACATTGATGACTTAATAGCATCTGAATGTTTATATTGTGGTGAACTAATGATAGAGTGAGTTATATTTTTTTAGTTTATGTCGATATATATATGTAACTATTTTAAAAAACGGTAAACTAAAATAATGAAACTTATGTTACAGGTCTATAGATAAACCATTTATTGAAGAAGAGGACTATGAGAGAGTGATGAAAGAATGGATATGAGTTATATGAAATATTGCTGATTTTGAAAATATTTTTAAATGCATACATATGTTTTATATTACATTTATATATCAAGATGATCATTTGTGATAAATAGATTATGTATTATACTTTATTAATTGTGAAAATTATTTATTTTATAAATGCATTAAAAATTGTAATCTAAAGCTCGAATATAATCTTAAAATAATATAGATTATGTATTTCACGATTTTGTATGCATCAGCTTATATGTATACAGAAATATAAATATCTATAATGTGTTAAACTATATTGAAAAATACTAATTTTAAATATATTCGGTATATATTATATTAGCTGTAATTTAATTCAGTTCTAAATACTTTTCTGCATCCTTATTTCGTTTACTCACGGCTCTATTCCCGTAAATATAATACCGTAATGGTTTATTTGTCCATTCTTCTCCATAGTTATCTATTCCTATTCTACGACATTTAACAATATTGAATTTCTCTATTTCAGCATTTTCGATCCATAAACCTTTCCAAGAACACAAGGAATATTTACTATGATTTTTATGCAGCTGGAACGCCATACATAACTTTGATGGGCCATTACATAATTCATGTTCCTTTAAATCTTTTAATAACTTTTTAGATGCACTCGATGATCTCTTTGAAGTTCGTTGATTAGTCATATACCCAATACCTTCTAAGGGTTCGACTGCTCTTATTAAAACAGCACACCCTTCACCTAAAATCTTACCAGGATATTTCTTTATTGAAGAATATGAAATACAAAAGATGGAAAGTGTTAAATAGTATATGCATGTTCTTCAGATTTAATATCTCTATGACTAACACTAGAACTTCCTAATACATAATATCTCCACACTTTCTCTTTATTATTGTTTGAATCATCAGAATTTGCTGCTACAATAGTAGTTGATTTTATATAAGGATCATATTCTATCCACAAATCACTACATTCATAAATCTTTTTCTGGTTGAAGATATCTTCATCAATAACAAAAGCTGTACAAATTTTGGTTGGGTTGTTACAAAGTTCATACTTTTTAAAATTTTGAACATTTTTTACTATTTCCTTTTCTTTTTTATTTTCTTTTGTCTGCATATTTCTTAATAATTCCATATAATCAAGGCCAAGCATAGGTTCTACTGCTTTTATTAATACATGCGCTCCTGACTCTAAATATTTTTTTGTAAAATACTACATTCTGTATCTAATTCTTTTACTTTTAATACTTTTTTATTTTTCACTCACCTTGACTAGATATGTTGAAACAATGATACATTCCATATGTCATATATATATATATAGTACCAGGTGGCATATACATTGGTATATTACGAGGAGTAACTTTATTTTGATAAGTATGTGATGCTTTATCAATTACTCCTAAATATCCTTCTGTTTCAACAATTCTACCTTTTAAAATAGTACCATTTTCTAGGCAGCGAACTAGTACTTTTCCTGAATATATAAACATACATTAATACTGCATACTTGTATGTATATTGTATAAGCTGAATAGTTAAGAGAACTAGATAATTTGCAATATTACCTAATAAATTTTGTGCTAATTCTTCACAAGGACAATCGAAAAATGAATATGGCAATCTATTTGAACATATTTTTTTTTCCCATGCAGTCAATGGTGGATCTTCCAATTGTTTTAATTCTTCTTTCATCATTTTAAGGTCTACCACTGCTCTAGGTTTACTTTTTGGAGGAGGTATATTTGGTTGAAGTTCTTTGTCAATCCCTTTACTCCCTAGATGTATACATCATGTAAAAGTATACATTAAATATAATATGTAGCTATTGTTTTAAAGACACCTACTATCTCTCAAACTTTTAAAGTTGAGTTTATTTGTTTGTTTCTGTTCCAGATTCTGAACATTTTCTACTGGTGGTTTCAATGTTTCTGCTGTGTTAGATAGTTCTTTATCTTTAAAATTTTTATTTTGCACCACTGAATTCTCTTCCACATCCTAATAAAAATGTTCATTTTACATATGAGAATGTTACAAAAGAAAGTTACATTATTGTTATAGAATTTATATTGTTCTTAATAAAAGCAGTTATAAATACATATAGAAGAAAAAAAATCAGCAATTTGTTTAAAAAAAGTAATTATAATATTTTTTAAAAATTAAATATTAATAGTAAACCTTTGATTTGGTTTTCATTTCATCTGTGTCGATATCATCAATGTTTTTTTCTTCGACAGAATGTGTCTTTAAAGTTGATCGTGTTCTCTTCATTAGTGTAATACAAGTCGTGAAACGAACAGCTATAAAACTGTTAAACGTTTGTCGACTAATAGTCTCTACGAAAAATAACATAAATTACAACATGTTTCTTAACATTACCAGATTAGATTGGAGTTAGGTTGGGGTTAGGTTTGACCGGTTGATGAAAACTGTTAAAATTTAAAATTCAAATGCAATGAAGTTTTCCCGCAAAATATAAACGTCAAATATCAATGTTGCCACTATAAAAATATAGTGAGATCATTTTTATTCGTGCTATGTATTGGGTTTATTCTTTGAAACGTGTTAAAAAAGAAGCACTACTTTTTCCTTTTGAAAAGAGGTACGATGAATTTTTTTACATTTCTGCATGAGAATATGTGCTCTTTATAACGAATTAATTAATACATACGATTGTTTAGTATTCCACGATTGACGAGGGTTTTTAGATTGGATATTACAGGCAACATCTACATTCGATTGAAGAATAATGTCAGGTACGATAAGAAATTAAAATTTACTCTTTTAATTAATTACAGGCTAATTGTACGAAGATGCTACGGATATTATTATGGATACACATTCGATTGTTTTTGATAGGAATTGTTTTTAATTCGAGTGAAATCATAGATTGCTTCTTATTTCTTTGAAGTTTACTTTTCTTGTATTTGTCGTAATAAAGTAAAATACGAGGCAGCTGTGTTGAATACCTAAAATCAAACTTTTTGAATTTTCACTTCTTTATTTTCTAATCTTGTAAGAATTGATGTTTTCTCCCGCGTAAAAATATTACTTTTTATATACAACACAGTTCGATATTTCGATTAAAGTACTCACAGTCGTTAATGTATGGATAGACAACGTTCGGAAAGTTAATGCTGAAATACTGCAATATTGTTGTGCCCTAACAATCATAAGGCACAGGTGTCGCTGATACATTGACGGTAGATTGTACCACGGTATGTTGAAATAAGCAACCTGCCCAACTTCTTGATTTTCTTGGATAAGAATTTCACCGGGCCAGCACCATAAAAGTAGTTGTACCGTCACGGAAATAAAATACGATGTGCATTTCAGTATATCAGTAATTTCTGCTTCGTTATCGAGCATTGCATATCCACTCAAACAAACTTCTATTCCGCTCGTAAGAATTTGCATGAAAATAATGGGTGTGAACAAATTATTCACATCATTTACCACACTGTGTAAAAGTAGTAGTATTGTCAAAGACAAATTGGATAGGACGCGGTATGATTTAACGGTAATAAAAAATATCAATAGAAAAAAATTGATTAATAAAATTGCAAATACAACGGGATCAGAAGTAGGAAAATATTTACTGTATCATTCGTTGATGATGGCGAATGCATCTCATTAGTTCTATCTTTATCTTTCGCGTATAATTTGGGTTACAATTTATTTCAGTTCCTATATTACTAATCCAGGTATTGATTAGTTTAAATTGAGCAGACACGTGCAAAATCGTGGTCATAAATGAGGCATCCAAACCACAGATTGTAGTAGCGCAAACCATGGTTGATAGAATTTGACAGATGAAAGCGATTTCGAATTTGGGAGATGCCGAAATATCTGTGCCATACCTAATAACGTGTTTAGGTATGATAAATTAATAATACTGAATTTTATGTCTGAATAAAGTAAATAAGCCATATCGATAACAAATATCTTATGATTTTAGTATTGCAGCAGATATATTTCTATTTATTTTACTTTGCGATCAACGACGAAGGAAATATAAATAGAAAATGATGATGTTTACCAGACAACAAAGGGTAAATGTCGGCTGTTATCTGTACTGCTTGCGTTGTATTCGAACCTAAAATAATCAACAACACCAGCAATGGAGAAAGTGATCACGTTGCACATGCACGATAAATAAAAAGCTATCGTACAAATTCGTGCCCAATAAGCGAGTCGTATATAAGGCTGCATTTCTTTCGAATCGTTAGCAGTGTCCCATAAACTTCGTATTTCATAATAAAGTCTGTATGATCTTTCCTTTCTCACTATTAGGTAGATCATTTTGAACAATAATTGTCCGATCGTGATTAAAACGCATCCTACTCCTAATTCGAGGAGGAATTTAATTTAACACGCTGCCACAAGATATCATAGTAGTTTGTTCGAAGAAATGTGAGATATAAGTCAATTTTACTTAGGCTTACCTGCTAGGATCGTTATGTCACCCCAACTCGATACTATCATCATAATTTCGGGCACAAAGACGCTATTGATTGCTATTAGTGCCAATATCAAGCGGATATATGCGAATATTTTGCTACACGTCGAACTTTTCTCTTCGATAGGCCACATTCCAACCATACTACAGAAGATCCTATTCGGTAGTATGTAATAATCGATCGATGTGTTAGGTAGTTCTTTCATGTTTTCCCTTGATGCGAAATTGGATGCGTGTTTACGAATGAAACCGTGTCTCGTATATCCTGACGAAGTTTTCCGGTAGAGAATTCTTTATGACAATATTATAGACCAGACGTTAAAATATAAGGTTTTATTTCCGTTTTCCCTTCGCTCGATATTCAATATTAATGTTATTCTGCAATATGTCTCCCTTTATTTTGCCCCCCTTATTTCTAATTTGTAGTTTGATGAATAGTCTATGTTGTAAGTAGAAGGGATATTATCTAAATTGATATAATGGTTTCTTATGCGACGTAATTGAATGTTCAGTCATGTTTAGTACATACAAAGTCAAAATACAGTATAGAAGGCTATTGAAAGAAACAGTATAGAAGAATTTGTCTTTGTTTCTACTTCTTTTTGATATCTTCAAAGACAGAATAAGGAACAGTTATTAGCAATAATAATATATTTAAATTATTTTAGTCTATTTTTAATTCAATTTCGCTAATAAAATGAGATATAACGTAATAAAAATAATGCAAGTGTTGTTAGAATTCACGTGTAGGAGAATCATGTTCATGATATTTGTAGTGAAAATTTCATCTAAAAGAGCGCTTGGTATCAACATTTAGAAAGCATGGATAAATTACAGGTTAATAAGTATTTCAATGAAAAAAGATAAAAATGTAACTGTGAAATTGGAAAGGATAACAATCTATGGGCAATATCCACATTTGATTATAGAATATCAGATACAGTATGTGTTAGAGATTTACACTTTCTGTTACAGACTACTTTTTGAACTGTCGTACGAGGGTACTACGCTATAGATGAACATTTGACTGTTGTTGTTGGAATTTAGTTTTGTTGCATTTGTTGTAACACAGTAAAATACGAGATAGCTGTGTTGAATACCTGAAATCAAATTTATATTTTAATCTTCATATTTTTATTTTGGTTTTGCAGAAATTGAAATTTCTTGATATTAACATAGAGTTTTATATTTTGGCCATTTCTGACCTGTTGCATATCTCATTCTTAAAATAAGTAAATGATTACTCACTGCCGTTAATGTTTGAATAGATAACACTTTAAAAGGTAATGCTGTGATACTACAATATTGCTTTTCCCTGAGCGGGCCATAATATTGACAGCAACAGGAGGTATGTCGGTCAAAGCCTATGCAAATGTTATTGTCAATATAATAGGATCCAAAACGCAGTTAGGTTCATCTTACTCATCTCAAATGCAAGGACATGTCTCTACTTAGATTCTGCAAAGTTAGCCATTGAATTAGCGACCAAATATAAAAGTACGAATATAAACAGCACCAATATCGAACTAAAATCACTTATCTCTTTATTTTAACGAGTCATCTTTTCAGATGTATCTCCGACAATTCCCAATTAGAATAGTCTAGTGAATGCCTCTAACAGAAATAATATTTGAATCACTTTCAAAATATCCTTACTGCGAGCCGAACTTCACGAATCGGATTTCTCACACATTTTGAGTATCAGAAGACAATTATACGTCAACCCAGGAGACATCACAAAGATTCTATCACATACTATGGAATCCCTACAGAATATTCGCATTTACAGACAAACTGATCTCCTTCAGCTGTAACGAAGGACATATAGCCAAGCGATTCCCGAAGGGAGAGTATGCAATTGATAACATTCCAGGGTCTACCAGGACTGAAGAAAAAAATAAGACTAACGTTTCGTCACAGAATAGCAGTGTCCCCCAGCCATCCCAGATAATAGAGGAATTTTCCTTATCTCAAGTGACAAATCATACCAAACAAGAGCACAGTCTACAACTACGGAAGCTTCAATCAAATTATAAGTTCTTACGGATAACAGTGATACCGGAATAAATAACGCTCCCGTAGACAACAATGATTCAGCCATACAGAATCTAGTCATTTTCAAGGAACCTAAACCGTTTCAAAAGAAAAGAAAATATGGAAGTAACCAAAGGAAGAAAATCAGTATCCTGAAGACAGCTAAAATCACAGAAATGCTGGAACTAGTTAAAGCCCCATTTGACAGTAATCGGCACAGATATCCGCTAAATTTCACCCAACTCCTTAGTTTTCTGGGTAATTGTGTCGTGCTATAAGACCCAACAGCAGCAGCAATTGTCCTAACACACGGCATGCCACCCTTAACTCTGATGTTAAGCGAAATGTATCTTCATTTTGAGCATCGAAATATAGAAGATAGAATCTGTAGTATCCTGGAAAGCTGTAATCTATCGATTTAAATCAATAAAATGGATATTATGTCGAAGTTTTACGTAAACTTCATGTAATGTAAATAATGTAAATAATCTCGATAGAGACTGAATTGCTTGGATAAAAGAAATTCTACATTCGATTGAAAAATAATATCAGGTACGCTAAGAAATGAAAATTTACTCTTTTTGTTAATTACAAGCTAATTGTACGAAGATCCTACGCGTTTATGGATGTACATCCAACTGTTTTATAAGGGAATTGTTTTTAATATGAGCAAAATCATAGATTGCCTTCCTCATCTCTTTGAAGTTTACTTTTCTTGTATTTGTCGTAATAAAGTAAAATACGAGGCAGCTGTGTTGAATACCTGAAATCAAATTTTTTAAATCTTCACTTTTCTGCCTGTTAATCTCGTAAGAATTAATTTTTGTCGACGTAAAAATATTATTTTTTAAATTCAACACAGTTCAATATTTCGATTAAATTACTCACAGCTGTCAATGTATGAATAGACAATGTTTGGAAAGTTAATGCTGAAATACTGCAATATTGTTGTGCCCTAACAATCATAAGGCAAAGATGTTGCTGATAAATTGGCGGTAAATCGTACCACGGTACATTGAGATAAACTACATGCCCTATGTCTTGGCTTTCTCGAACGAGAACTTCACCAGGCCAACACCACAATAAGAGCTGTATCCCCATGGAAATGAAATAAGATATAAATTTCACTAGATCGGCTTTTGCTGTCCCGCTATCTAGCATTGCATATCCACTCAAACAAATTTCTATCCCGCTCGTAAGAATTTGCATGAAAATGATGGGTGTTAACAAATTATTCACTTCGTTCACCACACTGCATAAAAGTAGTAGTATTGTCAAAGACACAAATTGGACAGGAATCGGTATGATTTAACGGTAATAAAAAATATTAATAGAAAAAAATTGATTAATAAAATTGCAAATATAACGGGATTAGAAGTAGGAAAATATTTACTGTATCATTCGTTGATGATGGCGAATGCATCTCATTAGTTCCATCTTTATCTTTCGCGTGTAATTTGGGTTACAATTTATTTCAATTCCCATATTACTGATCCAGGTATTGATTAGTCTAAATTGAGCAGACACGTGCAAAATCGTGGTCATAAAAGAAGCATCCAAGCCAGAGATTGTAGTAGCGCAAACCATGGATGATAGAATTTGACAAATGAAAGCAATTTCGAATTTAGGAGATGCTGAAATATCTGTACCATACCTAATAATGAGATTAAGTATAATAAAAAGTAGAAATAATAAATTTTATACCTAAATAAAATAAGATAATCCTTATCGATAACAAAAATTTTACGATATAAATATTGCATAATATAATATATTTCTATTCATTTTACTTTGTGATCAACGACAAAGGAAATATAAGTAGAAAAGGATGATGTTTACCAGACAACAAAGGGTAAATGTCGGCTGTTATCTGTACTGCTTGCGTTGTATTCGAATCTAAAATAATCAACAACTCCAGCAATGGAGAAAGTGATCACATTGCACATGCAGGACGAATAAAAAACTATCGTACAAATTCGTGCCCAATAAACAAGTTCTACGTAAGACTGCATTTCCTTCGAATCGTTAGCAATGTTCCATAAACTTCGTATTTCATAGTAAAGTCTATATGATCTTTCTCTTCTCACTATTAGGTAAATCATTTTGAACAACAGTTGTCCGACCGTGGTTAAAACACATCCTACTCCTAATTCGAGAAGGAATTTAATTTAATACGCTGCCACAAGATAGAAGTTTGTTCGAAGAAATGTGAGATATAAGTCAATTTTACTGAGGCTTACCTGCTAGGATCGTTATGTCACCCCAACTCGATACTATCATCATAATTTCGGGCACAAAGACGCTATTGATTGCTATTAGTGCCAATATCAAGCGGATATATGCGAATATTTTGCTACACGTCGAACTTTTCTCTTCGATAGGCCACATTCCAACCATACTACAGAAGATCCTATTCGGTAGTATGTAATAATCGATCGATGTGTTAGGTAGTTCTTTCATGTTTTCCCTTGATGCGAAATTGGATGCGTGTCTACGAGTGAAACCGTGTCTCGTATGTCCTGACAAAGTTTTCCGGTAGAGAATTCTTTATGACAATATTATAGACCAGATGTTAAAATATAAGGATTTATTTCCGTTTCCCCTTCACTCGACGTATATTCAATATTAACGTTATTCTGCAATATGTCCCCCTTTATTTTGCCCCCCTTATTTCTAATTTGTAGTTTGATGAATAGTCTATATTGTAAGTAGAGGGGGCATTACCTAAATGGATATAATGGTTTCTTATGTAACATAGTTGAATCTTCAATTATGTTTAGTATATACCAAGTCGAAGTACAGTATAGAAGACTGTTGAAAGAAACAGTATAGAAGAATTTGTCTTTGTTTCTAGTTCTTTTTGATATTATCTTCAAAGAAACAATAAGGAACAGTTCTTTACAATAATAACATATTTAAATTATTTTAGTCTATTTTTAATTCAATTTCGCTAATAAAATGAGATATAACGTAATAAAAATAATGCAAGTGTTGTTAGAATTCTCGAGCAGAAGGATTATGTGAATGAGATTTTTGAAATTAGTGAAAATTTTATCCAAAAATGTGCTTGGGATCGCCAACGTTCAGGAGAAGAATATGAATGAATTAAAAGTTTATAATTATTTCAATGAAAGAAGATGGAAATGCATCTGTAAAATTCCAAAGGATAACAATCTATGAGCAATATCTACATTCGATTCTAGAATATCAGATACAATATGACTTAGAAATTTACATTTTCTTTTACAGACTACTTTTTGCACTGTCGTACGGGGGTACTACGCTATAGATGAACATTTGACTGTTTTCGTTGCATTTAGTTTTGTTGCATTTGTTGTAACACAGTAAAATACGAGATAGCTGTGTTGAATACCTGAAATCAAATTTATATTTTAATCTTCATATTTTTTTTTGGTTTTGCAGAAATTGATTTTTCTTGATATTAACATAGATTTTTATATTTTGGCTATTTCTGGCCTGTTGCATATCTCATTTTTAGAATAAGTAAATGATTACTTACAGCCGTTAATGTTTGAATAGATAACACTTTGAAAGTTAATGCTGTGATGCTGCAATATTGTTGTGCCCTAATTATCATAAGGCAAACGTGGTTTCGATAAATGGGAGGTAAATTGTACCATGGTACGCTGAAATAAACCACCTGTCCAACTTCTTGACTTTCTTGGACAAGAATTTCACCGGGCCAGCACCATAAAAGTAGTTGTACCGTCACGGAAATAAAATAAGATGTAAATTTCAGTATGTCGGTAATTTTTGTCCCGTTATCGAGCATTGCGTATCCACTTAAACAAATTTCTAGTCCGCTCGTAAGAAGTTGCATGAAAATGATGGGTGTTAACAAATTATTCACATCATTTACCACGCTGTATAAAAGTAGTAGCATCGTCAGAAGCACAAATGAAAAGAATTTAAAGAAATATATTAATCGGCGAGGAGAAAAATTGATTAATGCAATTGCGAGAAGAAAGAGATTGGAAGTAGAAAAATGTTTACTGTATCATTCGTTGGTGATGACGAATGCATTTAAATAGGTCCTCCTCAAACTTGTCCATGTCAATAGATTTATGATTCATTTCAAATCCAATTTTATTAATCCAGGTCTTGATAAGTATAAATTGTCCAGACACGTGTAGGATCATAGTCATAAACGTGCAGTCTATGGCAGTGATTGCTGAAAGTCCAATCATAGCTGTCATGACTTGACCAACAAAAGCGATTTCGAATTTGGGAGATGCCGAGATGTCTGTGCCGTACCTAATAGTGACATTAGGTATAATAAGTTAAGAAAAACAATTGTAATTAAGTCCTTCTTTATATCTAGATTAACAATAATATTTTATTTAAATATTGTAATATCTTTTTCCGTCTTTTTTGTGGTTAACAACGAGAGAAGTTTAAGTGGAGAAGGATGATCTTTACCAGACAAGAAAAGGTAAATGTCGATTGTCGTTAGTGTTGTTGCCGTTGTATGCAAATCTAAAATAATCGGCAATCGTAGCAATCGAGAAGGTGGTTAGATTGCATAGGAAGCATGAAGAAAAAGTGATCGTAACAATCCGTGCCCGATAAGCGATTTGCTCGTAAGATTTCCTTTCGTTAGGATCATCGGTAGAATCCCATAGAATTCGTATCTCGTTGTAAAGTCTGTATACTCTTTCTCTTCTCGCTACTAAATAGATCATTTTAAAGAATAACTGCGTGGCTGACATTAAATTGCTTCCTATCCCTAATTCAAGAAGATATATTGATTGGTTACGCTGCCAGAAAATAAAATGACAAATTTGACTCAATTCTATTAAAACTTACCTATTACGGTTTCCACATCGCCCCAATAGAACGCTACGGCCATAATCTCGGGCACGAAGAAATTACTGATTGCAATTAATGATACTATTAAGCGGAAATACGCAAATATTTTACTACATGTCGAACTTCTTTCTCCGATAGGCCATATTCCAACTATGGTGCAGAAGATCTTATTCGGTAGTATGTAGTAATCGAATGTAGTAGATAGCTCTTTCATCTTCTCCCCTCATGTGAAATTGGGTGCGTGTCCGCGAGTAAAACTCTTCCTCGTATATGTCTTAACAAAGTTTTGCGGCAGGGAATTCTTTATAACGATATTATAGAGTAGATACTTAAATATACGGTTTTATTCGTTTTGCCTCTTCAATCGAAGTATTTTCAATATTGATGTCATCATTTTGTACGTATTCTTTTTTATTTCGTTTGTTTTCGATTTATCATCTGATTAATAATTGATGCTGTAAGTAGTAGGAACGAGATATAAACTGCTACAATATTCTTCTAACGTTGAAACTCTAACCATGAGTAGCATACGTAGTATAGAAATAGATTGTTAGGAGAGTCTGTATGAAGAAGTTAGTCTGCATTTGCGCGTCCTCTTGGTATCGTTATCGTAAACAATAAAGTTTTGTATTATGGAAGTATGAAAGGTACAATAGTTAATACTCAATAATACATAACATATTTGAACAAATTTAGTTCATTTATAGGTATTGTTTATATATATATATATATTGTCGAAATATATGATGAAATAATAGAATGAAAAATTACAAAGGATGAATGTGTCTTAAAATAACTATACAATAGCTTACAATTAACTTGCATTTTATAAATAGTACAAGTAGTTATAGTCTTATGATTTTTGTTCATCTTACAATGATCTATCTTTTTTAGGCAAGGTAAAGCTGTTGTGAAATTGAAAGAAGAGTTTAATGCGCTATCACTTTTTTATCGATCGTTGGATTTCTATGAGACTCTTTCCCGACGTTTCCGGGATTAAAAAATAGACATACGGCGCCGAAAATAACACACAAATACTATAAGTCCAATACACAAATTTGTCACCGACTAAATCTAGGAAAGGTTGATAAGATTTTGCACTCGCGAAAGAAAGCAAAGCGTTACTGGAGCTCACGAATAAGGAGGCCATGTTTTTCATATTTGCAGTGAACATTTCACCTAAAAGTGTGCTTGGAATCGGTTGCAATCCACAAGACATGGAGAGATTAAAAGTTAATAACGCGACTATTGGTAACCACGTCAAGCTGTTAGGATCGTATTCTAACGAAAGGAGATGAAAATGCAACCCTAAAAGTGCCAAGGACATCGATGTTCCTATACCAGACATTATCAAGAAACATTTTCTACCAAATTTGTCAACTAGAAACATAGATGCCAAGCCAGCTATGATTGTAGAGAATCCAAGGATCGTCACTACTAAGCTTGGTTTTACGGCAATTCTGCTTTTTATCAGGATTATTTCGGCGTAAGAGCTCAGTGCACTGTGTCCACTCACGTAGGAGAACACGTAGACACCAATTATGACGAGAGGTTTCTTTAAATTACCTGAAATAAAATAGAGAAAAATTCGGGATTGATCGTTTCGTTCGTTATTAGTTCCTTAAGTTGGGTACTTAAAATTTTCATTACGAAGAGAACAGAAAGGGGCACGAAGCTTACTAAAGTTGTTCGAGATTAGTTTGGAGAAAATCGTAAGAGGAAACTAAACTATCAGAAATACCATGTTTAATAGGTTTGACGAACGTATAACTTGACGATATTAATTTTCGCGGAAACAATCTCAAATATTTAATAACTATATCGGGACGAAGTGTTAGTAACGAAACACGGAATTTCTGGAACAAATTAAACTTGTTCTCTTGTAAACGATGAATTCTTCCGTCGTTAACTTTTCTGGGAATATTTGAAGTAAAAAAGAAAATCGTCGAGTACTTGGCATGAGGAACTCCTTCAACTTTAGGAAAATATTAGTTTCAGCTCCGTCGACGAATTCTTGAAGATCTCGCATCTCCGCTTTGACGTCAGATTCTCGCCTAAACCACTTCAAGGATGCCTCAGCCTTGTCGATATTTCCGTGCAGGAGGTAATGGTAGGGTGATTCGGGTATCAAACTGAAGAGGATCATGAAGAGGATACTCGGAACGAGGCTCACGTACCCGAACATCTCCATGGACAGATAAGGACCCATTGCATTACCCAAGAACATACCAACGGAAGATGCATTCACGTTCATGGATATCTGAAGACGTGACCACAGTTATAGCTTTATCGGATAAGAAATCTTATTCAAAATATTCATATAGATAAAAAGAAGGTTATTTCAAGATACTTTAAGATACTTTAGACCGCTTTAATTAATTTAATTGATATATGATATAGAAGTTTAGACAATACTCCTTGATAAAAATTATGAACAGTTGTCTCGATAACATAAAGTATTTTTCATTCATTTCGCTTGTGTATTGTAAGATATAAGAGTTAATAAGAATTTACCAGTGACCCACGAATTTTCGGATTGGCGATTTCGCTTAGATACAAGGACAATGCAGCCCACATCATTCCCGATCCGATTCCCGAGCAGAATCTAGAGATGTAGAGCCACATGACTGATGTAGCACAAATGCTGAATATCCAGCTTGCGGTCAATGGTACCCCACCAAGCAGAAGTACCTTTTTTCGTCCAATATACTCTGAAGATGATGTTGTGATATGTTAAAGCTACATTTACCTGAGAACAAGATCACCACAACTCAGTCACATATCACTCAGTCATATATATAGTGGAGATTTTTAATCGAGTTGTTTTACATCTCCTCTAAATCTTTGATTAAAGATCGGAAATGCATTTCTCAATGATTCTCTATCAACGATTCTCTATCGATATTACAATTATTCTCCTGCGTTTACTTTTTTACGTACCACAATTTCGTATCATGTTTTTCTACGAGTGCTGAGTCGTGGCTGCCTTGTTCTTATTCAATTCTCGATTAACAATGTTGATCACCATTGTTTGCCTTGCTTGGCCACTTGGACGTGTGCTGCAAGAGAGTATCGATCGGGTCAACTACTAACTACATATGTGTTTATCAAAGTTATCGGACATTTCTGGTATACTGAACAATCTAAATGAAACAAGTATTTAGTATTAAATTCGCAAGAATATATTAGACACAATTTTCAAGGTCATTTATGTCTTTGTGATGTGACTGGAGAGGATAAATTAGTAGATCTGGCCAGACGAATCTTCTTTCTGATAATGAAGAAACGGTCTTACCTTGACACAGTGCACTGAGCAAAGCCCCAGCCAGGCGACCAAGATTTAAAAGGGAGGCTACCCAGGACGCTTCGGTATCTGTCAGTTTCAAAGGTGTGTTCGCTTCCGTTGATGTCAGTTGAGCCAAGTACGGCGATGCCCAACCATTCGCGAGACCACTTCCGATAACAGCTAAGCTGACTGTCACAAACGGCCATGAAACAGTTGTGTCAACGGATGCGAGAGTAATTTCATTAGCTCATTCATAGACATAGCTTATATAGGCACCTTGATGTACGGTATACGGCGTATTTTGATGTACACCAGAGATTGTATTAAATCGCCTTGATCAAATTTAATGCAAACATCGCGTTCGTGAACTTTCAGACAACGATTTTCGCTTTCTAAATGCCAGGTTCTTCTCAAGTTTAAGCATCGACTAGAAATTTATTTAGTAATACTTACGTGTACACGTGGCTAGCCATTGTGGCCAGATCGTGATTTTTTTATCCGCATCTTTCTTTGGATTTTCAATAGACATCTTGGATTCTTGGTATCAGACGAGATGTGCAGGATGTAATGGTTGCGTTGCTAGGTTGGATGAAATTATCCGAACTGACTCATATAATTCATGGAACTTATAGCAGGAAGACACCAGTCGAGATCGTAAGATTTGCATCCCGATAAGATCCTTGATATATTTATGCCCCGTGTGTAAAAGTTTGATTCTTATGTATGCCACATGTGTTTGTCTTTTCAGCGTGGGCACATGAAAAAGCTCTTATCTTGGAAATTTCTGTGGTTATATTTTTCTTATCTTTGATTATACTCATCTGGTTAGAATCGGAATACGGTATGAAATTTCTGAAAAACATCAGATCACGTAAACATTCATTAGCAGTGATTGGCAGTTCTGCACCGTTATCGCAACATCACGTCACAAATAGCTAATAACAACATTAAGAACTACTGTTCCGAAATTTATTGCAGACGCATGGAAGACTGATGTGTGAAGCTGGTATCGTCGTGGATACAGTGTATAATTTGAGAACACTGTAGTACGATTACAATCATTTGATATGCAAAAATTGACGTACGGGCGCGTTTCAAGTCAGTTTATCAATTGTAGACATTATGCAAGATGTTATGAGATGTATTCTTAAGAATCAGAGAAGATAACAGTGGAAGTAACAAGAGTCTCTCCACTTCTAATTAATTTCTTTATCAAATGGGTAGAATTCTCTTATAAAAAGAATATTTATGGTAATTCTTGAGAAAACTAATTATAACACTTTTATATTAAGTTCACCTTATATATTTGTTAAATGAGATTGGTATTAAATTGGTTAAGCGAAAATTGCGATTCAACCTTGTTTCACTGCAAATTCAATGTATATACATGTAAATAATGTTCATAGTCCTAATTAAATTCGATAATTAATTATATTAAATCTTTTCTTATTTGATTGATATTTAGAATATTTTATACATTTCAGAATAAAGATCGGCCAAAATGAAAAAAGGCCAGTCTCTGTCAAGCGATACAAGTATTCCAGATCCTTTAAACTCTTTTGCGAAGAAAATTGAACAGAAAGTTTACATTCATGGGAACAAAAGGTAAAATGAACTCAATTTGGATAATTTTAGCGTGGACAGATAGTGGTTTAATTCCTTACAATTAATTATATTAACGTACACTAAAGGAAATGGCATATTTTATTTTCATTTTATCATAAAAAGTACAATTTAGCTGTGTATTATACTGTCACCAGTAGAGTAACGGCAAAAGAGATGTTGACAATACTGCATTCAACTCGTAGTCAATTAGGTTGTTTACCTCTAATTACAATCTCAGGAAGATGTGACGAAATGAATAATGAAATTAAGAAAACTTCTAAAGATTACGACGATAATGATAAAAAAGTTGATGAAACTCTTACAAAAGTCTGTAATAAGTTAAATATCATACGTTCAGGTACATTTACGATGATTAATTTCACTATTAGTATATCATGAAATATTGGAAAAATAGATAACACTTAATATTATGATGAGATAATTATATTATATGATTACATTATATTATAAGATGATACTGAAGAAAAAATGCTAGAAGAAGAAAGTGAAACACTATGTTCTACAAGTTTAACAGATGAAGTAGAACTATCTTTTGATGGTAAATGGTTAAGAAAGTATTTTAAGTTGCCACTGAAGATGGGAATTAAGGAAATTGTAGCAAGAAAACCTTGCGACCCTGTCACTTATCTTGGATTTTGGTTATTGAATTATAGAAGATGTCAAGAGTGTAGGCAGTGGCAATTGGAGAAGGATAACGAGTTAAACTATCTCCGGTCTATGATCGAAGAACCAGTATGTGTTATTAGTAGAATTTTATGCCTCATCGGATTTAATATTTTATTATTTTTTTCTTCATATGTCATATTTAAATGATAACAAAATTCTGACGTGTAATAAATTAAAGAAACATTACATTTATTGGATTACGGATTTTTATGCATTTGTGGTTCAAAAATATACAGAACGCATATATTTAATTATAAATATCTGTTCTCTAATTACTATTCTTCTCTTTTCAATAATGATAAACAAAAATATTTTTCGTTTTTGAGCAAGGAAAAGATCTTAAACGAATGTTTCAGGTATCTAAAGAAGAGGAATTTTCGGTATCCATCAGAGAAGAAGAAGAAGAAGAAGAAGGAATGCGTGACTGGAATTTTAAACGTTACGAGACTATGCATGAATAGTAATAGATTTGCTAAACAGGTCTCTTTCTCTATTTATTATTTATAAACTATACATATATATTTACTCACTTGATCGAATTGTGCACATAAAAGTAAATTCTCATAACGGGTACCGAACTCAATAACGCAGTTACTAAATAAATACTAAGGTATTAATTGCAATTAAACGAAAAACTGCTGGGAAATTAAAATACTCGTTGAAAATTAAATTTTTATTTACTCTAATATTTATTCTATAATAGTGAATGAATGCCATTTATTTCATTCTATACTAACAGGTCACTGTCTGACCATATGATAGTGTCCACCCCTTCGATCGACGGCAGAGTCTGTTTGAATTTCGCAATATCACCCGCAGGTGTCTCGACGTTCGGCAAGACTATTCAGGAAGCCGCGCTTCGTACGGTCTCGTGCATTTCCGCCGTGGGGTCGCGGTTCCCATGCGAAGTTGCGCTCAGTCCAAATCGCGCAGCTGCCCCCTACAGTTTGGTGCGCGGTTAATCGAAAACGCACGAAAATACGCGGAGTTTCAGATGCGGTGAAAACATTTCGATCTTGTTGGTTCGTTGTCGTTTTAGATATGATAAGAGCCAGCAGAAAAAAGGATCGCATTGGTATGCCACGATGCGAACGGTGGGACAAAAACACGCGTCATGTTCAATTGGATTGTTATTGACGCGAGGGTTGGTTGCGCGGCCATGCCAGTCGTCGGGTGAACGTCTTAGTCGGCAGATGGCGCGGCGTTCGTTTCGGTCCACCCTGCCTGCGCTGGAATGCCCTCAGCGAGGAGCCTGTCGACGCTGCCGTCTTTCGTGGAGCTTTTTTCCACGCCACGATCAGGTGACTGGGCCAAGGCCCTTTTTGGACCTTACGACTCGTTTCCTAACCACTAACGGACATTCGTGAGCGGACGTGTAATCGCGGAAACGGATACGAGAAGGCGCCAGCCGGGTGGTCCACTTTACATGTACGGAGGTGCTGTGTTGTGTTGTGCACCAGAAGGCGGTTCCAGTGCACTCTATACTTTGATCATATCTCATCGTTCCATCTCGCTGTTCGATAGTGTGATTCTATCTGACATCCTGTGTTACTAGGTTCTATCTAAGAGCTGTGTTTAAACGATCGACGATTATTAGTCGCAAGAAGAGGACGCGGCAGGCGACCGAGTTAAAGCAGAACACGGGAGTGTCGTCCACCATTTTGGCTGCGCGAGGTTATTCGATGTGTGCACCATTCTCATTACACGTTCCCTGTTTTCGTATTTCGCATCCAATTGTATCGTTCATGATGTTAATCGAATTGTCGTTCGAATCGAGAGACGATCGTAAACAGTGTACGAAGAGATAATTCCTGGAAGATGATCTCTTAAAAGTTGATGTTAAATGGAGCAAGGCGAGGGCTGTTTTTCTGTTAATCCTCGATGCTGTCAGCTGGTCATCTAGAAGTGTGACGGTGATAAAAATCGAGAAAATTCGTGGACGTGGAATTCGACCTCTGTGCCATCTTGTATGTGTTACGAATGATCGTACGGGAAGTAAGAAATGTTTCGAAGAATATCGTGAATCTCTGAAGTAAATCATAGTGGAATAGAACGATGTCGCTGGAAAGTGGGTTACTATAAGTGCCGTCCCTGCTGTTGGTGAAAATTGACGTTCACGGGGATATCCTGTGCCTCGTAATCCTTCATCTTACACACTCGTTTACTCTCTGCTGCTTATCGCGTGAATACTGACGAATTCGCGTAGATAATTTTAGTGCAGCTGATCAGGAACGACGTGTCTGAGGGAGTCAGCCTGTGTGAAGGATCTCGAGTGCTATTAACCTCGTTTCGTGGCCACCTCGCGGCGGAACGATTCTCGTTTCGCGATTTTTCTCTGGACTTACGTTCTCGAGGTGCGCGTTTTAACGTGATGGGAGATGGGCGGCGCGATTAACGACCAGGAACCTGCGGTGGGGCGAGTACAGGAATCGTGGCGTTCGGACACGATCTACATAGTAAGTCCCTTGTGTTGATACGCGGGAAACATTCTCCATCTTCGAATATATTATAAACGAAGGACGCGTGTGTTGTCGTCAGTTGTCGCATTTTTGTTGATGAATTTTCCCAATATCTTTTGTTCCAATGTTCGCTTGTAATGATTCAATGCATAGATATGTACTCGTGTAGTAAGTGTTTTGTTTTGAAATATATTATTATGTTATTGTTATGTTTTCGTGCATATTATTATTGTAGACGATAAGTGATACGTGTCGTTGCTGCCGTATCGTTGTTGACAAATTTTTTTACTTGTATTCGTACGAATGTACGAATGGTTCACGAAAGTATATCAACATTCACAGAAACTTTTCATGAGCGTATTATACAAAACATTTTGAAATTTTGATAATACTGTAATGAGAAAATGTATGGTTCTCTGTATTACATGCGGGAAACGACGAGGACATTGGCGTTGGTCGTTCTTTCGCGCGTATAATTATTGCAGACGCTATAAAAAAGACGTGTGCGTCGCGACGGCGCATTATACTCTCTTTTCATTATTTTTCTTTCCCTTTCTTTTTAATGCTTATAATATTAATATACCTATAATGAACATATGTGATTGCTATGTTGACTACTATACATGAAATATTGTTTTGTAGGCAGAGATAAACAGTGGCGGAGGGAATGGTGAAGAGAAAAGAAGGAGAGGATGAACTTGTTATAAAGCTGCCGCGGACGAGACGAAACGACACGATGGAGACCAAGTGACTGTAATATTCTCTCGATCTCCTGGATGGGATCGTAGGGCGTAGTTTCTAGATGTATCGTGCGATTATTCGACTGAAGTGAACTGGTTTTTGGTGTGCTCTGCGATCAGTGCTCCGAGTGTGTGCAGGTTTTTGTCAACGTTTTGACGAGGATTACGTGTGCTACGCACGTTACATCGGCACATCAGAGACATGTGAGTAACCTTATCAGAATTTTTTTTGTCTCCATCTATTGATAACACGCTTTCTTAACGGAAACTCGTTGCTAAATATAATTAGCGAATTAGTTATTTAAATACTTTTACCACTTGACAAAGATATAACACGTGTCGTATGCGAATCAAACATCACGCAAAAATGAGTAAGAACGCAAATACAACTAAGTCACGTTTATATTTTGCTTTTTCCTGCTATTGGTTAATACTTTGCATTTGTTTGGGAATGTGATCCTCTGATTGTTTCGAGCAATGTATTTTTATATCGGATTGCTTCGTATCAGGCGTTTCTTTTAATTTATATCTATCTATTTCATTTTTCAATCTTCAGTTTGTATTATCGAATTATACGCGACTATAACAATCGAGGTTAGATTTGAGTTAGGTTACTTTGTTTTATTCGTATTCTGTGCTTTTCGTGACAAATTTTACTGATGATTTTTATTAACGTGAAAGTACCATAAAGTAACTCTGAAAGCTTAGTAACTTAATTCATATTAATATAAAGTTTAATGAAAATGTAATATTATAATACTACAAATACTATAATGGAAACTATAATAAAGCATTGCTGGATGTGATTGACTTATCCAAGTTGAAGTGTACGAGAGAAAGGAGATATAAGATCTCAAGGGGAAACGCTCTGTCTAGATCAGACAAACCGTGAAGTATTAGGTCCTGCGGAAAGTTCTGTCGTTTTCTCTGGATATCTTCTTTCGTAGTACTATGTCTCTATTTTCTACGTCCTTATAACTATATTTCTCTTATGGATGAAAATAAGACGAAAATAACAATTTTTACATTATCCTTCGTAAAAGATGTGCAAACTGTTAATTAAAATAGTAAACATTTAACAATCGTTTCATCGGTGTTCGTGTTTTGAAATATTCAGTAGAATAAAAAGGTTGTTCGTAAGGCTTTTTCGCCATTATCTTCAATCCTCGATCGCCAAACATTGAAATATGCACAACAAAAAAGTTCATAGGAGATTGTCCGTGTGGAAACAGCGCCTGTTGGAGCTCTTCATAAAATGTTTCTCTGTGGCTGGAGTTGAGGCAGTTGTTACTTCTTTATAAACGCGAATAGCTTTTATTGAACAACTTCCGCGTAGTGTCTTCTTCATAATGTAACGATGGAAATGTTCTCGTAGAATGGGTGTTTAATAAAATGCGCCGTTTATCGCTTTGCTAAACCTTCGTTTGTCGTTACCCGCGACATCCGGCGACGCGGTTGTACATTGAAAGTTTAATGTGAAATCATCGAACATGGAAAGTTGGCGGTATTCCAGTTTCTCCTGCCGTCTCTCAAATCCGTTCTCCTACAACCCTTTATACAGTACCAGTTCACGTAACACGTGTTCAGCTGTGTACGTGACATACGTTGCGGGCATAGGTTGCTGCACAACTGCACATGGAACTGAATTATTGGAAATGTAAATTGAAAGTCAATATTATTTAGGGGCTGAGAATCTGCGAGTTACAGCGTACGGTATTGGTCAGGCGAAAAGATTGGTGTGGAAAGTTTCTTACATCAGTTATAATACTGAAGTTATTTTCTACGATATTGAAATATGAAGCATGTTTTCAGGTAGTAACAGGAATTCTTTGTTCAGGGAAAGATCAGCGTGAGAACTTTTTTAAATTAATTATATTAATATAAAAAATTATTCTGTGTAATATTGGTATCATTATTAGTATTATTATTATTAGTGAAGAATACCTCGATATTAGAAATTTTCTATTACTTAGTCAGGGGAAGATTAACGCAAAACATGTTTAGACTAATTATATAAACGGAAAGTTTTATTTAAGTTTAAGAAATTATTTTATACAATATTGAAATTTGGAGAGAGATACGATCGAATTGTAGAAATATTTCATTGTTTCGTTTTCTTGGAAAACGACGATATGCTGTATGGTAGATATACAACTAATATACAGATAAAACAATAATCAAGTACATGTTGGAGGAAATAGAAGGAAAAGTAAAATTTTCCATTAGAATGTAAGAGAAGTTGGAAAGTTATTTCCTCTTGTAAAAGTCCATTGAATCATTGTAAGTAGCTTTACCTAGTTACTTGAGTTTGTTACTATTCACAATGAAAAATTCAGGATCGTTGCTTTCAAAGAGTAATTATCAGAGGAAAGAGCAGCGTATAACGAAATTTACATCTATGCTAAAAGATCTTTTGACAAAGCAAAAGTCCTTTGAGAAATTCGCTTAAGATTGTTAAATTACTATTATTCAAAAAGTATTAAGCTTAAGAAGTATCGTGTATAGAAGTTTGCGACAGATTTGCATCACTTTTTAGCGATAGAAGCATTGAAACAAATTATTGGCGTTTCTGATTCATACATAAGGAATGGATAGATGTACATTGTACGTAAATTTGCTAGAAAAATACACTAAAGTTTGTAGATTCCGTAAACTCGTAGATAATTTCATTTGTTATATTTATTTCTCTATTGTATTTGTTTAAAGGAACTTATTCACATGACTGCACCTTTTGCTAGTATCTTACATCCTTTCTTCTCGTCAGAACATTTTTCTAGGACGAACGTTTCTTTGATTAACAATGGAGTTAATCGCAGGAAATAATTACGTCCAATTTACAAAGTCTTTAGATTTCAATAATTCCAGTGTGAGATATATATTAGCATCATTTCGTTGGATTCATCGCGTCTTTGTGAATCTTTTTCACGAGTAGCCTTTGTAGAAAGAGGGTAATTCATGTCTACATTCAGATATAATTACGTTCCATAACATTGTTTAATTTCCTTTTTGAAGTATTTATTAGCAGAAAAATCTTTTAACCCGATTGGCTGACCCATTTTAGTGTAAGCTACTTTATCATTTACAGCGCTGCTCGTTCGTAGTTGACGGTGGATTTTCGATTCGATTATTAATGACCGCAGATTGAATGATTAAAACGCCCTGTACATAGTGATAAATTTTTATCAGAGCTTTTGTTCGTGTTTTTTTCCACGTGATTCACACGTGTACATACCAGAACGAGACTAATTCGAGATCGTTGATTTATTAGTTTTTCGATGATTTTTTGATTGATTAATCCTTTATTCGTATCAAAACACGTTTATCATTTTATATTTATTCTTCATGTTCTGTATGTTTTTTCTTTAAATCCTGTAACGTGTAATCCAACATTGATGGTATCTTCTATGACTTTTTGATAGCTTTTTAATTTATTTAGTGATTTCATTGTCGAGCTACGTAGCTCTTTATTAAAAAATTGAGAAATATCTGCATTGTGAGAGCGATGAGACCTGACATCTTCGTGATCGTACCTTTGAGACTTGACATCTTTCTCGCAGTGGCCTTATCTTTATTGCCAGGAAAATGCATACTAAAATTTCACTCGAAATATCAAACGTTCCCTTCCTGTTTTCACAATCCCACGGAAACAAATCGCGTTAAAGAAGAAAAATGTAACATCGAGGGAAATAATAGCGCTTTTTACATACATCTTATATCATACTTTACATTTTCTTCTTTAGTAGCACGTTTCATTAACCGGTGCAGTTTATTATAATCTGCAACGACAGGGAAATTAGCGGTTGTCAATGTACTTCGCCGCATATAGTAACAATTTAAAAATCAATGAGGACACAGCAGCGGTACGTTACTCGCGTGTATATTGAGCGTTCACCATACTGAATAACTTAACATTGCTCTATCGCGGATAATAATAATTCTTCGGTATCTAAATTCTTTACTGTATAGTTGCATTTTGCAGTTAACTTTCACGTGCATCAAGAATGTAAACAAGGAAAGTAATAAAATTACTTTTAATATATTTCCTGGATCGACATCCAGGTTCAGGGGGCTATGAACCAATAAAGAAACGTAGAGATCATTCTTCGTGATTAATGTAACAGTGGTAAGGTTTTTTAAATAAATTAAAACAGCGGTAAATAATTAGTATCTGGTCTAGGATGCCGAAAAACCAGCATTTGAAGCGAGTATTTGAAACAATGCCAATGAATGATGGATGCATTGTTATCCAAGGTTTGGTTTGAATATATCTGCTCATCTTCTACTTAAGTATAACCGAGAATAAGAATAACCATAAGCAAATAAATTATTATAATTTAGCTATATTAATAAGTAAAAAATTTTGGTGATGGAAGAAATAATGGTATATGGCTGCAGCTATACAGAAAAGTTTTAGCTAGATTTGCCTAATTTTCTTTCAGAAAATCTTCCATTCCGTTTAGTTTTATAACTCAGATGATATAGTTCTCTCTTTGAGAGTAGTTTCTTCTTTTTTTCAATCGTGAAACAAGAGGTCGAATATTCCAATTTCGATAACAATTTGTCTTTTCGTTACGCGTTTCTCATCGATACCATCGTCGATCAACTGACGACGAATCGTCCACCCACGTGTGGTTCTTCTCCACCATCGAATATTATGGTCGACCACGATTTATCAATGATGAAAGACAGACCAGGATAAATAGCGAGGGAAGAAAGTATTTTTCCAAGAACAATTGCTCGTGAGTTCTCGCGTGACGTGAAAAAACCAGTCGATAAAGTGATCGCGCCTTTTTACCGGTTGTTGAGCATTTAGTTAGTTTAATAGCGTTAGCATTCACTAAGAACAGCATAAACATGCGATGCTTTTCTGTGTCCCACGTTTTGGGTGTCACCTGACCCCCTTATAACTTTTTATGTCACATGCGACATTATCGATTCGATATAGTAGTGGTTTAAATAAAAACTAAGGTTTTCTATGAAATTGCAAATAAAATATGAAACAAGATATTCTGCAACCGTAAACGAAGCATAGAAGTTTAGTTTTCCATATACTTTTGCCTTGGAAACTCACAACGCAATTTACAAATAATTCAAGAAGCCAAATTTACGCCCAAATTAATAAATAATTAAATAAAAGGATAAATAGTCTAAAAACTTGCTTCTATAGATAAATATATCGATCTATTACATTGATTTTCACAGCTATAGTAAAACTAATGCACAAGATTAAGGACGTGGTATAAAATTAAGGCTTAAGCTTCAGGTTTAAAAGCAAGACTTAAAACAAAGAATAAGTCCCTCGTTCGTTGGCTCTCGCCGTCTAACAATGAGGCTTAAAATTAACTTAATCTAGATCTAGGAACTAAAAGCTACTTAAAGGTGAAGTTAAACTAAACGTAGATACTACATAGATCGCAGCCCCATTTTCAGTCTCTCGTATCAGAAATTTTAAATTTGAGCGAAATTAAAAAAGAGCTAAAATTATAAACACTTTGTTAAATGAACTGTTTTATATAATAATTTAATATTTAAAAGCATAATGAGATAAAGGAAGGATTTCAACTTTTCGCCCTAGGTTAAACGATGTATCTTTGTACAAAAGACGTGTACAATAGATTTAGCCTGGATATATGCACTTTAAAATTAATTAAAACTAAAATCCCACGATGATCCGCGATATCTCACGGCATTGCCACAACGAGTGCTTATCTGTCTTCTGATTAATTAAAACTAACAATAACACACATGCATCCCAAGTTGGCTGCCTAGCTGAGAGTTAAAACTAAGACCTGAAACTTGAAACTTAAAAGTAAGCATGCATCATGCAATATCTATGTCCTACGGGACGATTACATAGATCTTTACAAAGATTATACAATAAATTCTCAGTTATGGCATACGTTTATCCACTTTATAATTAATTAAAAGTAAAATTTACGCCTTCCACGGCGTTCCACGACGAGTTATTGGTCCAATCTAGGTCACCAAAAGACTCCAAAAAGAACTTTTGATGATCTGGACCGTACTGTAGAATGCGTAGTTCCTGGTGTGATATCGTTTTTCAAAAACTGATCGATTGATATAAAAATAATGTAAAGATTGGAACTTTGGAAAACGATGCCAATTACCAGACTTCATCACGAAGAGGTAACTACACATGAGCTCCGCCCACGAGCCACTCAACATTACACATAAATCTCGGCATTCAAGCTGTTAACAAGAATGTCTAGTTCTGACTCTACTCCATGGACCTGTATAAAGAGAGATAGATATTTCGTAGAACATGCTGCGAAGCATTCATCTCCCACCTAGCGCTTACACGAATCTTTATAAGCTTCAAGTAAAGCATACAGCACGCACCATCACAAGCTTAGCAGAAAGTACATAGTACGCAACGTACATATATCTTCCATACAATGTTTATATGAATCTTTACAAAGTTGAGAAAAGAAGCATACGTCACACATCTACCTCCCGCACAACCATCACATAGATCTTTACAAACATCTTTACAATAATTGGGCCTATAATTCTGCTGGCAGCATTTGGTATCAAAGATACGTTTGTTTAACTTGGAAGGAAAGAAAGAAAACGAAGCTACTTGGTAATTTATTCGTTATTTCGTGTCTCGTAAAGGAAGATTCCGATATTCTACATTCGCGATACTAATATCCTTTGAGACACTGACAAATTTTTTGATCACTCAAGCAAGACTTTTATTTAAACTCCCCTTGAAAATGGCAAGTCTCGCCGTTCGAAACTTACACGAGCTACGGTCGGAGCTATCGACCGATGATCTCGCGGTGGCCCAGCTAAGGATCGAGCACGCGGGTCTGTAATCTGACACACTTCAACTGAGCAAGTGGGGCTTCCGGTGGGAGGAACTACTGATCAGGATTACAAAGGCATGTCTCAAGGGAACTAGCGGGGTCCATTCCCGATGGGAGGAACCCACTGAACAGGATTACGAAGGACATCGAATTACAGATCCTAACCCAGTCCGAGCACCGAAGTGCCAATCGGGCAGGGCCTCAGATCTCCGGCTGGACTCCGCAAGCATCATTGGCGTGATGACAATTCTCGCGACTCCACACAAACGGCGAGCAGTCATCAAGACAAAGGTATTCTTGGAGCTACTTACGAATAACAGGAGTCATCGAATTCAAAATACCTGCGTTATGTTATAGTTGGGAAGAATTGAGCGAACGCGAGCCAATGAGCCGCGAGAAGAATTTGTTTTATATGGTAAAGAAGGGAAAGAGAGAAGAGATTTTTATGTTTCAAGTTTGATAAGCGTATCATTGTACGGAACGCGTTTGTAATATTTGTATATGTATGTTATGATTAAATAAGCTAAATTGCATGCATCCTGCGATGTCCCACGGTGTCCCATGGTGCCAATGGAGTTGCCCGCGAAGGCGAGGGGGAGCGTTAGTCCAGTTTAGATTATCGAGATTTCGAAAAGAATTTTGGATGATTTAGACTGGATTGTATAGAAGTAGTTCTTGGTTTGATATCATTTTTCAAATAGTAGTATTTGGAAATATTAATATGCATATCGTACGCACACAAATAGCAATATATTTCTCGTATTAAAATTAATATTACTTATATTAGTTCTCTATTATTTACAATAGTGTTCAGAGATATTAATATTTGGAAAACGATACCAATTGCTGGTATGCATCATAGGGAAGTAACTACGGTCCCATCATATATCATAAATTAGTAATTCTGTTTATTCGATAAAATATCTATCCTACGTTATAGTAAATTTTGTTTCACTTGATTTAATGCTAATTATAATATAACTAATTTAAAATAATGTTAAAATTGTGGACAGGGAATTGGATAGATCGCGTAAAAGATTCTTATACGTGCTTGTATCATATTTGGTTCGTGAGTAATTGTTATTTATGTTATCGGGAGCAGAAGACTATTTGATAATGACGAAACAATGAACACTGAAATTTCTTAATTACCATCTGCAGATATTGAGAAGGTTTGCAATACATACGATTTTAATATAATTTTATCTATATGGATGCGAGAGTAAAGATTACTATCAAAATATAATGTGTAAATTAATATTATCGTATACGATAGTTACTATCTTCGTTGGTATTATTCGTATATGTATCCTTCGTACGTAATGATATATTTCGTTATTAATCATAATTAAATATCCAATTTGTTAAAGGGAACAGGGTACACTATTTGGAAAACTATCAAACATACTTATCAGCGTTATATTTGATTGTCAAATAATGTTATTAATTATGTTTTCAAAAGGACAGAATACTATAGCTTATGACAATAAATTGAAACTCATTCAGACAAAAATGAAATTTTTAAATGACTCTGCCACGTTTATACGTCAGGATAGAGATCTTTCAAATATCATCCGATAAAAATATTAAAAATTGTTATTTATTGAAGTATGCACGATAAACTGTGATAAAACTTGTAAGAGTTAGGTTCGCATGTGAACTCAAATAATCATGTTTGAACATTGGATTCATCACCAAAGGAACCAAATCATGCAACTTACCAATAGTAGCACATATGATTGAATGACGAGCTCTCGTTGCCTTTGATTTGAGTCCATTTGCTTCTTTGAATGTAAGAACATGCTGCAATTTCTTGACTTTGAAGGGACGTGAGGAATTAAAATCCATTCATAGTCACCTAATAGCTCCAGTTTACATTGGCACCGATTTTATTTTATCTAGTGAAATGAAAATTTAAGTACTATATTTAAAATTAAAATATGAAATTAAATAGAAATAACACTTCGCTTGAAAGATTTCAAAGATTTAGTTAATATATAATATATTAAACATATATTAAATTAGTGGTACAATTGTTTTCAATTAACGGGATAATTATTATAGATTAAGCGCATAATTATTTTAAAGTAATGGTATAATTATTATAAATTAGTGGTAGAATTGTTTAAAATTAATAGTGTAATCATTTTAGAATAATGGAGTACTGTCATAAATTAATGGTATAATTGTATGAAATTAGTGATATGGATTTATAAATTAACAAAAGAATTCTTTTAAATTAGTAGTATAAATGTTTTATATTAACGGTATATTTGAACTGTGTTAATTTATATTAAATGCCAGTTTATGACAAAAATAATAGCCAAAGATGAAGTTCACCAGTTATCAAGAATCATCAGCCATACCAAGCGAACTTTCTCTTCTTGAACTTCTGAATTTTCTTTTGAACCCCGTCGAATTCTTTTGAATATATTCGTGGTATATTTGAAAAAACATATCATTTCTCTATTGAAGCCTCTCAATCGTTCTGATTGGTAAATTCTGTTCAGGGGATGTGACAACAGATTATTAAATGTCGTGCCGATACAGCCAGAGGCGTTTGACCCCGGCTTTTGAGGTGACGAACTTTGGAGAGAGTTATAGATGAGTCAATTCAGTCAGTCGATGAACGAGAGGCACTTCGGTTCCCGAAGGCATGGATTTCAAAGTAACTCAAAGTTGAATCGGTTAGCTCCATATTTTATTTGAGATATTGTATTCCTTATAATTGTATCGATTGTCTAGTATGTACCAAACTTTGTTGCGCTTCTGATTCTGAGAGTATTGGTTCGTTCGAAACATTCGTACCGAAATTTAAGTAGATTTTGAGGCAATTTTTTTAGAACTATTATCATCAAATAACGTAACGAAAATAATTTCTTTTCAATCACACCATATTTTTCCTTCCAACACAATCGAACTTAATATCCATCAGAGTGAAAGACTATAAACACTAAAGCCTTCATGATCTCGTAACTACATAAATCTAAATTATAATAAACATGCTTCAACGTCAAACATAAAATCTCTCAATTTCCTGACGAATAATGTTCACATTCTGTTCAATTATGAAAAAAGAAAGGGGAAAAACGGTAGTTGGATTTCAATTTCATATAATCTCAGTGAATTTAATTAACAAATAGCCGGCCCTTTTTCATGTTTTTTTCGGTAGCCTTCGTTTTTGTTCGTTTCCACACTCGTGTGGAAGTACGAATACGATTGCAGCAAATTGAATGCTCTCCTCTACTCTTTCTCTTTCCTCTCCCGTTCTTCTTCATTTCCTTTCTTTTCTTCCTGGTCTTTCGTAACGCAAGCACTTCTCGTCTTTTCGTTCTTTCATTTTCTACGAAGCCCCGGCCCTTTCTTTTTAATTGAGCCTGCAAATCTGAACAGCCGTCTCATGGACTTTACGTGTTCCTTTAATAATTCTATTTCTGTTTAAATACAATTTCGAGCTCTTTGTTTATAACTTTCAAACTGCTTTATTTTTTGCTGTAGATAGGCGACGTTATAATGTATAGTCGTCAATCTATTTCCGAGAATTTAATATTAAAGTTGGAAACTGTCAGTAGCAGCTTGGATATACAACACTAGCTCACAAGTATTAGGAAATTTGCTATAGCTTTGTATAAAATGCGATATAGGTGACCCAGATTGGCTAGAATTTTTCGTACTCATAACCACTTTAAGTTGACGATACAGAATTTGGTTATTACGATTTGATGTTGGAAATATGTATATACTTAGTTACATTTGGCTGGTTGAAAACCATAATAGTGTAACTACTATTTTTCATGAAATAGTATTCTGCATTTATTAGTACAAGAAATCTTGTCGAGTCAGAAATGTATCACATTTATTTTTATTTCGAATATTTTTGTATCCGATGTTTAGTATAGTTTTATATAGATTTTGATAAACTTTATATATACAATTAGTGAATTTCTATTATTGTAATGATCCCATAATAAAATCTTAGAAGCTAGTATGATTGTCCAAGAATGGGTTTGGAGGAAAAGGCGAAACGACAATAGGAATAACGAAGAGAACATAGCAGAAAGCTTTCTCCAATTTTAAAACGACAATTCCATTTGCTTGGAACTTAATTCTCTATGCTTGAAAATAGCATCACTCTGTTCCGTATTAAAATTAAATACGACAAAGATACTCGGCCTTTCTTTGCGTTCCTCTTACCGCGTCATGAGATTTCATAAAAGTGGTCTAGAACGAAACAAACGAAACCTGTCTGAAGAGTAACCATCTTTTTCACTTAGGTGAATCTTATTTACTATATTTATGTATTTTCTTGATTCTTCTCGATTTTCCTCGAAACCTTTGCATAATCTTGATTCAAGCTGGTCGACTTCACAGCCTATGATAACGTGTTTCTTTTGTGGTAATGGAATGAACTTGCTTCTCCAATTTGAATTCGAAAGATCTACGTTCTTATTTATAAATATTAGGATATTCTAGCAAGCGAGATAAACTTGAAAACTAGAGAGAACAAGCGAATTTATTTCTCTATTATATCTCATTTACATGTTTCATTTATTTGAGAATCAGAATCGATGCCATGAAATTTCTACAAGTTCCTCTTTGTATTTTCTAAATGTGCATGTCGTAGCAATTGAAGGCTTAATTTTGGAGCTTTTCGTGCTAAAAACGTCTAGAAACAATTCACGATCACTTTGATTTGAACTATAACAGCGCATTACTGTGAAGTATTTATTATCTTAGATTGCTAGAAATTTTGTACATTTCAAAAATAGTGTGCTAACACGTGTCGATTCTACGATATCGATTATTTAACAAGACTGTCGCGACTTCACTTGTTTCGTACATTTATGTACATAACCCGGCCCGTCTTTCGTTAGTAACGTTTGTCCAGAGATTAATAATCCCCGTTTCCTGGTGGAGTCTTTGTTGGAGTTGCATTAAAATGTTTACCGATTGTAAATATACCGATATGCAGCGGGCGAAATGGATTGTCCCTCTGTACTTCCTGCTATTCCAATGAATATTTCATACCATTTCGTTTTTTCACTCCACCTATTGTTTTCGATACATTTATCTTATTCAGGATACAAAAAAGACAATACTGAAAAGCTTTGGAGATTTCATTGATAGCTGGATGTATAGTACCGAAATCCTGCTTCTGCTTCGAAAGCAGAGAATCGCTTCAATGGAAATATAGCAGTGTGTTTGGTTGAATGCAAATCTCGTTTTTAATTCACGAGGGATATAGATCGCGGATCAGGAATGAAATTAGCGAGACAAGGGAGAAGCGGAACGTTTTATGATTCGTTCTGGTTCTTAAATATTAATGTTTGCTTTGTTGGAATGGATGATTTGCTTCGTTTCATAGCGAATATGTTATACATGTTTGAATCGATTGGTTCACCTTAAGGCACTGTTCAAGTTTTCATTTCAGGAAACAAGTATTCGTTATATGAGAATTCGTGTGGTAACTAACCTTTCGTTATCTTGATTCTTTTATAGAGACAGAAAGATCATCTGGAAAGAGTAGGTATAGATATGTATCGTCTTCAAGTATTCTGCGTATCTATAAGATTTCTGCATATCTTCAAGTATTGTTGAAGATTCAAAAAGAAGCTACTTTACTTACAAACTCGTCCAGACTGCAGAATGAAATATTACATATCACATTTAATGTTTTAGTGCATCCTCTACCTGAAAGTACTTTATTCTAATAGACGAAAATTATACTTTTCCATCTAGAAACAGAACGCAGCTACACTCTGCAAAATGGATAAAGATAAAATACATGTAGTATGTTTTTACCTCTAGCAACTTCAAAAGTATATTTCTAGTCGCTCGAAACGTTCTTTCCATACTTTTTAGATCTTCCAGAAAATCGTGTCTGGTAACATTCAGCAGAGAACGAGGATCCAGACTTCCTGAATGGAAAATATCAGGACTACGAGCCCATATTATCCTAGAATTCCGTCGTAAGTCGGCATAATGGTAAATTGAGTGGGGCAGAAACGCGTTATCCAATTTCGAAAATAATCTCTCGCCGTAAAGAGGAGTAATGAAACAAGTTCGTCGGTAGTTGGCCAAGGAAGTTGGCTAGCGTCGTAAAACACGCGGAATTTTAATGAACAAGTTGGGAAATTTCAGTGAGGAATAAAGTACGTCCGAAAGAAAGTCTCTCGAGCTTTCGTAGATGCTCTCAAATTATAGTGGAAGTCCCGACGAATGGAACTTAGGAAAGTGATGCCAAATGGAAAGGGCCGTATTTTACTTTATTACAGAATACACGTAGAGGACTCTCTCTAGAGTTCTAAACAACGCTCTCTTTTGCTTACATCTCTATTCTTTTCCTAATATTTCATCCAAACTGGTTATTTCCAACTAAATCTTTCTCTTCCCTCGACTTTCTTCGACTTTGTGTTATTTGAGAAATTCCTATTGCTAAGTTGCTTTCGTAGGAAATTTCCTTGTCTTGTTTCGTGAACATTTTATGTTGCCGCGTTAAGATTGTATTCTATTGTAAGATGCATTCTGTAAATTCCTTTTTATATTTTTTATAAGGGAACTATAGAACTATTTCTATGATCATTTTGCGTATATATTTAACTATGTTTTAGTGGCGTTCACAATTTTATTTTAAAGAGAAACCATCAAAAGAGGCTGTTGTATAAATTCACGAATACTTATTAAAATAATCTTCTCCTATGTGGCGAGTATTAATCAACTTACAATTCTGGATCACTCGATTATTCTTTTCATCATTTTGTATAGTACTTGCTAAATCTATAAATTCCATAATATACCGGCTATGACAGAATATGTGGGATTCACTTTGGAAGCTTATTGTGTACCTAAATACAGTGAAAGCAGTTCATATAAACATATGTTCTATCTGTCTTCGTTTATCAGATATAACGAATCTATTATGTACACAACACCACTTGAAAACATTGATGTACTAAAGTTCTGAATACAACGAGCTTATCAACAAATTGGGTAAACACCAGGAAACATTCAGAGTGTAAGGGGATGTATGCCGAGACAGTCTTGTCTTGAAGTGCAAGGTAACCATTTCGAGCATCTGCGAAAATAATTAGGTAACAGAAAATTCTTTATATATACATATCTTCTAAACGAAGACATATAGAACATACGTTTATCTGAGCTTTTTTTCGTTGTTTTTGGATGTAGAAAATCAGCTTTCGAGAACTCTTTATTGCTTTCGTATGAGGAAAGAATTATAGAAATGAAACATTAATGAAAAAATGCTTCGTTGGAAGATAAGAGTATGTAAAGATACTTTTGGTAACTAACGTAAGTTAGAGCATCGGAACGATTATCGCCAGAAGGAAAATGTAAGTTTTACACAGCGAATACTTGAAAAAAATCGTTAAGAGACTCTGGTCCAAATATGTATCTCGAATAGCACTGTTATTAGATTCTTGAAGCGTTTCCTTGACCTGCTTGTACCACCGGCAGTTTAACAGTGGTACGAAGAATGCTCGTGGCGTTGGAGCTAGCTGCATGAAACTATTTTGCACAGTTATCGCGGGCTCGAGTGGTTTCTTCAACATCGTGGTACGAGTATACCGTGTCTCGTATCATCTTGCGCTTTTAAATTCGTTCCTAACTCGAGTCGAACTTTCTTTTCAAGCACCAATTGAATGTCTTTTCTTTCTTTTTTCCAAATTGAAAACAGACTCGCGATACACCAGGATCATTCAATCCAACTGGAAAGCGTTGTTTACGCGAAATCCAGTTTCAAATAAAAATATGGAAAGTTTTCGGATGAAATGTAATTTTCAAGTCGATCTCTTCTTGTTTTTATCTCGTAATATTGGAAACGTTTCACGGATTTTGTTTCAGAATTTTTCTTTTACAGAATGCTTTCACATCGTTGTACTGTATTTTATCACAGTTTTTTGGCTCGGCTCTTGGCGGATTTTGATGGTTTTAATATTTAGATTTATCGAACGTGTTTTGTAAAACAAAGATTGAAAGACTGGTTACACAAAGTGGTTTCCAAAGGCGAATTAATCGAAATATAACAGAGAACAGAGTATTCCTTGATTTATCGCGGTATGAAATTTTATCGCTTGTTTGGTCTGCGAATTTTGGTTTCTGTCGAATCGTTATCGAAGAATCTCGATATTTCATTTACAATTTCCTAAAAAACATTGCTAAAAAATAATAGTCGCAGTAAGAAACTACAAATGTTTGAAAGGATTGAAGCAACAACTATTATGTGAGATTTCGAATAATAAAAGTTGTGGTAAAATTTAGCAACAGAATTTTCGAAAGGGTTAATAACCCCAACGACTACGTCTACTTGGATCATTTCCAATTCAAACATTTGCCTGCGCCTGATCCACGAGTTGATTGACACACGTCGAGTACGGAATATTGTATGGTTCGAATAGTATTATCGACCGAACCTAACGCATCGTTGCATCGGCGATATTCCGCATTGAGTGTCGTTTCTCCCTCGAGCGTGTCTCGGTCTCGTTAGCTTTATGCAATCATGTTCGTCCAGATTGCAGACCGACTGTAACCCACAGTTAGTCTGGCATTAGCGTATGCATCATTATCGCCAGATAATTGATAATTTGACAACAAAACCGGATTATCGCGATGCATTCAGAAGAACTTTCCTGTAAACGATTATTTCTGTGTTGCTGCTAAATTAATAGGAGCTTTAGCCTTTGATATTATTCCGTTAATATTATCTGCTTTTAATGTTATCGTTGGATTATTAGTATCAATAATAGTTTGAGTCAGGATTGGATTGGATTATATTCTTTAATTTTATTTGTATTCTCTGTTTCACGTGATCGACATCATTAACCTCTTCGTATCTTCTTCGAGGTTGTATCATTTCAAATATCTCTTATTTCGGAATACTTTATTCATAAAAAGCGTGAAGAATATTCTATCGAGTACTAAAACTATTTCGAGTCAATAGGTTTAATGATCTTCATTGCATTAATATATTTCACATAAAATAAGATATTTAGATTTAAAATGAAATGAATACGATCATGCCATTTTTGAAGAAGAATAAATTATTCGTTTCGTTCATCATCGAAATTAAGGAAGAACAGTAATTAAGAAAAATACAGATTTAAAAGATAGACTGGCCCTCGAGTACACAAATATTCGTTCCCTCACCACCTGAGAGTAACACGACTCACTGTTTCAATAAATCGTTCGCGGTAAACGCTCGATTTACGTTCTTAGGTACATATATATATATTTGAGGATTTAGAACGAGTTACTTCAGTGATCCAGGTCAAAAGTTCATGTTTGCTCCAATGAATATTGAAACTCCCCCAAAACTACGATGAAACTAATAATTTGACAAATTCTTCTTGACGAATCACTTTCCTTTCACTTCTCCCTGCATTCCACAAAATATCGCGGTGAATTTGTATAATTAGCGTAATTAATCGAGACACGTTTCTTAAACTATTTGTCGTCAGCCGCAGTTTTAAACAGCAGCTTAACTGCATCTGCAAATATACATAGAAATCGCGTCAGATAGCACGGGGGTGGAGTGAAGTTTCGTTCGCAGTTAACTTGAAAATTTGGTTATAACTCGGTGAAAGCCTCGTTGCAAACTAAGCCGATTCGGGCTGGCTGCAAGATTTAACCATAATTAGAAAACTTTCTCGTAAGGGACTGTTTCCTCTGTTTATTACCAATTTCTGAGAATCTCGCGATCTCTCTTCTTTTTCCCTCCCTTTTTTTCGCAACTTCGAGCGTTGGCGAATTATGAAGCTCGTCTTCGAACATGAGCGAAGAAACCGAAGCTTCTTGATCTCGAAACTCGCGTAACGGTTCCTTCCTTCAGTCAACACCACTTTTCTTGCAACTTTTATGTTTCAGCAGGCTAGTCAGATGGTGTAACTGCGAGAAGATAAACTTTGATCACCGCTATCTGGCAAATTAGTGCGCCCTGTTTTTCATTGGCTATGGTTATTTCTTAGCTATCTCCTCCCCTGTAATTACACGTTAGTTCCCCTTTTTTTTCTTCAGACCTGCACCGTGATATTTTAATTACGCGCCGTACTTGCAGTGCAATATCTTGTTCCGTAACGTGAGATAATTTGTTCCTTTTGTCGCGGATGACTACCGTCGAAATATTTCAATATATATATAGAAGCATATCTTGTTTCAACCTGACGCTTTTTTGGAATATTGGAATATCGTTAATAATAAATACTTCTTTTGGAATATTAAAAGTCTCTGTAGCAAAATGAGAGCAAGATTCAACTATAATAATCCGTGAACCGCAACATGGCTAATTGAAGGTAAAATATTCATTGCCTTTTAATTAATAGATCGTAGAGCCGGGATATCTTTAGCATGATCTTTTTCTGACACGGTTGCCACGAAAATTACCTGGCAATGCCGGTATCACGCCTTAAAATGACGTCATTCATAAGCATTCATATATGAAAGCAGCAAACGGATGTAGGACGCATAGTTCGGGGAGAGCAGAGTTAGCATTCACACGATCCATGGATCCTGTTGGCCAGTAGGTTTTATCGAAGGGCTGGTAGAACTCTATAGGACATTAGGATATTGCGAACGAACGAGCTGCACACCCGTTATTCAACGGCAAATCGAACAACGTGGCCGTTCCATCTATGCGACCTTCCCTCATAGCGGTCGTTCCAATAATTCATCTCGCTAGCACGTAATAGCTGCATGTTGCCGAGATACCGTGAGCAAACCGACCAACTCTGTCTTCAATAGAACGACCATGTTCGGTGGTTCTTGGATACAGATGCTGGGCGTTTCGTGAACTGTTAATAATTTGCGAGTGCAAGCCGGTAGTATCTTGCAAGTTTCTCGAAATTCGTTTATTTCATTCTTCGTAATACTATAAAGGATATTGTAGAAAGTCGGTGGTAAATTTTAGAAGCATGAGAGATTTCAAGATGCAGGAAATGCACATGATGTATAATAGTACGTAAAATATGCAAAGCAGAGTATCTACGATCGTTACAGTGTGCAATAAGCGTATTCGTTACAATTTTCAATAAGTGAAACAAATCTCTATTTTCTAGATATATATTTATTTTTTGAGTTCTATCTCTTTATTTGTATTAACGACATTTAGATCCCCGTTTATTAAGAGATTTGTTCTGATGAGTATTTTACCTTTCGCAAACACATTATACGTTAGGGGGGCTTTGTTGAGGTTCGAACATCGCGTGAGAGTCGGTGATTTAGGATCAAAAAAACTGGTGGTTGGAAAAAAAGAGTCTGATATTGATCTTCTGATATTTAGCCTTTGGGAAGATATCTTTGTTGCTGTGATTAATCGAGGCCTGTTATGTAGGCGTTATTAATTTCAGAGAATATTGTGTTGTGAAGAATTGAGCGTTTCTTTGATAATCTTAAATTATTATTGCAGTAATCGTGCAAGGAACGAGAATGAATTTTTATAAATTTGCATTTGAATACTGCGTTAGAGAAACTTATTGCTAGATTTTGTCGATTGTAAATGATTAAGTGTTTCTTTAATAATTTTTCGTGTAACTAGGGGAAGTTGATATTTTTTGTAAATTCACGATTTAATATCATGCGCGAATACTATACATTTTTGTTGACTTCTTGATTGTGGAAGCTTGAATGTTTCTTTCACATGGGTTTAAATATATTGTATAAGAGTGGTTGAAAAATTTTCCAAGCTTTTAGATATACTAAGAAGATAGCAAATGCACATGCTCTACTTCAAGTTTAAGTAAAAAAAGGCGGTATTGGCAGATTAAAATTCTTAAAATTGCTTTTCAATGGTCACCTCTCTATTTAAGACGTAAGGACGAGCTTTCTACGTGAGAGCACAGACGAGCTAGTCCATGGTGAAAGCTCGATGGCAAGTGAGATATTTGTCGGTCGATGAGATAGGCCGTTTTAATGGTTACCAGGAAACTTTCTCGCAGATGCTGAGTGCTCGACAAACAGACGGTCTTTATTTTGGCTGATTTAGTGGCGACCACGAATTTATGCTATTTCCTTATGAGAATACTTTTTCACTCTGTGGTTCGCCCGAATAAATCTGAAAAATAAGGAATTGCACAGCAAAGCGAAACTTTTCGATGCTCTATTTCTCGACGTACGAGAAATCTTTTCTCTCCTAGTTTCTCCGCCGGGCATGGCAAAGTATCGTGCTTTTCTTCCTCGTTACTTTTCCTCTTTGCCAAAGATCGATAATCGACAGAAGAATTTCATATATTTTTGCACACTATGTGCATTCCGAACATTTTTATACTTTCAAATCTCGCATATAATTCGCATTGGAATTATGAAATATCTCGCGCAATTTCTTTTTTGATTCGCGTATATATTATAGCGTGTATTATTGCGCTTGTTATGCATGTATTAATTAAAAATTCACTTGATTAAGCACCTTTCTTTGAAGCGTGAAATTGATCGAAAAATTGTAAAGCATTTCTTTTGCGTTTTGCCGTTTATATTGTCTGCTATTCCAACTTGTCAGTTCGAAATACTTTCACTTGCACGAAGGATCTTCGACGAAGGTAGAATTCCAGCTTCTACCGAATCGGTTAATTAAAGCAAAGAAAAGATTTTAACCACGGTCGAGCAAGTTGTGGTAGGTTAGTTCGTAACAATGCAGCAACGGTGGTTTTCGTGACACGAGCATTGCCATTGTTTGTCGCGTTTACGTTTCCCAGGGGGATTTAATTGAATATTCCGACGGAAATTACGACTCTTCTCCTTTTTTTTTGTTTTTTTTTTTATAAAATGTTCAGTGGGTTCGTCGCTAATGAATTTCCTTATGGCTTTCGTCTAAACAATTTTTACGTGTAATTACAGGTTACATTCGGCTGGTAATAATGCGAGTGTAAGCTCGACGATAAATTCCTTTAATATAAACCAGTATTTTGGAAGTTTAAAGCGTGAAATTTTACGCCGTCGAATGCGCCAGCCAAAGCAGATTTAATTAAATTTTAGCAAACTTTATGTTACTCGTACGGTAATCGAGGAAGATGTTCACCTTGTAATTATATACGCGTTAGTTATTTTCATATTAAACGGAAATAATATTAATTATCAAAATTACTAAATTAGACGATATTAAGTGTACAGAGAAATACGGATATAAGGAGTCAGCAAACAAAATAAAGATAAAAAATATTTCGCATTAGGCGATAAATCCACAACGTTTTGTAAGAAATTAAGGGCTTGACTGATGTTACGACAATTGATATTTTAAAAATATTCAGCAGGATAGGAGACGCTTATATTTCAGTTTCAGAACAAATAAAAACGTTTCCTTGCGCGTCTTCCCAATGTCGATGGTAGTTTCACTTGAAGATATATTTTTTTAATCTTCAAGTTTGAGAGATCGGACGAGAATCGATCTCGTTTTGGTTTCCGTCTAGTCTTTCGGTAGAGTGGTTTCTTCCCACGTATGCACGTTTCATCAATGTTATGTAAGTATGTATGAGAATGCTCGAAGGGAGAATGGATTTGATGCGCGCTGCAAAGTGGCATCACTGCCCCCTTTCTCACGAAATTGATACACGTACCGCGGCACACGTGTATTTTACACAGGTGCTCTATGGGGTCTGTATGCTAAGAAAGATGGAGGGGATGCTTTACCTTTTCAACGGTGGCGTGCCATTTCGCTTTACCGCCTCCTATCATTTCTCTTCTCAACTTCCGACTTTTTCTCCTGACAATATTACCAACCTTCAAAACTTCTGTATTTTTTTTTTTCAAGTGAAATTGTTCCTCAGCGTCAAACTTTTAATTATTCGAAATTGTCTGCTTCGTAAGAACGTTCCCTCGAACAATTTACGTTCGTCCCCTTTCTTCTTCGAGCTGAGGAGAAGCTATGCATACGAAGATTATAACAACAAGTTTATACTTTCTACAGATTATATCGAAGAATATTTTAAAAGATATTCGATGTTCGTTTCGCGAACAACATCGGAAGGGATTCTGTTAAGCTCCTGAATTTTGTATTAAAATAATCGTTCAAGTTATTACGCAATTGTATCGATAGAGCATCGGCGTTGTTGCGACAAATGGAAGCAGTAACTTGATAACTCGCGTCGCAAATTTCCGATACGCTCCGGACTATTTAAGGCGCGAGGGTGCATTATATTGGAAGATGTGTGACGAGTGTTCTTTCTTGTTTTAATTTTAATATACGAAGACAACTGAGGAAGAATATGATAAGCCACTACGGCTGTCATTTATACGAAAGCAATTTAAAGATTCTATACATTGCTATCAATGTAGGCCCATATTGCTAAAACCTTCTTAGTCGATTTACACATTATATATGTATCCTTAATAGCGGTGCTTAAAACAACGATAATCACCGCTTCCAAATTCCATCGATATTTCCTTACTTTAATCATATATCACACGAAACCCATTCACCACCGGAACAAAAAATATTAGATTTATATCTCAATCTGTCTACTTCCGAATGTTCTATGGCTAGCGTAATCAATATTACTTTAACGATTCCTTGGATGAACACGAAAATTTCATCGAACGGTATCTCTTCATATATACTTCTCAATCCCAGCGAAACATAGGAAGGCTCGTCTACCAATTTGCACATGGGAACAAATGGGGCAAATACCTGTCACGGCGTAGCCGTAATCCGAATAAAAGCCAGGAGAAAAGGGATGATGAATTATTAGCAGGCAGAACGGAAGCTTTGAAACGGCTGCGTCGACTATGCTTTACAGTCCGTCAGCCGTGGCTTCTCCCCTTCATCTAACATTCCAACCTCGTTGGTATCTGCTCATCCCCGTATTCGGGATGGGAATGACAAACTTCCCGTTTCCATCGATTGGAAATACCGAATCCACGGTATCAAACTTTTTAATGGAAAAGACGCCACAGCCGTGTGGAACGCACGGTTTGGGAATTATTTTTCGAAAAATGACATCCGGAGTTTTCCATCCACTTTACTTGCCTTACTGGTTTAAAGAGGAGAAGAGGGATCGGGGGAGGAGGGACGAGGTGGAAAGAGGGGAGTGATTTACATCGTGGAAGGTGTCACGGGAAAACCAGGAATATTACCGGTTCTGCAGGATGTGGTCATGAATTATCCTGGCCTGCGTGAAATATCTCTAGACAGGTCTAGGACGTGCCTGTAAGACCTTAATGCCATTAGGAATTTCACTCCGCGAACACAGTCAGTTGAATTAAGCCGAAGAAATATTTTCGTCATCCGGTTACGTTTCTGGCACACCGTTTCGTGCTCAGTTTCAAATAAGGCTTAATAATTTCCTAAAGGTTTGTCAAGTTTTATCTTATTCTTTATAAAGGCTCTTTGGAGGTTGAATAACGATCGAATAATCTATTTGATGCTTTGGTCCTGATAATTATCGTATACCGTGAAATATCGGCCTGGAAAATCGTAAAGACGTTCTAGAAGTGCTGTTGTTAATAACTGAACGATCGCGCGAGATATTTGATAATCCAGGGCAATGAAATTTCATAGCGAAGCCAGCCATTGTTCCGTCGTTTTCCAACCTGAAACTCGTAGAAAACTTGCATTGGTCGAGAGTAACGATATGAGTTTTTAAGAGGAGACTGCGTACGTGATCGCGATCTACGCGTCCATGAATTTCCCCTAGAAAATTCAATCGACCAATATTGAAATATCCAGCGAAATTTGATTGAATCACATTGTAACATTGGTCATATGGATTCGTTGATTAAACCCAGATAACTCGTTGCGCTCGATATCGATCACCATATCAATCCTATGGATATTGGTTACTATCTTTTCACGTACTAGAGAAGAACGATTAGCAGCGACAAATTGCATATTAATGGCAATGTAGAACGTGAGGCTTACGGCCAACCTGATCCTATTTCCAATTCGAATCACGGATGTGCTCGATCACTGGAAGTGCGCGACTTTACGATCCACCGCTTCCCATTGATATTTCCGTCAGCTGAATTTTATCATAGCAAAAGATAGATTCGAGCGTGCATTCGTGCTGATATTTCACTAGCATCTCGTTATTCTCCGTATAACATTAGCAATTATCAAATTAAGAACTGTCGGATGTGTGTCGTCGAATATCTTGAATAAAAAGAGGAGAATAAAATAAATTGGAGTCTGATTAAAACAATAGAAATTCAATATTTCTATATTAGGTTAATATATCAGATAGTTTCATAAATTTGTCGCTTTTTTGCCAAAACTTTGATGTAGAATCAGTTATTGGAATCTTCAAGTAGATTAAGTATGGATTAATAACCTTGTCAGACAAGCCCTTTAGAGCCAAGATGGATATCTTTGACTTTGTGCTGGACTAAATATGTGACTTTGCATTCGTGTGTAGTGAAGTCTATTAATCTTTGGTTAAGTAGAACTAGTTTCTCAATCCTTTTATACGTCAAACTTTTGCAATTTTAGTCGCTCAATTCAATCAATGGCTTTTTTAAACGTTCAGATTTAATAGAGCCTGAGATACATAATCCTAATTGACGAATTAGCAATCATGGTTTCTTTAAATGTTCAGGTCTAACAGGACTTTAACTACTGGATTCTAATTGATCAATTTACATAATCGTCGCTCATCATCATTTACATATTCATAGACCGTAATCATTAATCATTATTTCTTCGAATCTCCGCACCTTTTAAATCCACCTTGTGTGCTTTAAACACACTGTGCCAAGATCCACTATGACACCTTCAGTTATTCTTAAAAGGGCAATTGCAGCGAGGGATGGCCGAGACATTTGTCTCGGATTATACCCGCCCTTATTTGCTTTGGCGCTTGAAGGTGTGTAAACGTGGCGCTGATGCGATGAATGTATCCCAAACCCTCCTAGCGATGTCGCTTTATTTTTGCCGGCGACGGTGCTTCGGGCAATTGGGGCGTAAGTGGTGCCCGGGCGTCAAACCCTCGTTGAAGTTTAAACGACTTCGAACCTCTTTCAACCTCTCGCGCCCATCAGGCGACGCGCCTGTCCTCCTCGTAACAACTCAGTTTGCAAAGTCGAGATGCTCGCCGATAAAAGTTACATCGTTTAACGAACACGTTCTTAGCTTTCTGCGAGAGGCTCGTGTGCCTGAGGATGAGGTAGTTGGGTTCGTTTTCAGCCAAACAACAATTTGGCTCTGCTTCGCCGCATCGGCGCGCAGAAATTGAGACAGATAGGGTTTTCTTTCATTCTGTTTCTTTCTCCTTTTTACACTTTGGAGATCTGCTGCCAACCAGATAAATTTTTATATCGTACCCTGCGGTTTTGTACCAACTTAGGGGATGCAAGGGGATTTAAACGTAATGGGAAGTTATGTCAGGACGTTGGACGATAAGAACGCCAACCGCTGTGTTAAGATTTCTGATAGAGGTGAATGTTCTTGACGATCATTCGCTATTTAGATACGCTTCGGACGTTCCCTGAAATGTTTGCTCATGTTGGGTTAATTTTGGTTGGCGCAAAGATATCGTAAGTTAAGTTTTAATTGGTGTTGTTGGCTCATAAGTAGGATATTTAGTAGTTTGGGTCAAATTACGATAAGATTTAGTTTAGATTATTTAATGTTAATGTATTTGATCGTATCTTGTATTTTGTATTTTACGTGGTAAACGCTTTTTTAAATAATTTATTCGATATTTTATTTTAGTTATCGTGATTCTTCGATACGGAGGCTCTTGCAAATGTAATTATGAATTTCCTGTAAATTCTAAAAAAACTGATCTAGGTCCAGTTTGAATTAGATTTAGGTTAATATCGCAGATTCAGCAATTGATGTTAGATTTGGATTGATTTATAATAGGATATCATTTGGATTAAATGAACTCTAATGGATTCCTGCGCCGATGCACGGTACGCTTGAAATCCCCTATTCCCGGTAAAATAATTTAAGGTGTCATAATTACTCTTGAAAGAAGGAAATCATAGAACAAGGACAGTCTTTACATACAACCGTAATGATACAGTTATTAATTTTTTGCCAGATTAGATTACACGCTTTTGGGAAAGGTAGAGAATCGTTGCTTGTGATTCGTGTGAGGAACATAGTGGAAGCTAATAAGAAACATGGTATCGCGTGATACCTGAGCAACATGCGAGCCCAGGTTTTTTACGTGAATTTATGTTAATCCCGATCCCCTGTCCCTGATACTTAAGACCGTCGGTGAACCATGATTTTACCGAAATATTAATCTACCAGTGTATCAACCCCTTTCTAAAATGTAGCTTTAACGGGGTGTGTGGTTAGGCAACATGGCTGCTAGACTAATGAAACTGCTTGTACGATGATAAAATCGATTAAACATTCGGCTTTTCCCATGATTTACATTCGTGGCTATGGTGTAAAGAAGGTTGTATACACGCATATTTTAGCATCGTGAAATATCGTAATGGTTCATATATTCTCGTGCGAAGTGTAACACTTTGCGAGAAGATAAAAATATTTCAAATATTGCATTGTTGGAACAGTCAGGAATTTTTATTTTGGCAGAATACGTTTTTCCTTTTAGTATAGGATCGTATTATTTACCACTATTCGCGCGATAGTTAAAATAGGTAGATGATTTCAGAATGAACGGATCCATACAATCAAATAATTTTCTTTTATTCGATGGAAGTAGTTAATAGTTGAGAATAGTCGTATCTACTTTGTGGTTTTTGATGCTGGTGTATGTTAATATTTCCAAAGGGTCTTTTTTTGCCTCTTAGACAAATAAATTAGAAAAGTGATCTACGCCTTCAGCTTCCGTTACGGTCATCGAATAACTGCTTCGTTCGTCTCAATAAAGGCAGAATAACTAAGGAGACTTCCTACGCTTTGACATTTAAAGATCTGTGAGCGTCGGTACAAAGAAGCTTCCACCCCCATGCAAACAAATTAGAAAATAATTCAACGCTTTAACTTTCATTGCAATCATCAAATAAATCCTTCCTGTTCACTCCTCTCGTCCGAATAAAAGTAGAATAATAAGTTAGTCATTCTTGTGCTTTGACATTTGAAACGCTATGGGCGTCGGTGTCCAACAGTTTCCACTCCCTAAACAAGAAAGTATTGGAGAAATAATTCAAATCTTCAGCTTCCATTGCAATCGCCAAATAACTTTCGTTTATTTGTTTTGTTACGATGGAAGTATAGTTTCACGTTACGATATTTGAAATTCTGCGGCCGTTTCCTGGCGTTTCAAGATTCCGTATGGTGTTCCAGCACACGGAATCCTCGCCGTTTCAGGCGTCACGATTCCCGACGCGGTGACAAAACAAATCTTCCTCTCGAAACTGGCGACCGGTGTTGCTTTCACAGGCTGCTGGTAATTACGTTCCCGCACCTGACAGTTATTACGGCCCTGTGCCGATGCTTCGTATGGTAGAGCCACGTGGAATTTGTGGATATTAACGAGAAGGACATTAACGGGATGATGAAATGGGCCACAAAGGAGGGGTTAATAATTGTTATTATGTGACAAGTTTCTTGTGGACGTATCATAGATAAGAGCAATAACGATGGCGGTCTTACAAATACGTTGATACTTTTGATACGATTAATTCATCGAACGTCGACTGTTCAATCGTCTCGTGCAATATTAAGCTCCTTTGATATATCAAGAAAATGAGAATCGAGGAAATTGAATTTTAATACGAGGATCACAGGTGACAATAAGTCACGTCTCCTCCCTTTTTTTATAGAAGAGCGATTTTTAAATTCTATATATCATTATACAATTCCATGTTAAAATCATTATTCCATCTAAGTTTCGAATTATTATTGATACTATAAAATCTACTTTTATATTATCGCGTGTGTCACGTATTAATTTGAGATTACACCACTGCAATATTGCGAAGCTGGTTTTTATACGTTTATTCTTTTATCATAAATAGAAAGGCAGAAATTTTCCACGCCCTTCAAACTTAATACAATTAAACAAACACTTACGTATTACGAGTACTGAAGGAAATGATAACTGGATAAAAAGATAAGTGAACAAAATCGGAAACAAAATTTTAACAGGAAATATTAATTAATAATTAATAATTCCTCATACCTTAGTTCAAGAAAAAAAAATGGAATTTAGAGCTTCGTTTTGACATATTTTCGTAAAATGTAGCCAGCTCTTAAGGGATTAATTGACAATGTAACGTCTATAGAGACAGAAGGTCAAATAATCTGAGAAAAACAGAATCCTAGTCCAAAGAATTCATTTTCACTTAAAAGAACGCTATTCATGTTATCTACGATTCGCCTGTAACAAATTTGTCGCATTTTCGGAGAAATTCATTGGTTTCAGGTATTTAGGTATGTCTGTGTTGGTTTCAGAATTCTTGGCATGCGTAGGCCGAAGGAGGAAGCAGGGGGAGAATTGAACAGGACCGAGGAGCATGGCGTAGTGCTCGTTTTGGGGGTTGCTGGGAGATCAAAGGACGCGAAAGAGGGTCTGGCCGCTCTCGAGCGGTTCGAGAGCCGGTGAGCATCGCGACGGGGCGAGCAACCCCGTTGCCTCGGCCAACGTCTAACAACCCTCCCGTCTGTCACTGTCGACGAACAACAGAACAGGTAGGGATGTAGTTTCCTATTCGCTCAAAAGAATTTCCTCCCTCGACCGTTGTATCGGTCTTTCGTAGACAAACGAAATCCGATGAAACGCCCGATCCGCGTGTCTGGACGATGAGCTTTTAAACTTTTAGTTCAGTTTTGTCTACCCTTTTTTTTACGTTGTTCATTTGACGAGTTACCACATAGTACGAAATTAAATCGTACTATTTTTTAAGAGTGATGAATTAAATAGTAGCTTGTGTTGTGTTTGAATAATTCTTTGATATAATTTGATAAAGTTGCAAACGAAACAATAATTCTTATAGATTTCTATAACTTCTTAGTGATTTACGTTTCTTACATAATTCAATACTAAATCTGGCACTGCTAATTTTTACCATTTGTATCATTTCACCTGCAAGTTTTAAGAATATTAAACTTTTTGTGTTGCTTCTTTTGCGCAATATGAGACGTGTAATTAAACATTTGTTCGGGTTAAAAAATGATGGCGAATCGAGAACACCATGGCGATGGTAAATCGTCAAGTACGGGGATCGCGGTTTAGAGAGTGAACTTCGTGGTTTAGTATGTCGACCTGACATACCGCCATGGAACGTTTGGTGACGTGGTAACCGCAATTGCGGCTCTGTCGCCCTAACACCTTTGGTAAAAGCCACGTTATCTACGCGGTAATAAGGAATCCCGGAGTCGAGGGAAGGAAAAACACGCGGCTGCTTAACGAGTTTTCGCAAATCGAAGGATAATACCGAGGGAAAGCACAAGAGAACGAATGCTTTGGTTAAAATCCGCGAATGGGGATAATGTAAAATGAAATTTCAGAGAATAGACGTCTCTCTCGATTTCTTTGTTACGTTTTCTTTTTATAGCCAAGATTAGGCTATAGTGAACAGAGAATCTTTTTCAGAAATCGCACGAATTTGCAATGATATGCATAACAAATTCTTTTTCACATATAATAGGGTTTTTCCATTCATCCTTTCTCCCAAATTAGAAAATGTCTCGTAGGCGAAGAATATTTTAATTCAATCCTTTCATCCTGTATGTTGCAACATTGTAGTTTGGCAAGTTCCGTAGATGATATAGTAAATAATATGTGTAACGATAAATAATGCAAAAAATTTATTATATAACGAACAACTTCGAAGTGACTGAAAAGATTTACGTGTTCGTCACGGCCACGTGCAGCAAAAACAGAAGTTTTCGTGGAAAGTGCGACCGAACTGGGGCTGTCCATACAAGGGTAATCGCGGTTCAAGGCTAATCTAAAGTTCGTTCGTTTGCCAGGGCGCGTTCTCATGTTGTTTTGATTCCTCGTTAAATCACGATTGCGAAATACTTTGGCAAAGTTTTGTATTTAAAGAATGCTAAATTATTAGCGAACACGCGAGTGTGTCTCAGTAGTGTATATCGATCGATAACGCGACCATGATGGAGTTCCATTTGTAACGTAGTAGTGGAGCCAGAGAATGTGAATGAAAGCAAATTAAATTTTCTTTCTTGCCAAACTATCGATGCAGCTGTGTAGGACAACTAAAAATGAGTGGTTATTTGAAACAGGAAAACTTCTCCTTTTTAAGAATTTTTAGTGGATAGAGATTGGATATAAGCACGAGGAATTAATTGAACAATTTTACGATGATTTTATGGTCTTCAAAAAGCTCTAAAGATATTATTCTCTGCTTATTCTGAAACATTTATTCAATAACGAAAACTTTGCGATAGTAGTGAAAATCTAATGATATAATTTTTATTACATGTAGAATAATATTATTCCGTATTAGTTTTTGTATTTTAATGATAATTTTTCATTAATAGCGTAGGTCTCGAAGCAGATTATTTTAAAAAGCTGTGTTTTATGAATATAGATAAAACATGAATCTGAAATTTTTTTTAGAGTTGTAATATGCTATTATAACAAAATTCGATCTTGTTGTATGTGTACGATATTATACGTATATTCGGGGAACAATGTAGGCGATTCATTTACATTTATAATGTGCACGGTACGGATTGTGCTCTGGAGAGCGATAAACATTACATAATAAATAGAACAACATAATGGGTAGTCGTAATTGGTCGTTACATATGAGTAATTTGCTCCATAGCTATAAGATCAGCCCTTATATGAATATACAATTTTTTTCTAATTTGCAACGAAACGGAACTATTTGAGAAACCTATAATTTTCTATAATTCTACAATATTCAACGATTAGATTTGGAATTTTCCTTACATAACATAATTCACGTATTTATATACCTCTTTGCATTAAATTTGATATCTTATTAAAATTCGGGAAAGAACATTAGGCATCTGAAAGGCAAATCTCTTTTGATACAATTTTGCAGCTTTTTTTAAAAATAATCTTCGAATAATTTCAAACCATCGATTTAGGGGTGTGTCTCGTAAATTTTCGAAAAGTCACGTGAAATTGTCATAAATCTATTTCATCGAAATAAATTTTTTCTTATATCGTAGCTCTGTAGATAAAGGCGTTAAAAGTAAAGTTGCAACACCGCAGCGTTTCTTATCTCACTGCGATGCAAGCGAAAATACCCTTTGAGAAATATTCAGTATATTATACTTAATATCTGAAACTTCTCAGCAGATGCTTTTTTTATGCAACTGGAAACCCTTCACATCGCGGTTTACGTTTCAAATGAGTTAGCACTCGAGTTTATCGCCTAAGGAAGTTAAAATATGATAGATGAACAGTAACCTGAAGATGAAAGAGAGGGTCGAGTTTGTTGCTTCAGAGCTGAGGCTTTTTCTTTTCACGTGACATAGGATTAATCTCGGAGGATTAAATATTCATCATATTAAGGTTCGTCAACTTTTTGAATTGAGCTAATGAATAAAAGAGCTTACGAATAATGTCATTCATAATTAGCGTAATTTGCTCACGAATGTCGTAGCATCTTTCTCTCACAGTTTATGAGAGAACGTAATAGAAAATTAACTGCCGGAACCTATTACGAAGGCTTCATTATTTATTTTCAAATATTACGCACGTTGTTTCCTTTTTCCTAAAGAATTAATCGAAGAATTTTATGGCAACGAGAATATTACTTATCAATTTTTACGACGAGTTTTACTTACATAAAAATTGGTCGTAGGAACAGGTTGATAACAACGAAATGCCAATCAGGTAACGTAATCGATTCTTTAATATAGTACGAAAATAAACGAACTGGCAACCTTCGGCCTTAGTAAAATTCCATCGATAATTTATTCAACCGTGGTATTTAATACACGCTTCTTGGATTATCGTCGTCGATTACCTGGAAACTTTTAAGCTGAATTAAAAGGTTCGACAGAAGAGAAGTATGTATTTAGGTTCGCCCCTGTTCTCAACCCCAGTTTTCTTTCGTTCGAGCCGACAATAGGTCCCACAGGTCTGGTTTAAGCTAGGATTTTATTAAAACCATCTACCCATGATCCTTTGTTGCCCGACAACGAATAGGAGGGGGATGGAGAAATAAATCTCTTTTGATTGCATGGTCGTCGCATTAATGTCCGCCGGCTTCCTGCAGCCACTCGAAGAATACGAGGGGCTGGTGAGGGTGTTAGGCGAATGGGTGACAATAAGCACACCCATTCAAATTACATCGCCGAGTTTTTGTTGCTGGAAAATGCGTCGGTTCTTATAATTTCCCTTAAATGAAATTAGTGCTCTCAACGTGCGTGTGGTTTCATCTAAAACCGCGATTATATACAATTTAAAATTTGAGATCGCGCGTTGCAATTCTTTCACGTTTCATCGAGGTTCCGTGTTTTTAATTGGAAATTTTTTGAAGTAATTTTTGGGGAATAATTTAGGGGCTTTTTGAAAAACGGGTGTGTCAGGGACAATGATGAATCGTGTAACTTGCTTCGAGAAGTTTATTTCCAATTTCGTAATCTGTCAATCGGATTATCCCTTAAGTAAAAGTCTCTGTGAAGAGAAGTTTCTCATTTGTCGTAATAATTGACTCGAGAACTTCGCGAGAATCGAAAAGTTCGTAGATCGAGTGGAAGGAAAAAATAAACGAAGAGGCGTTTGTTTCATTTCCGCTTCGAATAACAGTGAAAATGAAAGTACTTCCGGTTTAGTCGTTTCTTCGATCGAAGGGTCGAAACTACGTGGCATGTCAGCCAGGAGAAGAAAATTTGCTGGGGTTCTTGTGAGTTGCAAGTCGTTCCATTAATCAATACGGAAAATGAACCGCGCCCAGTGAGCCAAAATGATTCGAATTCAAAGTCAGAACGGATTCATCCTTTCACTCTGTTCTTCTGATGTTTTCTCAACATTCCAACGAAATTAGTTTGAAGCTTGATGTTCTCAACTCTGAAACAGTAATTCGTAGAAGAATTTATCTAGACTTAGAAAATGTTTCTTACATCTCCTGCTACAGTTATTTGAATATTTAAAATCGAAGTTGAACACCATAGAAATATCTGCAGGAACGATGGGATCATTTGAGAAGTATCGGAATCATTTCTTTAGGCTTTCGTGAAATTTTACTAGATAAGATGAGAAACGAGAATGTATCTTTTTAAAACTGGAACTACCGAGTTTCTCAAATTGCCCAGTGTCAGGTCTTTTTATTTCTGCTGCTACTAAAAGCGAGCAACCTTTTTCTTAATATTCATGTTGACTTTTATTACAATCGTATCACTGCATTAACTTTAAACATATTTACATCTACATATATTAACTATTTATAGTTCTGGCGTTGAAAACAATTCCCAACTTCGCTTACACGCTACTAAAATTCTTCTATGAGAGAGTAGAGGGTATCATAAGACACAGATTCTGAAATACTTGTAACTCTCATGCAGTAAACTTCCGTTGCCAAAGTTCTTTTTCTCAAAAACATAATAAAACTACTCTTATACGAAAACTTTTCGTGAAGTACCGTGTTTTACGAACGATTCGCAAGGAATAAAATAATCTTACAGCCGGGTTTTACAGCAACTCTATCGTCGAAAGAACACAAATCTCGAGGGATGGAGGTTTCAAAGAGGTTCGGTAGCCGAGTAATTTAGAGAAGCGAGCTTTGTCAGACAGACGTGTCCAGGGGTTGGAAGCCATTGGTTGCAGGTTCGCTCATCAATCAGTGCGCTTAAAATGAACTGCGCTTCGGCAAGCGCATTTCACCCTCTCTCTCACCCTCTTTTTTTCTCTTTTTATGCTTTCTTCTTCCTCCTCCACCTCTCTCTCTCTCTCTCTCTCTCTCTCTCTCTCTCTCTCCGCGCTTTTCTATCGTCGTTCGATATTGTAGCTCGGTTGGAATACCAGCAATGGAAAAAAAATCTCGATTTCTGCTAGTTGCTAGTCCACGAACGAGCCGTAAAATTCGCATTCGATGGTTAATTGCGCAGACTTGCAGCTCTCGTGGAAATTGATTCCTTCAGCTCCTCTCTCTCTCTTTTATCCTCCCGTCTCGTTGTTAAAGATCTTTGGAAAAACGAACCGCGCCAGTTTTCGAGGACATTTATTTCTTCCTGTTTTTCTCTTTAGAGATCCCCTCGTCAGGATTCACGGTGAATTTTTGCACATTAGGCGAGATGGTAACGCTACCTCGCTATTGAGCACCGGTATAATACTGCTGGCTAAATGAGTTTCGTTCGTACACGAGTTTTCTACTTCCTCATTGTAATTAGAGGGTTTCGCGTGTAAATAGGGAGTTTTGTTCCTGTTAGTCGGTTTACATCGCTGGGTTTCAAGTGGTTTGATAACGAACACTGGTATAATAAATTACAATATACAGATGGTAATGTTGTTTGTTTTCAGGATGAGATTTTAGTTATTCGAATCGAGATATTTTTCATTTTAGTTCAAATTTCACAATTAAGCGTCAGTTTCCAATTTCTGTTCGGTGAAACGAGAAATAACGTTTCTGTGTTTGTAATAAATTATAATACGTTGTCGATAATGTTGTTTGTTTTCGTAATGAAAATTTTGTCATTCTAATCGAGATCATTTTTTATCGTAATTCGAAATCCTGAATAAATGTTCAGTTCCGAAATCTTGCGAGATGAAGTGAGAAATTATATGTACGGGTTCAGAGGGTGGAGTGTCTAAACACGATTAGGGACACTCGCCGTGGATAGAATAACAGAGTATAGATCGGAGCCTTTCAAAATGTCGTAAATATTATTTTTCAGAAATGAGCTCTTATAGAATTTCACCGTGGCGTCAATTGCATTTTAAAGGATAAAATATTCCTATTTCCTTTTCTCTGAGGAAACCATGCCTGGGGTCAAAGAAAGGGAAAGACAAAGGGTTTTCCTTTTTCCTCTGAGATTAGTTTCTAGAGCGTTTCATACAAAATAAAGAGAAAGCCGGGCCAGTGAAAATCAGAAAAAAAAAAAAAAAATAGAGGAATATTTTCAAAACAATTACTGTTCGGATCCACAATTAAAGTTTTGAAGCTTCGTTATTTCCACTTGCGCTATCTCCGCTTGCGTTCATCAATTGTCAAAAAACAACGAGTAACAATACCAAATAATTATCACGGCTACACAATATTCTACTTTTAAACCTGATGACGACAGCGATGAACACTCGACGAAAACAAAAACGTGATATTATCGAATTGCATCACAATCACATTACAATTAATGGGACGCAACGTATGCATCGGTAGCACCGAAAATGTCAAGCAAAATTAGAATGGTACACATTCCGTGCTGGACTTCGTATCAATATTATTTGCTATCACTAGATAGCAGCTTTTTAATGCAAATTTATATTTTTGAACTAAAAAAAAAAAAAGGAAAAAAAGAAAAATAGAACGTAGAGAAAAATTTATTTTACACAACAAACATTGTATTCAGCACAATCCTCTAGATATTATATATGATATTTTAGCGTATTTTAACGTATTTTGAATATTTTTGCACATTTGAATTTTCAACATAAAAGTTCTAATTACCATATAATAGCGCTTTAGGCAATGAGAATGAGATATTAGGTATTTACGAGTTATAAATGGTGGATTTAAACCTTCCGCTTTTTTAAATTCGAAGTAGTATACACGAATGTTTGAAGAAAGCGCTTGATATCGTCCGCGATTAATAGATAACAAGTAGGGAGACTTAATTCGTTGAAAGCTAAAACGAGGTTAAACGTCGACTATCGTGTGCATTTAAACTCCCTCGCAGGCAGGAGATTTTACATAATTTGTAAAGGGATCAACCCTCGCCGGAAAGTATGAAAGGAGAGGCTTGAAAGAGGATAAAGAACACGGGGAGCTGATACGAAGGAGGATTTTATTATCTGTTAAAATGCGTGCTTACGCTTCGGCTCTCGTTTTTAGTTTACACACCTATAAATATACCGAGCGAGCAGGACGCCGATATAATTTTAATCGAACATCAGCTCCTTTCAATATTGCGCATTCGATGTAAAAATAAAATACTCCATTTTATTACGGCAAGGATATTTCTGTTTTGTAGAATAAATTCAAACGAAAAACACACGTTCCTTAGTGGATCTTAAAATATTGAAATTTTTCATTTTAATGCAAGCCATGGAAATGAAATAATTATCACGGAATCGTAGAGAAAGTTTGTATATATTACGAAAGGGAAAAGGAATATAATTTTTTGATGGATACGAGTACGAGTCGAAACAATTCAATGTGGGAATGGGAAGTATTCGAAATGTTAGCCTTGAAATTCTTTTAGCCGGTGCGTGAATGTTTAACCCTCGGTGAAAAAGAGGGCTCGGATGGAAGGTTTCAGGCAGAATGAATGCCCGAGAAAGTTGGAATACTTTCTAGAGGCAAAGTTTCGATGGTTAGCTTCTGTCGATGGATAAAAGGGGTTGCTTCAGCAACGGGGAAGTTCATTTTAATTGTCGGAATTTCTGGTCAATTATGCAGTCTTCTTCGAACATTTATCAACTTGTACGTGTCTCGATATGATTACTAAAATATTTAAATTAGCTCTTCCAGTAATTGGAACTGGCAGCGATGTTCCCGTAAATTTGTTCAGGATAATTTAATAACTAATAAAAACTGACGAGATATTAAATCATTATGAAAGTTTGCACAGTTTTAAGCCATACATTCTAAAACAATACAGTTTCATTGAAATATTTAAAATAATGTTCACAATATTCTATAAGAGGATTAATCCAACCATCTAATGGAAAGAAACTGCTGAAAAGTTTTTCGATATTCTCTCGTTTCCTAAATCCTTTTTGCGTAAAGAAATTGTCAAGTGAGCAGATACAGTGAAAAATGGATGGATATAAATCAGGAAGATAGGGGGGGGAGGGATGAGGTGGAACTTCAATATCTACGGTAGAGCTTCGATAGATGCAATCTCGATAAATTGCAAGAAAACCTTTATTTCATTCTGCCAACGCGTAGCACAAGAGATTACTTTGTTACGAATAAACAAATGAGAAGTGATAGTTAAATAACTGTACACGTTAGATCTCATATGATTGATTTGTTTTCGAAGTTTTCTCATTAGTTGCACAAATCGTGATTCGTTTCCAGTTCTAGTTTCACGCAGTTGTCGAATTTCTGCTTTTGTTTGTACAATATTTGCGCTTTTGTTTCCTATTCCTTTTTCATTCTTTTACGATCGAACCTTGAAAAGTGCTAAATAATAATTAACAATATTTGTTAGATCGAAGCGTTTTAATCTTAAATGTAGAAAAAAACGACAAATTAAATCTTAACGTTTTAAAAAATGTATAATTTCAAATTTTTTAAATTCTCGTTTAGAAGGATTTTAAATTAAAGGGACTTTTTTTACATAAAAAGACTTGTTTTTATAATACAGATTATAACGAACGCGATATGTTAAACGATATTTGCATAATATTTCAAATAATTTATTAGGATTAAAGAGAGATATATAAACCGCAGAAAGAATCAGAATGACTGAATATCGAGAGCTATATCCTAAACTACATTTTATAAGGGCCAAGTTCATTGATTAAATGCGATCGGTCTTGTGTAGATGAAATGATCGATCAGAGAAATTTAATAGCAACTCGTGTTGTCGGAATCGGTTCGATTGAATCGTATTTTTCGGGTCAAAGCGCATTATAGATACGTCGATACTCGATACGGAGTCGCCTTATAACTCTGGTAAATTGCATAGTGAAAGCCCCGTGAGTGAAGCGGCCCGATCCTACGTTAGAAATTACATTACGTCGCTGAAGAAAGGGGAGTTGTACGATTCCGTTTCTCAACTTCGACCGACTTATTCGTCGCGGCACCGTTTATCGCCGTTGATACGAGAATTTACATTTTTATTTCACGTTAGCTGGGATTTCACGGTCTTAAGTGGGATATCCTTCGTGACATAGAATTTATTTCTGTGAATTTCCTTCCAGATAAACGGTATATAATTTTCTTTATCGAGAAGAGAACAGAAATTACGAAATGTAAAGCGAATTAATCAATCGAATTAGTCGTCCACTGGTTTCGTTGAATCATTGGTGAGCACGACAGTTTAGGTTGAGTTATTTGTAATTTTATTTTGTAATTTAATAATTCATATTCTATAGTATATGTTTCACACGATAGAACTTATTATCGTTACGAAAAGCATACGCATGAAAAGCAAATAATCTTTATGAAGGTCGCTCGTTAATGTCTAATTTATCGACACGTTTAACACATGTGTAAGTGATGAATTAAAACTCACGAAGTTCTGCAAAAAAATCTTCACAATAACTAATATAATTGTAACCGATTAAAATTTGTCTCTTGTTATGAATTGCTAACCCGTTAAAGTAATTTTTATTACAAAAAAGGAACAATCACCAAGATAAAACAATCGTACAAAGCAACATCGTTGTCGCAGCTTGAGATAAGTAAGATAGAACGTTATCGAATCATCATTGAGAACTTTTAAACCGAGCGAGGACAATCGTTTCGCCATCAGGCTCTCATACTTTAGCTAAATATCTAAAAGTAAATCGAACTGTTGATCGAACGAGTGCACAGAAAGGGTGTTAAAGCGGTCCGTACAGTTCGAGATTCGAGATGGATCGAATGGTATTCCTTCAGGATGGTGGAGCGTTACACGTCGATACCCACGAAGACTTATATTCCTGTTAAATTGCATCCTAAAGGTGGAGTCCGCGATTCACGATAGTAATTTACTGAGAAAGTAGGTCTCTGCGTCCCGACTTGGCCATAATGTTCTTTCATTCGCAGAAGACAATTTAAATTGTCTGAAATCCGTGGTGGAATTACAACGCCGGTGGTAAATTGCACGAACATTCTGCATGGGCCATTCGATCTTCCTCGAACCTACAATTCGTGACATTTTCATGTTTCAGCAGATCCTGGCTGGGTTTCGAGCAACGAACTCGTCACACGCGTTTTGAATAGCTAACTTGAACTACGCGTGTTCGTTTAGCTTTAGCTTCGTTAGCTTTTGGAAGCAAGAATCTGCATTGGTATTTCAGTGATTTAAAAGTCTTCTTCGCGCATTTTAATCTTTTGATCTATCTACAAAGAAGATACAGTACATACTAGGTAGGAAGGTATATACCTATGTTTTCAGATATCAAATAATAATTTCCTAGGAATTTATATTAAATTATACTAAATTACTAAAATAATTTTCACTGCAATCAATTTTAATAAGAACCAGCGTTCCATATAGCAAATAAAAATTATAGCTATCTATTTAAAAATATTCATAGTTTCATTACTGCATAACAACCATAATAAAAAGCATAATAATGACCATAACAAATTAACAGGATTTTTTCAGTCCACTGTAACGAATATAAAAAATACTTTACTCTTCTATCTCATCGCATAAGCCTCGCATTCACAAGAAACACGCTGAGAACTAATAGTCTAACCACATTACATGGCCACAAGATGAAATCTCAAGACACAGAGTTAATTACCTATAAAACACCAGTGGCTCAAGAATTCCAACCTCCCATCACACTCTCACCTACTACTCACTTTCACCATTAGCCAACCGCATAATGTTACATCAGCAAGCTTGACAGCAGCAAGCTAGCAACGAAACGACTGTTTTCCCAGTACCCATCGTGTTAAATGGAAAAAGCACTGGCATCTCAGCCTTTACAATCGCGAAACGTGTATGTCGACGGTTATAACCGGACAAACATTGGCCCTCGATGTAGATATGCGCATACACGACTATGCTTATGACCGGGTAGATACGCGAAGAGAGGAAAAGTTTTTCCCGTGGCGTGTGGATAGCCTCTCGAGATTTTCTCATGGAGGGCTGCCGGATGTTTGCGCCTGGCATAGGGCGGAAACGGGATGTCGTTTTCGAGTATCGAAGACGTCGGTACCGAAGGCCACTGAGCCTTATCTCCGGTCGAAGGGGATTTTCTTCCATTATGTACGTTTCTAACCGTGGCTGCACAATCGCTGATGCTCGCAGCTCGGTTAGACCCATTGTAAACAGAGCCATTTGTCAGCCGGTGGCTAGCCGCACGTGCTACACGATCAACCCTTGCCTGATCTCACCCTTTTCGGACCAACGAAGTTCCGCTTATCGGGCAGGAGTTGGGACGAATCTCTCGAACAATACTCTGGATAGAATGTGTCTATTGTCGAGACGCCACGTGTGAGCCTTGGCTTAACGAGCAGCCTATTGTCGCTGCTTTGTGCCGGCCGTCTTAATAAATTTCCACGTCGTCGATGCCTCTGCCCTTTTTACGCCTAGAAATATTGCGAGAAGGGATCGATTGCTGCGACACGCGAAGGAAAGGAGGTTCTTGCCGACCTATAGGTGTAAGCTTCTCGGAAAACTTCCGGAGAATAGGACGGCAGAGGGTGATTATTTAGTGAATTATTTCGGCTACGAGAAAAATTCTGATCGAGTTATAATTTATCGTAGGAGCTGTTATTTAGGGCGTTTTTAGGAGGAGGAGGGAGCTGCATGATTATGGTTAGTAGGACTGAAATAGGGAGGTGTATTGCGTCGTTCGTGATTTGACATATTGTTATGAGATGGTTATTAAAATATGGCTATGTTCTTGTGGCTGTAATAAAAATTACGAGAATCAGAAGGTTTTTTTTCTGACGAAAACCGATGATAATATTGTGCGACATATATTATGTTTTTACGTATCTTATTTTATAATTGGTTCTCGTAGTATGATTTCTGCTAATTGCTATCTGATAATTGATTAATAATACAATGTAATCGATTGGCCAATATGACTCATGAAAGATACGGATAGGATGTTGAGGGACTTTGCTAGAACAAAAGGCAAGGAGAGTAAAATCTGTGGGATAATTTCAACACATAAACTATAGATAAAGCTTTTTCAGTTCACAATTGCAGTTTCTGGCCTGTGAGCTCGTAAATTCTTAACGTCTGACCGATTTTATAGCCTCAATACTTTCATCGAGTATACATACGTTGTAAGTACACGTACAAAATGCAAGGATTTTTCTAGCTTTTCACTGACGTACGTCGATTAAAATTCATGATATGCATCGCCTCGTGATTATCAAACATAACGATATTCTTCACGAAGGACGAATATTTCTGCACGTCCTCTAAAACCCAAAATCACAGCGTCATTAATGAAAAATATAATGCATTTGCGATGAGAAGCGTAGAATGCTAGCACTCGTCGTTTTTTGGACCATTATCAACAGCAGTAGATGCTTTTACCGAATCGTTTATTTTATGCTCGATACCGTTTCTTCTCAATCGGTGAGATTAGGACACGATCAATAGTGTTGCCAATATTTTTCGATATTCTACGAAAAATTTCTATTTAGACGAAAGATTTACGAATATTTTGAGGAGTAAACGATCTTTCTCATAAAATGTTCATCTTTTGAGCTGTGTTTATCTCTTTCCTCCATTTACTAAGTTCTATCTGCTTTTAAAACTCTGAACCTTCTCTTTTACCATATAAAGGAATTCTAACTTAATTTATTGTATATCAAGAATATTGATTGTAAAATGATCCACTCAGAAGCCAGTGATCAACCTCATCAAGAATCAAGATAGTTTCAATCGTATAATTTCTGAGAAATTGTCTAAATAGTAGTCATGTAAATTATAATGTAAATCATGTAATATTAATCAAATAATAATCATGTGCTTTGAAATAAAAATTTAGAAATTTGTAAAATGTAGTTTTTTGATTTCTGTGTGACTCAAATATTATAAATATCATTAAATAATATTATCAAAGTAAAATCACTGATATTATGAATCATACACAGATTTCTACGTATGAGCGAAATATATAACCGTTTAAGATTCTCTTGAAAAGTTTTCGCCGTTAGAGTATCTGGGATACAAGCTATTTCGCGGAAGAGTGCCTCCAAATTTTACCTTCGTTCTTATTTATTATCCTCCATCTTGCCCTCCTACAATACAGATCAAGTGAATGCGAATTGTCGGTGCTAAGCTTCCTGTTATCTGGAGCCAGTCGATTTAACAGCGATTCTTATCGATTCAGTTCGCTCTTTCAAATGAACAAAACGAAACTTTTCTTGTTTCTCCTTTTTCTTTACTCTTTCGTCGTCTTCGTTTCCCCGTTGCGAGGTACGAGGAATTTTTCGCGATCCGATACCCAGTTCACTTATCTTTCCAACCCTTAATTGCTATTGAAGTTTCGTATCGGATATCGATCGAGAAAGTACGCGATTCTTTCATTCGACCGTATTCACGATCCCATTGCCATATTTAACCAGTAATTTCTTAAATAACATCTGTCGCAAATGATATAAACCAAGGATAGGAATAGAAAGTTTTATATTGGGAACGTGGTTCGAAGTATTTTTATCTCTGCTGTTCTCGTTTCTTTCTCACTTTTGTGTCTTCTCAGACCATAAGTAGATAGCGGATTTTTATACAAATTTATATCTTTTATATTTTAAACACAATTATAGAAACAGATTCCAAATAGAGATTCGTTTTACCTATTAAAAATGATAACGAATAATTTACTGTGCATATTTTATACAGTTTTGTATATTGCACGAATTCTGTGCATTTTTGTATTTGTAATTTTCGCATAAATGCATAAAAATTTGCGGTCTAATCATAAGTGGCGATTAAACATTACGTTCGCTTTATTTCTCTATAACGCTCTCATTTTATTGTCGAGAAGCATCCATAGGCATTTGTTCGAAGTTAGTTTGTTCCACTGTATAGGAATTAACCTTAAATGTGTAGCGGCACACGAGTCAATGGAAGATTTGAATGGGGAGAGACTCATATTATTGTGCCTTGGAATACCAACGTTGTTTTGGTTTGCTAGGTTCAAAGGTAAACGAACTCCAGACAAAATATTATCGCCGTTATTTGTAATTGTTAACAGGAGTTACATTTGAACTTTTTGTAATATCATCGGTCGATATAAATAGACGAACGTGCTCTCTAGGACAGACATTGTAGCGAGTCATACAGTCGAACAGCGAGCATAGAGTTGAATGGTATCATTGAGCGAGCGACGATTACGACCGGCATATACTTTCTCTGTACTTGTAAAGTGATTTTAATATAATGGACTATTACAATTTTATCACTCGTCTGTTTAATAAATCAACCAACACGTATAATATAATCGCCTCAAATAAATTTGGATGAAAACGATATCCTTGCTCTCGATAAATAGAAGCATCGCCACTTCAAAGGCACCAGAAACGAATTTATTAAAAAATTTCGATGCTCGAGGTTCTCGTCGAGACAACAGCCGGCGAAACTTTTTCATCTTCCGGTGCTTCAAACCGATTAGACGCAAAGAAACATTTTTGTTCCTCTTCCTCGAAGAACTACTCTCCTCTTTAGGAACGAGAATCGAAAAGTTTCTGGAAATTGGATCAGCTGGTTGTTCACCAACGACTTGAAAAACTCGTCGAAGTGTTGAGATCGAGCAAGCCGCCGTTCCCGAGGACCGTTTCGTCGGGGTCACGGGCTGTTTTCATCGAATTTGACGGTACTGGCCATACTGATCCTTATACGGTTTATCCATACTCGTGGAAATTTTTTTAAACAATTGTCCTTCGTTCGTACAAGCAGAGTTTTAATTTCCTGGACTTAACCGATTTTAACGAAACTTTTACGTTATACGCTACTGTTCATAAGAATCTGAATATTTTGAACTTGTCATAATAGCGCGTGAATGTTACGAAATTTTATAAATTAACGACAGATTAATATTTGGAAAATCATTGTAATTCGATTTATTCGTAATTTTGTGATTGAACGATATATTGTTAAATGTAAACAAGGTGTTTAAATATTTATGACTAATGGTTCTTCGGTTTCTATGAAGTAGAAGTAAGCTGGAAATGGACTAGACACGTTTATAATAGGGATTATATAAGGATCTGGATTTTATATTCTAATATCATTTATTTTATTCCCTTCTTCGACATTCCTTCCTTTTCCTTCTGCCTTGGTTCTTTAACTACCAATCCACTCTATCGTTCTGTTTATCTTCACTAGGTGTTTTAACATGTCCAAACCCTGATGAAGTAAACTTCTTTGTCTTTACATATCACTCGCATATAAGAAAAGGTACACGAAAGTTTTTGAGTTATTTCACTTAGAAACTTTTCATATGGCGGCCTTTCGTGTTGTAGCGTCGGAGAAACTTCCATGGTTTCTACCATGAAACTCAGAGTTCAAATATGTCCCTTTCAACGATATTTTTGTTTCATTGTCTCGTGTCCAGAATATGAAAGAATTCCTTATAAGCAATAAACGCAGGAAAGTAAAAAGGGCAAGGAAAAAAAAATTGAGAAATGGCCGAGTGAAATTAATATCCAAGCCGAGATTCAAAAGCGAAATACTTCAAAAACAAATAATTTAAAGCTTTACTCTTGGCCTATATTTGGTTGATTTATATTGCAGATCCTAAAAGTTTTATTAAAATTGAAGTTTGAGCTGTTTCTTTGTTGGCGAAACGATCGAATATCAGAAAAATAAAAAGGGGGACAAAACATTAAAGCTTCCACTCGTTTTTCTTTTACGAATTTATTTTGTTTATATTTTAATACTCACAACGTACGGCTGCGAAAAATATCAGCATATCACTATATTTATTAGATACCAATTAATTAAGTGAAAATATATATGTCAAGAAAAATTTGATAATATGAAAATGAATATATATGTGGAATCTGATAAACAATTCTTCGTTGAAAAATAAGGATATATGTTAACGCTTTTTATATCAAAATTCACGGGTCACGTTCTCACGTTCATCGTATAAAGGTAGATCAGTGGCGCTTATTTAGCAATTATTTTGACTTTTATTAACTCTGATTAACCTCGTTGATTCCATCTCGAAAAGAATGATTCATGTGGCCTAGAAGAGATGAAATGACTAATCTATACCAATAGCAACCGCACGATAAAACCCTGAGCGATTTCTTCTTCAGAGATAACTGCTTTTCACCGTTTCATATTTTCCACCCTTACGACGATACGGCTCCGCCGTTCAGTTTCATTCTCCAGGAAATGGTGGTCATCCGCACATCCGACGTAATACTTTGGCTGCATTGTTCTAAATCGCGTTTTCCAACCTTTTATTATTCTCTCCTTTTGTTTACGAATATTTCGTTAAAACACGGAAAGATAAAATGCCTTTTACATTCGCGTTTATACAAGCAGAATGACCATTCAATGACATTGCTTTAAATATTCACAAAATACTCGTTACTCGTACACTGTAGCTACCAGAATGGTCGACATTCGTGTTGCTATTCCGTAGCTTTTCATAGAAATTTTGTAGGTTTGCTAATTTCGACGATTACCTCTTTCCAATTTTACAAAACATTTATGTCAATATACTCTTGATTAAGTTTCAACATCTTAATGTGAACGCGTTGAATACGTTACAAACAGCCGATTCAGATACCCCCGTTAACCATCTTGACTTTTCAGTCGTGATTTTAATTTATCAAGAAACAGACGCGCTTCTCCCGCTACTTCCCCGACGAGTTGAAAGTCCTCGTTTCTGAAACTCCTTCCACCAGCTTGTCAGAAACATTTTCGAATATTTACGACGTTCATTAAGATTCAAGAATATTCGCGACTTCCACCGTTAACCCCTTCGAATCACCTTTTCGCTCGTTATCAGTTATGCTCGACGGTTTTCAACAAATTCTCAAGCATGCTGGAAATTGCCTGCCTAAAAGTCGATCTCCACCGTGCAGAGGGGTAAGAAACGTGGGTAGGCGAGCCCTTCGGAGGGTGGACGAGGGTTGTTTAGTCGCCGTCGTTGTTAGACGCGATATTCCTTCCTCCATTAGGGAAATGAATTTCTCTCCCATCTCATCCGATCATCTCCCCGTGACAGACTTAAGAAAAACTCGCTTCCTGGAGCCGCCCACGGATGGAACTTCTCCCTTCTACCTCTTTGCCAATTGTCTCGAATCCTTATCTTGCTACCAGACAACCCTCTACCGTCTAATTTAGTCCGTTGGCCAATTATTTTCTGTAATTAACGAGCTTCCGCGAAACGGAGCGCTATCGTATCGAGATTGTCTTCCTCGTGTTTGAGAATTCGATGCGAGGGACCGATCGATAAGTTTCCGCCAGCCCATCTGTTTACCTTTCAGTAGTTTGAGTAAACCGAGAAAAATTAGTTGACAGTCAGGTACTTTTTTCAAGCGTGCTATGAATAGTTAACCGATAATAATAATAGATAACGATATACTAATACTAATTTACCAATACTAATACTAATAATAATAGTCAACTAAAAATAGTGGAATTTCATATTTCAATATTACTTCAATAAATTTTTCCATTTTTCAGAGTGAAATCTGTACCTTTCTTTCTCTTCCAATAAATGCGATTTAAATATTGGAGCTATCCACTTATTGTTGCAATCTCTTCAATTGTTTACCATCCTTATTCGAGTGAATTTGAAGGGTTTGACGTATGAATATATGTAGATGAGAATATAGACGTGTAGGAGGATTGGAGAAGGCATGTGAGGAGGGCGGGTGAGTGTATTAGTAGGCCAGGGTAATTGTACGATGGGGTGAAGGTAAAAATCGGGCGAGAGAGTCGGTGGAAAGTGTACGTGACCGGACTGGGATATTCTGGATGGATAGATGGAAGGTTAGGGGGAAGGAGGGTGGAATTAATTTTGATCTCTCGTGGATGCATTAGTCGCCGAGGGATTTTTATTCGGGGAATGTAGTTTGAAAGATTGGAGATCTTATAAAGACCTTGTTTGACTGGATGTTCGATATGAGAGTTGATGTATAAAATATAAAATTACAATTATTAGTTTCAGAGGGCTTTCACTCGTAGAATGTGGCTTGAAATATTGAATACTTTTTTCAAATCCTATTTAGATAAATGACAGGTTTGAGACGTAGATAGAATTGATATGCCTGATGTTAAATAGGAAGATATTAATTATAAAGATTTTCGGATGGAAATAGAAACACATGGAAGTTATAATATACTAAATTAATATATCAACATTTATGAAAATTTAATTAAATTTCCATCGAGAATTATCCTAAAAATATGGGACACCTTGTACACGAACTACATTTCATTGACGCGTCTATTGTCCTGATCCAAACACTTTCAACTCAGCCAAGAAAGAAAAGGATCGAATCACCTTCAAAGTAGATTAGTGGGTTCGAAGAAGCGTGGTTTCAGCGAAGCGATGCTTTTTGATACCGGGAATGTGCTTTTAATTGTAATAAAAAGCGCATGAAGAAGGTAGAGTGCCTTTTCTTGCTTTTGGTAACGAATTCTAGCGGAACACGAAATGGGGCTTAGTGTCCTAATTTGCTTAGGATTAAGATTTATAACCACTCGTTCGGTTTATTTATTAAGTGTCACTATAAATTATTTGATATCACTTGTGATTCAATCTCGCGATACAGCTCACACATGGTGTATTGAATTTCTATAAAATAATTTACGGGTCGCCAACAGCAGACCTTCTAACTGTACATTATAAACACAGAGTTATAAAAGTTGAAGTTCAACATACGAACCATTGATTTTCGAAATTAATATCCGATATTCTATTTTGATTTTAACAGGCTATTTTATGACGAATATTGTCTTTTATTCATATTTTTTCTAGCAATTAAATATTCTATTTCTAGCAACTAAAAATATTACAAATGGCATTAACACTAATGAATACGTAACTGGAAATTGTTTCAGCGAATTTCTCTTCGCTTCAATTATCAAAATGCCTTGGAAGATGAATACCTAACACGGTAAAAGTCTTAAAAATAGTCGAACCTCTTGCATCAAAATCTCAGTAATCTTTCAAGACAAAAATTTGAAAATTACTAAATTATTGAAACATATAATGTTTAATTCATCAAAGCGTATAATATGAAACTATAATTTGGGAAATTATTTCGCAAAGTGGAAATTATAAAAATAAATAAAAAGTTCAGATTCTTATCTTCAATTTCTGAAAAAAGCGGACTTATATTAGTTATAAAATGATGTAATAGAACTTGAAAGGTAATGATCGTGGCTTACAAATTACACTCTCTCTTTGCATGTAGGAATCGAGGCGTCATTTTCGAAGTGCAAACCGGAAGATCGATACGGAAGTTACAGCGAGACTAATTGGATGTCGTAAAGTTGGAATATCCAGATATCGAGAGGCTCGATACATTATAGGCCTTGACGTGCAGCCATTTTTTCTTCCAAAGTTTCTTCCAAGCTGGTTGTTCTATTAGTTTCGAAGAAAGTTTTTATGGGTCGCAATTCCGGAACGCCTACTTCTTTCTTTTTCCTCTTCTTTTTATTTTCTTTTTCGCTGTGATCATGAGGGGATCCTGCAGATTGTTTAGTACGTTTATACAGGTTCGACTTCCAAGTCAGTCTTTTTTACTTTCATTAAAAGTCGGCGAACGTAACTTTCATTTCTTCGATTATGAGACTGTAACGACTAAAATGAGATCAAAATTAAGTATCGGTAGTTTGAAATGAAATTGTGTCGCTTTAACATTGAATGAAAATTATTTGTTTTAATATTTAGTACATGTAACGATTAATTGTTTAATCCTTCGTAGACAAACAGGATTGTTGAAAATTCCGTTTTTATCCTTAACGAGGAAGATTTAAATTTTTGACTTTTAATAAAAACAATTTTAACTTCGATAATCTTAATAAAATGCTAAAATAACATTTCTTCCTATATCGTTCAGACCCTAATATAATTAACACATCGATGATTCCTGCTTTCCACCCCTACCAACCCTTACTCGTCCTCGTATAATCCCCTTTCTATAATAATCTCTTGAAACAACATAAATAATAAAACGCTTTTACGATACTACGGGTATTTTTATTTTATCGAATACGAGTATCGAGTACTACGTATACTTTAGTTAAGCTTTCAGACCAGCCACTAAATTATCGTTAAATCAATTATCAACAATGCGGTGTTGCAGGAAATTGGAACGCGTATACTTGCACAAAATTCAAGCCAAAAGCGATGTAAAATATATCCGTAAGTTGCAATAATGCTTAAAATTGTTTCGCGAATTCCATTGGCGATTCTATATTTTTGATCGGATGACACAAACAATCGCAACAAACGTTAATCAACGTATGAAATCCTCGCCCACAGGGCGTGTTTCTATACGAACGTGTCGTTCATTCATTAAAAATTTCATCAACGAATAATTTTACTGGAAATAACGTTTTAATATTTGCCAGAACAAAAGCGTGGCATTTTGGATCTCGCGAAGAGCTTCTTCCTTGGAATTTTTCATTAATATACGAGGATAAGTTACAACTTCTATCTCTCACAGGGAAACAGTTTTAAAAATCAGCGCGTTGTCAATCTGTTTTATATTATCAAAATTGTTTTTAGGTTTAGAACTGTTTATTCGACCATTCGCGGAGAGACGCAATCGCGAGAAGCACGTCAACGGGAGTCGTAAATTCCCGTTACGATTAGATAATCGACGCCACGAAATGATCGATCCCCTTATTTCTGTTAGGATAATAGGGGGTGGTTCAATTGAGTTTACACTGAATTAACAGGTATAAATTAATGTCTATTCCAACAACTTTGCAAAGAAGATATAAATTGATAAGGTATAATAGAGTTTCGATTGATAGCCAAAGTTACAGTGTGTAGTACGCGACGCTAGATGATGACGGTTCAAAAACTGCATAAAAACTCACTTTCAGTGAAAATGATGCTGCGGAGGAAAGCTTGCGATGGGTGGGTCTAATGACACGAAGATAGCTGATTTGTTAAGGACAAGTTTTCGTTGGAAGAGTGAGGGAAAGACTTCGCTGTCGATTGGCTAATTTTCTAGGTTGGTGGGTGAGGAAGGGTGTTAATCGCCCCCGAGAGAGAGAGTAGCTAGTGGGAAGCATCATACGTGAGAAAACTAACTTTCCCGTAGTAAACAATAAACTTTTAGAAAACGATTTAGTAAAGAGATGTTTGTTCGGTCTGAAGGACCTTAGAAAATTCCTGAGAGTTATGGTAGGTCCTTAAGGCTATTAAGGGTACGTAGTAAGGATGTGCGGACATCTACTTGCCATCTTGCCCGCGATGTATGGCCTGGTCTAGGTAGAGTTTCTTTTTTTTATTTTTTTTTTTTTATTTAATTTTTTTCATCAACAATTTGTCCAATTTGGACATTTGGTAGAATTTTTTAACTAGGTAGAGTGTCGCCAGACGTAACAGAAACTAAACCCGTGATTTTTCATCCCTTCGAAAATTTTCAAAGTATTGCTCGTGGTAATATTATACGATATCAAAAATATTAAACTATTGTTTGCCTTAATACAGTAATTATATTTCTGGCTCTCACAGAAGATTTCGTCGATTTATCAGTTATTTTTCAAAGGCTTTATCAGAACAAGAAAAACAACATAAATGCTTATCATATTCTTCTCCTGCGATTTTCATATTCTATCTATTTGCATTGCTTTTTGGTCTCTTGCCCTTTTTGTTTCTGTCTCTCTGTTTGTCTGTCTCTCTCTCTCTCTCTCTCTCTCCCTCTCTTTCACTCACTAGAAGATCTTCCTGTTTCGAATCGTTTCCGTTCCATTATTTCCAGTTCGTCAAGTTGCCGAGTTTTGAGGTCAGCTCATATCGAAGTTTCAAGTCTCGCTACTTCGGCAGGTTATCAGTTCCTCTGTACTGGACTTTCGAATCCACCGTATTTTAGAATTCGTGCTGTGATCAAACTTGTATACGCGTAAACTCTGAGCTTGTTGTTAGTCAAATTAGTTCAGGCACGTATTATAAGACACTTAGGAGATTATCATTCAGAAACATGGCTTTCTGTTGCACGATATTGTTACGATTTCTTCTGCAATCGTATTAACAATTATATACAATGAACACAAATGATAAACATAATAAATCACATTTACTATCTCCTATTAGAGCAATTTCAAACTTCAACGTGTTATTAGCCAATTGCACATCAAAAGCATATTTTCGTTTAATTTTATCTATCAGCTAATTCCAGTGAGAAAATAAGGATTGTAAGAATGATAGTAGAAACGTTAAGAAAATACAACTTAATACTACCACGATCCGTCCATCATGTTCAACCCAATTATATTTTTTCCAACTAACTGTAACTAATTATTTTAATTAATTATAATTAATTCTAACTAATTCAAAAATGTTCTCCAGCTTGGACAAGATATGCAAAGAGCCTTACTGATATGCATAATCTCTCGTTACAAACCTACATTAAATACCTTCTTAAAACGTTTCAAATTCTTTTTGTTCGCTACGCTGATTACAAGATTGAAATATAGAAATTCCTGAATTGTAACGACGTTAAAATATTCCTGTTTTAGCCGACATGGCTGATTAAGGTAGTATATCCAAATAACAAACGCATTGCTACGAATAGACCGACCCTTCGTCTATATCCAGTCTTCTAACAGAAAGAAATGTTTTTGTTTTTGGTTTTATTAGCAAAAGAATTCTTTAACAGCCACGACAGGATGTTCAAATTGATTATCCCGATCGTTCTATTATATCGTCGGTAGCCGCAACGTCGGCTGCGATAGCATTAATGAGTGCAATTAATCCATGAGAATTAATGCGAGCGACAGCCGTCACGTATTCGCGTTCAATGCACGAGCGAGAAACATCGCCCGCCACCGTTCACCATCCGCCCACCCTTTTCCGCGATATTATTTATTACTGCGAACGGGTCGCGTTATATTTCGCGGGAGCCACCCGTTATATCGTGCCAGCCGGCAGGAAGTGCCTTTTGCATTTCCCGGTTTGGACGTTGCATTTAATTGCATTCTCTCGTCAGGTATGTCGCCTATGAGGATCCTTATTTTACGGCGTTATTACGAGCGCCGGGTCTTCGTCCTCCCTCGACAACCAACAGGAATTTCTCGTTTTGACAACATAATAGTCGCCCGACTCCTCTCTCTTTTTTCCATCCATTTCTCTCTCTCTCTCTTTCTCTTTTCTCCCTCTCGTTCTTTCCTTTCTTTTTTCTTTTTTCTTTCTTTTCGACACGGAGAATTTCGCCGCGATTTATCGCCAAAATCGGTCGTTCTGTGTCGGAAATTGCGACGAAAATATCGTTGATTCGTAGCACGAACCGTGACGAGGACCAGGTCGTTGATATTGCTTGAAAAATTCAGAAAAGAGAGCGAGGAGGAACGAATGGTCCAGTCGACCCGTGTCGAGTTCAAGCGTTCAATTATCGGGTTTTAATTCGTGCGGAGCGCGACGTTACGAGACGCGGAAATTATTGTTAAACTGCAATGACTCTTTTCGTTCCTTTTTTTTATCTATCTCCATTTCTTTTTTCCCACTTTTTAAATTCTGCTTTTGTTACTCGCGGCGATGATTTTTTATCGTGCCTTTGGGGCCGATCGATCGATAGAGCGAGCAAATTCGGCAAACGCGACGATTTTACAGCCGTGATCGCGTTTATAGTCGAGAATGGAAATATCTATAAATTTGCGTGTGTATGTGTATACGCACGTGCATGTGTACGTAAGGCTCGTTTCGATGTTGCGTTAAAAGCATTTCTCTTTTTCTGCGTCCGTGTGACACGTGACTATGGCGCATCAAATGCAACCAGACGCAACGTTCGTGTTCTTGGTCGGCCTGCCAGGGCGTGGTTTACGCTCGCGATGAAACATCGAATCGAACCTGGCTTTTAAATAGTGGTTTGTCGCGGCAGATACACGAATGGTTAGGGAAAATCGAGGCACAGCAGTGATTTGCCGTGGATTACTCCTATCCATCAAAATGTCAAATTCCCTGTCTGTCGCTATGTGCTGCGCGTATCTCTAACTTTCTGCCTCATATTTTTTATTTTTTTGTTAAAATATGTCCAGCAAAATCGATATATACACGTTGTTTTGTAAGCTTTGATCTAAATATTTGTAGTTTTGTTATTCAGACCATTAGAAAGGGACAGATTATATCTAAGAGTGTCGTTCAAAATCTAAGATCTAAAAGAGAAAGAAAAAAGATGTACTAGCAATAAAATTTGTTTTTTCTTTGCCACTCGATATATCTTTAGTACTTCTGCAACATCGAGAATTTTATTAATCTCTTCGTCATGGTTTCGCATAACTTTATAATTGTAGAGTTTTCTAGAGTTTAGTAGCTTTTGTTCGATGGTAAATGAACAAATGTTGTAAATATTGTACAACTTCCTATTCTTATTTAATAGCAGAGTTATTCTGCGCAATAAAATAACGTGTAAAATCCAATAAAAAATAATGACGTAAATACGTAACCCGGAAGGCGAGTGGGTCATAAATGGCACGGGAATCGACTGAATTACTTTGTAACCTGTTTTTATTAGCCGAATTAACTGGTCCTTTTGTCTCTACCAAGAAACGAGAAAATAATTATACGGAAGAGATGGAATAACCATGACCATTTGTTATGAAATATTGCGTTATTATGCCAGGAAAGGTTGCTTTAAATTGAACAGGAATTTGACAGAGACAGCGACAACCCCATTGTGTTGCGCACGCGTTACGCTTCCGGTCCCAACCAGAATAATACCGGAAACAAACGCAAGACAAAAGGCCAGCCAGAAGGTCTTGGATGAAAGTGTTTCATAAATGTGCATTGCGTCGTGGCCTTCTGGCGGAAGTAGCGCAAGATGAGAATGCTTGTACCGTTGCGAGGCTATATCAATTACATTTCTCTTTACGCTTTTGTACAATTTTGAATTTTTTAATGCCTATTTAAAACGCTTCTCTTCTAGGTTTCTCAACTAGGTCTATCTGACCTTGAAAAATTGTTCGTCTCATAAATAAAACTTTTACCATTCTTCTGAAACGATGTGAATTCTATAAGATTCTTGATGACGCGAATTGACGACAAATAAATTAATAATGAAAATTACAAATCTAAATATTGAATTAACGCAACGCGCTTCCCAATGGGTTGAAGTTTATTAAGCGTAAGTTGAAAGAAGGAAAAGTTCTAAATACAGAGGAAAGGAAAATCGTATCGAGTAGAGAACGAGATATTATTAACAATACTTCGAAATGTCTACCGCTTTCCTCTCACGTTCATGTTGAAAGCAAAGCTTTTAAGGGCAAGGTTCTCGCAGCAGATGTAAGACGTCATTACGTTACCTTGACTAAAACTTCACCTTTTGTCCAGAAGTAGAACTTCGTCTGAGTACGCTGGTTAACTTTGCTATGTGAGCTTTTGTAAATGTAAGCGAGCTCGTGTATTGGAAGATTTTACACGAAATGCGTCACGTTTCAAATGTATGTAAGTAATGATGCGCTATGGACGAAGAATACCGTTACAAACAGATGTAATTTTGCAAAATCCAAATTGTGACTATGGAACACCAGGAACACGAAGTGCACTTTCTTTTTCTATTAAACTCTTGTCGATGATTGCTTGAAGACTTTTATAACTGGTTCCAAGTCCAAGCCATTGATGTAGCGACACCGAAAGTTAAATGCAGCCAGTTTGTTCTTTCTAAACGTAACTGAAACAAAGTATAAGGTACTTTGTGTCACCTTAATCGAAGACCCTCGTTTCTTTAGGTTTCTGTCGATTTGCTGATCGACAGATTTGAAGATGTAGACTTTGACGTTTCAATGTTATATTAATTATCCTGGTTTATTTTTATCTCTGTATGCTAAAATCAATTTGTGAAAAATATGACGTATTATTTTGGATAATTTTTGAAATCTGATTCGTCTTATGTGAACGTTTTATTTATTAACGTTAGGAAATTAGTACGCGAATCGAGGTCTGACATCGATAAAAATTCTATTAACAGGTATTCGTCTTGAAATATTTTATTAAAAACAGTCGAATACTTGAAGCGTAAGAACTTCATAAAAGGAGATCCAATACTAAAAAAGAAGGAAATGCAAGAAAATAAAATGAGGAATTTCAGCAATAGGAAGCAGTGTATGGGTGCCAAGACAAGGAATATTAATAATAAAAAAGAGGAAACGCAGTAAAAAAACAGTAGCATAACGATATAAAAGAAACCGTGGCAATGCAAGTACGCTTATTTTAGTACACTTTAAACAACTATCTGGCATAGACATCCACATTATGGTCCTTATATATCCATTTGATTTCTACGAAATGGTTCCGACCATCTGACCACTGCGGTGATTTCTGGTAGGTTCATTCCGGTTCCAACTACCCTTCGTGGACAGTGTCCATCCAAGATTAACGTTAGGAAATAATCCATCACTTCACAGGCGTTTCCTTCTGTAATATTTTCCAGCAGTTATTTTCTATTGAGAAAAAAGAGGAAAATGGGTTCACAGTAATTTCAAATAGAGGAAGATATTTTACATAAGAAATAACAATAATAATGATTTTTATTATAATAATGGAGAAATTGGATCTGGATGCATATGTGTGAATTTACACAACGATCTTTACACAAAAAATTATAGTAATTGCAACAATTTTGCCTCGAATATTAAACTGAACTTAGACACTGAACATAAGTCTATATTAATTTGAATTAGAATTAAACTTTGTATATAAAGTCACAATAACGATAATCTTGATCGTAATAATAAAATTAGATATAGTGTCATACTAAGTGAAATCAAAGTAAAGTCTTGCTCCATAGAAAATCAAACAAGGCTATAGTAATAGTAACAGGATTTAATTGAAGAAAAGTATATTTACAGAATTCTTGACATAATGTTACATATACTATGTTTGTAACAAAACGCTCTATCTTATAAGGTGAACTAATAAGGTTGCTTTGTATTTTCTGAAACGCAACCATAATCGTGGTTCATTCAATCATAGTGGTGGATGTTGTACAGCGATGCTGGAAATTGGACGCTTCTCCGCTTCTCGTTCTCCTGATGCGTTACCTGATCCCTCGGTTGCCACGCTAAAAGCAAGTTATACCTTTCTGCGACACAATCCTCGGCCATATAGGGTGGCTGCAGCCTTTCGACAAGAAATAACGGTGTACATAATTTCAACGGTGGAGACCTCCGCATTTTCACCAAAGTTAGTCTTAAATTACTTTGCCTTACGCAACACTCGTGTAAATTTCTGTTTATTTTCAACTTTATTTTCTTCCTATCTTCTCATTTTTACAGATATTTCTTAACGCCAGAAAAATACAATTGTGTCGAGAATGACCGTAGCAGGTTATTCGTCGGTACACTGCGAGTCCTAATGCATTTATGAGAAATCTGAGGGTGGAAAAATTCACAGAATGCGCGTAACACGCAGAACTACATGAAATATTCAAAGTATAGTACCTGTTATGATATTCAGCAAATGTAGCAAATCCTCGACTAGCTCCTACCTTTTTAGTCGTGTTCGTTAAATTATGCAATAATTTAGCAACTATAGCAACTATATTAAAATCATGTTTTTTGCAAATATACATATTTTAAAGAAAAAACACCACTTTACAATATCTCCGTCGAAAAGAACAGCTAAAATTCCCAATTCGAAAAATTTCTTAGGCAAGCCAAAGCCAATGAATTCAAGAACAAAAGGAAAAAGAGTTGAACGCAAGTCGGAGATTTGTCGATGAAATAGAAATGGAAATAAATAATGATAAACGAGTATGAAAGAGAGGAGGCTGGACGTAGACTGGGAAGGAACAAAGACGTTGGTCGTTTAAAAGAGGGGTTGCATCGATGGCAGGGATCGAAGGGTGGCTCGGACAAAGAGCTGGCATCGACGAATGCTTCCATTCCCTCCCCTTCCAACCTCGTTTCTCTGTCTACGAAAACGCGTTTCACCAATCACCGACGAAATACATACACGGTGACCCGAAAATATCTACGAGCTGGTTCTGCCCTTCCGAAAGTTCCCTCTCAGCAGGATGGCCGTGGGGCTTTTCCATGAAATCGGGCACGGTTCTGGAAGACGAACGGTGCCAACTGTATGTCTGCGACACGAAGGAAACCCCCGCCAGCTTTTTCGATCGTAAATTTTCCTATCCGTATCTTATCCACGACGATATAGCTGCCATTTAACTATTGCCAGACTCCATAAGGAAATCTGCTTTCCTTAGTCAGTGCTTGCCCCCTCCAAACGCCTACATGTAATGGTATAATGGTATATTTGGAGGATTTTGCTTTTTCCTAACTTTCCCCGCTTCTATCTATTTCACCCCTTATCTGTCGGTTTCTCGACCCGTTTTATCAACGATAAAACGGAGGTCTTTGGACATCGAAGACCTTCGTGCCAGAGTTCGCTCGTGTTAACACGCTGTGGATCTTATATTTTATTGCTAATCGTGACTAGTGGCCAGACATCCTTTTGGTTGGAATTACTTATGGTAGTTGATGCTATTTAAAATGGTTGGCGCGTTCGATATTTACAGCTACATACGTTTCTGATTTCAGCTTCAACCATTGAAGACGCATATTAATTCCTATGGCTTTTTATCTTCGAGGTTTCGCAAATTTGATCGAATACCTGGTATCGGTTTTGTCATGAAGTTATCATCAATGCCACTTGAAAAATCGTCCATCTGAAGCTCCTGTTATTTTTTATATTTGTCTGAATATCGAGCGTTACAATTGTTCCCATCGATATCCATATTTCCATCGTTACTTTTGAGCATAAAATTTGCGACGAGTTGCCGACGAATATATCGTTGATTTATCATATAACAAGTCGATCTGAAATTGCCATTTGTTACTGACCTATGATCGTTAAGAGTAGACTTGGCAAAAGTAAGATGTTTTGTCATTCGACTTCAATGTGTTAATAGGTAATATTTGTTTTATGGCTTCGATAGTTGAAGTTTGAATATCCGGCTAATAGGATGCGTAAATATCCAGAATCGTGGGTCGGACCATTTCGGTATCCAGATATCGCACCGTTTGGATTACGTTTCAAAGGAAATGTTATCTCTGGATATATTCGACTACCCTGGCAGTATGTTACTTTGAAAGTAAAATAGGAAATACGATTATAACGGACACATTTGTAGAATCGAATTCTATTTATATCTAGCGGGCATTTTGAAATCGATTTTATGCAAATTCAGAATTCATCGTAATAGTATTATTATTGAAAATATGGTCTTTTTTTTTACGAATTAATTACGTTAAATGAATACGAATTTTTCAATTACGTGAAGAACAGTGACGCCAGAACTACCAAGTCGTACAGACTCTCTCATTATAATTGTCGATCGCGGACGTCATTATGTTATCGATAATGCCTGTCATTCCATTGGAAAACCATTATCGACAGAAATTTTTACGTGGCGGCCACCGTATTTCACCGATCTTATTTTTGTCTTTCTCTTTCACCGATGAAACCGAGGAAGGACGAATACCGTGAGTTAGCTGCCGTTAAAAATTCTATCGGCCGATAAAAAATAGAATACACGGATTGGAATGTGATATGCTTCGATGGTGGCGGTTTATACTTTGCCAGGAATACGTGTTATGGTTAGCGAGAAAATTAACAATTCGCGGGAAGAATGCGCCAGGGAGAAACGGTGAAAAAATATTGTGTCAACCTTTCATAGCCATCCATAGTAGTAATGATTTGCGATATCGCGATATGTATTGGCATTGAAAAATTTTATGGGAAGGATAAGCGTGTCGTGAAAGAAGAGCGAAAGAGGAATACAACAACGTGTCGGGCTATTTTATGTGAGTGCGCACGAAGCTCGCGATTTTAAATAAATTTTCTAGTATTTGGCAGTCAGTTTTCTCCTCAAGATCAATACAGGACGCTTTGGTATTGGAAAGCCATCTTCCAGCGTCTCTTTGCTCTCAGTTTTTCGTTCCCAGTCGTTCGTACATATTCCAACTAGATTGTGCATAGTTGCTGGTTTGCATATGCCGTTCACATGCCATTTCAGCGATGTCATGGTGTTTACATTCTATTATACTTGACGCGACGTCTGTTCCTATTCTCAACACCGATACACGCTCGGTGAAACTTCCCATTAAGATACGTTTTTCCACGGACACAGAAAGAAGTTTAAACTCGGTATATTTTCTCTGGCCGTGTGTTGCTGTTTTATTTTCAACGTTTTCATCGCGATACAGCTTTCTTTGTACGATGAAACGCGATATGAGAGCGTACAACTCGTTCCTTTCCATTAAAAGCAAAAATCAGTTAGAAAAAGTCGAATCAATTTTGTATTTTGTTTTTGTTCCAGGTACGTGTTGATGTTCCACTGAGACGTCGACTGTTCAAATATCGTCCGGATGTGAGTAGAAAGAATCGATTTTATTGAATATGAATACTAGAACTACCAAACTTTATAACGTACTAGGACAGAATTTATTTATTATTATCGTATAATTATCTGTTAATAATTACTAACATATTTTATATATTATTAAAATATATGTTAAAAATCGGTAGTTCTAGTGTTAAAAGGAACTTGAATTAAAATTAATTTCGTTCTATGATAAACAGAGTTAAAAAATTCGATTTTTATCTTTATTTGTGTAGTTTAGAATACTTTAATTTTTATTCAATGTTTCAAAACTGAAAAGATTATTAAAGAGGGAATGCTATAAGATGGTTTATATTTCACATTTAAGCTTATTACAAATTTCTCTAAATTTTTCCTAATTCTAGAAATATCAATTAAACTCTTCAGAAGCTACATTGATCAACTCCATAAGTTGAAAGTAACAGAAACGCGATGATGTTAGACATTACAAACACTACTTTCTAAATGTAAGAATTATCTGTATATCTCTTCGTTATATAATAATCTCTTGTAATTTATTATTATTTGTGATATCATCTGACTATGAATGAACTTATAAAAGTACGTCATTTGTTTCTACAGAATTGTATATTAATCACGCACTTATGCGATGTAATTAGGAAATTAATAAAAAGCGGAGTTGATCAATTTAGTGATTTGGGTTCGTGTACTTTGTGGCGTATAAAATCTTTTCGTAACAATTCTTAAACGATCCAGAAGAATGACCTTGAGTTATTCTGGCCTCAAGAACAGAACTCCACTCAAGCATTGACGTTTCAACAACGTCTGACCTGTACATCATTTTCTCTTTACCTTTATATTCGTCTTTATTATGTTTTCAATCGACGCTTATTCGTCTTTTAACTAGGAATTTTTGGTTGAATGGCAGCTTCCTCCTACCGTTGTATTGTTATCCTCAAATTTATTTGAATTGACATCGTTACGATGAAAATGGCGAATGTAAACTACTCTGTTGTCCAGATCAGAAGGATAATTAATGTCGCCGAATGAATGCACGCGATTAATTAGGATAGGTACCGTGACGGTTTTAGACAAATTGTTTCCAGTTCGTGTTCCAGTCACCATTGAACCACGTTTCTTTCGTCGTTCGATTTATGCGCAACGATTCGATTTCGTTGCTAATTGATTTCATTCGCGCGATAGCGATTTGATTAGCGGTTGCTGCGTGTTTCGCATCTTGCGACTCGATCTAGCGTGTAAACGTACATACTGTTCGTGGTTTCATTAATTTTGGTCTACCTGTTAATATTACTTGTCTCTTAGAAATTTCATTTTTTCGCCACATATATTCTTCTTGTTTCCTCAATTCTTCGAATTAATTGTATTTTACGTTCATTATTCATGGGATGTTTTATACAAATCCAATTTTGCAATGTTTCCATTTCACTGGACGATATGAATATACAATACGTACACTGAATATACAATATAATTATGAAAAAGCATCGAACGAGGTTCTTCGTATTGTTGATTAGTCCTGAATATTTTGTTTTTTGATTTAATGCGAAAACGTAGTAAAAGATAATCCGTTAAAATGCCAATAATAAAACGCAGTGAACGTAGTAGGTTGGAAAAATTGATTCCACAAACTGATAATTTAACAGATACTGCATTTTCTCGATAGTTGTACGGTTTACACTATGCAAGTGTCCGATTATACGCGTAATTATTCTACTTGCTGGACCGTGTGCGGATCTCTTTGTTGTCTGACCATATACGCTCCTATTATACTTACCGCGTCTCCTGCATAATATACACTTTACTTTTCCTGTATATTTGCTGCTTCCATTTATGTGACATTTTATCAGCTTTTCATACACATCCGTTTTCATTTGGAAATTTAATTTTTCCAATTTTAAATATTTTTGTTACAGTAGAAATCCATTTATCCGCCCTCCATTTACTGCAATGAAATATTAGTTACTGCGCGATTAAACGATTATCCTTCCACGATTGAATTCAGTTATTTCAATGTTAATTCTTATTATTTGAACAAGAATTATACGTAATATGGTGATTTATTTTTGTATAAAGGCTCATTAGCTATACTTTCAGTTGCGCACTTATAAACAGTAAACATACGTGAAAAATTGCACGATTGAAGCTTTCGTTTAATCTAATTGGCGACGTAACTTTTCACTTTCCTTATTTATTTTTGTAAAATCAGTTTTCAATCACTTGGCGAGTTGTCAAATAAACATCAGGCTGTGAAAGTTAAGTTGCCTCTCGTCCATTGTACGACTGGAAGCACCCTCGGCCGAATTAGCTCACTTCGAAATGGCAGATGCTTTTAGTGCACTTCACGTCAAAGACACGATTTACATCGAGCCGATGACGTTCGATATTTCAACCTTGGCTCACCAATCGGCCGTCTATTGACCATAATCTTTGTGGTATCCTAGTGACGCTCTGTTATTAAAAATTGTTGCCTCTTCTGAAAACTGTTTCGCCGAATATTTTTATATTCACTCGCAGTATATAAACTTCTCACCGGTGTTGATTAGTTTTCAAAGTCTCAAACATAGCAGGGTTTGTTCGACGTATACGTTTTTTCATTTACTCGCGTAATTCAGCTACGCAGCAAATATTTGTCGTGCTAATAGATTTCAACGGAAAATTTCGCCTGCGTTTCCAGCAGACGCTTTGAGAGATTTACGAATCGTTTACCTTACGGTATAACCAATTTGTGGCTTTTGTTCCATAATTAGACCTTAACCAAAGACCACTGTAATTCGATATTATACCCTCCATTCCTACAATTTCATGGCATAAATATCCCTATTCATTAGGAGATGAAGTAATGACGAGGAATACAACTTTTTGGATGTATGATCTTTGAATAAGTTGATATTCGAAGCGTAGTTTCTGGCTGAGAAATATGCGAAGGTCAACGTACTCGTACAATTATTAGATATAATTTACTATATGCCTTAACTCTTGCAAACAGTTTTAACACATTCTTCCTACGAATATCAGATCGTAATCTTATATGAATACAACGTTCTGAACGACTAATCGTTTGCTTGATAATCTAGATTAATCGACACGTTATCAGACGGGCAGAAATCCTAATGTTTATGAATGTTAGCACATGTCTTCATATAATAATAATAGCTGTGAAATCTATACATTATTGCACATTCAAAATTCCTACAAATCCATAAATGCCTATCACGATTAGTCCAGATAATCAATGTTGCATTACATCTCGAAGCTAATTAAACGCACGGTGGAACATGGCCGTTGATTAAACGGAACGACAGGCGTAAGTGGCGTGAAAAACGGCCGGTTTAAAGGGACACGTCGTGAAACTAATTCCGTTCGAAGGGGGCGAACCGCAATATCAACGCGGGACCGCAATAATCAGCGTAATTGCCAGTTCGCAGGCAACAGAAGCGGAACGGTCCTCGAATATTCATAAACGGGGTAAGAAGGTCGGGAAGTTTGGTGAAAAGCGTTCACAACGACGAGTACACGAACGGCATCATCGGGAAAGTAATCCTCTGTTGGACGCAAAAAACCGCGTCCCTACGTCCACCAGGGAGACCATAATAGTCATTACGTCCACGAGAATTCTCTTTCTCTCTCTTCCGCTGTACCGAGCATGACACGGTGAAATTTCCCGCATCTCCTCTATCCGTATGAACGCACAAAGATAAAGACGATTGGGAGACCGGAGGAGTCGACGCGAGTTTTCATCAAACTTTTCTAACTTGCGTTTCCCTTGAAACGTTCCTCTACCGGCAACTTTTCTTGATTACACGAAATTAGAGGGAACCTCTTATCCGCGGTACTTCTTCTGTTGGAATCCATTCGTTTAAGATGTGTCGTTTTGACCGAGACGATATAGAAAGAGAGAGGGGAAGAGATCGAGAGCGAGAAAGAGAAAGAGAGGAGATAGGGGGTGGGAGAGGTGTGTAGGTGGAGAACGCTTAGCTTGATATTGATCGACCTTCTCCCTCCAGTTTCGCCTCACCCTTTTCCACCAGTTTCCTCGCTCTTTCTCTCTCCCGCTTTCCAGGCTGCACCTACAGGCTGCTCCGTTTCCGTCGATCAACGTGACTGTTTCTTTTCACGCCTATCCTCTCTGAAAACACCGACTTTTCCGGCGTTGTCCCGTAGATTGATAGCGTTCGTACTATATCTTTCCTTTTGCGGCTGAGAACATTGTTTATGGGTAATTTTTTTGATTTTAATTTTAGTATGATTTAAGCGCAGGCTATCATTCTCCGAGGTCCAAGATTTTGGAATATTTCTGGTAGGTTAACTTTATCGTTTAAAATTAATCATAAGACGTACAATTATTTCCGTGAAATATGACGAGAAAATAGAAAAGGTGGTATGCAGATGTGAAGAGAAAAGAACCAGCGACAAACTGGAATTTGTTGACTTCCAATCATCCTGAGTTTGATGATATATGGAGATATTATACGCACAGATATATGAATGATGTATATATAGCATATAAAGAAGCTAGAAAATCCTCGGGTCGAATGAAATCGTAAATAAATATATCGCTGTTGACTTATACATTTTCAAATAATTCCAAATAAATAAATCCATTTATCTGTAGCAAATGGTATTTGGTTCTGTGATAAGTAGAGTATAGATCGTGAACCGATGATTTCCCAAGCAATTCTCGCGCGCAGCTCCTGTTTAAACTCGGAACAGTTGAAATTTCCTTATCCAGGGAATATAGCATTACGATGATACGGTTTTACGACGTGGCATTGTCTGGAGTTTTTCATGGAGGTGTATCGCTCTCGTCTACCCCTTCCAGACCTTTTCTCTTTATTCATGAAGTCACGGGACCCACCTTTATTCGACAGATAGCACGAATCGCTTCAATTTCCTTCCGCATGGTATGACGTACACCGCTCGCCTTTATCGGATTCCAACAAAGGAATCGACGGTAATAATTTAATGTCACCGTGTCCCTGGGACCGATATTGTGTTTCCCCGTCGGTTAGGGACGATCCCATATTTTATAGTATTTCACGTATCATCAGATAGATTATTATGCATCATTGACACGGAAAGGAATAATGAAGACGAAGTTTGATAAGATTGTTAACGCTCGAATATCGTTGGATCGTAAGTAATTGCTAGAAAGGATTTCTTTGTGCAAATTCATATTCTTGTTGATGTAATTAAGGAAATAAAAATGTTTGTTTAATTAAGGAAAAAAAAAGATTTGTTTCAGCTACCAAATATTATAATAAACTGTACTTCGTCTTAGATATTTGATATATTTTTACAATAATATATACAGGGTGGTTGGTAACGAGCGGAAAGGGGGTGATTCTACGTTAAAAAAGAAGTCGAAAATATAGAATAAAAATTTTTCGTTTGAGGCTTTGTTTTCGAAAAAATCGACTTTGAATTTTCGCTCGGTACGCGTGCACTTTATCACGTCTCATTATAACGGATCTCGCTGTAGATTTTTAAAAAAATTAAAAAAAAAAATTTTTATTCTATATTTTCGACTGGCGCCACGCCAGAAAAATTACTGAAAATTCTCAACGCGAGAATTGATTGTAATTTCAACAAATAAATAAAAAAAAAAAATATTTTCGACTTCTTTTTTCGCGTAGAATCAGCCCCTTTCCGCTTGTACCACCAGTTATCAACCACCCTGTATATATATGTCGGAGATGAAAGAACACCGGAGTCTTTGGAATTTTGGTTAATCCCGCAACATTGTAACCTAGTGTCTACTATAGCTGTAATTAAACAATTGTAGTTATTCAATCCGATTGTAATTGTTCGAGAGTTGTAATAATGAGCTTGGGCTCGAAGCGACAGCCAGACGCCGAACGTAGCCGCGGTCACGGGATGAACGCCTTGTCAATGTAACAAAAGCATAGAATAATTCTATAGTTCTCCTTGAAAAGGAAATAGTTGTAACACTCGACAGTAAACATTCCAACGGTCTCTGTCCCGTAGCTCGCCACACGCAGACCCTATTCTTCGAGGAAGATGATTGCCAGATGTCGATGCGTCTCCGCAGTACATGTTCGGCTAGCCCGAGGGCCCGTTATAAATCTTAAGATTTAGCCAACTAAAGTCCTTCAAACAGACAAACAGTCTTTGTCCCAACTACGGGAAAATAGGGGAGACCTATTTTTCAACGAGCGGCGTCTCCCACTAGCAACTTTCCCTCGAGGGCGGCTAGCATCTTTTTCTAACCACCGATATGGAGATTGACCAATTAGCAGCAACGCCAATTTCCCTTACTTTCTGAACGAAGGCTTTTCTCGACGAATCCGACGATCTCGTGTCCTTAGACACACCCCATTATAGTTTTCTTCTGTGGCATCATCGGGACGGGAAAGTCATCCTCTCTCGCGATCTCATCGACGAAAAGAGTAATCCCTTATGACCAGTGAATATTACGCGTCCGACTTAGATTTTGTGAGCACGTTCATTTATCATCCCGTCGACCGCGGATTTGTTATTGAACCTAGGATCATTGTCATTAGTTTCTCGAGTATCTAATTACCACGGTTACTTGTCCGGTTCTATGATAATCGTATTTGCACTAGCCAATGTCTTCTCTATTGCATAACAACGACGTGTAATCCAAACGAAGATTCGTTTCACGCCCCTAACCCTAATTCTAATGTAAACCCGACATATATATTCGCAGACTAATAACGATGACTACGCTTTTTAAAACAGAAGATACTAATAGGAAATGCATCCGAAGCTAATCGCCATTATGGTCTATCCATAAACAGATGGTTTTTTATAAAAATACGTAGTTGCAGGTGTATTCCGTGGAAGCTAATCTCTGAAATTTCATATCGCAGTTCGGAGCATTTGGTTCTGGGAGGGTCGATTAATTCCGCGTATGCAACGGCAAATTCAATGCGATCGAACTAATTCCATTTCATTAATCTACTTACGTATCTATAACTTCGACGAATAAACCAACGTGTAAATTAGTAAATTATGCACAGTGAAGCGAAAACAGTTCTCCTTATTATTTTGTTATAGACTACGTTTTTGTCCATCCTTATTTCGGTCACTGAAATTTATTGCTTTGAGAAATTATCGTTACAAAATGTTCAAATTATCGTTACAAAAATGAAATTATCGTACGCCTGTTTCCCTAATCACGGTTCCCAAACGAAGATAACGATAACAAAACCGATAACAAAATACGTCTCAAGATATCTCCCATTTCAACTTTTTTCACGATATTGATAAATGCACATGGTGATTATGCAAAATTTCTCAAAGCAACGGTGGAGATGACACAGTGTAGCCTTAATTCCATCACTCGGCCAATGTATGCCCTCGGGCGGCGATGCATAAGGAACTTAATCAAGAGACTTTCATCCCTGTTTTAACGCGAATGCAAGTTACCAAGGCCGGGAGTGGAAAGTTTCGATTCTCCTGGCAAGACTTTTAACGCGCTTCACACCGAACCTACAATTACAGACCAAACTAAGAAGCGAGGATCGCGACAGAAACCATTTTTAGACGATTCTCCGTCTTTTACCTTCATTTACTACAACCTTTCAGTCTCGCACTTGTCATTTTTCCTTAACAAATATATGATACACGCAGGTATCTTCTCATTCCTTCGTTATTATATCAAAGATTAATGGTATCTCGTAAAATACGACAAGTTTCAATGTTCTGTGCAAAATTCAAGATTGACTTCTGAGGTATTGGAGCTTAGATGATTCAAATAACTATACTTCTCTGTTCTCATCGAGCTAATTGAAGAGCATTAAGTATCTCAGGGAATTTCAATTTTCACATTGGTCATATCGATTACCCCCAAAAACACGATCCAAGGGTTCGTCGAGTCGTAATGACCTTCGCGATAAATGAAAAACAAAGTTCCTTGGTCGTGGTTGAATCTAGAAATTACGCGATTCGTCATCGTTCGTGCTGTATGTAGGAAAAGTTTGAAACAGAAACGATTTCCTGGTTACGTTCGTGTTTAAGAATCGTGCCTGTGGACGTACAATTTATTTTCCGCTTGCGTTTCCGCCGTTTTTCAAGCCTGTCCTTAATGTCCTATGAGAAATCGGCGGGGAACGTCCTGAAACGTGGCTCCTGGCGGATGAAAGGATCGTTTAACGACCATTTTTTCGCGGTCCATTAAATACATTGTTCGTGTCGCTGCAGTCTGTCTTTGGGGAGCTTTTAAAGCGTGTTTACAACGCCGAATCAATCAAATCGTGGCTATTGCTACCATCATGTGCCACTCGTGTCACCAGAAAGCCAGTTTATTTTGGAAAAATTGTAAAGAGAAGAGTCATTTATTTATTAACATATTCGTCGTACTCGCTTGATATTCGAGTCGACGCATATTCTTGTAAATTAGAAATTGCAAAATTTTTAAATTAAAGATCTGCCTAATGTAAAATCAATATGCAAGTGGATTTTATATGAAGATTATTTTTCGTACATAGCAGATTATTATTAGCATAAAATCGTGTACATTAAAAATTACGAAATTTTTAAGTTGGAAATCTGCATAATGTAAAATCAATATGGAAATTGATTTTATATGAGAATTATTATTAGTATGTATTAGATTATTATTATCATAAAATCGTGTACATTAAAAATTACAAAATTTTTAACTTGAAGATCTGCATAATGTAAAATCAATATGAAAGTAGGTTTCATATGAAAATTACTATTAGTATGTAGTAAATTATTATTGGTATATAGTAGAAGCAACGAATGAAAATCTGATTAGCAGAGACCGTATTAAACATTAAAGGGTGTTTGGTATCGTCTGGGAAGATCTAGAACAGAGAAGGGTCAGCTTCAAGATTCTTAATGGTAAATGGAGATTAGGTTTCGGGATTCCAGACCATGATGATCAAGTTAACCCTTATGAAAGATAAAGCTATTGAATTGCTATCAGTTGAAAGTCATTTTGTGAAAGCTTATAAAAGTATCTGAAGTATATTCGATGCAAGATCTCTGTCACTTGCAATCAAAGCAGTTTAATATCAAAATATTATTTCTTTTAAAACAACATTTTATTTTTTAGAAAATACTTTCTTGTATCTGCTGTCCTGAGTTAAATTTATTTATCGTTCTAGTTCAATATGCGAATATACCTCGTTAATTGTTTTCAATAATGTTAAAAATTTTTACTGCTTAATCGTTAATTGAGTCATAAAATCGATGGCCTTTTTGGATTAACACGTCGCAAGCTTCACGAGGGCTATGAATTCATAGAAGCTGCAAGTTAAGTGCATTGCAAAGTGCACACAGCTTCCGTTTTATAGCAGACGGGTAAATTTAGCGTATGCGAAATTCAGGACACATCAGTTGTAGACTGGGTGATACTCATGGTCTCGAAACTTTGGCATACGTTGGATCTAGATTGCGTTGGATGTGGACTGTGTTAGATTCGGACTATGATAGTTCAGCATATCCTGAGTTTAAACTGTACCGAATAATGGCCATTGTACATTATTGGATGGTGTTTGCCAGGTACAGTGTTCTCTATATATAATCATACTAATCTTGGATTTTAGTAAAAACACACAGAATCTTCTAATTGGATTATATCGCAAATTCACGGAAAGTTGTTATTCTATAATTAGTGGAAACTATTTGATTATTGTTATTCACGAGGAAAAATAAATCTTCATTAATGATAGTAATTATTTATTAAAATTTTGTGTAGTAAAGATTGTAATAACTATGATTAACATATTTCGAAATGAAAATTTTAAACCAAACACCGACTGAAAGATTCCTTCTTTTAGTTTATCATGTTATTAAACTTAAAGATTTAGAATTAGAAATTATTCGCTTAGATCAAGTCTTAGACGTAGTCTCCAATTTTTGTCATGAAAAAAAAGAAGAAAAGAAAGGAGGAAGATTGAATTATAAATCGAATGATTTTGCCAGTAGTGAAAGATATATTCTAACGAAAAATAGTAGTTATTTAATAGTTACAAATTGGGTGATAGGATCGATTACCCGTTAATTTATCTATTAATTTATCTATGCCCCTGGACGAATGGAAAACACAGTGGAGTAACTACAAATCCAATCGAATTTAACTTTCCTTGTACTCGAAACTTTCCATCCTCTATTTGCACGCGATGTTGTGCACAATTATATGCGATGCAACTTTACCAAAACGATTCATAGACACGAACGAACTTCACTGAAAGGGAGAACCCAAAGGGAGAATCAATTGAACGAAGTTGGATCTCCTTGGTCATCGGAAGAATCAGAGTTTCATAGATCTCGTATTCGTCTCTGTTTGTAGGACAATATACAGGGTGGTTGGTAACTGGTGGTACAAGCGGAAAGGGGGTGATTCTACGCGAAAAAAGAAGTCGAAAATATAGAATAAAAATTTTTCGTTTGAGGCTTTGTTTTCGAGAAAATTTTTTTAAAAATCTACAGTGAGATCCGTTATAACGAGACGTGATAAAGTGCACGCGTACCGAGCGAAAATTCAAAGTCGATTTTTTCGAAAACAAAGCCTCAAACGAAAAATGTTTATTCTATATTTTCGACTTCTTTTTTCGCGTAGAATTACCCCCTTTCCGCTTGTACCACCAGTTACCAACCACCCTGTATTAATTATTAACCATTATACAGTTATAATTACAATATTCTGGTCTATATTCTATAATGTTGTTGCTCCACTATTTCCTATAGTTTTTCCTGTATTTTCGTATATTTACTACGGATATGTAGACTTCGTAATGCAGATATGATAGTTCGAATTAATCTAAATAAAATTTCTTTCTTCAATTCAGGTACTTGTAGAAAATCCTTGGAATACCAATATCGTGGTTTTAATAAATTTTTTCGTTATTCATCTCTTTTTTTCCGCCGTTTCATAGTATCTTCATGTTTTCAAGAATATCAAATCCGATCCAATAATAAATTTCTGATATGAATTTGTAATAATTGATATTAATCGAGATAACAAATCTTTTCGCAACTGCTGTCTAATTCATCGCGAGATGTTTTTAGAATATTGTTAGAAAATCGGTTGTGAAAACTCGGAAGATCCTTGTGAAAGATCGGAAGATATTTCTCTTGGCATATTCGTTGAAGTATTCCTCCGGAGGGCGGATGCTAGGAAAGCAAGGGAAAATATTTAAGGATTTCCTCCATGCAGAGAGGATAAAAGTACCGTTCAGCTCGATAAATTTTAAATCATTTTATCTCCGCAATACAAAGCTGACATAGTCATTGTATTTATCTCTGGAGGTTGGTGCTGGTTCCTAGGAAACTCCCCTGCATATTTAACGTAAGCTTCCAGACTGCTTAATAAAGCTGTATGAAAGGTTAACACTATTCTGCTCGACGAACAGACTGACACTATCGTCTATAATTAGAGGAAATTGTACCGAGTTTATTTATGTGAGTTGATCTTATTAAGTTGAATAGAAAATTTGCGTTTTTTTATTTTATTAGATACGATAAACAACGATGTAATTCTCGTTACTTTCTTTCAATGTATCATGAGTTTTTTAATTCTGTCTTTCTAGAATCTTTCTAATTTCGCTGATAAATAATCCTAACTTTTTCAGGCACGTTGTTACAATTTTCTTATTTCGAAATTATCTAAATTAAATTTTTTCGAAATTAAAAATTATCCGAAGATTGCACTACCGGCATAAATATTATGAGGATAAATACATATTCTTAAATATGAGTATTTTTAATTCGAATTTAAAAGATTCAAAGGATATTTCTAATCTTATCTTCCCATGAAAATAATCAAAGATTAAAGATTTTAATAGCTGAACTATTTGTTTCTGCTTATCTCGTAACAGATGGGAAATAAATTTCGTAGGAAAAATGATAGATTTAAGTTGGGAACGTGGCAAATGAACGTGTTAATGGCTGATATGAAAATTTTGATACGTTCCCCTTTTGAACGTTTGCTCACATTTATTTACGATCTACGTGCGTGGTCACACACGCAATGCGTTCTATAAACACGCAATGTTTGCCAACGATAGGGTTCACAATTAGGTGCTGACAAATTATTGACTAATCAATTATGCCTACAAAATTGTTTGCAACATTAACCATTCCGCATCACGCAATTTAGCGAATGTATTGCGAGTCGTATGACCATGTATTTATGAATTATGCCAGATGTTTCAAGCCTGATATACGGCGTAGCCCAATAATCATAGTACGATCAGGGAAAGAGTATCAAAATTAGAAAATAACATTTTTTCCTATTTGAAACTTTGTTTTCAAGGATTTCAAGATTTAAAGATACAAAATAAGTTAGAAAGTGCGTAACTATTTAACTTAAAGAGCTGGACAAAGCTTTGAAGAATTTTTTTATTATTAAAATGAATGTTAGAAATAATTTCAAATTATTGTTTTATTTTATTTCTCTGATTTGTGTTAGAATGTATTGCGATGAAGCTGCTAGGTGTCTTGGTAATCTGAACTTTCTTTCGCATTTGAGATAATCGAGGATCAAGGAACATGAAGTCGGAAGTCCAGTTCCTCTATGAATATTTAGCATTCTTTATAGTCTAATTCGGATTCGGAACTATATGTTTCTTATTTAAGGAACGTCTATTCGAGCTACTAGCGGAGCGCATTGAAAAATCGTAGTTCTTACAAGTTTAAAGAAAGCGCCATTGAAATTTTTAACGAAGCACAAGAATGCTAATTTAGTTTAAGGGTAAAATAGGTTTTCTCTTTTTTTGATACACAGTAGCATGTGAAAGTATCGGGATATTGATTTTTTGTATTGTTATATTTTAAATATAAAATTACGATAGTAATCTCGTAACGTTGTATTAAATTAAACGGAATTTTACATATGAATGATATTTTCCATTCAATTTCAATCTACGTGTATACCAGAATAAAAGAGAAAAATTGATATCATTTTAAAATTAAAATGTATATTTCATTAATGGCAAAAGTTACTTAATTCTCTGATATCCAATGGCGTAATTGCATATTTTGGTCATAGGAAATGCATGATGTGCCAGATACGTCATTAGAAACATCAAAGGGTAAACTATTTATGCAATGAGAACAATAAATTCCTGATCACATTGTAATAATTATTATCGATTGATTATTGCTGTTATTGAATATTATCGACATGTGTTGGTTAACTCGATGCTTGGAAACTATATTGACTATTTGAAATAACTAACGGGCGTAGTAAAAAATGTACAAATTTTATCCAAACACGAATTGAACAGAAAACAAATAAAAAATTTCGCTAAAAGTTTCTAAATTTCCATTACGGGCATGTATAACGCCAACAGAGACCTAATAGAAAAAGATCGAAGATTTTGTCATTTACTATGGTTTTGTCCTCTATACCACATTAAAATCTTATATTCTATTATGCAAAATCCATTTCAAAATCTGTGGTACATTTCGTTTTTCTGTAGCTCGAATTTTATTTACACGTTAGAGGAGAACGCTACAATCCGATTTACAGTCTTTTATTTATTCAAAAACTTGGAAGACAATAATCGTTGCAAATATTATACTAATAAGGCAATAAAATAAAATAAAAAGAAATGTATGTAACATATATCGATATGAATCACGCTAAAAATATTCACACAGATCAAATATCCAAAGTAAAGCATTTATTATAACATCTAGCGAGCGAAACGAGTCCCTGTTTAGATTTCATTCTTCTAATTACGTACGTGAAAATGTGAGATTGCGTAAAGTTCTTCAGTCTACGCATACCGAGCTCTGCGTATACCCACGAAATGTTACGTTACAGTTTAGAAGGTAAAAATATTCGGAAGTATATCCGTGGTAATGTATTATCCGTGCGTCGCATTAGCCGGTTGCATTAGTCAGGTTTCGTCTGAACGTCCCTGGAGTGAACCAGATACTTTCCGCGATTGTCTCGTAGTGGATTTGCATAGTGGTCTGAATAGTGGTCGCGATACGGGCGCATTCTCGTAGGAATATGCATTCTCCTAGGTATACAGGAACATTATAGCTCAGAGGGAAACTAATGGCTGGCACGCCGATTAATTGACAACTGTCCCGTGCACGTCAGTAGGAGATTTCGGGACTGGTGATTCCGATACACATAGCGCGCGAGAGAGTAACTCGGTGTGTCGAGTATCGAAATCAATTCGATCGCCGGCAAATTAATTGGCAACGGAGCGTGTCGCGGCTGCGTATCGAGCAGAGAGATTGCCTTGCCGGAGAATTGACGTATCGCTCTCGGCGGAGCTGCAATTTCCGGATTACTCGGGATCGGCTCCCGGATCCGCGAAAATTTCGTTCCGTGACGGCGAACGTTGTAATCGAAGTTCCGTCACGTCCAAGAAATCCCATGCAAATCAGAGCTCCTGTTGCCCCGTTATGCAATTTTCGACTCTTCATTACCAAATGAATATTAAAATATCTGTAGCATATTAAATTTCGAACATTGGATAGTCGAATATATTAGCCATTGTTCACGACCACGTGTAACTCTAACTTGCCAGCGAATGCAAACTGGGGCAATATATTGTTTATGCAACATAAGTATTTATTATTCTATAGTAGTTTATCTCGCTCTGTTACTAGTTTATCATCGGTTATTTATTATTTGTAATAATCTATTTCGTGATCAGTGTAATTTTAAGCAAAATCGAGTTGAAGTGAGTTAAGGATGACAAAGAAAATAAGAAGAAGTACACCGTTTAGAAGTACGACAGATAAATTATAATAGTAATCAAGAATAAGTAATTTAGTAAACTAAAATGTGATCTAAAGTACGATAAAGAGTACACATACACAGTTGAGTGTGTTATCGGACATTATTCGTTCGAACAGAATAACGTAAGAAGGAGAAAGTTTTTCTGGAAGGAATATTTCTAATATTCGTGAATATTACAATTTTTGTATATTAAGCTTTGGATGTTGGATAGTCGAGTATATTATTGGATAATATGAATAGAGCACGATAAGGAGAGAGTAGAAAGTTCTCTTGGAAGAAATATTCCTGTATTTGCAAATATTTATGCATCTCTACATCTCTTTACAGCGACATTTCAATATTTTTGCGGAACGACGGCGTGAAATTTATTTCCACGCTGAGTTCCATCCTGAATTCGCAGCCGTGTGTGCCACACATTTCATTTGTACGGGATGGCGATCCGCGGTAACAAACCATCGTTCGAGACACGTTTTGCGGAGAAGTTGCTTCGTTAACTTGCTCGAATGTCTCTCGTTGTTGCTGATTTTCCCGTGGCTGTCCGGTTCCAACCTATTTCGCCTGTATATCGTCGAAATCATGCAAACAGCGAGATATTTCGAGGTGCAGCATCAGCATGAATTTTGTTTAAATCGTTTCGATGATTTCGTTCATTTCTCCGCGCAATTCGGACTGCACTTGAATCGATACTGCGAATTCCAACCGAATGCCTTTATATTTATGAAACTTATACTTATGAGACATTATGATTACTTCAAGAAAAAAGAAACCGATGAATCAAATCATGGCTAATAAATACAATGGAATTCTAAACATATTGGGTATACGTAAAAAAAAAAAAGAAAAAGGAAAAGAAAAGAAAAAAAAAAGGAAAGAAGAGGAACAAAATGAAAGAATCGAATCATCAGCAATATTCTGCGATATAATGGAATTAAAATATTTCGTAAAGATTGGACGAAATTGGAACTCGCCGCAATTACGGCCGCGACAGGGGAATTTATACTGTCGTAATCTGTGTAATTCCAGAGGGGCAACTAGAACATCACGATGCAAGCTGCCATCGCCGGGCGAATGCAGAAAAGTAAATGGGATACTTTCTTCTGCGTACGCTGAAAAATTCTATGCATCCGTGAGTGCATTCACGTTCGCGATGCTGCTTCACCAGTCACAGAGGAAGGGGAAAGTTGCCTGGTATAAAATTGTCCTTCTCTCCCTTACAGGTAAAAGAGCAGTCATCGTAAAATTTGTCTGCGTAAGAAAGGGAAATTTTCTCCGTTTCTTTTACTCGGCCCAGCTTTTATGCCGCCTTATGTTACGCACGACGTAGCCATGGTTATCCATTTATCAGCAGCATCAAAAATTGATGGAAATGTGGGAAACGTTTTGGAATGATTCTGACAGGGAAATATCAGGCCTGTTACAAACATACCTCTTGCAAACACAATAGCTCCAAGCGCTAAGAAGCGACAGCAGAATGTATATGTTGCATTTTATGGAAAGCTTTCTTTCGTCGTGCACGTAGTGTGAGAAAGATATTTTCTTACAGACTGATTACTATTTAGATTGATAACTAATATTTGACTCTGGTATCAAACGAATAGAAAGGTTTTTTTTTTAAATTGAGGAGCTCAAATAGCAAGCTATGTAGGCGGCAGAAAAAGAAATAAAGAAATAATTATAATAAGTTTCATGCTGATTTCAGTGAAAAATGATAAATTCTAAGATAAGAAAAAATAAGATAAAATAAGATAGAACGAATATTTTCAATAGAATGTTTACCGTTTCAATTCCCCGAATATCTTCGTACAAATTCCAGTTATTTTTCATTCTATTCGGAGAGTTGTTAGGTTATTCGTGCTCGTATCAATAATCGATTTGACATTAGAGTTTACTCGGAAGCCAATTGAAATAATTGGAACGGGTTCTCGAAGAGTCTGAAATATTTTAAGACACTCGACACACATTCCTGTTTTCAATTTAAACGCGTCAGCTACGCTCGCCTACTTTTCCACTTGATCATATATCTTGGATGCATCTACGTACGTTTGGCAAATACAAAGTTCCTAGAAAGTACCCCGGAGGGCTCCCGAAAGAAAGAGATACAGCTACGGGACAAGGTCGAAATGAAACATTCTGTTGACTCGTCTCTTTCCAAGGCGGTGCTTAATGAACTATTTCTTCAAACCTTCGTTCATGTTTTATCGTGTCTCTCTGAGAACGCACGACAGAAACGTTCCTCGATTCGTTTTTCCACCTAACAAAGTATATAAAGAACATTTGCAAAGGTATCTCGAAATGAATTCGTTTTCAAGTCTCGTTTGGACAGTTTCTCGTTCTTATTAATTGCTACGACACTTGGTTCAACCAGACCGTGTATATCTCCAAAAACATTCTAAACCTTGGACACTGGCTTCCATCAGGTTTCTGTAACGTCTTTCATTCGCGTTCAAATATTCGCAAGAATGAAATTTCTTTATGAAATCAAATGTGATCCTGATGTCCTTCGAACGTAATTTGGTTCGACGTATCTTTAAAAGAAAAAAAAAAAAAAAAAAACATTCAACCACATCCACCTAACACCTCAGCCTTTAAAGATCTCAAGCAGTCATCTTGCACATCCGTGTAACGTCCAGACAAATTTTCATTCACATTCAAACGTTCACAGGAATAAAATTTCCGCTGTCACAAATTCAAACGAAATTCTGACGTCGACCAAACGTGATTTGGTTCAACCTATCCCTAAAAGACATTCAATCAGGCGCACGAAAAATCTCAAATTTCAAACAGTCATCTTCCGTACCTCTGTAACGCAGAAAGGTAACATTTTCGTTGACATTCAAACGTTCGAATGAAATTTGTCGTATGGTAAAATCAAAGAAAATTCTGACGTCAGCCGAGCGTGATTTGGTTCAACCTTTCTTTAAAAAACATTCGATAACATCCACGGAAAAATATCAAATCTCAAACAGCCGTCTTCCGCGTCTCTGTAACAGCTAAATCTCTGTTCGTTCGCGATGAAACATTCGCTGGGACGAATTTTCGCTGTGACAAAGGGAAGCGTGGCAGCGGTGTCCGAAACAAGAGACGGTTCGTCAATTAACGGGCACGTCCGCCAGCAGCGATGCATCAAAAGCGCATTGCGAGTGCGCGTCAAAATCCGAATCCATACTTTCGCAGTTTCCAAGGCGCACAGCCTGGAAAACTGGGTCGCTTATCCGCGGCCGCGGTCGTAGATTAAACGCAGGGATCGCGGCCGGCTAACACTCGTCGTTTCCACGACATTAATAATTATTAATACCCGGCAATTATTACGCCGCTGTTAGCATGTTACCGGAGATAAAGCAGAAACATCGCTTCCATATTCCGGCGTCAGGATGCGTCGGATCCCCGACGACACATACACCGCGCATGCGTGCAAACTGTTCCTCTCGTAATTTATATCCGGCTTTGTGTTTTTACTGGCTGGGAAAACAACGTGTCTCTATCATTTCTGCCTTCCCACCTAGAGTTCGCCTCAGAGGGATACGATGGGGTTATAAAATTGCTCGGACTAGAGTTGATGCTTTCCATGGGGTTGAAACGAGTTCGACGTTAATTTCAGCGATGTGAAGTCTTTAGAGTGTCATTTGAAGCTTGCAACTCCGTTTTTATTGCCTCATTCGAAGATATCTCTTTTAATTTTTCACGATCGTCATCATCTTCTTCTATTACGAGAATCGTTATCAAGTAAGAGACGAAGGGACTTAATGGCGTATACGAGGAGTTACTTATGTGTGAGCAATAAATATTTTTAAATAATTTATAATTTTGTACATCATTTTTTAGATCTTAATTCGAATATTGAAAGCGTTCCGCGATTGAAATAAATTTAGAAGCATCGTACAATACGATATGCAGAAAAATAGAAGTTTCGTTACGCAAATAAAACTACCTATTCTATATTATATAGATAAAATATCTTTTCTATTCTATCCAAGGAAATTCAGAAATCACAGAATCCTCCACCAACAGTCCTCCTGACTACAATATCCTGATACAATATTTCTACTCATACTCAAACTTTTACCAAAAACTAGCATTCTCTTAATCACAAAAAAGACTGTTAAATCATATCTTTGTACCAAAAATTGAACAATAACGATGAAACGTACAAATTCTGTAATTTGCGTGATGAGGATCTCTTTGGAAGCTATTAACACGATTCGTTTCAACAAAGCCGAACGATATACGACGATGATAATCAAGCGTGTCAGGTTGATGTATTGTTATCCAGGATTGCCAGGCAGAAGGGACTTATTTTCCTGGGTAAAACGGACGCCATTGTGTCCGATGGTCCGAAATTCCCCGAGTGATTCTAGTTGGGTTCTTGAGAGGGCACGGATTTCTCTATGTAGCCGGTTTTCGGATTGGCGTGTGCGGACCTCTCTGTTTGCACGCTTAATTTCGCGCCGCTTTGTTCGTTCGGACTAGGACAACGACATCTCTTCTATTCGCCCTGGGCGAAGAAAATTCATTTTCCTCGTAGCTCGCCAGGACAGACCAGGTAGATTCTTCTGGTTTTAGATGTCCCTCTTCCGTCTAGAGAAAATTTCAGGCAGACTCTGCTTGAACCCCTTCGTTTCTCTTGGAATGGAAGTAATCGAAATTCGATCTCGGCCTGGATCAGAAATGAAGGGGCTGGTTATCAGGCTCTTTGGTTGAAACGCAAGGGTGTAGAATGATTGGGAACCGAAGGCGAAAGTAATTCGATTCTGTTGCTTCGAACATATTGGATGATTGGAGGGAAATTTATGTGATTCGACTCCAACCCCAAGTTTCGACTCTCTGTTCAATGGGAAAGTTTAGAAACGCGCCAGAGACCAAGGGGTGGAGCCGTCGACTGGGATATTGTAGTTCCTGATACCGTGGCCTACCCTGCCCTTCAGGTTGTCCATTCAATCCAACGGAATTTCCAAGATTTTTCTGTCTTTCCAGGTTCATAGGTTGATTCTGTGTTCTGTGAGTCTTCGGCTTGTTCGTCTGTTGAGTTTATACCGGTTCTTCTTTCTTGCTCTGAGATGTCAAAACGTACCTGTGGTACATGAGCCTTTCGAAAACCAAGCTGATCAACTCCGTTTTTTGCCAGTTTCTCAATACGTGATTGTCCTCAGAAAGGTATAGAAAATAACAAATTACCAGGAGAACCTCAGTCACCCGCGAAGGACAGAACGCGTAAAAGGCGGGGAAAGAGACCGTCCAAAGGAAAGCTCGACGAGTAGATAATTTAAGCTGTTTCAAGAAGCGGAAGGAAACAAAAACTTTTGTTGGAAAGACGTACTTGGAGGATAAAGGCGAATCTAATTTCTTCGTAACGATTGAACAGTAGGCGATATTAGCTGGAGGAGACTGACACGCTGTGCCAATTGGAGAGTCAAAAGCAACCCGTTTGCGCGTACAAACATCTCGGAATTCTCTGCTACGAGCATACATATACGAAGCTGGCACACGTATGGACGCACGAACAAGAGAAAGATGGCTGTGACAAGGGAAGCCGGACGTGGATTCGGGGAAACTGTGCACTGTTGTCCCTTGAGAATTCTAAACAGCACGAAAGAGAGAGACGAGAGTGTGATAGTGGCCAAGGGAGATAGGAAGAGAGACGGGAACAACGGTGCAGCATCGCGGCACTCGAGCACGTTTGTTAATTAACGTTAATTAATTAAGGAGCCTCGGTGTCCGACTGCAGGCACTTCCTCTCGCAATGTATAACCGCCAACGGGATTACAACGTCCTTGCATAACCAGTAAATCGTTTCTGAAGTTTCCCCGAGCTATGCCGAAGTATCAGGGACGCACGCGTGCAAAACAAGTTCGAATTCCGCCTGACAACAGCGCATCCTAACTTTTATTTTATCTGCTCGAAATTTGGGTTTTCTATGGTGCACGTACATTCAGAGAGAAATATCCTGGACTATTCGTGTGAAAAGTTGAGAATATCGACAGATTATGATCGTCGTTAGATCACGTTATAAATGTTTATGCGTTGAAAAATGCTCAGAATATTAGTAAGAGAACAAATTTCTATTTTACTGTATCAATTAAGAGTGAATATCGTTTTCTTGGAAGCATAGTTACATTTTAAAACTATCGCCGAATATTTAAGAAAAACATTGTAGATTTCATTAAAATTCTCCATTCTTTGTTTGATTCCAAATTCTGCAGAAAATTGGAGCTCGCCGAGAAACGGCCGAGAACGTAAAACTTTATCGCATTTTCTTTATGTCGTCACGTACACGTTATCCGAGAAATTCGACAATTATCAGGGAGACGTTGCCGACGAAGATGTCGTAAAGATGTACGCACGCACGTGAAAACGCTGCTTTAGATCCTAGCCGGATAAGAATCTTGACTCGAGCAGAATATCGAGCGAGCCACACGATTCGAGATGGATGTAAAGCCCTTAAACCTGCCAGAAAAGACTGCATTTGCCAAGAGGATCGCAGTACGTCTGTGAAATTAGTTCGGAGCTAACAACCTTCCGACGAGCTAGAACAGATCTCTTAATTAAAGAGTCACGCGGATGAATTGGCCACTCGAGTGGTGTACCTGCTGCGAATTCACCGTTGGAATCGAAGTTTCTTGCAGCACTGGCATTTTCGAAATTGGTGAAAAATTTCGCAAATATTAACAACACGCGAAATTATTTTTTCCCTCCTTGTCACATGTATTTTACGAATTATTGAGGGCTGAGATACGCTACATACATATACGCACTGTGTTTAGATCTTACGCAGTGAATTTATTTTTCTGAATTTTTTGCAGTAATCAAATTTTTCAGGAATACTGATATTTTCGGAATTAACAGGAGATTGTAAAATTGCAGAGAGGCGTGCAGCAATTTTTTCTCGTTTCTGGCGTATATTAAATTTTCTGCTGCACCACGGCCAATTGAGAATCAGCAGTAGCTTCATATTGTAGGTTAGTTTTACGTGGTAAGTTCACTTGTGCGAATTCTTCTCTGTAATTGAATTTTCCTGATATTTTAGGAATTGATAAAAGTTTATGAAATTTTGGAAATAATTTTTTTCTCGTTGCGCGCGTAATCTATTGAGTGGTATATTACACGACTGTTTTGTGTAGGTTACTTTTTATACAGTGTGTATACCATAGCGAATTTTTCGCTATAATCGAGTTCTCGCGGAGAATTGGTATCTTAACAATTTTATAGAAGCAGGCATTCATTCTCTTTCTATTTTTAGAAAAATACAATTTATCGAGCGATCGATAAAGTGTTTAAGTTTTATATTTGGTGGCTTCGTTTAATGTCTCGCAGGTCCTGTTTAAAACGAATTCTTATGAAAGCAATCGTGTACAGTATGCCGTTGAAAATAGCACCTAGCCATGCAAATGCAACAGGACATTTTTCGACTTGCGTCGTATCCAATTATCATTCCGTAGAAACTACATTCCGTGGAAAGTCGACTCCATTGCGAATAGAAACGTGTCAAATGGTTTTGCTTTATTCTACCATTGTTTCGGTATAACGCGCATATACTCGAACTGACGAATATTCTGTACCATTTCTATTTCTTATATTTTTATGAAAATATTATAGATGCTACTAATAATATAATTTACCATGAGCATGAAAATTACGACAAACTAAAACATGACCAGATATGAGTAACAATCCTGACAGTTCTCTTGATTCACACCACCCTAACAACTCTCGATACACTCCAATGGCTCTCAATATTCAATACAACTACCTGTGGTTCGTAACACACCCTTTATATTCATGACAAACGCCCTTCTTTGCCTTTTTCACCCCATCACCCTATTTTCCAAACGACGAATGCACCCCGTCCCTTTCTCACGTTCCAGTACGGTCAGCCGATGGATATTCCCAATGGGGTTGGCTTTCTTTCATTTGTCGATTCGTACGCTCGTTTTCACAAGCTTCCCTTAAGTTGCTGTACTATAAGCTGCCGCACTATACTTTCATTATGCTTTCCAATCCCTTTCAGTCCTTGTTGTCATAATTTCTCCATCTATAGATCCACTAAGAGATTACTTCAGTTTGGAGATAGATGAATTTGAAAAGCACAAAGAAAGCTAGTGATACATTTTTTTTAGCTTACATTTAGACTGCGAATTTTTATGCAAAATACCAAGTATTATAGAAAGTACTATATTTTGGATATTTTGTATATATATCTCACATTGGATGCTCTTCTCAAGTGCAACTTTGCACTTTCGAGTTTCCTATAAATGTATAAAAATCTATTTGTGATGAATATATCGTCATTGAAAGCGTAAAACAATTACAGCTACTTAGCATTCGTCCTGGAGATCCATTTATCTTACTCGTTGTCGAGAAATCATTGTAATTGAGGTTTGAACCTGAGGCTATCGTGGATGCCGGTGGAAAATTCGTAATGGAAGAGATTTAAGCGCACGATTATACGAGCTGATATCTAAGGTTGCGCGGTTGAGATCGTAGACAGACGTGGGATAAGACGAGAAACGGTGGAAGAAAAATGGTCGAAATTGGGGGTTGCCAGCCCGGTCACGCGAATCACCCTTTAACCTGCGAGAAGACAAAACTCTGGTCGCTGGACTTTTAACGAACTCCATCGCCTTCTCTCTTTCCCTTATTCTTGTGCACACGTTTCGAGCTACTTTGCAGCTGGAATTAATCTCGGGAAACGCGTTAAGGTTAATGGAAAGTTGGAGACTTTAGACTATGATCAAGAAATGGGGTAATTTTTTTGATCATTGCGAGAATCGAAAAACAGCGAAATTACTTTTTCTCTTTCCGCGTTCTTCTGGCAATTATTGGTACAATTTTTGTTAAAATATTTTATTGGCAGCGGAAAATGTTTTTCAATATTTTTCATTAGTATTTTTTAATTTTATCAATTGAGTTCGATTGCGAGATAATTTATTAATTAGTAATATTAACGAATCGACAAGGTTGGATTGCCAGTTCAACAAAGTTATAGAAAGACATTCAATATTTGATGAATAAAAAATATGTCATTTGCTCGTGAAGCTCGTGAACTTTTGAAAAATATTAAAGCTACAAATAGCAATCATTTGCAACATTGATTTATTGATGCATTTACAGAGATTTTCTGTGTAATCTATGTATATAATCTGTAAAATGCATTTGTAAAATTTGCTACTGTCATGCAAGAGAATTTATTAATAATAATAGCAATGTGCAACGTGTGAATCCCCTGTGCATATATGAAATTTCCAATGTGTACGATTACACGTGTAAAAAGAGTTTGAAGGAATATGCAGCGAATGAACCGTCGGAATGATTTGTATTAAGATTTTATCAAAGTACGTGCTGCAAATGATCGCGTTGCTTAAATAAGTGCACATAAGGTTACGGTAGGATTAAAATTTTCAGTTCTGGGAAAAGCAACGTAAGACGCGTTTCATCGTATCTAAGTGGTCAGATTACGCCGGTGAAAAGGAAATGCAAATGTACTACATGTACGTTTCGCCATTTTAAAACTTGACGAGATTTTTTCTAGAGTATCTGATTATATCTTAGGAAGAGTATAACTTACTATTATATGAGAAATGAAAAATGGTACAAGTGCACGAATGCAGAAAACGTATTTGCATTTTCTACGAGGAAACATGATAACGTGTTTCGATGTTGCAAATACATGCAGTTTTCTATTATAATCTAACTTCTCGCACTCTATTAAATATACTGTAAATGTCGTTTCATTTCAAATTATTTATCTTTATTTTTACCGATGAGAAATAAGAAACAGGGGCAAGATTATTATACTTATAAATAAATTCGCAGACATCTCTAATCTCTTCAAAACTTTCTCGCAACGAAACTTTCGGTCTTAAAAACGTCCGCTACAAAAGTGTGCCGAAGTTGCTAGAGCTTGATCGTATCAAAAAATTCTGAAACTGCAAAGTATTAACTAGTGGTATTAACTTTCTCAAATTAAACATTTCCTTGCTCGTGTCGCATTTTCTCCGAGCCTTTAATTCACGAAGAGAAGAAACACGAACTCTGGTTGAACGACCCTTCAATATCCATGTCTTTGTTAAAAATTTCTTCTGAATACAACGTTATTAGGTATAACAATATCGTCAGGTAACGCCTCGACCCATACATTATTTCGATAAAATCGTCGCATTAGTAACAGTTGATAGTATAGGAAGGGCAGTGGGGAACAGAGGGTGGCGGAGGATGGACTCGTGCGAGAGTTGTTATCGCGACTTTTCGCGATTTATAGTACAGCCGTGAGGTATACGCAAAAAGCACGTGCTCGTAAATTTTGCGGTCCTAGAAACGAAGTAAAAAAGAAAAATAGAAGGAACATCAAGGGGGTGTATATTGTGATACCACTGGTATGTACGGTCTCGCGTCTAACCCTGGTGCAGCAATAAATATAGATATAACGTATCTGTGTATAATCTATAACGTATATATTCTAGAATAGATAACTATTATCATCGTATGGTAAAAAATATCTATTTCAAAAGTTAGTATATTAATACTCGTACGCACACTATATCATTTTTATTGTAACCCATCAACACTAACACCGTGCTATATCAATTTCAATCCTCATTCATCCCTCATTTTCTCATCTTTCAAATCTTTCTTCGTATCAAATAGAAACACGATGAAGTCACGGTTATCCGAGTCTCGTTTAATCGAAGTTCCGTATTATCCGAGGTGCTTCGAACTTTACCGCAACTTTATCTTTTCTAAATAAAAACATGGACAGTACGAAAGCGTAAATAATCAGATATTATGAAAGCATTTAATCAAACTTTCAAACGATTAAGTAATTAATTAAGCTCAAATAAATGTACATTACATTATCAAAATGTTTTCTATGATGTATTATACGACTTATGGACGCTCGTCAATTTTTCCGTATTATTCGAATTTTCGACTATCGGAGATAAGCTCCGTCCACATCACCTCGGATAATCGATGTTCTATCGTATTTCTATTGAGAATAAAAACAACAAAGTTCCTGTTCTGATATACGATTCTTTGCACTATTCACAGTTAGTATTTTTCTACATTTGCCCGTAACATGTCGAATTGACACAAGGGACGAATAAGAGTCAAACGTTCTTTTTCCAGCGCCGCGTCTCGTCCACAGGGCGAACAAAATTGCCTGGCGAGATAGCTTGTGCACAGATGCGAAGAGGTTAATGTCTTTTTAAATCGTTGGTTGCATTGTTAGCTCGCGTAAGTGAACGTAATTAACGCGGAGTAATTAGTGGCAATCGGTGAATGCAATTAGTTCGACAGTTTTATATTTGTTCGTCGGTGCAGCCCGGTCGATGCGAACAGCGCCGCTCTTAATGAACCGAGACACGGGGGTGAATTTCACGTGGAGAAAAACTCGGTACCGCCGTGCAAATTGGCTGCTATGGTTATTTCATAAGTTCGTAGTATCGCGGCATAGGGAAACCTGCAGTGGAATTCTTCGTTGGTAGTTTCGGTGTTTTCGATTTTCACGGATTTGCTTCGTGCACACGGCGAATAAATTGCGTTACGAAAACGCGCGTTGCGGCTGCGCGGTAATTCTTGGTAAATACGTCAATTAGTATAGGGTAATTTCGTGACGTTAACGAGAGAGGATAATCGTGAATTATATCTGTCAGCGACAGAGGAAAAGGTAATAATGCTCTATCAAACGAAATTGTAAAGTATCTCCGTTATTCCTATGTGAATTTGAATAGCCGTGGCTTGCGGTCGCAACTTTGAAACTTTATTGCCCTGTTAATTAATTTTTGTTATTTATATCGTGCCATTGTTGCAAAGGTATTACAGCGTAACTTGGCAAACGCGTTTCCCGAGTTTCGTGTTTTTTAGGTTTCTTCGGGGTCTGTAAACTGAGGAAATGAACCACGTTTCGATTTTACAAATATTACTCATCTTGCTGGTAAATTTGATGAACAAAGTGTATTATTATTATGTTTAAAGATAAATTTAACGTTTTTGAAAAATTATATTACGTTTCGACGACGCAATGTTGATAAAATGTTTGCATTGGTATTTATTGTTTCTAAAGGAAAGAATAACGTGAATTATGCTGGTAAATTCAGTAAAATAAAATTAGCTTGCAATTATCCTTTTATAAAAATGGCAAGCACATCTGAATTAATATCTGGTACGTTGTAATATTTACTAGTTCGAACACAGAAAGTGTAAGCGTTGGTTATCTCATTTGAACGTGAATTACGCAGGGGAATAATTGGAACATTATGTAGAATACAGTTGGTATCTTCGTGGTAAATTGCTGTGTAAATTACCGAACGTCTATGAGTCATCAAGATTGATGATTCCGTAGCTGGAAATGAAAGCGCTTCGTTTGCACGAAACACGTTCCGGGGAGCGATTGATAAAAGCAGATATCGTGGAAATGGTTACTGAGAAATTTGTTGTCCACGTATGCGTGACTGGCGTTTTCATTCCCGATAGCAAAGGGTGGCCCCGTCAACCAGGAAGCCGGTGTCACTCTTTGTCATCGCTTTTAACGATCAGTTGATGCATGCACTTGCTGACAGTCAGCCGCGATGCTTAAAGATTACACACCCTGCTTCTCATAAATCACCTGTCCTTTTGTGTCGACGGTGCAATTGGCATCTAAGTAGAAGGCCTACGGTCTTTCGATAAATCAAAGCCTTAAACGGACGTTTAAAGTCGCGTTTCATACGAGTCGAGTAAAAATACGTTGTAATCTTGAAATTATTTTACGTCATTGGAAAGAATATCTTTGAACTTTTGGGGAGGATGTGAAAGCCAAATAGGGAAAGAATTTTGTTAATAGGAGATTGCTTGAACACGAACGGAGTTTAAAAACTGCTCTTTTATACAAAGTAGAAAACGTGATTTCTCATGTTCTTTCCCGTTGTTCTCAACGAAATTCGAAAATCTGATGTGTACGAAGTTTAATACACAAAGCTACTATTAATATTCATTTAGATGATGGATAATGCATTTAGAGTAAAACATCTGAGTAACCAGCCATTGGATAAATCTTGCTTGATTTTTTTTGTAAACGAAGGTATATAGAATATGCAAAAGTCAACGTCACTGTCCTTTACACGATACATGCATAATTCCATTAAATCGTAATGTTTTATCTGGTATAAAAGTCATGTTTCATGAAAAATATTTTTTGCTTCAAAAGCTCGTTCTCCAAAATATCTGATCCACGTATTCGCGGATAACGATGATAAAAAATTTAATTAACATCATACATAGATAATGAAAAAATTGATACTAAAAATTAAACTTTGACCAGGGATCTGATATGTAAAAGGCTTCCGAAAAATCATCCAGCTCTCATTGTACCTTTTCCAATATATGTATCTCATCATCTCAAACATTATTCATCGAATTTCATTACTTAATCGTAGAGGTACATGTGTAGACTTTCAGAATTTAATGAAGGCAGTAAACACTCTATATTCGGTTTCATTTATTAAACCATGTTTTAAATTCGATGGGAATCATATTTTACAAGTATCCTTTTCTCCTTACTTTTTTCGCAACTAGTTGATAACGTGGATTCTTGGATCGCAATCGTTGAAATTCCAGTCGAATGGCGGATGTTAGTTTAATAGAGAAACGAAATTGAGGGAATTTCAGCCGCCGAGAACTACGATACAACGAAGTTCAGGTTATAATCCGCCGAAACATAATAGTTGTAGCTGTTATTGTAGTAATGTCGATGGTCGCCATCAAGCTCGATACGATGAGAAGGTTTCCGGTTCAACGACGAATAAACAATCAAATACGGAATCAGTATCGAAATTGTATTTACTGTAATTTCGAAACGATGACCGCCCTCCTCGTATAAATTCCCGTCACGATGCTTTTTACGAGAATAAATATTTCATTTTTGCCATTAAATTATTCTGTAAAAACGAAACGTAGAAATTTCATTCCCCGAGATTTATCATATTTTATCATAAATCGCATCTCTGCTTTTATTATATGTCGTTGTTTGAAGTTTTCGGAATTATATCCAGATAAAAGTTTGCCTTTACTTTGATATTAAATATTTCTAGCTGCTTCGAGGTCTAAAAATTTTCCAGAATTTACCGCGCGCAATTAAATCACGCGAAGGCTGGAGTTTAACAAAATAAAACAGTCAGTCTTTTGATTTGACGCTTTGCAACGAGAAAGAATGGACGATTTTTCGATGAATAGAGAAGACAATTGATAGGGGCAGATCGATTAATTTCTGGAGAGAATCAATTTTCGGTTCAATTTTGGCAAGATGATATTGGATCGCGTGCATTGGGCATATCAATTTGATCGTGATCGTCTGCTGTCACGAACCGTGATGCGCGTCAGCATCCTTCCGCATATTTTTTCGTTTCCTGGACGGCTTTATCATCTTTGTGCAAGAAATACAGCGAATCGTTGCAACTTCCTGAAGATCGATTTTTCTTTTTAGTAGAAAATTTTCATTTTATGACAGAGGGAATATAACGAGCGAAATATCACGTGTTTCGAACATCTTTCTCCTATACATATAATAAGAATTATTTTAACGGCTTACATAAATCTAAGTAAATATTTTTATATCGTTATACTTTATGAATGTGATTGGTGCGATATGTTGAATCGTTTAAGATTTACAAAGATTATCTAAGATTTATTAAGTAGTTAACTACAAAGGTAGATGTGAACGTTGCTTGAATAATTTAGATTTGAGATACGTACGGTTGCAATTAATTACGCGATAAAAACAGTGTTAATTGTTCTAATAAACAATCGTGTGTGCTAGGAGTAGCAAGAGACCTTTATTTAACTTTTATAAGAAACGCGATGTACAAAGTACAAAGTACTGCGTTCAGATAATTATCTCTGATATTATATGTACATATATCCTTTTATAAATTAAATTTATGTTATAAGCTGCTGTACACTGGGTCATTCAAAGTCTAGATAAACTATCTGAGATACGTTAAACAATACCGATATCCTATACTTTGTCGAAATTATGAGTCTTCGTATACACGTTTATATTTCCTGAATGTAATGATTACGATATATTTGATTATTCTCAAAATTTTGCGTGATTAATCAACATTTTTTTAAAAGTAGTAATGACATATATCCTTTGATAATTACGTTCACATTCTATCAATATCGTTTTATCGAATCATTTGAAGTTTAGAATCATCCAAGATCTCCTTAACGATAAGTGTCACATTATGTTTAAAGTTCACAAGAAGCGCCCACGATATCTTTGGTAACAACTACACACACATAGATCTTCTCAAATTGTATTTCATTAATAAGGTATAAAATTCGAGAGAATATAACGTGTTCCATATAAAAGAACGAGTGAAAGCAATCCAGTTTGTCTTTGCTAAATTTTCCTCTCTGTTTTTATTGTGTTCTCCATCCTGTGCCCAAACCACTGCAAGCGTGGTGCCGCCCTACAAATGGAAACGCAATCACTTCGAGCATCCAGTTAATTACCGATCGAACAATGTATCATTCCAAAATAATTCTAAACCACAGCGACATCGGAAGGTTATTCATTGCTGCCGCAGTCGTCCATTTTCAACCAACATTAATTAACGTTTTCGATGTATGCGAAACGCTTGCGTAAAAAGCAGCTATCGCCTATCAACCCTTGCACGTTATTCCACGCTCCATTCGCATTGCGACATTTGAATTCTTAAAATCCCCCAAAATAACTGATACAAGTTTCGCAACTATAAAGATCAAAATCATAAAAAAATCGGGCGTAACTTGGTCGTGGAGAAGGGGAAGCTCGTCGTGTTCGTAACTTGCCGTAAATTCACAATTTTACGGATTTCCATTCCGCGAGATGCTGTCGTAACGACGAGCCCAATAAACCGAGAAAAGAGGGGAGAAGGAAGAAAAGCAGATAGAAGGAACCGTCAAACGTGAAAAAAGGAGAAAAAAGAAAACGAGTTTCTAGCCAATGCACGACAACACAGCATGCTAGCTAATGAAGCGTTAATAAACCCTTTTCATCGAGCTGAACAGTCTGTTTCTTTTTTTTCCGAAGAATAAAATCCAAACGGGCCGCTAAAAATCCACCTTTAAAATCCCTGCGTTTCCATCCATGGAAATACGCTGGATGCCCGATGAATGATCCATCCGCCTTGTGGCAGCATTGATACGTGTGGCGTGCGGGTGATGCAAATGCGAGGGATGTGGGCCGTGCACGGCTCCCAACTTTCGTGATAACGTGCTCGTAACGGTAAGGTGTAACTTTGAACGTAGTTGCTGCCGAACTATATACCCCCGCTGATTACCCTGCAACGTGTACAACGTGTATACGTATGGGACCGGGTATATAAGAGGGTTGGTCGGCCGTCTGACGAAGCGTAGACGCGCGCTCGTGAACGTATACACAACGTTGGGCCACGTCTTTTCCATGCGTGCATGCACGAGGCCGATTGCGCCAGTATGGGAAACAATATCACGTGGCAAACGGCTAACGAGGCTGCTGCGGCTACAGGAAGCACGATCTTACCGTCAGAATACAGCTTCCGTTTTGTAATTAGAGGGAGCACTAGGTATTCCAACAGAGAGATACGTTTGCGTGTGCTTCTCCAGCCGAGCGTGTACAGTTCGGGAGAGTGTGCGCCGATTAATTCCCAAGATAATTAAAACGGAAGCAGCTTACGCGATTATTTTTTCCACCTTTTTCTTTTATCGTTCGTTTGATTTACGAAGATACCACCGCAACGTGTACGGCTTGCTCCTCCTAGGTACCGCCCAGGCTTATGGCGGCTGTATAAATTTTACGTCGTTTTTAGTTTCGCACCGGCCACCGTTCAAACCTGTTCCCGTGGTCGTTCTGGAAATTTAGGATCCCCGGCGTGTTTCAACCGCTCTTTTTCTCCTTTTTATCCGATGAGTTTTCTCTTCCTCTTTGCTTTCATTCCGCTTTTCAGGAACGCGTCGAGGGTTTCATGGCTGTCGCGAATCATCGGAAGCAACAGTCTAGCGCGAGATATGTTTCTGGTGGTGCTTTCGAGAGGCACGTGTTTAATTTGGTTAAAGACAGTCTTGATGTTGTTTTCACGGCCTGGATTATCACATATAATATATTTACACTACGCAATGTTATATTTAAGTATTGTATTTAACATTGTCAACCTTTAACATCGTTTGAGTAGCGTCTTTCGTTTCTCTGATGAAGCCAACTGCAGTGTTGGCAAACTGTCGGAAATCTGTTTGATCCACAGCTCTGTTGCACTGCGTAACACCGTGCGATGTGAAAATATTACGTGTAATTTGCTGAATGTTCTTAATAGAGAAAGTTAATAGGATTCTCTACTTTGTCTTATACTTTAGTTGGAATGATGTAATAGTCATTCATAGCTGGAAAAGAAGAAAAAGGTGGGGAATGGAGGAAACCACGATAGAAATATCTCGATATCGGAATTATCGAGTGAAATTCCGCCGGGAATTGATAGTTCGTGGGAACAGGATTTTATTCCCGCGTTAAAATCTCGAATTTCTCAATGCGCAGCCGCTAATTCCTCGATAAACACTCTCTATTTAGGACGACTATTAATATCGTTTCTCAGCGTTGCCTCGAAACTAAACGTGGCATTGATAGATCGACCACGATCTTTATCGTCGAAAGAAAGACGACCAAACGTGCAATTCTCGGGGGCCAACGTGTGACCCAGTATTTAAGCACACCCATTCACTCGCGACTTTCCTTCTTTTTCCCCTGCTTTTCTTCCCCTCCTTTTGCCTTTTAATACTCAGGATGCTGAAGAACGAAAGAAAATTACGTGAGCAGACTGCAAATTGCGTAACTTATATTCGAGTCGTACAAAGAGAAACTGACGCGTGATGTACGAGCAACATTTCGTTGTCGAGCTCAGAAAATCATATATCTGGACTCCGGAGCCAGAGTGTATCGAGTCGTTGCACACTTTTCGAACTCTGGAGAGCAAATCAAAGTTGCAAAGACCTGGTAACAAAATATACAGGTCAAATATCATTTTTGCGCTATTACATCAAAAGCTAAACGACTCCGAACGAACAAATTTTTGCCGTTTGAAAGGGTAAAAAATGTAATACGAGAAACATATTAAATATCATGTTTAAAAAAAAAGTAGATTTTATAACTCTGTCTCTGGGACTCGGATACGTAATATTCCCTTATTAAAATCACGAAACGCTCGGGATAAACAAAATTGCAAGCATCTCACCGACTACAACAATGCAAAGTTTATTTCAATATTATGCAACATACAACAGTGACATATACTATCAGAAAAATTCCCCCTGGCTATTTACACGTGTAGATCTTCTCACGCGAAGAAAGCCTCCACACCCTCCCTAAGGGTTTGCGTTTTCACGACCTTAGGGGATCTCTCTAGTTACTTATTCACTTTAAACTCCATAGTGGAATCTTACGGAACACTAAGAAGGAACGTTCATCAGTATCAAGGAGGTTTTGCCGGTTTTCTAAAATCACTTTTCCCTGCATACAATTGTTAATGTCCGGAGTTAACAGCGCGCGAGGAAACTGTATACCGCAGGGGGTAGTAAAAAGCGTTCGCGGATAGAAGAAAAATGATATATTTATGAGATACGGGGGTGGTCGTTTCCGCTTCATGCAAACGAGAAGGAAGGCGGGAAGTGTGTTTTTGAGAACACACTCGGCCCACCGCCACCGTTCGAGGAGTAATAACTGCCACGGTGAAAAGTAGGTCGTTCAGAGACGCGAAAGGGTCATAACATTTTATTTTTTGGCCGTGTAACGTCTATACTAAGGCGTTCGTCCGGTATTGCGTATTCCCCAGTCCTGGTCTCGCCCCATCCGATAAACTGGGTCGTTCGCCATTGTTCGATATTATTTATCGCGTCCATTAATTCTTCTCTTCTCGACCGACCTTCTAATTCTTTTCGACTGACCCCTACCTTTTCATGAAATCTCGATCAACTAGGTTTAAGAGAAGGTAGCCTAAACTGGCGACCTCCAATTATACGGGTTCTCTTCATTGGGAACTGCTTCTTGTCCCTGTTGATTTTTGCGATAAACTTTGTCTTTGGATTTTTAGCGTAATTGTTATTGAGACAGTTTATTTTGCACTTCGATCGTCGAGTTAATTTTGGATGTTATCTGTATTTTTTCATTTATCTGCCGGGTTAACTTTCCAATTGAGCGATATGCGATTGTATTGTATGCTCTAAGTATTTTAATTGTTTGCTCTGACTGTTGGTTAATTTTGAAAATGAATGACATGAGAGGAAAACGTTACATTGTAAAAAATATCCGTTGATTTCCAAAAGATATTAATAATCTTGGAATAGTTTTAGATGAAGTTTCTTTTTACGTATTTTTCTTTCTTTCGTTGATAAATGCCATTTTTGGATTCATATAAATGAGAATAGTGTTTTTATTATTAGTCAACTTTACTTAGCTAAAATTTACATGCTCAATTTATCAGTATGATAAAAAGAATCCCATAAAATATAGCATTCGCGGCTCACACTAAATCTAAAAGAACCCCATTTCACAAACTCGAAGTCGTTCGTCACGTTCATTACCTTTGAAAAGAATCCCACGTCCCTCCAATCAATTTAGAATCCCCAACAACCCTCGCGTGCGATCTCACCCCTAGCTTCCTTAAAGAAGAAACTTCGTTCCTGTTGAAGCAATGCCCCATCGATATTTTTATTCGACCCCATATTACCTCATCTACGCATCTATAGGTATGTTCTGATCGTTCGCATGAAAAATTCCTGGTGAAGGATGTACAGTTCTGTGCAAATGTTTTGGATCATCTACCGACTCGCCAAATATAAGACGAAGGAATATAAAGCGATGAAATATAAAACGAAGGAATAAAACCATATCTAACAGTAAAATAGAAACAAAAGATAATGGTAACACATTTGCGGTCTTCCGGGTTCCAATCGTATTTTTATCAGTAGATCTGTGTTACGTTTTATTCCAATATTTCGTGAACATTCTAGTTCGCTTCTTCGTAACAGACCTGAAAAGTTTGTCAGATTATATCATCCGATCATCGTGAAAGTTTAAAATTCGAAACGACAATGATAATCAGTAGACATTCATTTAGAAGAAATTTGAACATTCCGTGTAAAATTGCACAGAATGTACATAATACGAGAAAGTATAAAGTACATTGTTCTCTATGATGTTTAAATAGATAAACTATAATACTCAAGTACGCAACAATTTTCTACCGTGGTTCTACTCCTTCGATTATATTCTCAAAAATACAAATTCGCATAAATATCCACAGTCTAGCGATTAGAAAGTGGATTTGTATGCGTTTACGCAAAGTCTGAATAGATGGTATATATTACTAAAATGATCGCTAAAAGTGAATAAAATTCAAAGTATCGAAATCGGCTGATGTTCCAATCGATTCGATGTCGTCCGTCCCCCTGCGTGTAGAAGCGACGTGAATTTATCGCGGTCCGTGCAGAGGAGACGAGAATCGGGAAAGCAATCGGCTAGCAAAGGCGAATGTTCGCCATGGGCGTGTCGCTTATTATACTTTCTTATTATTTATCGACTCTCATAAATACGGACTCCGATGGTGGCTGCTACCGGGATGAGATTTATGGCGGTCTTGAATTAGCGTCACCTAGCTTGGTATTTTTCATCGGCATATTAATTCGGACACGCTTATCCTCGACGCGACGCGTCCTACGGAATGAAGCCAGGAATCCATTAGCGTTGATCGTCCCTCTTGAACCCGATTCTAGCCGCGCTCCCGACCAAAACGTCGAGATAACACGAAAGGAAGTCGGGTCGATGATTACCCCGTGCTTTCAGCCAGCTCTTTCGCCCGTGATAACTGCTTCACGATTATAATGATGTTATTTGCAGGGCATCGAAGGATGCGATGGGTCGATGATATCGTTGGGATCCTCCTGTATTTTAGTATTTTTCAGACAATAGGGTTGTAGTTGTGGTTTTCGATGTTGGGCTTTCTCGGAGTTGCGAACGAGTGGAGTTGTGCGATCTTCCTAATTTATCTGTCTGAGAAATGTCTGCAGGATTCGTAACTGTTCTAGGAGCCTTTATTTTTACAATCGCTCATTTTTTTTTTTTAGTGGACAGAAAGATTTTTAACATTATGAGGGAAGATGTAGTATAAAATTGATACGCGAAATCGCAGGCATTTAAGAAATTGAAGAAGATTTGGGACGAGACTTGACGTTAATCGAAATCCGCTGATGCTTTTTAGACACTCGGTCGTCTAAATGAAGTGTCAATTCGTGTGAATTTGCAGTGAAAGGTTTTCTGTTTTAGGAAGATGCATAAAGTAACGAATTACTTCCATTTTAAAAGACATATGGTAGAAATAATTCATCTAGATAAATGTTAAACACCTCCTAATCGATTCATCTTCGATAATCTTTCATTTCTGATCTTTTGAAAATACATCCTGACAATAAAGAGCAGTCACTTTCGTGTCACTATTAACCGTAAAAACACGCCCGATAAAACATACATAGAAATCTTCAGTCCAGCCTGTGTATCCATGAGCGTTTATTCGTGAAACGACGTTAAAATTCACGCGCGAAGTTCCGATCGAACGCCGAATGAAATATCCTTTGTTGGACGTTCGGTATTCGCCGAATCCCGAGCCAGTTTTGAATCCCAAGCTAGAGAGAGAGAGAGAGAGAGAGAGAGAGACGAGCTGTTATTTCATTGTTTTTAGTGTGGAAAATCGACTATCGAGGTCTGAAAATTCGATCGTTCCATCGGGAATCCCATTCATCGTCGTTTCAAAATGATGACCGTAGAAACAAGTCTTCGCGCCACTCGTACACTCGTCGTTCCAATCTTTTGCAATTTGTTTCTTGAAGATTCGACTGTTCTTCTCGAATTGATCGATCGATTCTTCTTCGAAACTCGGTACATCGCTAATGGCGGCTATTTAACCGGCAGACGGCACGTTCTATCGGTTATTCCGCAACTTGGGTCATTTCGCGATGCTGGCGAATAAAATGGTGCCTAGAGCATTGATTTAATACGAGCCAGCTATTATGTGCACATCGGCCACGGAGGAAGCGCGGAATAAATTTATCAGCCGGGAATTATCCTCGTCCGAATTTGTATTCGCTGGTATTTTCCTGCGCGGTGAAATACGACGGTCGACGATGTCTTATGTCATCGCTCGAACGTGGCCTTTGATATTAGGTTGATGCATGCGGTGTGTCGTTTCCTCGGATGAAACTTTAGTAGCACGTACGAAATATCATAAATAGACTGCGGACTTTTATGCATTTATGGGGAACGTGAAAGCGCAAATTTGCTGAGAACCGCACGCAATATGAGAAAATATACAGTTGGGTGACACAAATAAATGGATGAATGGTGGCAATCGGTATCAATAAAATTTAATCCAAGTCGTTTCAGTGTCATACACTTAAGTTTCATTTATTATATGTTCTTATAGCACGCTGATTATTTAGCAAATAATTGAAAGTAATAATTACATTTTTGCGCAAATAAGCCGTATCTAACGAAATCTCATCGATTCCATCTGTTTCCACTACCTGTTCATTTATATTCGACGACCGTATAAAATATCCAAAGTATAGTGGTATCGTGATACTTGGCAGGTAAAACAATTTTCTACCGAGTCTATGTTTTTTTAATCATATTGCAAAGAATATGAATTTGCATAAAGATCTGCACGCTAATCATAAAAATTCTGCAGAATGCAAAGAGTTGGAAAGAGAAAGGCTAGTAAATCAATATTTCTGCGATAGTTTCAAAGAACTCGGTTTGTTACACTCAGCGTGCGCCCTCCTGCATATACAATGCAGCAGCAGATAGAACGGGCAAGTGAAAAGTAGCTGACAAAAGGCCAGAAAGGGGGCGATCGGTGGAAATCCATTTTCTCGATAATTCCCTTTCGATCTCTTGCTGCAATTTAATCCCGCAACAAAAAGTTTCTCCGAGTCACGCGACGAGAAAAAGAGTTGGCTTCTCTTTTGTTCTGTACGTAAACGTCTCGCTAGCTCAAAGAATGCTTCATCGAAGAGAATACAATTAAGAGGAGCAACGAAACAATACAACGAACTAATGCTTCGAAATGGGAGGGGAAAAAAGAAGAACGACGGAAGGAAGAAGATTGATAAGGAGAGGAGAGAACGGTGGAAATGTCTTTTCATTACTCGACTGATCGCACGAGCAAATAGAGCAAATAAAGCAAATGTGGACGAGGCGAGGGTAAGATAGAGGAGAGTAGTTTCCACGCTAACAGTACGTCGTAAATGCACTGCATGCATTCTGCATATCGGTTTGCTTCGAAGAGCAACCGCAGTTAATGGCGACAACCTCCGTATAGCGATATCTTGGAAGACGAGAACAGTCGCGTTTTATGGAACTGTCTTTGGCGTACGCATTCGCAATCGCGAACTAAGTTAGAACGGTTCGCCGTTACACACGCTTCGACTCTCTTCGAGGAAGTTCCTTTTCTCCCTGCAAGTAGAACTTTAGACACGTTGCAACTTTCCCGGTGTGTAACTTTGAGATGGTTTTGTCTGTGGATGAAAAATTTTGGTACCATCTAATCCGTATTGTGCGAGTTGGGAAAAGTTTGTTAGTTTAAGTTTTGTTCCTCGGCGATCTTCTCGGCTGGATTGCAGCGAGATTTTGATTTGTGAGAAGATAGAAGTGATAGATTGGTAGATTGGTAAATATTACTTATTGTTAGGTAGTAGATTCGTAGATGGCTAAATGATACTTATAGTTAGATAGTAGATTGGTATCATTCTTTAAAAGGGACAAACAGAAATTTAGATTTCTTGTGGATTGGGTGAAAGTGTTTTTTACTCTGAATATAATAAGTGAGATATTTATTTGGCAAAATTGGTGGAGTGGTGCTATATTCTTTAAATAAGTGGAAAAGTAGAAGTTTAGATTTCTCGTGAATTGGACGGCAGAGTCTTTTATTGGGTTGCCCGGAAACTTTGTTGCGATTTTTAAAGAATTTGATCGACATGAAGGATCATATTGAAAAGTTTTTCGCCGAAAAACCTGACAGATTTTTCAAGGATGGAATATTCAAGTTGCGTGAAAGATGAAGAGAGGTTGTGGAACAAAATGGCATCTATGTAATTCAGTAAATGTACATCGAATCGAAATGTAAATCAGAACGAACTTTCCAGGCGACCCAATAATTTGGAGATTTTTATTTGATAGAATTGGTAGACTGGTGTTATCCTTTAAAGAGGGAGGAAAGTAGAAATTTAGTTTTCTTGTGAACTGGAAAAAAAAGTCTTTTACTTTGGAGATTGTTATTTCGTGAAGTTGGTAAATTGATACTATTCTTTAAGTAGGGAGGAAAGCACAAATTTAGATTTCTTGTGAATTGGATAAGAAAGTCTCTTTGGAGGTTTGGAGATTACTATTTGGTAAAATTAGTAGATTGATACTATTCTTTAAATAGGAAAGAAAGTAGAAATTTACACTTCCTGCGAATTAGAAAAGAAAGTCTTTTAGTTTGCAGATTATTATTTCACAAAATTGCCACATCAGTATTATTCTTTAAATAGGGAGGAAAGTAAAAATTAAAATCCCTTGCGAATCGAAAAAGAGCCTTCTGGTTAAGCATATGCTTTAATTCAATGTTTAAAAGGTCAATCTCCAATTCCTCGTCGAATTCGTCGATCTAACAGAACCACGACATTCATATTCCCTTACACAAAAAACAAACCACAGGAGAAAAGGATATCGTCGTGGAAGCAGGGCTAAGGTTACCCCATGGATAGTCGATAGCCAGATACGACTTGGAATTTATAGCGTGTCGACGTTTGTTCTTGTAAAAACTGTCCCCGCACTCTTTTACCTATCGTTTCTATCCCTGGGATTCGTCGTTACTTCTGCTTCGCCCTGCTTGCACGACCGGCGTTCCGCAATTTTACGAGGGAATTTACGCGATTTCCAATACAAAACTCGTTCCGGTTTTATCGTGCCGCCGTTCCAACACTGTGTGGCCGTAGTGTCCCTGTCGTGAAGGAAATCTGTTCGTTCATCCCCCTTTTCACCCCTTTTCACCAGGTGTTCGCTCGTGGTAGATCAGTTGACGATGGCAAAATTACATTCCGTGATTTTGAAATTTCTCTTAGGCCATCCACACGCCAGTGGTATGAATATTTGCAATGCAAAATCACTGGAAAATGGAGACACGTGCTGCATTCCGCCGATTCTGGATATATTACGAAAGTTCCAAGCTGAAATTCATCTTCGATCATCTGGCCTGTTGAATCCTGTCATTTTGACCATTTTATTTAACGTTCTATTCGTTCGGAAAAATAGAGATTCTTTTATGTTTCATTTTTCTCTTTATCATGAATATAATATTAAAATATGTGTGTCTCCGCGAAAGCTTCTTTGGTACTTGCAGCAAGTAGAAGCGCTTTCTTATCAGGTTCTGTACGTATCATCTTTGTACTATCAAATTTTTGTATTCACGTGAAAATAATGACGTCGTCTATAGACTACGGAAAATGTGAAGATCCACAGAATGTACATAATATGCAAAGATATACAAATAAAGTCAGAGTTTTGCATTATATTATATAATTTATTTATTTATTTATTATATTCTTTAGTAGAAAAAACTTCTTTTACTTAGATTCCATCTTTCTAATTACATTTACAAAAATATGAATTTGCATACAGAAATATCCGCAGCCTAGTCACGTATCAATCGTTTGAGTGTACACATTGGTGAGATATTTCAATCGAGAGTTGTCGATTTGTCGATAGTTAGTTGCGACGTAGCTTTTCCCTGTGTGAGAACCATTCAACGGTTTTTGAATGTTGCCGATACAAAGTTCGTTCTATTGGCATCCTTTCGTTCGTCGTTTCGTGGTCTCATAGGATTGCCGTCGGGGCTTCAAGGCCACGACTAGTAGAAAATCCATTTGACACGACTTTCCGGCAATAAATCCGGCGAACGTGTTTCCGATCGCGCGAGAGACGCGCGGAAACACTTGGCCACCATCGAATCGCACGCTACACACTCTGAAAACGATCCTCCGTCAACGTTCGAAATCCGATTTCTCATTTTATCTGCGCGCCGTTAAAGTTTGATACGCTCGCTAGGCCATCGGCCGCACCCTGAATGATTCAGCCTGTTGACTTTTTAATTTCCACCGAGGAGTTTCAGCTTCTCGCTTGTCGCTCGTCCAAGATTAATCGATCCGCGACGTGGTTAATTGATCGAGGGCGAAAAAGAGAGAGGTTTATTTATGATGATAAATAGTCCTCCGTTTATTGTTATTATGTATTTTCATTGTGTTTACGGAGGTATTGTTGCGTCGTAAATTATTGGCTCATATCGTGAATTATAGCAGAGAATTGTGTTATAGTGTCGAAAGGTATTTGTTTAGTCTTACAATGTACAGTTCATAATATTTTATGGAAGCTTTATAGATTTATAATTAGACTGTGTATATACATTATTATATCTATATATTATACATCGTATGCAGAATGTATAAAATATTCAAAGCGTGATATTGCCTATAATGTATCTCTATAATAGGTTTCACCCCTTGCATTCCATATTTCCATGTGTATCTTTAATCTCGATTTCTTTGGTATAAGTTGTACACTTGAGTCATCGATGCTTCTATTATAGTTCTGCTTCTAGTACATTGACTTTCGACATTAAAGTTTCCAAGTTGTTCTATTAAAATTCGAAACGATATCGAATACGGGCGTCTACCTATCTACGATAAATCTCAACGTGGGATGCACACGGAAAATTGAGGTTTCGCCGGAGAAAGAATCGACAAGTCAGAAGCTGACAGGGCCATGTCATCGGAAATAAAATTATCTGTTTGGAAGGTTCCTCGACCCGAGGATAGGAAAAACAGAATGGATGAAACATTGTTCGAGCAATTACGGCGATTTAACCCAGAACGAAGTAAATCTGGCAGTTCATGACTGCTATTAACCTGCTTCCAAAAAGAGCACCGCGGTGAAGAATTCAAACTTATTCGAACGAGAAAGCAAGTTTTAAAGGAGCAGCCGCGTATTCATCACTCTCTCTCTCCACTGAAACGTATGCGTCTCTTATCGCTGCAGCTCTCTCTCTCTCTCTCTCTTTCTTCTAGTGGAAAACTGGAGGAATGCGGAAATAGTGACTCGAGAATATAGGACGAAGGGAAAAGATCTCTTGGAAGTAGGAAGAAGGCAACCTTACGGATGAAATACAGGAAGGGGAGGCGATTGCCAAGAAATAGGGCCGTTTTAGCGTCGTCCACCGAGCGGCCTCGTTCCATGCATAACAAAGGAACGTCGTACGGCACAGGGATAATCTTTCCACGAGGACTACGAGGACACTTCAACTCTCTGTCGTTGCAAACCTACGGGGTATCCGGGAGTATCTCGTAAATTTCACCGATGGAACAACCCTGCCCTGAACCGACGACGACGCTCGCGACGACGCGACGGCGCGACGCTCTAACTTTCAACGAAGTAGCCTCGTATTCGTTATTCAACAGTTTATTATCACGACAAATTTTTGGATGATCCTTTAAACTTTCCGTTCATAAGACTTTTGCGAAGCTGTGAATAATACCAATGATCAGATTGAGGATTTTCGTAAATCTATTTAATGGAAGAGGTAGAATCTGTCAGAAATAGAAATATTATTATTTCATCTTTTAGATATTTAAGAAGTGGATTACTTTGAGCGTGTTTGCTTATTGTAGCACGTTTAAATCCCTTCACAAGCAAAGATTAAACCTATCAACTGCACTTTTGTATTTCTACTTTATCCCTGTGCTGCCTCTCAAAGAAATTATATCTCATTATATAATATTAGAAAGTTCACGTAAAACACAAACGACGACACTGGACGATTAAAATCAAACCATGCAGCCACAACACAAAATTCTCAAATTCTCAGTGACAGAAAAATAAAAGGCAAAAAAAAAGAGGGATTGACGAAAGTCCCCTGTTGGTATCTCGTTACACGGGGATTACGGGCGTTCGTTGTGAAAGGGTTAGAGCTACGTCTACTTTTTATCTTCCCATCGAGCTCGTTACCCACAGAGCGTGGGAACCCCGTGAACCGTGCAACAAAACCAGGGAAAAGGAAGCGACCTCGGACGTATCGGCCGCACAATCGATACGTGCCAATAACCACAACGACGACGCCCCCTCTCTCTCCGTAATTTGCCGTCTCTTATTTCCGGCCTCATTAACTCGCCTCTCACCGAGGCGAAACGGATATATATTGTCGGCGGAGATTTTCAGAAAATTGGACCGATGTTTTCTCTCCGGTGTTCCGTGCGCTGGATACGTTACAATGGCGCGACGCTTCCTACGCCAGCGAGTAGTATAACGCGATGAATAGAGCCGACACCCTTGCATACGGTTATACACAATGCCTCGCCTGCCCGTACAACGTCCTCTTGCAACGCTCGAAACTGATGTTTGCCGATGAAATTAGTTGGCGAACAGTTAGTTAATTTCTCGCGATCGAAATTCGCCCCGGAAAAGTAATTTAAGCGAGAGCCTCTGGAGGAAATTAACCGGCTGCCGGAAATCGATCCTATCGGCAGGAGAAGTTGCGCGTAAGGGTCACGAATGCTGCTTTATTTTGTGGATGTTTCATAAGCAGCCTGTGGATTTTTATACGCGGGATTTTTATATGGGAAACTTGAGGAGACAAGAATGCAGAGAACGCACGTGACACGTGGAAACTGTAGAAAGTATTCGAAACATAGTGCTTGTTATTAGGTTGCGGATTTTTATGAATTTGGAGGAAATGTAAAAGCGCAAAGGTGTGCATAACATGCAAAAGTATAGGGAATATACAGAGTTCAGTACCTATTGTAATATCTAATAACTTTAATAATAAAACAAATTTCTGCTTGGGTTCTATTGCTTTAGTTGCATTTACGAAAATACGAATAGAGATAAATACCACCCAGTTTTACCTTTTTCGTAAAATTCATACCATTAATTACTTTTCCACGAATTCTCATCTCCAGGATATTAAATGTCGTTCCGTGTCCCATACCCAATGTATCTATTCACGTTGGAAATTTTGTTTTCCATAAATATGATGACAAGAATCGTTTTGTTAAGAATTGTTGTCCACTGAATCCATTTCTCTTCCTTCAAATTATCCTTCTTCGATAACGTTCAATTCTTATGGGTCAACGTATAAAACGAGAAATAATTTCCTTTATAGTCGGTAAGATAGAATACTTGTCAGCCATCGATGGCGATAATAATAAATCGCGAGGATCGATTGAACGATGTCCATTCGGCTGACTGGGGAAGGTTCAAAAGCTGTTGGAGGATCAGAGAGACGTCATGGTCTAGCAGGATCTCGCGATCAATCAAGGAAATCGTATTCGAGCAGTCTAATAGCCGGTCGATTCCTTCGAGATTGCTATTAATTCGTTCAACGAACCGAGTTGCATCCTTTACGAGCGTCTATCCTCTTGGTCGGTTGGCACGGGCGCGCCAGCTGAGTGCTGGCTTGATTCCAAATCGAATCCATTTAAATACTTGACCTTCTTGCCCTCTGCCGCCTTTTAATTCCCGATTTTATGAGCTCCTTCGGCCGTTAAAAGCCCTTGGTGAAAAGCTATTAATGCACGACGTGCGTATTTTACGAAAAGAGATTGTTTCTTGAGCTCTTAATAGACATCTTCGTCTACTTTACAGCTCGTTTCCGCTGACTTTTATGGTGTAATTTGCCAGATCGTGGATTTATATGCATTTATGCGAAATTTAAATGTGTAGAGTTGCACGTGATGTGCAAAAATATGTGAAACACCCAAAGGGGAACATTATCTAAAATTTGTACGATGCAAAGTTGTAACTTTTTTCGCTGCAAAATCGTCGATCTTTGAATCGTAAGTTCGTGAAAAAAGATCGTACAATGATTTGTGTAAGCTCGTTTTAAAGGAAGTCTACTTTCTCATCCTTGAATTGAATTTCCTCGAACATTCTTTCACGTTCAGAGACGAGACTGGAAACTAAAGATGATCTTTTTATCCCTTTACTTCTCCAAAGTAACAACAGCTCAGAGATCGACAATTTTTCAGTCAATAATTAATTATCCTTTAATTCTGTTGCGGAATAATTAGAGAACGAAACAAACGTATATTTAGGTTCTACCTTTTTCGTTATTTGCATATATAATTTACAAGCCTGATCGAGACTAAATGACCAATAGATTGCGAGATTTACAAATCTGGCTTGCGGAATCGCTCACATTCTGCGTGAAATTATAGAAAAAATAGTAACACGAATATCATAAACGAGAAAACTAATTTGGTTTTAGTGCACATAATTCATGAGATTTTCATGATACAGGCGAATATATATTCCTTGTAGTATGTACGAGTTCCTAAATGAAACGATAATTCTTAAAGATTTTCATGTTTTAAGGATTATACGTTTTAACGATTTATGACTACAGATTTATATATTTTGACATTCTTCACGAGTGCTTTGAGATTTTATTCCCTGCGTAACAATAACAACGGGAAAATCTGTAATGCAACTTTAAAGTCAACAATTGATAGGTTGAAAATCTGAAACGGGACACCCGTATTTTTGAATATAACGTAGAATTTCAGCTTCACGACATATCGAAATGCTGTATTAAACGCATTAATAACTGATCACGAAGAGAGTGAGAGAAAGAGAGACCGCCCCATCGATCTGTACGATTTATTTATAACACTAATATTTGAACTTGCTTCGCTCGTGTATTCCACGTTATTTCTCTGTCTTTTGGCGAGTATCTGATCGCGTTATTTCGAAACCATTCCCACTGATTGTCGAGGTGAACGATCGTTTTATTACGAGGTAAATCCTCGCATTATATCCAATCACCGGGTATCCAGTGAAATTCTATTTTCAAACGACATCGCGACATAGAGAATCGCTTCTTTCCGTTCCTCTGACAAGCCAATTCAATCGTAAATCGGCTCTCAAATTCTTTCTAAACGTGACACACACGCTAATCTTTCGCTATTTAAGGGATTATTCTATCGTACAATAATTTACGAAATCATCGATTCGTAGACTGTAGATTTTTCACCCTATCAGTTCCTGCAACGCAGACTTTGATGTGGGAAATTTTGTTAATTTCTATCTTTACCTAAGCACCATTTTTCTCCTTATATATTTCTACTAAATCAAATTTTGACTCGGAGGAATCGGTTGGCTACTGTAAAAATGGAAACATCAACTCGATTCATGTTGTTATTCAACGGTTCGATTTATTCCTAATAATCAGACCGTGGATTTTTCTGCATTCATGAGAAATTTACAGCTACTGAAACATAGAACAGAATGCACGTAATATGCAAAAGTATATAAAACGGTCGCAATATAGTTCCCATTCTAATGTTTAATAGATGAAAGAATTTTTTATTCGAGTTCCAATTTTCCAGTTATATTTGTCCAAATATGAATTTCCATAAATGACCGCATTTGCATAAATATTAATAACATTCTGCTAAAACGTCAAACGCCCTATTTATCCAAAACTGTCGTGAAAGAATGCTGGCCAGGTGTCTAAACCGAACCCTGTCGACCCTCATTTCTGGCAACGAGTCGTTGACAGCTTATTGTTAGCTGAAGCCATTTACTTTCGTCACGTCAACGTGTAAGCTCGCTTCTTTCGTTGCTCGTGACACGGAGCCTGGCGTTATTTTCGAATCCACCTGCTGGTGGTCCTGTTTCATCCTAAAAACCTGATATAGCCATGGAAAATAAGGGTACCCGACTCCACTCCATTTTTCCTGTCCTCTAAAGATTCCTTGGTCCTTGGTGGATAGGTTCTTCGTTCATTGTTACCCGGTTTCTTTATTCTAGCAGATAGGTTTTTGCGTTGTTTGCGAGAGTTAAGTTCCAGCGGGACGGGTGTCTCTTGATGGAACTTTGATCGTGATGGAAAATCGAAGGAAGTTCTTGCGAACCTCGTGAGAGAGTGTTCGTCGTCGCAAAGTACGGGAAGATTGATTTTTCTCAGGAAAATTGGCACCTCTGTTGCGAAATTTGTAGCAGCAGTTTACTCATTTTTACTATGAGAAATATTTAAGCAGAACGATCAAAGAGTTACAGTTTCTGGTATTTTTGTACCTAAAATACCTGGTTTCGTGCGTTATATAAACTGTCAAAGATGAAGGTTTTAAGACTTTAAGAATTTATCAGTCACAAAAATTTACATATACTAGTCCAAAGTAATATATATTATTTGTATCAATATAATTATTGTTACAAGTATCGATATAATTGTATCAAGTGACAGAGATAGAAAAATAAAGAAAGAAAAAATGTTTGTCTACAAACTGAAACGATTAGAATGAATTTATGTATGGATCGGAGTAAAGAATTAGTTGGTCGAAAATTAGTTAGGAATCAGGAGTCGACGATTGAGAAGATAGCGATTTTTCTTTCTTTCTTAAATATCGTGTCGCTCTATTGGTTGACAAAAGTGGTATACTCGTGGAAGAAAATAGTTAAACGTACAACAAAATACAGTCGCGTAGATTCTGCTTCGACTCACCCGCTTATAGCAAACAGATAATCTGCTGTTGCTAAAACAGGTCAATGGAGAGACAATAGAGAGTAGGAAAGATCACGTGAAGAGGAGAAATAAGTAGATGCTCGAAAATCGATTGGAAAATTGTTTAGGTACTTTTCAGATTACGTTTCGATATGGTTAATTAAAATTATCGTTCATCTCTAAACGCTCGAAATGATCGTTTCGAGTCACTTACGCTCGATTACGAATTAATTAAAAACACGTGTAACTCAAGTATTATCCAATATCGGAAGCTGTAGATACTCGGAAAACGTTTGCCAGGGCAAATCTGTCGTCAATTGTTGCTCGACGATCGAACACGAATTTCGCGCGATCTGTCCATCGTCGCGTCGTTGGAGCATTTAATGGTTTTACATTCTAAAACCTTCGCGCTGAAAAGTAGACGTAATCACTATTGTTCTATTACAAACGCGATTTGTACCATTAGAAACGGCGGCTGATTTCGAATCGCCGCTAAATCCTTTAATCGACCGCACGAGGTTTCACGACTAGGTTCGTGATAATGCACGTGAACACGCTCGTGGCGTGATTCTCCGTAATACGAAATTCGTGTATTTTCCACAGGTATTTCTCTGAACATAATGATCAGCAGCTGTTTACCTATCTTTTAACGCGGTAATTTACTCTTTTACTCTTTTGATTATTGGACCAAATTTCGTATCTAGGACGCAATCTACTTTTTTTTCTGCGTTTTTCTGCGTCCCCGTTCTTTGTTCTTTTCTAAAAATGCGTTCACGAGTTGGAAGAAATATAATCAGAAAGTAACGGAATTAGTCTTTGCAAATAAAATATTTCTAGTTGCGGAGCTATTTAATTAAATAAGTAATTAAGTACTTAAGTAAGTAGTAAAAGAATTAAAAAATTTCCAAGCACGCTTTACAGGTCGTATCCTACTGTAGCGACAGTTATCCTTAGAACCAAATTCTCCAAGCGCTTAATAGACCCATAAACCTGGTTCTTAAACAAACATCAAGACAGACGATGTAGAATCGTAAAAATGATCGGAGTGGAAAGTTACGATGCATCGTTGGCAAGCGTCGTCGTGTTTCTTGGTCGGCGAGGAGCGATGATTTCGCGAGACTAAAACACGAAATGAAACCGAGCTCCGCTCGTTTGCCCGTTATTCTCGTCGACGCAGTTACCCGGAAAATTTGCATCTTTTTCTGTTCGTCCTTCCTCGAGCCGCGGTTCTTTTCATCGTCGAAGGAACGACTTGGCCGGGGAAAGTAGCGAAGAGATAGCACGGTGGCAAATTTCCTGGCTACTCTTATCGCGAACAGTACTCTACGTTCGTTCGTTCGTTCGTCGTTTGCAACGGACCAACCAAGATGACGTCGTTTTCTTTCGCGGACGAACCTTAAATTCGCCTGTCTTCTCTTTTTACCGAAGACAAATGCTTTTTGTTGCTTGCTTCTACCTTTTCCATGTATTTCCAGAGCAACCTTGGGATCCTAATTCTTCTGTTCTCCTGTAATTACGGGTTCGCTGATCTACCTGATCTGAAGCAATCCTTTAAGAAGAGGTTGTTGTCGATCGCGATAAGACGTAGTTTTTTTTAGAAATATGATATACGAGGCACTGGTGGAATCTTCGTTGTTCGGTTAGTTACACGTTGTAAATAATGTAGATAGGTTCGTATTTGTTTAATTCTCTTCCTCAATATTCTCTTCTATTTGTACCTTAAATTCTTGCATCGTGTTCGTGGATTTCTATTTGTTTGATTTCTAAGAAATATCTGCCTATACAGTGAAGTAAATAAATAAAAGTATTTATTTATTTGAAGCATATCAATTACTTATATTATATCGATTTATCCCAGTCAGACTTCTTACGTTTCATACGACACGCTGTAAGTCTGCAAACCTATCCGAAGCAATTCATCATCAATATAGACGAACGAATTTTTCAACACAGGATTCGTGAAATTGTATCCAGCTAAAAGACTAACTACGATTAGATATTTCTTAATTCTCGCTGTTAATAAAACTTTCGTTGACAATCTCTGATAAAATTTCCCTTTCAAAATACATAAACCATCGTGAGTCGATCGTAGAAGGAACCGATACCGGCAGGTTCGAACGCTTGACAAACGTATGTACAAAGCGTACAGATCCATGGAGAATGTTTTCCCTTGGCCGTCGACAGATAACTTCGCAGGTTTTACGAAGAAATTCTTGGAAATCGTGAGGCCGATCGTGGAATACCCAGGGCCGATTCTCCGTGGAAGGAGATTTGACAAATGGTTTTATCCGGTAGTTGACGCCTCAGTTGACGCGCGTACGTGCACGTGACATGTGTCGCGTGTGTCGCCTCGTGTGACCCCGGCCCCCAATGGGAACCTGAGAATATGTCATTCCTCGACGTTGGTGAAATGGATGGTGCGGCTTGACGCACCCTCCATGCTGAAATTTCGGACGGCGAACGAGGAGAGACGGTTGATCGCGTTGCCGATTTGACAGTCTTTCGTGCACGTTTCTCGTCCGGCGAAATAATGCGTCGACAACCCGATTACGGGTTGAATGAACATCGATCTAGATTCAATCCGAAGGCAATTTCTTCTCGAATAACGTTGCAGCAAATAGCCGGCTGAACGATAACTTTGCCACCCTGCCAATCGGCTTTGAATCCGCGTGCAATTTTTAGTGATTCGATTTTCATCCCTTTGTTATAAACTTGGATAGAATTTTACGAGCTAAAGTCAATTCTGTGGCCTTTGTTTCGAGCCGAGCGGGTAAGTTTGACAGTTGAGCTTTGAATAGGCGTAGAACTTTCGATTTTCGTACTTTTCTATTTGCTTAGTGGCGATTCTGGCCGGAGATGTAAATTTTTCGCCTTCGATAATTAGCGAGTTCAACGATAAAAAGATAACTCTGAATGGTAGCATATTTAACGAGCGATTAACGAATATTATCTTTCATAATGAGAAAAAATGGATTTTTGTTGATACATACATTTACATACGTTTTTGTTTGTATGCGTATATTTCTCGCAATATCTTCTTTTAAGTATAACAATAAGATCGCATAATTTTATATATCTTCTTCATTTCTTGAACATTTGAAAAATATTGATTATTACAACTGTATCATTGGTTTGCTCTAAAACTTCGTAGCTTTATCAACTGCTTTTAAAAGGTTCCTCACTCTCGATTATATTAATCCTCTCGGCGATATTACACGTCAATATTGCATCAACCTATTTTTACGCTTACAAATGGTAAACCTAAACCATTTATCGAAATTAGAAATAAATACGGATCGGATATGTAATTGCGAATCGCGCTCACTTCCTTCTTGTATGTAATATTATTACCAGCTAATTACCGCGTTGGGGTGTTCGACAATTTGATTGTTCAATAAAATACAATTCTTTCGTTCTAAAAGCTACTTAAGTATCTGTCTAGTACGCGGAAGTTGAGAAGCATACCGATAGAATCAAGTACAGTAATACCATAAATAATCACTCTTATAATAACTCTATATGAGCATTATAAACCACAAGTAAGAAGATGAATTCGCGGGCGTCGAATACATGTGACGCTAACCGCTAAAGAGTTGAAATACTGCCTTCTAGTTGTCAATTAACACCAAAATTAGACAGTCAACTTGATATACCTGTAATCTTCATATATCAAATTTTCATCAAACTCAATAGCTAGCCAGTACTCTTGCAACCCAGATATCTTTCTCCGTGAAAATTACCAATTTTCAAACGAACCAACAAAACCTGCCTATCAGCGCGTTTTCCATCGTCGCACGATTAAAGTAACGCTCGGTAAAACTGCACAAAGCGGAATAGAGTTAATAACCGTCTCGTGCAATCTCGAACCTAAATTCCAGAGTAATCTGACTGAACAGAGAACGAGAGGGCGAGAGGACTATACCTACGCTGTACACCTAGCAGCTGCATCGAAACACGGGCCAGCTCCTTGTTCGTTGGATTGTTTCGTAAGCGACTGCTTAATTTACCGGTCGTGTCAGCTGCAACGGATGGAAAAAATCGCTCGGCTATGCAAGTTCCTCTCGGTGCGATGTTTTCACGTAGCTGCGTAGTAACAAGGTGGAAACACCGAGCGCGAGAACCATCTGGTAATAATGTTCGGTTCGAGAACACGGCCGCTACGAGTGTTTTCAACCGTGTGCCTGTTGCCGGAGCAGAGGGAGAATCGGCCTGGAAACCGATCGGGAACGGGCCGTTGGTCGGAAACGAGGATAGGAACACGCTGAACGTCGCTAATTGCAAAAACTGCCTCGAGGCATCGTCGTCCACCGCGTTCTACTCGATGATTCAGCTCTCCGCGGGAAAAAGGAAACCGGCGGACGCGTAAAACACGGCTATTCGGTCAACTTTCTGGAAACTTTCCATATTCTTACGCGCGATCGTGTCAGCAGATTCATTCCGCTTTAATTCATCATTCAATGGTCCGAGTTTGTGTTTTGCGGGATTATTCAGAAATGTTGTTTCCCCGTGGAAAATCGAGTTTCAATGTTTTCGATGGGGAGCAACAGAATCTTTTTAGTGGAAAATCGACTTTCGATATTTTTCAATGTTGAAATCATGGAGGAAATGTTTCGATCTACAGAAAATTGGGCTATTACGGTAACAACCAACTCTTTTGGAATATTCCAGAATATATGTTCAATCTGGAATAAAAAACTCAGTATCGAATTTTTAAATGCCTCTTCTATAAAAGATCGAAAATATGACCTATCACGGTAGTTATGATTTTTCTTTTATACATTTTTTGTCGTTCGAAGGAAATTAAAGAGAACGTAAATTGGTTCAGTTGGCTGGTATATTATACGATCTATGGAAAATGTAAAAAAGGATATATATATTAGATGGTTGGTGAATTGTTCGCTCTTTTGTGGAACGCCAGCTGCGTTTTATCTTGACGACACCGGTAACGTCGTGCCATTTCCACGTTCCGCAGAGTTTTTCTATACTTCTACTGCTGATAGACGCACTGCAGAACGCTGAAACGTCTCTGTTTCGTGTATTAGCGATATCGTGCCGCGATAAATGGCACATGCACCTTCTGCGCTCGCTTTTTCCACTGTGTTTCGCAACAGATATTTGGTGTCAGGAGAATTCTTAATGGCTCTTGGTCAGTACAATTCGTGAATTTATTGTTTCGCTCGTTATAAATGAAGATTAGATGGAGAGATGCGATAAGTCTATCATCGTTGAGTTTTCGGTAACTTTAGCATATCATTGGGAAAAGTAATGTAGTTTGAAAGTTGCTCAATGAAAACGAAACTTAGATTTTTATGTTATACAGGGTGGTTGGTAACTGGTGGCACAAGCAAAAAGGGGGTGATTCTACGCGAAAAAAGAAGTCGAAAATATAGAGTAAAAAAATTTTTTTTTTATTTTTTTTTATTTAATTTTTCCATCGAGACAACGATCTACAGTGAGATCCGTTATAACGAGACGTGATACAGTGCACGCGTACCGAGCGAAAATTCAAAGTCGATTTTTTCGAAAACAAAGCCTCAAACGAAAAATTTTTATTCTATATTTTCGACTTCTTTTTTCGCGTAGAATCACCCCCTTTCCGCTTGTACCACCAGTTACCAACCACCCTGTATATTATATATCTAATAAAAGTAGAAATATACAGAATACAGTTAAGATTTTATTCAATGAGAGGATGAAGGAAGGATAAAGGAAGGAAAGAGATCTTGCAATGATTCCCTATGATTCCCACATAAGGAAGTGAAACTATAAATAATGTAGTATTTTTATATTACGACATTTTATCCTATTTCTCTATAAATATACGACTTTCATAAAAAAAAATATTGTGTGTACTTTTACATTCTTTCAACAATTTTTATATTCTTTAAAATATTATTCGAGATTTCAACATTAAATATTTTCTATTACTATCTTTCATCTTAATACCGGAATAAACAACGACAGCAAACACGTAAGTAGAAAATTTACAGATTGCTAGGGAAAAGGCAGCATTGTATGTAAAGCAAAGGAACGATTAGATAGGGACGATACATAAGAGATACGTGTAAACGCGAGATCTGTTTCGCGATTAAACGACACGTTTGCAAATAACAGGACGAGGTGGTCGATAATTCAGGCAAGCCATCATCTTCTTCCATAGAAACGTCCGATCAATTACAAGGTTCATTCTACTCGCGAGTGATTGTAGGTTCTACCTTCTCCTTTAATATACGGCCAATTACGCTTTCTCTTTTCTTACAACCTCCTATGAACTGAAACATGATCGAAGTAATGATCGTGTAATATGACATTTCCAACATGACAGTTACAATTCTGTATAGTCTAAAAGAAAATTGCTGTTCGACCAGTATGCAAAGAAGGAAAACGTCGATAAATTCGTAATTACCAAGTTGTGTAATCATCTTTTAATTAAGCCTCGTTTCGAAAGAGTGCTTAGCTAAATGGAAGAGTAATTAAGTGGCTTAAATAGTCCGTTACAAAGGAGACAGCTTCGAATAATTATGACACCGGGAAGTTTGAACATCGTTCAACCGATCTGTTCGCTTCTAATTTATTCAATGGAAGGCGCGCTGCTACAGAAGCTGTATTACATAAATTTCGTTATGTAATACATTATAGTATGTGCTTCACGCGTAAGGATGCTCTCATTAGATCGGTAGAAACGTTCCGGTTTAGTGTTGGAATTGTCACTTTACGCGCAAATAAGCTATTGGGCCAAGCACGCGCTCCAAGAATTCGAGCACCGGGTGTCTGTCTAGACACTGGTATTTTCTACTTACAGTGAAACTAGCGATCGCGCTCATAATCTTTTTTTTTGTTATTTCTTCCGTACTTGGTATTTCGATACTTTCCTATTGGAGATGTTTAATGTAATATCAAGGAAAAGTCTAACTTCCTTATTTACTTACCTCGAAAATTCGAAATAATTCAATACGTGGTAAATAGATGATTTGGAGTTACTTATTTCTTAAAGTACTATTTTGGAATCTATCTAAAACGACTTATTTTGCTTCATTTTATTTTCAAACATTTTCAAATCTCTAGAATGCCAATCTTATACTGTAAGAATACCTGGCCCCTAAATTTTTCAAATTTTAAACGACTCGGTATCATCTAAATCTTGGGCTATCCTGTTAAATTACTATAAACGAGCATTGTACGGTCCAAGCTAGTAAAATGGAGAAGCACAGTCGTGAATTCAGGTGTCATTCACGTTCACACAACGCGTAGTAAAAATTTGATGGGCCAGACACGGAATAGTATTCAATACTCTTTGGGGGATTTAAGCAATGATCGATGAAATCGTTGTATTTCGCAGCGATACGCTGCAGGCTTGCCAGTGGTTACGAACGACCGCACGCGTCACTCGTTCGAACACGCGTAGACCAGGGCGAAGCGCGAGCGAGCGTGGCCCCAATTAATTTGCAATCGATTATATGACTAGCGTTTTAACGTCACGTAGCAAGCAATTCGTACGTGCCTCCCAGCTGTATTTGTGCATTATATTTCACTGTCGAAATATTAAAGAAGGATATGGATATTTAAAATGCTGAACACAAAGAAAGTTGAGTTTAATAATCAGAGCACGAGTCGGAAAAATGATGTATTTCATGAAGCTTATTAAACAATTACTTTTTTTGAATCGACAATGAAATTAAATGGTATGGACTGCAGAAGTCGTTTTGAAATGTCGCTAAAATTAATGTATAAAATTAGTGTACGATCAAAATCATATGAAAAAGCGAAATTAATAAGGAAATGAAACGATCAAAGTATAAAGAATGCATTAGAATAATAGATACTTTAGAAGTCCACTACGCGTATCATATAGACAGAAAAATTTCTATTAAAAAAGAATTTTTTTAATTCTACAAATCCATTATTTTGATCTATTCATCTACATTATATGTTATATCGAAGATTCTGTTTACCTACATTAAAATTTTTCGAAACAACCACCTTTACTAACAACGAACTATAATGATTTCAGATGTCCTGACAGCGGGCCCCGGGCCACCAGGATGCCGACAGACGACGACTATGGCCGAAGAGAACGTCTCCTACTGCACCAACATCCGATCCCTCAATACGGGTCCTCGTCATCTCCGGTTCCAGGATCGAACGCCGGAACGTCCGGAAGTGTCGGTTCCCAGATCGGTTCCACCAGCTCCTCGGATTGTTATAAGCCAACGGCGCAACAACAGCAAACTGATCTGCGAACGAATGGATCGAATGTCACCGTTGGCCAAGATCGTTACCAGTCCGATCAGTCCTCTCAAGGGAACGAGCACGTCGATTATGGAGGCCGTGAACGAATGTCAGGCATCGAGAGGCATGACAAATCAACGGACAAGCCAACGATCGACGATTTCCCAAAGTCCTGCGCGGAAACGCGTTCGATACAGTCAAGTTGCGAGCGATTCAGCCATTATCAGAATCAAGAGAGATTCGGTCAGCCCTCTTTGCAAGTCCACCACCAGTTTACCCCAGGGAGATCGACTGCGTCTGGACAATCATTGTCCGGAAACGTGGTTCTGGCCGACCGTTTTCCACGATTCAACGAACTCACCGGTCTACACGGTGAGCAGAGATTGTCCTTGGCCCCGAGCGAACGCTTTCAACCGGCCACCAGCACCGAGCTTCGATTCCATCATCCCCCTAACGAGCTGGTGTCAACCGGAAACGAATACGCGAATACCAATATCTTGGTATCGGGCTGCGCGACCAGTCCATTTTCATCAGAGACGTTCCCCTCACCGCCATCACCGGCACCAGCGAACGACCGTTTCGTTCCACCGCCGCCTCTGTCACCCAGCCCAAGCGAGAAATATGCCTCGACCCAGAGTCTGGCTGGTTATCCTGCTGCTGATAGGATTCTGCCCCCAGGTTCTCCAAGCACCAGATATGGCAGCGGCACGGCACCAGCTTCACCGATGCCAACTAAAGAACGATTCTCTTCGGCGGAACGACTACTGGCCAATCAACAGTCGTCGAGTTCCATGCACGAGCCCAAGGACCAGCAACGATACGCTGGAACCAGTGATCGCCTGCTGTCCGGATCGTCGCCGGTGCTTGGAAGTCTACAAGCCAGTCTACAAGGGGACAGGGTTGGTATATATACCACGAGCAAGGATTCGACCGGATCGAGATACGGCGCCATTTCGACGGACCGATTACTTTCATCGTCACCTATACATGCCCCAGTGCCAGAGAGGTTCGCCAGCAAGTCGACCGATCGGTATCTCGGCGAGTCGCCTGTACACGAACGATACCATCGACAGGAAGCGACATCAGCCATTCACCACGATCGTTACTCGACGATATCGTCCAGCGCCGAAAGATTCCTCTCCAATTCACCTAATCCCGAGGCCTCTCATCAGCGTTACACGTCGACGGAGAGGTCACTGCAGGTGTCGTCTAGCAGCAACGAACAGAGACGTCTGTATACCGATCGAGGCGTCGAAACGGTCTGTCAGAAGTATACAGACAGGTCCAGCGGATCCCCCGCGCCCACCGACTTCAACAGATACTCCACATTCCAGGAGGTTGGAAACACCCAGTCCAGATATGTCAGCACCAACGATCGTTTCAACGATCTCGCGATACAGCGCTGCGGTCAGTCGCGAGCAAACGATCGATTCTGTGTATCAAACGATCGTTATCTCGCCAGTTCGTCACCAGGACACGATGGAAGACTGGCTAACAGCGATGCGAGCAGGTACGTCGTCTCGGGATCATCGACGGAACGTCTGCTCTCTGGGACATCCTCTTCGTCCTCTTCTTCGACCGACACGGTCGCCCGGTATCACTCCTCCTACACGAACACGGCAGCCACCCAGTCCACCACTTCCAATGATCGTTTCACCTCCGTATCTCCCACTCCTGAAACAGCCAATACCAATCTGCGGTCAGCAACAGGAACTGGAACAACCGGTGGCGCAGGGAGTTCCGGATATCAGGGTACGACAAAAAGCGGCGTCGACAAATATCTTCAGGTGTCAAAGTCTGTGCAGAGCTACGGGAACGATCGCTATACCAATCCAGGCGATCAGTTCGACAGGCTCAGCCAGGATCGTTACGACAGATTCGCCAATCCTGTCAGCACCACGGATCGCTTCACACCTTCGTCCGGTACTCCTGATCGCTTTCATTCTGCCACTGATCGATACTCTCCTGTACGCGCCGCGGACAAGTATCTATCCTTGCCGAAACCCAAGGATCGATACACCGGTCGCATAACACCGATCTCGTCTTGTGGTACTTCGGTGGTTGCCACGTCGACCGATCGAACTTATGGCTCTACTAGCGCAACGGGAAGCTACGTTCCGCCAACCGCGCACACGCCTGTCGAACGATACGTGCCTCAACCACCTCCGGAGGTTCTCTACCCGGACAGATATGTCGACAGATACGTACCACCTTCTGCACACACGCCTACCGATCGTTATGTACCCACCAACGATCCAGGTGATCCATACATGAGACGAGATCTTGGATTCCATCATCATTATCGGCTACCACCGCCTGCCGGCTACCCATACCATCAGTCTCATTTCCGACTTCGCGGTTTCGCGTACGCATCACCAGGTCGCCTCGGTGGTAGCCCGGGTTCCAGTAGTTCGAGTAGCTCGGCATCTAATCAGAGAGATGGCTTCTCAATGTCCCCGCTGCTCAGACCCAAGGTCCGTGCCTCTGCGGTCGAGTTCCCGACATCGTCTACTGGAGTTGTTGGTCGTCACGTGTGTACTAACCCACCATCTTGTTGCAACGAAGTATCTGCAAATGGAAGAGCCTGTTGTCAGGCGATTAGAAGGTCTCTGCCGCCGGGGGCGTTGCCGTCGATACCCACGCAATCTTCCTGGTGAGTTATTTCAACATTTTTGGAATTTACATTTGACCACTAGGCATTTATCCGCAGCTGTAGGAATTTTGTAATAAATTTTTATTTTTAACGCAAAGATATCACTCCGCGAAGAGAAATATGGATGAGCGTGGTAGAAAAAAATCATTGGACTGCAGGGTCCAATATGATGCTGAAGCTTTACAAAAGAGACAATACAGGCCAATACAAAGTAATTTAATAGAAGAAGTGCATGCCGTGAAATTTTTGTTCTCTCGTGTAGAAAGTTTTTGATAAATTCCTTCGTTTTTATATTTCACTGATGTTGAATATTAGTTTGCTGTGTAATATACCTGCGAATATACCCAAAATTTATCGTTTGCGAGGAGAATATTAAAAGCTAATAAGGTGAATGTCCTGAGGGCGTTCAATTCTTTCTCAAGCGTTTTTACCAAATTTCCATTGCCACGGTTCACATTGAAACATTGAGAAAAAAAAGAGGAGAGAGAACGAGAGACCGTGAAAGAGATAGATCTTCGTTAACGACGGAAGTTTTTGTATTAAATTTGAATAGATTTTTCCAACGAAGTCAGAGTTACGAAGAGATTCACGTTTAATTCTCGTGGGCGAAGTTTACCGGTGGAAAAAATTAATTGCCGCACAAATGGAAGTCAGCGTGCGGATAAAAGGAATTGCATGCGGCGTGGAGGTCGAGCTGTGTAGCCAGGGGATTAAGGAATACGGGGATCCGGATAATATAGGTGTCCCCTTCGTAATCATACACCTTTATAATAAAGCTCACGAATTAGAATAGGAAAACTTTAATTGCGAGATGAATGTTATTTATAGCGAAGGGAAAGTAGAAACCCTTTTACGCGATGTGTAACGTTTCCACGAGTGTACATTGTTGTACGCCATATACTTACATATTTATATTTATGTGAAAACTGGTCGATTTGTAGTGGCAGTATATGAATTCTACCAAAGTAACAAATCTTGTAGAATTAATGAATAATTTTTATTAATTTTCTAATTTTGAACTACTGATTGGAAGAAAAACTTATTATGGAATTTTTATGGAATCATCAAACTCTAGTGTTAATAATATTGTAGTTTAATGTTTATCATGTATTGTACTACATACATTTACTATTATTTATAACTGGTTATATCAATTTTGAAAGTCTCTCTTATTAGTACAGTACAAAGTAGAATTTAAAGATTTAATTTTTAATTCTAAAATTTTTTTTTTATTTGTAAGAATTTTATAATCAATTCTCATTGAGAATTATAAGTAAATTATTCTGGCGTGGTTCTATGTTGTGTTTAATAAGTGTTTATCGTTTGTTTGATTCTAGTTGAATCTAATGTTTCATTATGAAATGAAAAAATTTGAAGAGTTTGTCGAGTAACAGAATATTTCTATAAGTTTCGAACATTGCAACCGCCAATTTCGCTGTTACATATTGGTTTTCAAAAGTCAATTTGATCGGGTCATAACATACTGTTATACGTAGTTATGACGATTATAAAGGATAAAATTACTGCGGTTTTCCTGTCGTTTTACAGTTTCAGTGCGTCTTGTTAATAATAAACACGTAGGAAACTATATTTCGAGTCAACTGTGGTGCAAGCTCGTGTAGTCTGACTCAATTTCTAGTTCCCTTCGATATTAAATCTTTTGGCGAGATTGCGTTCGGTAACACGTGGTTTAACTTTCGGTTAGAATGGCCAAGTATGTTGTGCGTGAATTTATAGTGCACCTAATATTTCGATACTGACCACGTGCTAAATGTTTGATCGTTAGAGTGGAAGTTTGCGCCGTATTGGAGCCCAGATAGAATTGATTAAATTCGCAGCGGGACTCTAAATTGAAACATATTAGCCTCTGGAAAGGAGCGCAGCTTTTGAGGCAATATTTTTTCATCAATTGCCCATTTTAGTGCGATATCGAATTTTTAGGCAGAAAAGAATTTATTATTTTTGATGTAGAACGTGTTTTTTTTTTGAAGAATAAGAGAATATCCGACTTATTTTGGTTTTCATTTGGTAGCTTTGGGCGGTAGTTTCATTTTTGAATGGCAGTTTCTCATCAATTGCTTGTTGTACTACGATAGATATTGAACTTTATGGATGGGAAGAGTTTGATATGCAATTTTTGGTAGATAGCGTGTTTCTTTTTTCAAGAGTGAACGAATATTCAGCTAGTTAATCTTGGAAACTATTGATATTGGAATATCAGAAAATGATATATAATTCGTCGTTATCGGTCTTCGATCTAAAGACTCGAAACCAAGTTTGAAATTCAACTCGGTTAGAAACAGAACCTGTCTTTATTAAACCGAGACCATAGTTGCAAACGACGAGCGTAATTAGTTATTACAGGGCAAGAAGTAGTTAATATCGTAGAAATAGATAACGATCGATATCGTTAGCAGAGTCAAGGATCGTATATGTAGATCAGATCAGGCGCTTAGCAACAGAGCAGAGAAATTCGCGAGGCGTCTGATGAGACTTTGTTTCACGGTTGATAATCCCTGTTTAAAACGTTATCTAAAAATGAACTGAAATGTAGGCCGTGTCCACGTTTAGCAGTCGCGCGGAAGCCGCGAGCACAGAAAGGGTCGTTACTTTCGTGGCAGTAATCAGGTTAATGGAGTATCGTGGCCCACTTTATTTTTTCATCTTCATCGGCTCCGCGCGTCTCTCTAACTTCCCTGCTTCCCTTTTTTCCGCGTTTCAAAGTCAATGATGCATTACCATCCGAAGATTTCGTCCCGTCTCCGCCAACCCCCGGAATCTTGGAGATTTTTTGCTTCTCTTTTTTCTCTCCACCTTTTTTTATCCCTTTTTTTAGGAGCACATATTGTCTCCTACCATGCACGCCCGCGTTTTAACAAAGAAATATATTCAACCTAAAAAAGGAACAGAGGATTTCACGTGTAAGCGTATTCTGAACCAGGCTACTTTCACAGCTTATACGGTAGGATTTAACAGTGGATGTACCGAAATTTTGTGTGTTTCCTGAACTTTCTGATATTCCTATGATCATTGGAGAATTATATAGTTATTTTATAAATAAAGTACAGGAAAACACTTGTCTTCGTTGCAATGTAAAAAATTTGCGAACGGTTATACTTGTGATAGAAGCAGCTAGTAGATGGCGGATTTTTATGCATTTATAGGCAAAAATGCAAAAATACATAGAAAACACTATACGTATTTTATCCTCAAACAAACGTAGAATAGTACTATGTTATCAATTGATTGCGGATTTTTATGCGTTTATAGAAAACTTGGGGATACAAAAATGCACAGAATGCATATAATACGCGAAGATATATAAAACATTCAAAGAGTAATGTTGCAGTAAAAAAGATTATCACCGTCGGACTATCTCAAAGTACAACTCAATGCAATCGAGTTTCTTTGAAGCGTAAGAAAGGTTCGGTATGACGGTAGAAAAAATGCATGAAGCTAGGCAAGTTGTGAGGACGGATACTCGAATTTTCTGACTCAGCATTTTTGTTGAATGCGTGTTTTGAAGAAGGAGAAATTCCAGTCCTTACATACCGGTCACGTAACGTAGCGACGTTCGAGCATCCGACTAGTGGTCCGCAGGCAATAAAATAACAAAGTGTGCTGAGTTTAAGAAAAGGAAAAGGGATATGCTAATTTTAAAAAAATTTCGCCTTGTGCCGCAACAAATAGTACTCTTTAAAACATATAACGGCTAAAATAAGTTGCTATCCAAGTTCAATTTTCATTTTTAAATTGCATTCATAGAAGCACGAATTTACATAAATATTCACAATCTAGTTATCAATGACCGAATTACTTAAACGATAGCGTATCTTGTCCTCGAGGAGACGACAGAGTAATTCTGCTTTGTCAACGACCAAGACACTTGAACGAGATACAATTAGAATGGCGGCTCGTTAACGACAATTTCCTATTAAGTCGGTGGTGTTTAATTAGACTTGGTGAGACGTCAGCGAATTCTCGTGTCGGGAAACACAGGATGCCAGGGGTGGCCTCTGGCAGTATACCGAAAGTCGAGAGGGTACAATGGTCGAACAGGCAGTTTCCTGAAAACTGAGCCAGAGGAGGGCGATTCCTTTCGGTCTGAAAGGGTAGGAAGAGATTACGTCGGCAGGCTCGTTCCGCTGAGTGTTCAGTTTGCTTTGGGATATCGGCTTTACCCTCGCGGATTCTCTGCGCGAGTTTGCCGAAAGCTTTGTGCTGGTCAAGCCGATTGTGACGTGCCTCCGCCCATCGCATCACCCAAACCCCCGAAAGGGGAGAGCTCGTCAGTTCGAATGGAAGTAGAGAGAAGTCTGGCGACTGCCTCTATCCGTGAAAGAATTCGCGTTCACCCTTTTCCCTGACGCTTACGGTATCGTCCTACATGTGTACTTAAAGAGACATCCAGTTATATAGCCGCTTCGGGGACTTGGAATCTTTCTTCCTGTTTTTCTTTCACTTTCCTTCGAGCAAATTGTATTGACTGCGGTAGGTGTTGGATCTATGCGATTTCAATGCTTTCAAGGAAGTTTCGACGATCATAGAAGTTGCAAGAAAGTATTCTGTCGGCGAATTCCTTTGATAACCATTCATCTTATGATTTATATATTTATGTGAATAGTAGTGGAAGTAGTTTTAAAAGTATTACGTGTATATCCATTTCTTCGCCGGGAAATTTTTAGGAATGATTAATTGCCCTATTACAATAGCCCTAGCAGCAGGACTATCAAAATCGTTAAAATATTAACGAAGAAAATGATTAACAACAGAAAAGCCAATCGGTTAATTATTGTTAAATTATTCTTCAGATTATTTCACGGAATTTTTTCTCATTTCCACTGACTGTTTAATCGTATATATATACCAAATCGAAAATTTTCGAGGATCCATTTATATGACAAACTAAAAAGTATACTTATTACAATAGCTATATTAGAGGGATTGAAAGTACAGAGGAGTTTCAGAAATATAATATAGTAACTTTTATCCAGGACAGTCATGATATTTAGTAATTTGATCTAGTGCTATGATTCTAACAAATATTCTGAAAAATATTCTACTTTAAAATACCAAAGCAGTGGAAGAATTTGTATTTCAAACTTTCTTAAAGAATTCTCGATTTCGATACCTCGAGATTTCGAGTTTCGTTGTATCATAAACTTTGTTTTAAAGAAAGGTATTCGCGGCTTGTGCGCACTGTTTAGTATGCTGCTTCCACGAGAAACATGTCAGCTTATGCGCGGCGACGTTTTCGTGAATTATTTCTTGTTTACTTCGACATCTGGTCGCGTTTCCTTGGCGCTACACAGTGCGGCATCTGAACGAGAATTTGGGACAAAAACCAAAATTCGCAGGCGATGTGCGTGCGTTCGCAGGCCAGGCTCGCACGTTTCACAGTGCGGCATTTGAATTAGGATTTGGGGCGAAGATCAAAAAATGCATGTAATGTGTACATTTTCCTGAAACTCGATATAGGTGATGCCGACGTGCGTAAACGTTTGTTTGCCAAATATTTGTTAGTATTTTCCTTACTCCCTAGCTCGGTTGAAATATCTTGAATATTCATTTTTTGCCCGACCACAGTCCGTGACATGACAAGTGTACAGTGTACAGTGCAGATGCCGAAAATAATCTTTCCATTTTTTCGTGAGTGCCGTACAGAGATCATTTATCCTTCCATTTCGTCAGATATTGTGACGTTTAGTAAAAAACAGAGTTTTCGTGTAACTTTAAAAATTTTCTCGGAACGAATGTGGTCAGAAATCCATTCTTCAACCAAGTCGCGATTACGTATGGATTTGACTAAAAAATATATGTTACGCCGCCTAAAACATCTGCACGCCAGCCCGCGCGACCGGACAACAACCGGCCTGCGTAACGTCACTTCGACCCTCAATAAACCTAAGGACCCACCATAACTTTCACTTCCCTGTATTGTTTCGCCATGTGTCTTCAATCCGTTTGTCTTGAAGAATTTCTAAAGCTTAAAAATATTCTCGAAACACAGTCGGTTTTTAGAGAGGTCCTTGGGTTTATTAGGCGCACTTAAAACACGGAGAAAGCGGGTATGCACCCATTAGGAAAATCCGAATAGCCTTCTAATAAAACAAGCTAGGTTTTCCTCACGCACACAGTCATCTATCCACCACGATGGTAGGAGACTTCCTACTCATCCCTTCGAGCAGTAGTGCAGGTCATGACCAATCGACACCGCGGTTCGTTACCCTCACTTTTCCTAACGAAAGTGGGAACAACGAATCCTCGTTCTTTAGGCACAGGGGCACACCCACACCGAACTTTTCTTCCGTATTAGAAAAAGAGCGACAGTCAGTCTAAAAACTAACGCCTAACGCGGCAGTCTACACATAGCGCGAGAGTCGCATACTTCACGCAAATCTTTTGTCGGTTCTCGGTGTTGTCGAACATACATCTTCTCTCCTAAATATATTCTAGTGCTAAGTCCATTAATACATTAATTTCCATTATAAGAGCCCTGCTCTAGCGTACATACCTATCGCATCTTCGTGCGACAAGTTGTTAATTACTTATTTCTCTACGTCAGTGTAATCTAAGTGCTGGAAACATATAATTTATAATTCTGTGAATCACAGTGTTATACAAACTCAATCACCCCTATCATCTCAACGGAAATCAGGGGATCGATCAATTCGTGGTGTCGATTGTTATAATCGTAACGGGGATTTACGACTCCCGTTGACGTCTCTCCTCGCGATTACGTCTCCCCGCAATTGGTCGAATTTACAATATAAGAACGTCTGATGCAGCAGTTTGCTGGACATAGAGCAATCAAAATTAGAAGATGATTTGAACTGCTCTTTATAGAGACGAAGAAGCTTTTAAATTGGAAATTAAAATTATACATATCGAATTCTACATATTTAAAGTGTAATAAACGCCATTTAATAAGAATTGACGAACAAAAAGGTGTAATAAATGACTGAGCTAATTTTCAAGTGATTTTATTTCAATGTACAAACGATTTTTGCAGATCCTCTATCTGTTGTCTACATTTATATTATCTACAGGTTGATAATGTCATCGAATGATAAGATCAAACTCGAACAACGATTATTTCGATTTTTGTCCACTACATGCCACGCTGTACGCTGAGCTGAAGTGTTTCGCGAAATGAAAGCTATTTCTTCACTACTACCGGTAGTTTCCGCTTCCGCGAATTGTAAATTTCCCGAACAGATTCCCGCCCCCTTCAAACATAACCGCAGCACACAGTGGATTCTCGACTAACCGCTGGATCTTACGGTTCCTCGACTCTCTGAGTATACGAAATAAAATAAATTCGTCCGCGTTTCCAACGTTATCATATCTACCAAGTATCGTTTTAACCTTTTAAGTTAGTAAAAAATCAATGTAAGTATTCATTTAACATCTAATTAATATTCTCTTTAGTAAAAATCGTTATTTAATATCAGCATATACAATATAACTTAGAAGATAAAAAACATGATAGTTTCAAATATTCCCACATATTTTGAAAAATAAAAACGAAATGTTAGATAGAACATTTTAACTGAGCAATATTAAGAAGTCAGTATTACATCAATTTAAAGTTGACATTCTTGAATATTTTACAAATCAGTCGTTCAATTAATCTCTGAACCAAACACTGGTAAATCTCTGAACTTTGCTTTCAAGTAATCTGGTGAAAAAAATTCAACACGTTTCGCATATTTTTTAATAGAAGTATAGAAGATGTTGTGATTGTAGCGATAGTCGTAGCAAATTGCATCTGATCTATAAGAACCAATCGCATCTAAAATATTTAGTACTGTAAGAGCGAATAATCTTCGCGCTATACTATCAACCAATCGATTCGGGCTTCTACAATTTCATCTTACACACCACAGTTTCGGTAAATAGGATTTCTTACGAGAAACAAGCTGAGAAAACGAAGTTTCAGGATCATATTTCACGTCTCGGATTTTCCCAGCGACGTCTAAAAAAACGGACGTTAAGGCCGGCATGCTTTAACCGGGCGATCGATTATGCAATAGGCTTGAACAAACTCCAAGGGACTTCATTATTATGTTTCATCTTTCATGCATGAGAATTTTCGTTCGCTTCAGCCTAGTTTCGTGGCAAATTCCGCCCTCTCTGTTAACAACGTGAAAGACTAACACGTTGAAAGTTCGATCCGTGGCCGCGATACACCGGAATTAACGAGGCGATTAAAACGATCCAGGTATTTCTGAAATTAGCGGAGTTAGGATTACGTCCACGTAATCGCGAGTTCAACGACGCGTGCCTCAGAAAATTGCTGCTTACCACCAAACTTTTCTTATCCTTTCCTCTTTCCAGACGAATCTTTAACGACGATTTCTTGTTGCGTACATTTCTATTCGAAGAGTCGAATCGTTATATTCTTTATACATGTAGTTTCACTTAAAAGTGTTAGGACCGTTACTATATTTGTTTCATAACTGAAAAAAGCTTAAAGATTATTTAATTTGATACTTTGTCGACCCAAGTTCATAATAGCTGCGAATTTTAACGTGCATTGGAATGTTGATGAAAAACAAGATGAAAGACGAAACTTTCTGTCACGTGTCGTTTGACTTTCTTTTTCTCTTTGAAAAGTTAAATGATATAATCTCGCTCGTTGTGTACTGACAAGTTTCCTTTTGGAACGACGGAAATGTATAAAACGGGCGAGCGCGTGTGAAATTAAAAGTAGATCAAGAATCCGCGAATTAGAGCGAGCATTGTTTACGCAGAGTGTTTCGCACGAAAAAAGGAAGCCAAAGGGGTAATTTTCCAATGGGAGCTGCTTCGCAACTTTCATCCCGACGAGAACTTTTTTCATTCGAGGATTATTGAGTTGTTCAAACGCTGGAATTCCAGATCAAATATTTATACGTTTCTTTCGCCTCTGTTCAACGTGTAACCGTGATTTCATCATTTTAATCGTACATCATTGTTCGTCGCGCTTTGTAACTTTGTTGGTTTATGTTTTCATCCTTTGCTCGACGATAAACAGGTTTTACAAATTCTCAGGTATTCTTGAGGGGATTTTGTAAATATGTCAAACATTTCAATAGCAATCATTCCCTTTGTCATTTACAAACGTCTCCCTTTTATTTTCACTGGAATAAAATCGATCGGTGATGGTTTGTTCGCGAGAGAAATAGCAAGGAGAGATAACTTGTCAATTCTTCGTAGCGAAACTCGTTGCATTTGCATCACGCATAAAATGAAACACTTGGCATACGTAACGAAACTTTTGACGGAACAAGCGAATTGAAAATTACGCATGCGTACGCGACTACGGAGCCGAGGTCTGAAACTCTTTGAATATTACAAGATGTGGATGATTTATCAACGTTTAAAGTGCTGCACAGTTTAGTATCTCTGCTCGCGTAATTGCTCGGTGTAATCTCAGGATGCAGCTGCGAATTTATTATTCGACGCTATTGTTGGAATTTAAGAAGTGGTTCATTGAACCGTCGATCGTATCTACGTAAAAAGTTTCATTTCTATATCGGTGCTATTCGATGATACCTTAATTCTTATTCGAAGCTATCAATTTATTTATGACGATCATTAATTTACGTGGTTCCAATTAGTTTAATTATCGACCATAAACAATTAATTGATAATTAATACCAAATGAGAGTTCAATTCGGAGCCTACATATTTCATAGGAATTACATGAAATACGCTAAACAATGCGTTGCATTTTGTATATTCGAGTGGAAATCATTTCATTAACAAATCAATTTTCCACAAGGCTTCCGTGAAAGAAGACCAATCGATCGGTCCAAGATACAACGAGCACGGCAAACACAACTCCGTTTAATTAAACACCTCGTTGCCTTGCCGCACGTTCAAAGCACCCGCACAACCATGCGAGCGCAAACATTCTCGAAACACACACACACACAGCAAGAGAGAGAGAGAGAGAGGGAGAGAGAGAGAGAGAGAGAGAGAAAAAGAGAGAGAGAGAGAGAGAGAGAGAGAGTGAAGCCGTAACGTTTCCGTATCGATTAGTGGTAACCACATGCAACATTCTTTTTTCCAAATTATTCGACAAAATTCTACCAATGTTTAATCGCTAGGTTAATAGGTTTCGTTAGCGAACGTACGAATAGAATAATGGTAATCAATACAGTTATTAGTATGACAATGGGTATAAGAAATATTATTAATCAATTAGTATTCTTAAAAAAAGTCACACCTGTTGGCTTTGATTTTTATTACTCTTTTTACAATTCCCTCATGATCCTTCGGCAAGAACTCTCGTATGATTCTCGATCACATGCATGCTATGTATTCTGGGCACGTGCCATCGTGCAACTAAATCTCCACGTGACCACCATGCATCTCAATTTCCATACGCATTCTCAGAACCGCTATATCATAGTATAAACATTTTATCTGTTCCGCTAGGTCTTCAGTTATTGCTCCTCCATTCGAATTCTATTGTCACAGTGAATGCGTTAATTATATGTATTAACTCAACGTATATAAAAATGTATTAATTCAACGTACGTATGTACTTATAACCCAATGTATACATATATAAAATACTCATACTTGTATGAAGTTTGTGAAATACTTTCAGAAAGTATAAAATAAAATCTGTTAGAGGAAAGCTGAAATGAATTAAAATCTTGAATTATGATTTGGTAAAAGCATACGTGTATTATTTTGTACATGCATTTTTTACTACAGTAAATGTATTTAATATATATAACCTAGTCGATGTATGCAGAATACACGTATCAAGTAAAGTCATTCATATATGAAATTCAGCTACTTTTACTTGTAGAAAACACGAGATAGAGTCTACGTTCCAAATACCTGAATTTTTAATCAAGTTAGTTGAGTTTAATCAAGTTAATAGAAGCATACATCCATTGTTAAGCATGCAGTATAGCGAATTAAGAACTAATATTCCTGTATTTATAATCGATAACTTTACTAAATCTTCCGATTACTATCAACTCTGTAATAGATTCAGTAAAGGTTAACTTTTACCGTAATACGCTATCGCCTCTAAAAGATCAGGAAACTGCGCCTCCCTCGAAATAAATTCTAAATTAATCCGGACGACTGTAACAGTCCTATGATACGAGGGGTAGTTTAAGCGTAGGGAGTGAAAGCTGGTGGTTGAAACGAGGCGGAAGTCATAAGGGAAACCAAGGGCTGGCATTGTCTTCCGGAGGCAAGTAGGTTCCACGTGCTGTTGGCAACTTGGGTAATTATGTCGTGTCCGCGTCTCTAACCAGCCCCGTCACACGAAATTGCAACCTGACACCGGTCGTTCTCTCGCTTCATCCTTGAAAATCACAGCACCAACCAACCCATATATATAATATATACTCGTTGCTTTCAATTAATCCTTTTATTCTGCACCCTCTAAAATTGCATGCTCGTGAACCGCCTACGAATGGTCGGTGTTTTCAAAACAGGACGATTATGGTTATTAAATGGCCGTCCTCCCTTCGCTCTTCTCCACCCGCCTGCACCTTCACGAACGTTATTAAAATCGTGAACCAACCCTTTCCATCGACCAGAAGGGGCAAGTTTTTCTGCTCGGTACGAAACTCGATTAACGAAATTGGACGACGACGCCACAGGTGTTGTTAATGATGAGTTACTTCAATTGGTTGTAGAGAATATTGCCACTTTCGCTCGAGTTCCAACGAAGAACGTTGCCAACGTCAGATTATTTCTACCTAAATAGAAGAAAAATAGAAATTAGTGTTACTTGGATCGTGCAGATTGTTTTTCGATAGAGGTTTGTTAAATGATTTGCCTTCTATCAATTTCAGTTCAAGCAATTGTAAGAATCTTTTTACATGATAGAACTTGGGTATATTGTTAGTGGACGTTTACAATACACAAGATGCAAATTGTTAGTATTAGTAAACTCCTTTGCATACCACTGACAAGTTTATTAATGAAGCAAATGAAATTCCAGAAATATAGTTTTGGAAATAAAGGTCTTTTAAATATATTTTAGAAACAGATCCAAACTACAATGGTTATACATTATTAATACGTATTAATCTGTAATTGTATTAGACACTTTTATAACAGTCCACGTTAATAATAGTCAACTATGCTTCATAGATTCGTTGCTCTACTCAAATATAATTCTGTTTTGCTAAATTATACCGTCTTCCCCTTTAAACTCCTTCAGTTTCCCTTTGTACCATACGGACCTTTAACTCGGTATCTTCAAACAGTGTCTCAGCCTCATTGCAACAATCATTGAGTTCCGTGGTTTATTCTTTCTAATCTGCGAGGATTAACATTGACGAATCGGCTGAGAAGGGAATTATACTCGGGAAGAGCAGAGAGATTCGAAAAGAGCAAGAACTGGGTCGAGAGACGTTTTTAAACGGAACAGCGACATTCTAAAAACTCGTCAGCAAGCAAAAGTCGATATCTAGGTCTGATGCCAAAGAGTGAATCAGGTTTTACGCTTCTCATTTTCTTCTTTATTCCTTGGATAAGTCTAGAAATTCCATCGTTCGAAAGGAGCAATCGAGTTAATCGTCACTCGAATTCCGAGGTCCTAATTATGCGTTCTGGATAGCAATTCGGGCGGTGAGTTTAATTACTCCCGATAATCGAGTAGATCCTTCCTAACCTCCTTCTCAAAGGACCTACGGAACAGATTGCAGTGACTCGAGGTGCTATTCCTGACATCGAGCCGGAAATCAGGGAATATAAATGAGAGACACCTTCGACGTAAGGGGATTGCCTGGTGGCTCCATGATTCCCGTTTGAGTAGATAGAACTTCACCATTGAAGTGTCGGGAACATGATTGCTTGAATTATTTAGAATTCTCTGGAACTTCAACAGGCGGACGTATTTTTAACGTTCTTGTCAAATATCGACGATTTTCGAACTTTCAAGACGTTATTTTCTTTTGAAATTTCGTTATACTCAACAATACTTTCAGAACCTGGGGACCAAATATAAAGAATCCATCGATCCTTGTTTCTTGAATAAAAAAAGCAATGTGGTTGAACCTCCAGAAACTTTACTTTTATTTTCTCTTATTTGCAATTAGAAAGTTATCTTCTTATCTCCTAGAGAATTTAAAAGTTTAACCGAGGATCGCGCGAAAGAATATGATAACTTCAATTTTTTCTTGATTTTCTGACCTTTGTGTCATTTGGTGTCTAGAGAGAAATACTGCAATGCGAGACAATTGATGAAGTTAAATCCACGATGTTTCGTAAGAAACGAATAATATTAATTCAGTTGTCACGTATTAGGTTGTCCGGAAAGTGTCTTTCTTTTACAGACATGTCTTTTGCAACGATGCATCTTTATACAAACATGAAACCAAATCTGTCGAACGTTGTAATCTTTATCTTGATAGAACAAAATGGATCATACGTAATTCGATGAAATGATATGAAACGGAAAATGTTGTGCATCCATTATTTCCTTATAAAAGGAAAGAAACTTTTCGGACGACCTAATATATTAAGGGAATTATGATTGAAGCGTAAGAATTACGCAAAGATCGAGGCAACCAATAATTTATTTAAAATGATAGAAGGGATTTGTAATAATGCAATCATTCTTATAGCGAAGCCATTATGGCTGCCATAATGCAACGTCAGAAATTACATGCAACATCAAGCCATTGTCATGGCAACGGTGTTAGCTTCTCTGTAGTCACTACATAAACTAAAGCGGGTGGTTTCTGGGAGTACAAACTCTGACCAGGGGGTGGCTTTACTACTCCATAAATCGCAAGACATTGGGTCGGTCGTGTTCCTGACATTACTGAATTCAGTGTGTACAACCAGATATTTATTACATGTGTAATAATTCATGAGCCGTGCTCTGTAAATTTCTTATTAGGAGATTTCTTTGTCCCGTGGTATCCACGTGGTGCAAGTTGTGCGCCTTGCGTTCATAGAAATACAGAAATTTTCCTTCCTCTCTGGAAATTGGAAATTGCAAAATTTATCAAGGTAGGAGAAACACAGTGTAATTTATATATTACAGACGAAGAGAGATTGAATATTTATAGATTTAAATGATCTTCGCGGAGTTCTTGATTGATATATGAAACGCGAATATTATTCAGAATAATTGAATGTACTTAGTAATATAGAGGAGAATATTTGCTACCTCTGGGCTCTGAATATTTTAATTTAGTGAAATATACCACTAATTAAGCGTTTAGTCTCTTCTTCTAAATGCCAATGAACAATCCTATTTTCAGAATTAATTCATTGTCATTATTTATTCACAGATTCCTTCACAAAACTACCGACTTACGGTAATTTTTCTGGTATCATCGAGATCTACCGGCACCTAAAAACTTCATATGAATTTTCCATTTTAAACATTGTGCTTGACCTGCAGTTTTTTTCAGATTTGTGTATATTATGTTCATCGTATACATTCATGTGTTAGAAGAAAAATATAAAATGTCAAAAGATTGAAATATACCGATGAAATTAAAACGTGGTATAGGAAACGATCTATGTCGAACAAACTGTATCATAAATTTCAATTAGCAAACGATCGAGTTAAATATTCTTGGAATGATCCCTTATTGAATAACAACGGGAGAGGATTGTTTAGAAATTCAAGGCATTCCCAAGGGATTTCGTGTGTCCTGGTACAGTTCAGAGTCAACCATTCGCTCGTATAATGAATACTAATACGTCTCTTGCATCGAGCTAAGTCTAGATAAAGGAGACTGACATCCCTTGTTAGTTTGTCGTTGATTGAGCAGGGTATGCCGGAAGAGGTGAAACTTTTAATTAGTTACTGATCCCTCGGACAATATAATTCCTTCCTGCGGGACGGTAGCATGACAGGAATAAATTGAAATTGCTCCGCTCGCTGGTTTAACATCCTTTCGGCTAACTCCTTGGCTTAACGATTGAGAAAAATCGCCCTAATCGAACACCTGAATCGTCCTACTGAATGAATTACCCAATTAAATCGATCTCGCGATCGATGAACACAAGCTGACGCTTTATTTATCTTCTTCTATAGGATAATCTTGTAGAGATGAGAATTATAGAATCTGTTTTAACCTTCTATAAAGTCTTATTCGAATGTTTGTCCATTTATGGCAAATTCAAAGGCGATACTTAGCGAATTAGTAATAGTTAGTAGGTACAAGAAATCCCAACTCAAGATTTCATTTCATTAATTATTATGTTTACAAAATTAGTCAAACTATTCAGAAAGAGAATTCTAATTTGTTATAATTTCTCATTATGACTTAAGAGTTACGGGCTATTAATTGCTATGAATAAACTCTTTGATGTCAAAGGAATGATATAACAGGACAGTAAGACAATTTGACTATTAAGAAGTATAGATAAATGTAATTTTGAACTCACATGGAGTTATAGAGTCAAAGAGGAATAAATCGAACCAACCATTGAATGTTAAATATTTATTTAAGCATTCGCTGGTTATCAGAAACGATTCTTTTCAAAGACAATACCTTTGTTCACATATTCTACGTTTCTTCATGGTCTTCTGCATATGTATTATTTATCTCGAAGGTATCTCGACTTTTGCGTAGCGCAGATAACTGCACAAACGTTCTTTATGATATTTGACAGATTCTATTAAGGAACTCGTATCATCTCGTTTCGCGTCTGTCTTTGAACATGGTCTCTCCCATTTGCGTTTCCAATCGTACGATGCCAAGTCTTCTTCACGTAACTTGTATAAACTTAAAACAACGATTGTTCTAGCTTCAAGGTAATTGTAATTGGTTCGAGTCCACGTTGGCTCCGTGTGCGAGAGATAGTTTAGCATTTAGCATTCGATGGTGTCTTTTGGCGAGCGGGAGAGGAGAAAGCGGGAACCTGGAATTCATGCAATGTCGCTCAACTTAATCCGCTTGAAGAATCAAATCCTTTGATGGCGATGCGTTTAGAAGCCTCCATGGAGCACAGGAACGCCGAGACATTTTTCGTAAGAAACCAAGCGTGTCATACCCCCTTCCTATGAAATTTATTAAATTTCTAGCTGCCTCTTTTTACCTTCAATCTGTACCTTTTCGAGACTCCGTTTAAGCCATTACCTTAATCATTCCGGTTTTGAGATAATTAAATTCCTGCGCTTTATATTCTGACTCAGAATTTGGCTAATAATTTCCTCTCTGTATAATTATTTAGGAACTGGAGCAGCGTGAAAATTTGTTTATTGCTTGAAACTCTGTATACAAATTACCAGATATTTCTGTCGATTGATTTGGAATGAAAAAGATGAAAAGTTGCGTTATGACAGTTATTATCTATAGAAGTTTCGGAAAAAGAGTTAAGAATAAGTAGAATATGGTTGAGCTCCGTTTATGCGAACTTGTTTGGGGACAAGTAGCTTAATAATTGGAGTTTATATAATAGGAATGTACTGATCCTTCTCATTTTCGTTTATACGATAGGAGTTCACGTTCAGACAAGTAGATTCAATCAGCAGGTTCCTCTCTTGTCTTGTCTAATATCTTATTAACAAATAATACTAGTAAATTGGTAACGAGTTGTAGGTTATAAACTCCTCTTTCACAGTTTCATAACTTTTTGTCGAATAGGATAATCAGATAATTTAATTCACTAATAATATTATATCAGTTGCGCAAGAGAACCCTCGTGTTATTTTAATCAGGAATCAATTAAAATTTCACTCGGACGAATTAAGTTGATGGAAAGGAAGAAAGCGACAGAGCTCCATGACGTTCCAGTAATAAAAAGAAGAAGAATAAAATCTATGGGATCATCATTATCTTTTCGTGCTGGAGACCATAGGAAATTATACACATACAGAGGAATACAGAGACAGGTAGATAAGTGTTGGAGGATTGTTAGGGATCTTGTTGAAAAGTTATTAACCGTCAGTGATTATAGCTAGGTGACAACGTGGATACGCGGTCATTAGAGTTTCTACGAACGGAAGTAACTACATCACCGTTTCTCGGTGAATCCTAAACCCGCAACGATCGACCTGGACACGTTTATGGACAGTATAATGGCAGGATCGTCAAGGGGAAATGCCACGGAATAGGATTGCGTCCCGGTGAACGCGAATATTCTGTTATAACTATGAGGAAACCCGCAGGATCCGGCTGCGGTGATCCTTGTATTATCCTCCATGCATCTCAACGTGCAAGGATAGAGACAGCAGTTCAAGGATCGTTGCGAATCCCGTAATCGCGTAACTGCATATCAGATAGGCGTCATGAACGGGTGATTTGCTATTTCGCGAATCGTCTGGACATAAAGCTCTTGATTTGGCAACCATTTTCGAAACGATTACCTTAGCGAGTGTGATTTCGCGTATCGGATCTTGCATCTCTCGTTTGGATAGTTTGCAAGATTCGGTGATAGAAAATGTATTCCGACGAAGGATTTTGCTGTGAACAATATTGTAATTTTCAAGCTTGCACTATATCTTAAATCTGAATTTCAAATTTCCTTAATTGCGGTTTTTGAAAACGGGATAAGAAGTTTGTTAGGTAAAGTTATTCGATAAGAAGTTTATTAGAATACAAGATCTGTACGCTGTATTGGAAGTCAAGAGAAAATTATTTTATGAGAGCATCTTTCGATCTTTGAAGCGTTTCAATGAAATGCGTATAACATTTTTTTAAAAATATATATATTGAAAATCGATAGAAATTTAGTGCTAAATCGAAGACAATTTAAATAGATATTTCGTTTTATACAAACGTATAAATTGTGAGATTTGAAAGCTGCTTCATTTCGCGTTTATTATTTCACGTTATAACGATCCTGAAAACTTCCGTGATTACTCTTTAAATTTTGTTTACGATCACAAGTGAAGCTGGTCTATCTTTCCTCCGATTTCTTTATTTTCCCCAGGCTGATTAATTTTCCTTTTCGATTTCGTGCTCCGCTATCTGTGAGACTAGAATGCTGGATTTGCTCTTGGGATTTCCACAAACTATAAATCCTTGCGTATAAAACGATCCGCTCGTAAAACGAACAGATGTAACGCAAAAAAAAAAAAAGAAAGACTGAGGAGATTATTCAAATAGCGGAGAATCAATATTTCGAACCATCTAGGTATCTAGGAACGCTTTAATTTTGCTTTCGATGTTCCGGAAAAATTCTGGATATATTATAAATATTTGTTAAAAACATATTTTTTTAATACAGTGTGATGTCTGTATGTATAATAGTGTATATATGTATATAATTATTATGATATTTTATATCGTGAAAATTTAACGAGAAATTGTCAGAAAAGATATAAAGATTGGATATATTGAAATGAAAATGGAGTACAAAATTTCTACTATTTGTTTCCAGTGGAGATAATTATTTTACAAAGTTTGGTCATTGTCGTGTGATTACACTGGAAACAAATTACTCGTCCTATCTAATTTATGTCGATATCCCGTAATCTCGTTGGCTTCCACGTATTCGGTAATAAAGTTTGATAAGCCATCCATCCATCACGATGAACTGCACATAAATCATATTTCGTTCGGTTCCATGCATCGATTGAGGTCTTCTTATGTTTAAATACTTGGATGCTAGGACATATGAAAGAATTCCTATGAATTCTCTCAAACCAAATTGATTTGGTTTGCATATCATTGGATAATCTTCTCGAAGAAAACTTCTTTCTGCCGAGTATCGACCCGCTAAGCCCTATTATTATCAGGATAGTTACAACTCAAACTGTCCTTCGTTTGTTCTTTTCAATGAAAATTTATGAAAAAAGATCAGGTATATTTTACCCAGTGGCGTACACGTCTGTGAATTTTTCAGAATTTTCGGCTGCAAAATCGATAAAAAAATTCAAATTCACATTGCTTGTCAAGAATTATTCTCCAATCCTAAAATTATTCTACAAATTCCAATTTTGAAATTCTACATTCTGAAATAAATTTTTTAATTGAAAAAGGAAAGAGAACAAAAGGCTTTAAGACATTGTTTTGTAGATTGGTGGACTTTCTAGTCTTACAGTTTTTATCGTTTATCGTGAATTAATTGGGATTATCGTTAGATCGTGAGCAATACTTTGCGATATTCCGCGATTGTCAAGATATTTGCACGGCGCTCATAATTGTCCAGGATTTTGAACGGCCGATTAAACCGGACCGTTCGCAAGAGAACGCATCGAACGCCAATCACCGGCGTCAGGCATGTGTACATACCCCCGTTGCACGATGTACACATATCAATTTGCATTCAGTATAAATAAGTCGTGCGTGTGGGCGTTGTTGCCCTAAATGCGCCCATATGGATAGCTCGAATTTACCATTGCAGCGTAACGTGCAAATCAGTCGTCCGATAACAGCGGCAGCTTCCACCTGAACAATAATATTGTCCACAAAACAACTGTACCTATGATTTACGTTTATCATGCTCGGTTAATGGCACTATCATACGGAAACGATATACTCTATCTTCGTTCAATTATCACGATTCTAACGTTCGTTTCTGTTACGTGAATACCACGCTATGAGAATTTATTCGCCTTGTCACGTAGAATATTCCTGAAGAATCGGATTCAAAGATCAAGAAATTCGCTTTCATTTCTTATCCCCTTTGTAGATTGTGGATTTTATAGCGATATTCGACGGAGAATTCAGGTAACAAGATGTATGCGCGTGTATCATTTCATACTATATACGAAGGAATTCTTGAAGAAGCCGAAACCTTGCGTTTTATGCATATACGACGTTTCGAGAGTTGCTGTGTGAATTTCCTTCCGGAGTGTGCGCTATTTCGAATGCACACAATGGAAATACTCAAGCTACGAGTAGCTAAAGACAGTTTTAAAATTTAAATTTTCATCGAGACTGCGCCAGACACGATCACTTTTTCACGTTGCTTCTTTCTTCGAAAATTTTTGACAAATGCATCTTCTACGACAGAGAACGCTACAAGAAATAATTTAATCAGGTAATTCAATTTCTGACATCATCATATAAAATTTCTCCGTACTATATTCGCGCAAAAGTTCATGTCCATGGAAAAGCATATAGTTCATAGTTAATGCAATATGACGACAGATTCGGAAGCGTGGATAGATTTTCGTGACTTTTTCATAAGGGAATGAGGACAAATTTCGACCACCTGTCGCGTTCAGGAGGCCTAATCAGTAATCAGAACTTAGCAGATGGTCGTGTCCACCTGTCGGATTTCCTCGCGAAATGTCCGGCACATCGCTAATTAATTGTCCGCAGCTTCGATCAGCTAGGCACAATTAAATTAGGTTGCGTGCGTCGCCTCTGAAATTCGACGTTAATGCGTTTAACAATTTCGCGTTCCCTTCTCCACCTAATTATGCTGTGGATTTACAAGTGCAGATTTCCCATTCCCAAAGCGCTTTTTCTAATTTTTACTTACATTGTTTTAACAGCTCTTTATGTCAATTTTGTAATATTATGTTATTTAATATTTATATTCAATATTTTCTTCCTTTTATAATTAATAAATATGATATAAGGGACGAAAGTATTCTACCTCTTTTAAATGCAAATTTTTCATTTTCCACCTTTTACAAAACTTAAATAAAGAAATTGAGAAAATGTTACAGTAAAATGACAGCCTTTGTAAGTAAATTCCCATGCACACGTTGGAACCTTTCACCTGGAAATTGATTGCGTAAGGTTCGCCTCTCTTCTTCTGACCAACGTTCCTCCTCGTTGCGATCGTTGAATTTAGATGCGAAGTATCCTTGTTGCGCTAGCAATCGTGGCTGCTGTCATTGTCCACGATACTTTTCTTTTTCTGGATTCTTTTATGCCGTCAATGCCACTACTATAGTAAAGTTACAGTACAATGTTCTTCTTTGAAAAAGTTAAAATTGTAAAACGTATTTACCTTCGTAACTCCATTATGATCTTATACAGTTCTTTTTTCTTTACTTCTACTGTAATTATTGCGTATACTGAATATACTGAAAAGAAAATAAATATGTAACAAAATATTTCTTTCATAATAATTAATTAAGATGCGTGTATAAGATAACGTATTGAATTATTCAGAAAGATCGTTGCGTTTCCAAAACTGTAAACATTTAAGAAATAACGAAATGTTTAATTCGAATAAATGTTACTAGTTGGACATTGTATACGAAAAAGACCTAAAATTCTTCACAAACGAAATCATGAAATTACCATAAAGTTACAAAAGTTACCATATAAAAACGCAAGTTATTTAATAAAGTTCTAATTTTATGAAACGTAGATCAAACTTAAAAAATTTCTCTTTAAACTTTTTTACAGATTTCTTTACGAATTCATCCAACATCCCGATAATATAAAATTGAAATAATTGTATCGCCAAACAGTTTTGTTAAAAATTCGATTAGAAAGGCGAAGATTTTAACAGACTGGAAAGACAAGGTCAAGAATTTAACCGCGTAATTTAGATTGACGGGAGCATTGACCCTATTTCGCCAATGATAGTACGTATTGTTGGAAAAGGTTATGTCTTGGAAGGCTGGTCCACAGCTGTCGCCAGTATCAAGCATAATGCCGCAAAGAACACGTGTGCTGGCCTACTGCGCATCCTACTCGCGCAGTTTACCAGAGACCATGGTCAGTGGCACAGCTTGTCGATCGCAAAGTAAATTTTTCTAATTATTTCAATGAATGTTGCGCGTAATCAGTGTACCGTGTTACGTAGTTTCACAGACAAAGTGCAAAGGACACGTTATTTCCTCGGTATATGTAATTTCTATTAATAGTAGCACCTTAGACAGGAAAATAGAGAGTCACGACGAGCGTTTAAGGTGTCAAGCGAAAGAAGAGCCTAACAACTTGAGTCAAAACAGCGCAGGTAAGCACGTAAAGCGTTTCTATATTTTAAAAAATTTTGATTTAGAACGTTATTTATTCGATATGCGGAAATAATTGTAATAATTACATACATCGTTTTGAAACTCTTATATTTGTTATTACGTATTTCAATTTTATTCTGAATACATATTAATTTTGATGAATAAAATTGAATGTAGTGTTTGGTAAAAAAAGAAGGGGAACAATGGCTGACTGTTAGACCGGTATTTTGTGAATGAATGAAAAGAGACAAACATTTCCTTTATTCATTTCGAGTTTTTCTATATTTTAGTGTCTATAAATATTCATATATGTACATTGTATGAAATGTAGCTTTAATAAATGAATTTATTTACTTCTTGTACTACTTTACTTACTTACTTGTACTTTACTTGTATTATGGATTGAAATAAAAATTAGACTATTATGTTACAATATATTAAACAGCATAATATAATAAAGTCTTGTGGACATTTTTCGCTTTCTTATCTTGCAAAAATGTACTTGTGAGTTATATCAGAAGATAAGACGATAAAAGAGATACTGTGTTCATATGATTAGTACGTGTGATTCCTTATTTGAGATAATCGTGACTCAGATTTAAATCCACCCTATGCAGTCACCCGATATGATGAGTTTATTTCTATATTTGGGTAATACTAAGATTATTTTGCAAAAAATTTATTTAATATTAAACACAGTTCTATATTTTAAAAGATAATATTTGAAACATTTAAAATTACAAACATGTTTTCAATTATTTAAGATTATAATTCCACATAGAAGTTCCATTGATATAAGGGAAGTCTCAAATTATTATTTTAAGGCGCAGAATATATTTATCTGCTCCGAGTCTTTCATGAAAGCAATAATAATAACACAACCGTAGATGCACGCAAATATTGTATATTATCGCCAATATCAATGAATAGTTTACAGTTGTACGTCGTACGATTCACATCTTAGAATATCAATATATCACAGGTACAGAAATATTTCATTTTTATATCATTTTCTGTCAGTCTAAATTAGAAAAGAATTAAATTATTGCAAAGAACGGTGTATGTGTATATTACGATCAATTTAATTAGTATTAATCATTGCAAAAATATTTGTTTGAAATATTGAACTAGTTTTTTCAAGAGAAGTAAAATTAAAGGAAAATTTATAACGTAGATCTCAAGGAACGCAATTCGTTACGAGAACACGGTGAAATGGAAGTGAAATTGTGGCGAGTATTCTACGAAACGAGTTCTCGACGATTACCTTCACTCCGCTCGATGATGTGTTTCTAATTTCCTCTTGCTCGCTTCGTCAACAAAATGTGAGTAGAACACGCCAGATAATATCATTGCAACTTTATTATGTCGTACTAGATTGCGTAACTATTGAAAAGTATTGCGTTTTATGTGAAATATCTGCGATATAATTCTTAATTCTCATCACATTATATCCTCTTTGCTTTTAAAATGAAAGTTATAGATCTCTCTAATAGTTATTTCTAATCTTACAATAATCCTTCAAATATTCGAAGATTAAGATGTAGAATATCTTAAGTTAAACGCGCTGTAATTATCTTAAAGCCGAAACAGAACGGATATGTACACAAAACGAAGAATCTTCAAATATTTAATATATAAATACATTCTGAGCAAAAGTAACAAAAGACATTGAAGTCATCCTTTCGTTAGATGTTATTCGTCATTAGAAAGATATATTCACATTAAGCATTTACTATCGTTGCTCAAATCAACTAGGGGATTTCTCTATGTCACTTTAACTTTTATATCCAATTCTTATACCTGTACAGCTTGTTGTGCAATTATCTTAAAATCAATCTGTATTTAGTATCATGGAAATAATACCATACTCAATCCATTAAACCTATAGAATTTCTTCGATTCTATATATTCGGTTAATATAATAGAATCGTTCACAGCAACTATCCTCTAATAATATCGAGCAGTATGTGCATTTTGTTGAATCGCGTAACGTTATCGGTGCTAAATCGCGACGACGTCATGTCACCATGCCTTAAGCAATCGGAACCACCATATGTCGTCATCCTCGGCAAGCATGTTAATCGCGAATCTCTCAGTATGTACAGTAAATCTTGCCACTCGATACTTCGTCTCTAAAAGCTTGACAAACCCATTCAGTGGCCGAGTCCCGGATGCTTATACAACATCGAGCAACTGTCGTACGAAGCGAGCATCGTGCGAGCATCTGCGATCGTCCAGTACATCTGACGGCAATACACACCGTCGACGACGATGATACATGCAGGTGTTGATCCCATATCCGCTTGTGAGAGCGGTTAACGCCGCCGCGAGTCACGTGTGCTTGATTTACTCTCGTCCTCGCACACGTTCTCTCGTCGAATCGCTCTGCCTCTCTCTCTCTCTTTCTCTCTGTGTGTTTCTCGTAGTTCCATAGGTGCTCCGTAGAATTCTGTTAAATCATGTCAGGTCGTGTTGGGCTGCTTCCTTGCATCGCCTCGTGCTCCTCGTGTCGCGTTCCTCTCCGGCTATCCAGATTCCACTCACGCTGTTGCACGATTTGTGGCACGTCACGCCTCTGTTAAATCACGTTATTTGCCATATACAATCGGATCGCTTCATCCACAGATTTACCTGATCATCGAAGAGTTTGTTAGGTATGACGCATTTGTTTCTTAATCTATATATCTTGAATTTTTCCGCCATAATTTCAGAACAGTATATATGTATTTTCTCTTTATTCAAGGTTTAAATTGAACGCGTCAATCAAAGTATGTTTCGCTGTTAACTTGTTTCCGAGAAATAGCCATTCGTTTTAGTAGATAATTAGGTTGCATGAATAAAAAAATTATAAGTTAGCGTCTAATCATCCTGTTACGACCGTTCGCGGAGAGACGCGGTCGCTAGGAAAACGCGTCAGCGAGAGGCGTAAATTCTCGATACGATTCTGTTAATCGACGCCGCGAAATAGTCATTCCCCTGTTTCGATTAAGATAACAGAAGTGGTTCAATGAATGTAACACTGCATTAATAGGTTAACATAAAATAATATATTTGATAATAAAATGATGAATATATTACAGAAAGTTGATACAACTTTACGATATCTCTAAATGAATTCGTTAGACTATTTGATTTTGCTCGTCAGACCATTGTATATGATCCGGCGGGCAGATAAGACGATCTGCCTGCGACACTGTAGAACCGCGAGCGATGGTTAGAAAATACAGCCTGTGGTAAGCCTCGTGGCGTAACACATCCTTTCGATAGGATAATAGATATAATTTATTGTTGTCAAGCAATTTTCAAAAAATGGCTATTTATGTCGGAGGATATTGGCTATAAAATTACCTTTCAATCATTCTTTTCATAGAGTAGCAGGTAATTTTCGCTTCAAAAACTTCCATTTCAAAAATGTTCCGAAGTCGTTGGTCAACTATTGTATATAAAATATTGTCAAAGGGATAAAATATTGTGCAGAGGGATAGAGTTATTTTGCTAAAAACCAAAGCTTCATGTGAAAAAATTCTATTACATGCTGCTGGTTTCTCTTTTTCTTTAAATATATATAATAATTTCTATATACATTTTTAGATTACTTTCAAAATTTACCAATATAATAGGATAGTTGGTTGTCGTTACAGCGCTAATGAAGTTTCGAAATGTTTCATATCACACAAATAATATATTCATAGAACGTGTTTACAAATGTTGCTATTCGTAAACTATTTAGTTATTCATAAAGATGTAGATAGGATGTGTGGAAGGTCAGTTTTCTTAAGATTGGTTAACTGAAGCTGGGACGCTCTTGATATTCGCCAATTGCATACGGTGAAAACTGAACTGAGACAAGTAATTTGCCGAGTAATTTTTAGACGCTTGAAATTGGTGGTACGTTTAATAGCCTTCTGTCAGTTCGAGGGTTAATTGGTGGTAGATTAAAGCAGTGTGTCGTAGCGTTCGGTGCAATTACACTATGGCTCGTGCAATCTTCGTAGGACTTATTAAGAAAAGGAAATAGCTTAGTTCTGAGTATATTCCTACACCCAGTATTAATTTTACTCAAACTGTATTGCGTGTGAAGAAAAGTTGCTGCTTTATATATTTTGTAACTGATATAAATAACGTGAAATAACTAATTCGAAATTGATACATTACAAACGACGGACAAATTTGATTTATAAATCATACACTGTAATCATAACGACTAAAGCAGATTCCATTATTATCTCTAATTTTCTTCTATTTTTCAATCAAATGTTGCATCCCATCATCCAGGCAGATGGTGGTTTTGATTAGACGAATTCATCTGTGCAACTAAAGTTTCACTCAATAAAACGAAACTAATCAAAATCTTTTTGTACGATTCAGCTAATATTACTAATGAAATTTTGCAAGTCGCAAGTTACTACATAGTTATCAACACTAATAAATTTCCTTGCTGTTTTTGACGAAAGTGTACATAACGTTTCGTTAATTTTAAGCACGCCAGTTTGTCATGCTTACCCCTTTCTCCTTCTGGCAGTTTTCTCCGTCTCATGACTCTCGTCAGGAGACAGAGAGAGAGAGAGAGAGAGAGAGAGAGAGAGAGAGAGAGAGAGAGAAAGAAATAGTAGCCTGAGCTGAGGAAGCTGAGATATTCTCTGGCGGCGAACTCCGGGCAAGTTATTTCAACTGCACGGTGAAACTGATTTCGGAATTAAACGTACGGCAGGAAAGGTCGTTGGTAAAGTTGCGTTTCGCGAACGCAGAGCGGAAAAGCGACTGCGGTGTGAACGACTGGCCTGGGAATTAGGCGTATAGCTGCAGCTGCATCCTTTCAAAGTGGCTGTTGTTAACTTCGACGAGAGTATTTGTAGTTGCCGTCACTGGTAACTTGAAGCGTTCATTGTTTTTTAATACGCCGCGCTCCGAACGCGGGATTTTCTTCGTCTCTCTTCGAGGACTCCCGTTTCTTGGCAATCGTGGGAAATTGTTGGAATAATAATATTATTTCGAACTACGCTCTTGGGCATTTAACGGTATATTACTTTGTATTAAAGTAGATTATTCAGTAGAGATTATTTTAGCTTGTAACTTCTGACGGCGACTACTTAGGTCTATTCCAGATTGAATCGTATTGTTCTTTATATTGCATTGTTATATTATTATTTCTGTTTCGTTGTTCGATGGATGTTCCTTCGTGAGTCAAATTGAAGGTCGTTAAATTTCTGACCCTAAACCATACATATAGTGACCATAGGAGCAATACATATAACTGAACTTATAAATATAACAACTTAACTTTTGAAATAACCCAGGTAAGACACACTGTGATTTGATAATCGCGTATTCACAGTGGTTATAAAAAAATACTTCCACGTATCGTACCAGTGAAATTAAAATATCGAATTCTCGTTTCTTCTCAACATTGCAAATGAGTTCGGAACGTATCGAAATACTCTTGGGCTTGAATTTTTCTTGTCGCGGCACATCTAGATGGCTTTTTCCTCTGGCTGATGACTCCTTAACGAGGCAAGTTTTAGCAAACGATCGATGCTGACGTATTGACACGGTCGCCTCTTCGTTATTTATTCTTCTGATTTGAATGAAGCTACCGGAAATGTTTCCACGCCGCCCTCGCAAACGCTTGGTATAACTTTAGCGTCGACTGTATAATGTCGCGGTCGGACTTACTCGACCTGTACGCTGATACTTTCGCGTAATACTCGTTGTAGAATTCGAAACTTTGTCGTTATCGATTCCACGATTTGTCTGTACATACCGCGAGCTCGACGTAGTCGTTGGAGGTCGCCGATGGAATTCTGAATTAAAATCGCATGCATCGATAGCGGGTTTCTTGTAACTTGTAAATGTAGATGGGATCTGAAGCAACTTGAGGAAAATAAAAATAAGGCTTAGCGATAAAGTTTCGAAGGATATACATAAAATTCCGGTATGATGGAAATTAAAACGTTTTACTTCTTCGCTCCAACTTTAGCTTTACGAGCGAAACTTTCAAGAAAGTTGTTTCATTTCTTGGCCAATTATGTCTTATTTTATTAAAAGCAGTTAGGATTAAGAAGAGAAATAAAACGGGACAAAAGATCGGTCTATTAAAGAGAATAGTGTTCATTAAGTCTCCATCAATCTCCATAAAGATTGAGATTTAATGGACATCCATAAAACATATTTTTATACACTACCATTCGAAAGTATTTAGATACTTGTTTATTTTTGGCGAGATATAACTTGATCATAAAAGGATAACAGATAAGAGTAGTCGTTATTATTTTATTCTTTGTTATTAAAGATAACGATATGATTTTTCATACATGTTCATTAAGTCTCCATCAATCTCCATAAAGATTGAGATTTAATAGAGATCCGTAAAACATATTTCTATACACCACTACTCCAAGGTATTTAGATATTTGTTTATTTTTTGCGAGATATAATTTGACCATAAAGTTATAGATAAAAATAATTATCATTTTATTCTCTATTATCAGAGATAACAATTAACTATTCGTGCGGCATATTAACTTCTACTAAATACATGTTCGAAATAAATATTCTATAATTTATATATGTATTCCCGGATTGGTTTCTTTGGTTAATATGATTACGTTTCATCGCTAATGAAATTTTAAAATGTTTCACATAAGACGCGCAATATTCGCATAAAATATTCTATGGTCGATGTTCAAATACTTTCGCGAGCCAGTGTGTTAAGATTCTTGCATATCTTTTTTGCAAACTTAGGCAACCTTTTGACGATAGAAAAACACGATTGACAAAAAATCAACTTAGCTAGGAGATAGAGATAAGCGTGATTCTAAAAGAACAACCATGACGTTGAGAGTCGAGAAACCGTGGAAAATTTCGTTTTCCCCGTGTCCTCTCTCCTCGTAGCGGCAACGAAACACCAACTCGTCTCGATTTTCCACGCTGCGCCATCCGCTCGTTTTAAAACAGAATTATTCAAGAAAAATTCCCGACATCGCGTCGTTCGCCGCGGAAGATTGTTATCGCTGAAAGCCCGGCTACGTTTTATACATATTTACCACGCTAATTACACAGTACGCCGCGGAGACGAGATCCGCATTACGACGCATAAAGGATACACGAAAGGGGTTGGGGGTGGGAGGTTGAAAGAGGATTTACATTATACCCCGTTAATTTCCATCGTAAAAAAGGACGGCGAGTATTCACGGGAGGCCAGAGAACGTCGTGGCTCTGTCGGTTCTGATTATGATGGTGGGGTGAAAATGCGAGAGAAAACGAAACACAGTGAAAAGAAAAGGAATACAAAAAGGGAGAAGAAAAGGAAATAAAGAACGAAAGAAAGGAAACGTAGCTACCGGTTTAAAGAACCATTCCTGTGCCGCTTCTAAGGAGAATGTTAAGGGATATTGCGAGGGTTGTCGCGTCGAGAATCAAGAAGCTTTTTCATTCGCGCCAGCCTGTTTTACAAAGCGTGAGCTCGAACAGAAAAAAGATGATGGAGAAAGGGAGAAAGAGAGAGAGAATTGGGGGTGGGAAGAGTTGCCGATACACCGCGAGATACGTATGAAATATTCATGGAACCCTGTACGAGTTCACCCCTTTCGTTAGAGTGAATCGAAGGTGGGACGGGCCGGTTCCGCGTTTCAACCCATAGACAGTCTTGTTTTCGAGAGGGCATGCAAATCACGACTCGATGTCGATGCGTCGCGTCGCGCACTAAATCGAATTTCAGATAAATTCTTGGAAACCGGGGTCTCGCGACGCTTTGAGAAATACGTCATGAGAACACGCTGATGGAAATAAAATCTCGATACTTTGCTGCCGTTTTTTCACGATATACATGTATGCGCGTGTACAGGTTGTTTGTTGCTTTGTAGCCTGACTCGGTTGTGATCGTTACCTCGCGTAATTGAAGAGTTCGATTCCTGGCGGATAACGTAGCCAAGGTTTTATTTCGGTTGAAACGACGCTGTGTTGGCTGGATGGCGATGAAGTATGGTGCAGCGATGTTTTGCGCGTGCTACGGTGTCGTTTGTAAAGAGAAAAGCCCGATGTGATAGGAGGGTCGGAAAATTGGGATGGGAAAAGAGATAATCTTGGTGTAGTGGATTAATATTTCGTCTAGTAGCGATGCTGATGAAATTCTCTATCGAACGAGTGACTGTAGACCGAGTTGCAAGATCTTTCTATTCGGAAATTTCGTGAGTTTGAAGAAAATTCGAATGTGTTGCAATGATTGAGATTTTTTTGAAGAAGTTAACTCTGAGATAGAAATATTTATCTCAAGAAATAGAAAAATATCGGTCATCACTAATTTTTTACAAGATTCTATAAACAAGGAAACTGAAGAATTGTATCATTTACGAAATAATGTGTAAATTATTATATTTTATTATAAAATATAACAAAATTATAAAACGAAACTTTGCAAATTCAAAGAAAAGCTTTGCTATTTTTCAATTATCTTCAGTTTTCCATCTTCTGTATGGTATGATACAACGTCTATGGTGAAATCTTGATTGAAGCCTACAACAATTCTGTGCTATTCGCTTATTCTACACGGAATATGGCTTCTTTCCGAAGAACCTCTCATTGAAACGTTGGAAATATTGATGCCATGGGCAGAGAAGCCTCTATGCATGGAAATTAAGACATGTTTGCATGTTCACGACAGACCGCACAAACATTCCTCGAGCAAACACGCTTGATACACGGCTTCTAAAGCCACCTGTGGGAGCTGGGGAACGTTTTCCCCGGATGATGAGTAAACTTCGTGTTTCATGACGGGAAGAAATGCACAGACGGGTAAAAAAAAAAAAAAAGGCAACCTGTCAACGGTAACATCGCATAATTCTTTGGCTATATTCGTTCCGTGAGGAAATTAAAAGTTTACATAAAACATAGCTCCTTTGAAGTTTCCTTTTGCCGTCAGAATGTTAAAAAAACGGAAGTTAATTATGTAAATTGACTGAGAAAAGTCAAATGTTGCGTTAACGCAACGTTGATCCTTTGTTTTAACTCTTTACAGCTTGATCAGCTTCTGACAAATTGTAAGCGCAGTCGTGTTTCACATTTTAAATGTCCGTTTCAGCTATCGGCGGCGACTATATCTGAAGGGTTAATCCAGAAAAATCACCTTTGTACGCCACGACGCACACGGCAGAACAAATTGCACGGTCATCCGGGAAGTGGAGCTTTTCCACGTTTCGTAGCGTTAATTAATTATCGCTTCACGCGACAGTGGGGCCTGATGTCCCTTCGTTGCGCGGCTGAAAAATACGATTCGCGGGTAAACGTGGTAAACCCCCATAAGCAACGGAAGAGCCGGAGTAGCGGGATAAATGGCGGAATTGCGACGGTGACCCCGGCGGATAAATGTGAACTGGCACGAGACAATGAACGTGTCTGACGGTAATCTCGGATGGAATGAGTCTGGGATTTCTTGGCGAACGAAAAAATCCGGCTGCTTTTGTTGTGTGCGCCACTGCAGAGACCAGCTGACGCATGTAATTACTCGTGCACCGCGATCGAAGCGCACATACAGAGTTAGAGAAAGAAATAGGGCGGTTCTGCACCTAAACGTTTTCTACTGTTCGGTGAAAGGGGAATCGCAATCGGATGAAATGGAAATTCGACACGAGTATTTCGTCTGACTATCGTCTGCGCGTTGGAGAACCGAGCAACCTTCTTCCGTATCTGACTGATTCCGCGTTCGTTTCTTTTTGAATGGCAGAATTTCAAGTCGAGCTTCAACTCTTTGTAACTTGGCGAACTTCTGACAAGAGCGATTTTGCTAATCTGATGCTCAGAAAAGGTTTCTATACCCATTAGGAGAAAGGCATAGGGGATTTAAAGAAGCTTTTCGAGCCCTGTCAAAAAGTTTACTCTAAGGTTAAGTTCTTTGGCTGACTCTCTATAACCAGATTTCTCTTTATATATAATTCCTTGTGTTTCTTTAAGATGAAAAATTCTTAGAAATTTTTATTCCTTTCCGTTCTAAACGCTTTTGACTTTTCGTGTAATCTTTCTTAATCCTTTTTGAAACTACAAATTCTCCGAATTTTCTTTTCCAAACACTTCACACAAATCTTCCCGTTGCAATAATTTACAACTACGAATCACCTTATCGAGGATAAATTCTCCATCATTTCCCTTGTAAACCTAAATGCACCGAATTTTCTGTTGTTCCAGTGACCTATTATTCCCACAATTTGCAACCAAGGAATCACCTTATCGCGTTCGAGTTCTTTGTGTTACTTTCATCGTTCCCGAATACCACGAATCCCGAGAATTTTCTCCATCCATTCGATTTCTGATTCTATTCCACGTGCCTGGCATCAGAGAGCTTCCACCGGTGATTCGTAAGAGGCGCGGTCTTTCGTTAAATCGCGTCGAATCCATCACATTTTCGAATTCCTCCGCGTAGGCAAACGTGGATAGACCAGGCAAGGAGAGAGCCGAGGAGCGTTCTGTCGCGTAGGAAATGTCGCGGCGACGGTGCACGGCGTGGTTGTAGTAAATCGATAATGCAGCGTCGACGTGTGCCCGGCTCTTCGCATACCTGCATCCATTCTCCTAGTTTCTCAGTCACTTTCCACCATGCTGCCGTTGCTCCTGGCTTTTCGAAAGGCACCGTAAGCACCGTATCCTCGGATTCCATAGACGTTGGAAACATTCTTCGCGGAGAATGGTTGCTGAAGTATTAAAACGAAAAAAAGGAAAGGGAAGAGGGTTGGAACAGGCGGGCGAACAAGGCGGCCAACCTTTTCATAGGCTTCTTTGACTTCTCTTCGTTGCGTCTCAAAGGATTCGAGCGATGGAAGGAGACAGATAAAGCGAGGAAGTATGAAAGGAAAAGAGACTGAGAGGTTTTTGTCAATGTCTAATCTGTTATTTTTGAAATTGGCTATTTTCCGCTTCACTCTACTCATTTATTCCTTTTTTCACAGCTTCTTTTTTATTCTTGCTTCCTTAATTTCTCTCGTTTAATTGATCAATCGAAATGCTAAATGAATTTTTCTTCACTTTTTCTTGCTATTAGTTGACGACTTGTAATGATAGATGTTGTAAGTGTCAGATATGAGAATTTTTTAATAAAAAGTGTATGTTTGTTAATTTTGAACTTCGTGCATCATTTATTACTTGAACGGATGGGTTTCTTTTAGCAGCTATTTGAATAACAAATGTTAATATGTCGTTCCACTAAGGAAATTCAAGGTTGCACCCTTTCTACTGCCTGGAGACCCATCCTCTCAAATTTGTTGTACTCCAAGTCCCTTTGAACCATTTGGTTTATAAAAAAAATTCAAGCCGATATCTAAGATGATTTCAGAGAAAACTGCTTGTAGTAATTTTTTGTGAGACATCCTGTATACATCCAGATAAATTACAGACGCTGTGTTTTTATCTTTTTCAATTGCAGCGATATCGAGGCTTATAATTTTATTTCTATCTCTTACAATAATTCTAGTAACTAAAACATTGTTTTATCGCTACATTCTACATAAAATTTACATCTTTTCTCACTAAAAAAAAAGAAAACTCTTTTTACTCGCACCGTTGCATCACTTGAACTGCTCAATTCTTTTTCGTTCGACTCAATGGAAGATTCCATTTCAAACGAAACAACGAAACACGGATGCTGAATGCATCGTCACACGTCCAACGAAGAGTTTCGTGATTGTGGCTCGATCGATACGCTGTATTGTCTCGCTGCTGAATTATTTACTGCGAAGCTTTCCGGTGGCCAGGCAACCTGCACGTTCGAGACCCTTCGGCCACTTTGTTTTAGAATATCGACAGAAAATTGGGCGATGAGGATTGGCGAATGACACACGCTGGTTGTTTTTCGTATTTTTGATCAACTGGAATACGCGGAAACTTCAATTTTTAATCGTATCGGTCCATTAATGACACACGATATATCAGAAACGCTATTCACCACGACAGCCGTGTGTTATTTGTTTAGTCTGGTCGTGGTGTTATTAATCATTTAGAAAATGCATTTGTCATTGAGCATCTCGAAAGAGAGGTCTCCCCTATCATTTTTTTTTTTTTTTTGAAAAACTGATATGTGGAATTTGTTACTTTTGATTATTTATTTGTTACTCTCCTGTTATGTAGATAGTGTGAGATATTTGTAAACCATGTACGATGTGATGCTGGATAAATCTTCCAAATTTTGATTTTTATAACTCACCTGTGGTGATTTGTGTTTAAATACACCAGTGATTATGAAACTATTGTAAGTTATATATATTTTGTTTCCAGATATTTAGACTTTCGCGTTCGAGCGTATTAAAAAATAGCAGAATTTCCATTGTAGAATAAAATGTTTCGTAAAATATGCGATCCTCTAAGAGAGAAAGAGAGAGAGAGAGAGAGAGATTTGTATATCATTGTACAACTTTATGGGCAACTTATTCGAAAATGTTTTTTAGATACTTAAATGACTTACACCATTTTCAAAATTCATATTATATCCTAGTTAGAGACTTATGATAGTAGATAATAATGAATTTTATTAAGAAAGCAACCTAAAAACAAACGGATTTATTTATTTATATATTATACATATATTGTAATTTTGCATAAATAATTATTAATCGTCTTTTGCTTCGACAACAAAATTTTCGAGCATATTAAGTGCTTTAAAGTATTCATGACGAATCGGTGGAATGTAAGTTAGTAGATCCATTACATATTTATTTGCTTTTTTTGTCATTAGTCTCTCACTTGCATATAATGAAGGTACCTGTAAGTTATAATATAATATTGGTCCTCTTCTTTTCGATGATGATTCTAAAATATGAAATTCCGTTTCAGGATCTATTGATGTTTCATAAAATATTTTATACGTTGTATCATCATACAACGAAAATATCTAATTATATTTTTCTCATAAATATCTCACAGCTTACGCAGAAAAAACACCTGATTTACACTACTGCCGAAACAAATATGAATCTCCATAGATAAATATGAAAGTGACATCTTCACAGCGTTGCTCATTTTACAGCTGTTTAGCAAAAAGTGATAAGTCGATGGAACGTAAGACAAATGAAAATCTCGATATTTTTGATTTCTCGACTTACGCCACTTTCATAATTACCAGCACAAATGTAACCAAAATTTCTGGAGAATTGTCCATTGACAAAGACGGATCTTTCAGTAGATTATACGTACAGTAGAACTTCCATTATTCTAACATACTATTAAAAAAACGTCACTTTTTTAAAGATCATTTTAGTCCGTTCTGTCATTTTCCAGAATAAAAAATTGTTCATTGAATCGAAAGCGCAGTGAAAAATTCTAAGATATCAAATGATACTATTTTAAAAATCATAGTTGCAAACAAACTTACCCCATCCAGTAGGTGTATAATATAAAAATAGTCAAAGTAACGTAAGCAATCTAAAACACACGGAACTGAGTTTTATCGAGAGAAACCACTCGTTACAGCATCGTTGCTTTCAGCAGCTTCTCGTATTTTAATTTAAAACCATTCCCAACTTCGTTCCTTATTTCCCAAAGAGAACTTCAGGTGTGCAAATATATTCGAGGCACTCGTTGCTTTCTAACCTAACCAACAAGACGACGAAACTGTAAGAGAAAAAGCGTGGAGAGAGGACGATGGTGTTCGCGTATCGATTAGCCTCTGCGCGATTTTGCCTCGCAAATTCGGCGGGGTTAAAAGAAGCGCCGCCTCTATTATTCATGCGGCGGTGCGTCATTATCTTGGGGCTATCTTAAGTGCTCGTTCTCGTAGTCAACGCTTATTGATTTTAGCTTTTAGAGTGCACCCACATTACCAAAGCTAGAGAGACGAGAAGACCTAAAAAGAAAGAGACGGAGGGACCTGAAATGAAAGAGACGGAGAGGAAAGGTTGAAGAAGAGAGGCGCGGGGGCTGGCGATAGCTCGAGAGGAGGAACGAGAGCGGAAAACGACGATGAGCTCTAATTGGATTAAAATTTCATCGACGACGGGAGACACTCGCGCACAGTTTTGCCAGCACTCGAACTTTTCGTGGGTTCTACGGAGGTTCGGCTCTCGACTTTCACGTTGGATTACGAAATAATAGCCGGTGCGGATGGTGGTTGGACTAGCAAGTGTGTCACGCGAGTAACATCCAACCACTTATATATATATATGTACACGTATATATTCTCTGGGAATCCGCGAGACCAAAGAAAAAGTTAATGGCTTCGAAACGAGAGCATATCGCCTGCACGCCGATCTACCGAACCTCTAATTTTTCGCTGAATTGGACAATCTGTTTAGGACTTCTCTTTCCCGACGCGACGGTCGATCGACCGCGTAACGTAATGAGGTTGTACTCGAATATCCGTGAAAATGCCACCCTCGTTCGCGTATGCCCGTTTCGCGAAAGTGAACGTGCAAGCCGTTCGACGAAATTACCAGCCACGCGAAGGGCTTGAAAAGTTGTGTTTGACAAATGATGTAGTAGGTATGATATAAGTACAGGTTATCGTAGGCAGTTGATTATCGATGTTTAGATCCTTTCGACGACTTTCTTCCCGTTCGGACATATAATTTAGGAAATATTTGCGTGTTGATGGTTGCTGGTTCTTTGTAATCGAATGTGTGTTTGATACGTGGTACTGAGCGGTGGCGGGATTTTGCGTCTACTAGTGAAATTATACAGTAGGTGAAATATATGTGAGTAATGAATAGAATTGGAGGACTATAAAGATTGGATAAGAAAAGGTTCTTGATGTACACTATTTTTTTTTTAATTATAAAACGCTAGATAATCTCTTCATATAAATGTATTTTCTGTGTTATAGAATTTTCCATACATATTCTCTTTACATGAATCAGTACAAGAGTTATCTTCAAAATTTTATGATTTTTAATTTTGGACCAGCACCTGAATCTACATCACACTTCAAATTTTCTGTTTTTGCTCTCCTTACAATTTACCTCTTAAAACCTCGCATCTGAAATTGATTCACTGAGTGAATAATTCCACGCGTAGAATTTCCGAATTATTAACGCTTAAAATGTTACTATACAACACGATCATAATCGTACTTCCATAAAGACTACCCTTATGTCAATGCATTAAAATTCCCAAGCGATCATAAAAAGGAAATTCCTGGCAGAACATTCGCTAGCATTCTTAAATTGCATTTGGACCACGTAGCTGTAGTCTTTCTACGGATCATGGTCGGACTTTTATCAGCCGTGGCACGTTTCGTGTCAAGCTATAGGCATTCTTTAAAGACATTTCGACTAACTTCACGCGGCTTTTTACTACGATCCGCAGCTCGAGTCGGTGTTTTAGCCGCGTTTTACGAGCAAAATAGAACGAGGGTGTCGAGCACCATTACGCTTTCATTGGTATCCTTCATCGCTGTCGAACGCTTTCTTCCCACCCAAAAGACATATGGACTCGTAAAAATGATGTTCTTTTCTTTTTTCTTTTTTTTTTCTCTTCTCGCTTGGTTTCCTCGGAATCGTTGGGACGAGATTTTATTACGGTGATTTCGGCCAACATCACGCGTCTACGAATGGTTTGGTGTTTTGACGATCGAGAATGGGAAACGTCTCGTCTGGTCCGATTCTCGATTTGTAGTTTCACTTTTTTTTCCTCTCTTCCAAGATTTTCCTAGCGACCTTTCTCCCTGTAGCGTTATTTCCTTTTGTCGCGAACTTTCGTGGAACGTTAGCAGATCCGTATGAAAATATCACCGGCGATCTCCTTATTTCCGAAGTCCTAGAATTTTTATGAACTGTTAGACCGACCTTCGCAACCAAGAAGAATTATTGCTCGCGACCGAAGGTTGAAATTTTGGTCGTACGATGTTCGAGTGGCTGAGTTTAATCGCGAAACCGTTGTTTGAGAGATTCTTCGTCTGAAAACGTAGTATCGATATGGTATTGTAAAACTTGTATTTTATTTATTCAGGGAACAGAGACAATTTAAAGAAAATTTATGGTAATGCTATGCGCAAAGTTTCAGTTTCTTCAAACTTTGGCAGACTATACCATCTACGCGAACTATGAAACAGTAACAGTAAATTAGACGAATCTTTGAAATTTCGTTCCGTAGTTACAATATTAAAAAAATAGTGTTCAATAGCGTAAATTTACTGAAAAAGAATTGCGTGCAAAATATTGTATTAACATAGCACTGGCTTCTGGTAGATTAATTATATCCCAGAGTAAAATAGTTACAAGTGTATTACTGGGCTTTTTAAATAAATTACATCCACTTGCGACGAAAAGAAACGAAATTTCGCAGTGCATAAATTACGATTGCGTTTCCACGTTCGTTGGCACTGCTGGAAGCAATTTCCTTTCGGCACAAAAGAGAAATGGATGATTTCAATTTCGTAGTCGATAATGTATAGACAGGAGAACGGTATTACAGACCATTACTCTCTGTTCCTTCGAAAATCTCGGTACTATACTTGCAAGCTATACCGATCAGCAGAATCTTGGCTAAGAATGTTCCTTTCATGCTCTTTCTTCTGTCCCTTTTTTTCTGGCCCTCCTTTCTTTCTTTCTTTCTTTCTTTCTTTCTTTTTGTTCGTACTCACGCTTTCCTCCCTTCGAAATCTATCCCAATGAATTGTCTGGAAGGGAGGGAAACTATAGTTGGTCCAACGATGATAAACTTTTTCTGCGTAGCTACATGGAAAATCGAACCAGTGAAATTCATACGGAAAAACGAGACATTGGATTCTGAAATGGAGCAATCGTTTCCGTTTACATTCGGTACGCCATGGAGAACAGAATTGTCAGTTGCGAAATTTCATACATGAGTTTGTCGGCCAACAATGCTAGTTTAATACGTTAACCCTGGAAAATGGAAAATACAAAAAGAGAATTTTGTCGGTAGTTAGTAGTCAATAGGCATGGAAAAATTTCAATACGAAAGCGTGAAAATTTGATAACAAAAAGGTTCGAAGAGGTTAAGCTTGAAAATTTGAAAACTTAAACCATTGAAACATGGAAAAGCTTGGAAATTTGGAAATGAAAATTTGGCAAGTTTAGAAAACTGGATATAATACTTTGAAGATTTATTTTTCTGAATTCGCGAACTCCGAAAGTTTAGTACTTTGAAAAATTGAATGTTGGAAAATTTGAGAGCTTGGTGCTTTGGGAGTTCGGGAACTTGGCGCTTCGAAAATTCATAGATTTGAGAGTCTGAAACCTGAAAAATTAAAAGATTTGGAAGTGTAGAGCCTCAGAAATTTCAAAAATTGCAGGGATTTAAGAGCTTAAAGCATAGAAGATTTGGAAATACGAAACATAAGAAATTTCACAACTCGGTTACCAAATTCTCAATTTCTAAATATTCAAAACCACGAGAAATTTCTGTATCCTTTTAGTAAAATTATCTTTGCACCTCCACCTGTGTGTCTTCCTAATTATACGCGCGATTTCAATTCATCCTGGAGAATGTGAACTCTGCGCGAAACAGCGGTAGAAAAAGAGAATGTGCCCGGCAGGGGCATTTTCTCGAACGAAAGGTCGAATGGAATTGTCTGGGGATTCCGGTAGAGAGTTAATGGATGCATTTTCCGCGAGTTTGCTATTTTTTTTATAGATTTTACCGAATTTGCATAAGCGTTGAAAGGGCCGCCCAGTTCTTGTTTGCTCAGTGACCGGGCCTTAATTGAACAATCCGATCAATTAGGCCGAGCGACGTGATCTTTGCATCGCGAATACACCTGGAACTTTCCCCGTGGATTAATTAACGGGGTACACCCCGTGAGCAAGGAGGATTGGCACCAATTTATAAAGAGAACTAATTAATACATCCCGCTCATTAACGGTACACGGGAAAATTAATGCCCTCACGCCCTTTGAGAGTACAAATAAACGACGCTAAAGCTCTCGTTCAGCTTCCTGTAATTTCACTTCCCTCGAAACTTTCGATTTGGAATCGCTCGACCTTTTTATCATAAAAACTACGCTTAATTGATTTCACGCTTAATTGACCCTTTTTAGAACACGAGAACGTGTCTCAAAAAACCAGATCTTGCTGTTCTTTTTGTAAAGTAACTCGAACTTTTTGCATTGACAACGAAATTGATTTTTGTTTGATGATTGGACGGAATATAATTATTTTCGATTGCTTAAAAAGAGAAACAATTATTAGATAAATTAAATTTATATAAAATTGCGCAGGACCAGGGAACTTTTCAAATATTCGTGACGGCTAGTAGCTGTGAACTGAGTTCCGTGGTGTCCAAAGTTTGCGTCGCTTGTAACACGACCGAGAGTCATCCTGGATGTGTCGTTGTAAATTACATCAAACACTTCCTTCGGGGAATCGCTGCCATACACGCAGCTGCCTTCGAATTCGAAAACCACGAGCTTCGCATCGTGTGAGTGGAAAGTTCCTTGGAGACGATTCTCAAAATTGTTAAAGTTTAATGTATATATAGAATCCTAAAAGGAGAAGATTCTAGATAGAGACATCTAAGCATTGATCTTCAATTCGAAACTCGATCAGTATAAATACCATAATCTATATTTTACTTTTACATCACAAATGCGCGATTATTTGAAAATTCGTAAATTACAATAATTTTATGAACTGGTGATCCCCAATTCGAAACACAGTCCATCATCATGAATGCAATATTTTTATTCCACAAATGCGCAATAATTTATAAGTTTGTAAGTTACAATAATTTTACAAATTTGCAAAATTCAATAATTTTATAAATTTGCAATCCTTGATTCGAAGTTTAGTCAATCTTACTTTTATCTTAGTTAATCTTTGTAATCCTTCATTCGAAGCTTAGTCAATCTTACTTTTATCTTAGTTAATCTTTACATTTATTTCAGAAATGCGCAATAATTTGTATATTCGCAAGATACAATAATTTTATAAATTTGGAAGATCCGATAATTTTATAAATTTTCGATCCTTGATTCGAAATTTACTCGATCGTCGTAATTCTTTAGTGTCGTTTTACAAATGTATAATAATTTGTAAATTTGCAAGTTAAAGTAATGTTATCTTGCGATAGCAGCTTCTATTTTGTAATTTATTATTCGCTCCCATTACGAGGGAGGAAAGAAACGTAAAGGCTGAATGAAAGAAACAGAAGATGCGATAGAGAAAAGAAACAGAAGATGTGATAGAGGATCGCAAAGATCCTCACGGGAGAAGGTTAATCCTTCCCTACGAGCAATCTTTTGTATCTTGCCCTATCTTGCAGACCTTAATGGATCGGCGTGGCTGGTTTTACGTTGCGCCAAAGGGGTTGTTTTCCGTCGAGTTCTCTCTATTTCCGGCCTTCTTCGACTCTCATTCTTTCCAGCGAGCCACAAATTCCGGAGTTTTATGTGTCTGTCGGCTGCATTCGCCGAATCGTCGAAATGCACCGCGACCTATCTCGATGATAAAACTTTCGATGATCGAGATGTGCTCGATATACCATTCAACTTTTTACATATATAGATGTCGATCGTCCTATAAAAACCACGGAAATAATGAAACCGTGAGCATAATTCAATGTTCAATATTTAATTTTGTAGCAAGAAGTTCTTCTAGAAATGTTGGTGGCGCGTGTTGGTAACGAACGAATATTAAGTTTCTCAATGAAACTCTCTTATTAGGTACAATTCTTATTGACATTTTGTACGAACATGATGCAAGGATTAAAATTGTTGGATAATAAATATTGTTTTTGGCGACCAGTTTGTTGCTAATTTACAAATATCGCTGAAATTTACGTGTCAACCAAAAAATCGGCTAACTGATTAATTTTCATACTTCTTCGTGAATTGGTTAACAAATAATAATAATAATTTGTTCAACACTCTAAACATTGTCTTTCTTGTTTTTCTAAATGATTTTGTCGATGATTTTCGTAAATCCACGAACGGAATTGCATTTGACTTAGCTACAAGCAGATTATTGAAGAGACGCAACGTGTGCGTCAGTAGAATGAGTTAAACAGGTCAGACGTTGCGCTGTAAGAATTCGTTGAAAGAAATTGATTCTTCCGTGCTTCCATATGAATCCTTTCATGAGAATCTCGATCAGCTATGACTGGTGAAATGATGTCGGATCATTTGCCCTGTCACTCGATATTGATGACGTGTTCTGGATTCGATGCGTGACCTATTTTCTAAGCACTGCGGTCCCTTCACTGTTGAAATTTAAATGTCGCCGGAATATATGCGTTTAAAATAGAAATCGATTCGCATTTCTACCTCTTCACTTCAGGAAACCATTCTCTTGAAGGAAAACCAATTTTCTCTTGAATTTGGTGATATCTATCGTTGCTCTTTCTAACCCTTATCAGACAAATCTTGGACGATAAAATTCAATCCACGAATTACACGAATCTCAGTTGTCAGACAACTGATATTGACATTTTCAGTCTGTCTGCACATTTTAGTTTCAGCGCGGTTCGAAATTCGAAACATTTAATAAGATGCAAGAATGTATATCTAATTTCTGGTAAAATGGACAATTCTGCTAAAATAAATAACCAAAGTGGACTTGTGCACTATGTATTGTCTATTGTTACAATGATTATATTTTTGAACTTAACAAATTCTTTGTTCGATTGTACCACAATTAACTGATTTCTTTTTAACAACCACGTAATATAAAAACAGAGAAATAATCTTATTAGGTCTTTTCTACATAATCTTCACATATTTTCCAGTAATTCTCAGATTTCCCATAAATACCCATAAAAACCTAATTATTACCTCTCAGTACAAAAATCATGATCATTTCTTATCCGTAATGGATGTGACATAGATCCTATGGAATTTACCTGCAAATAAAAAGGTTCGTATTGAATACTGCAAAGTAACTAAACGCAAGTTCTAAATAATGAGAAGATTGCGTGTTACGGTTGGAAGAAGAACGAATGACGGAGAATCTGCATGCAGGGTGCAGCAGGGTGCAGATCGTGTGGGTTCGATTCGATGGAAGGCCGGATCAGCAGGTATCGGGTTTTCAGAGCGAACGTCCGGTAGGGATTGTATCGGGAGAGATGGTCGTGGACAGGCTGTCGATACCATCGATCCTCCCGACTTGGTGGTTCCTTCCGTGCCGAAATGGGTGTACGGACTCTGTCGCGGAAATCCGGTTCGAGGATCCATTTTCTTCCGGGATAAACGTCACCGGCCGGTGTTCCTGACGCTGGAAATTTCGGCCCGTTGCCTCGTGAACGTTTGTTTATTTTAAACGGGGGATTACGTGACCATGGCGATCAGGCTTGCACCACGCCGTTCGTTCGTTTGCGTTACGGATATGGCCGAAACGTATTGGCTGGAAACGCCAACGAATCCTCAATCTGCCACAAGATAAAATCCACCACTTCGATGCCTGTAAACCTGCTATTTATTTTCATTTTATCGTAAAAATAAATCGAGCGAATATTTTAGTTTGCATTTTGAAATCATGGAATATGCCACGTGTTTTTTCAGTTTGAATATTTACAGAAAGTATACTTGGAGAAAAGTTTGGAAAAAGATCGATCGTTTTGACGAGAAGGGAAGATGGACCTTTTTTTCCCTGAAAATAGTACTTTATGATTGATAGTTTCTTTCTAAAAAGAAAAATAAGAAGATAGCTTTATTTTCTTCTTTAAATAGAGATATATCGGGTGTTTCGAGCTTTTATATATTTTATATAAGTATACTTTAACCGCTTGATACTTCAGGAGCAAGTATGTTTCAAATTCCTTTTCACGGAAGTATTTTATTACTGAAATATGTACAAGAATCTGCAAACACTGTGGCGATTAATTTCTTTTTGTTCCACAGCGTACGATATTAGAAGCAAGATTTATGCTATCTCTCGAACACAAGTAGGACATCAACTTAGAAAATCGTGTGTGCAAAGCTACTTTGTGTTCATGCAAATAACGTGCGCATACGTCACGCGGTCGTACGTAAACAGAAAAGGAGAGATAGGATTTTGCGTGCATCCCCTTTGGGAATAGTTGGAATACATTACGTTTAATCTCTGCTGTGTCATCGATTAAGGTTTCCAAACCCCGTTACTCGTATTTTCTTCTCGCACGCTAAATGGATAATTGTTGAAGGAATTCCGAAACTTTGTTGCTTTGGGATATTTATCTTCGTTCGTAAATGGGAATTTGTCGACCATGTTGCAGCGATGAGAATAAATCCACGGTTGATGTTTAAACGTCTACGTGTAAACGTTCGAATAAGGGATATTTCGGGATGAAAATGCCACGGATTTCGAGTATCCAAGCCGAAATGCAGAGCCGGTATAATAATTCTGAATTTCGGCCAGTAGCAAGTTTCTTTGCATGCAGGCGAGTGTTGTTAAGCTTTGTCCGTGTTTAAAGCACACTGCACCGTGTAACGATGCCATTTCGAGTACAATCTTCTTCTGTTTATTGCGCCCGTATTTTATCTTGGAATTTCCTTAAGCACGTTTGTTGCTGAATTGCCTGCGCAATCATTGAGTGTATAAATTGGGGAAAATTGTGCCGTGAAAATTAACGGAGCTTTAAGAGGGACGGATACAATTTCCCTGGAACAATGAGTCGCAAAATTCATCGTATTCTGTCATATAATATCGCGGAAGAACGTCATGAAAAGAAACCAAATTCATTTGCATTTATTGCTAAAGATCTTCTCGCTCGGTTATAATGATTCAATGTCCAATCTTTGTTCCTAAATCCGAGTGACGGTAAATGCGTGGAAGAGGAGAATCAATGAAAATCAGGATCCTCTTCAACTAATACTAATTAGTTAGTCAAATTTTACAAGTCGTAAGTTGCAGGTTAGTTAGCTTCAATGGACCCTCTTGTATTTCAAGATAACAAGTTTCAAAGCGACAAGTTTGACAAGGAAACAAATGAAATTGTAATTGTAAATTTTATGAGTGATACATTAATCATTTAATCATCCAGTTTGATTCAACATAGTGAAATTGTAGAGGTAGATTCCTCATCTACAGTTCGTATCTTATTAATTTCCTAATGTTATTATTGGTAAATTATTAATATTATTATTAAATTAAATAACACAGAATTTACGGGAAACAGGATTTTAAGCAAAAATAAAAGTTGTTTATTACTTTGAAAATATCAATTTCTCGCATTCTCCTATATTTCAAGTAACCTCGTTTCTTCGTTTATTAAATATAATTTTACCAAAATCTAGAAGCTTCCCTTCAAAGTCCTATTTTACATATCGGTGCTTAAGATACGAACCAATTTACCATCTTTTCCATCAAATTACCTTTCAAAGCTCGGAACAGACTAGCAATTTCGCCAAAATAGTCCACATATAGAAACACATTCCGCGGTATCAGGTTTCCAGCTTCAAAAACACGTTTGTTTCCAGTGGAAATGTCCACGAGTAGTATGGCTTCAGACGGAAATACCGGCACGCGAAAACACGGTCGACAACACGAGCAAAGAAGCCGCACCGCATGAAAGCATCTGCGTTTCGTTTCCGTGTTTCCGTTTATGTCCTTTCCGGATGCTAGCCGTTGCTGTTCCCAAAAATGTCTCTGTCTTGGTCACGTAAAAGGCGAATGTAAAACTCCCGTGAAACTACGGGATGAAGCATCATGGGGGGATATTTGCGGCGTTCCAGCTGCACCTGACGACACTCCGACGAGTCGTATATTCGACCGATCAAACGGCAGCCATCCCTTTTTCCGTGTCGCTATGAATACGAATTAATGCTTTGTGCCGAGACACAATCGGATCTTGTGCGGGTCGAATCGATCAAAATTTGTGGAACAAATTAGCGAGACGTTTTGCTCGTCGAGGAGTCATCCACGTAAGAAGCGCTTTTTGGTAGACGAACTCTGAAATAAAAATAGAATTTTGAGATAAGATGATACGCTTTGCGAGGATAAAGATTTGGGTAAGATGCGATGGTGTATAATTCTTCAAGAGTTTTACGCGAAAGAAAAGGATTGTTAAGAAATTTTGTACGAATTTGAATGAAACGTTTTATGTGAGAAATGTTTCACATTCTGTAAGAATACAGAAGGATGCTTGATAAGTAAATTTTGGAACAGAAATAGAATTTCGAGAAGAGACGAACTTCTGATAGCAAGGTTTGGATAAGACAGAATAGTGTAAAATTCTTTAATAGCGTGTAAAATGAATCGTAGCAGAAGTTGGTTGCAAATTGACTTCCGAAACAGTGATAAAAAGGAAATGGATGTTGATGCGGTTTGGAAGGTAGTAAAAAGATATCTGTATAATAAAGTTGAAAGTGCGGTAAAGCGATGGAGAACAAAGAGCTTTCGAGAACTGAGGAAGCTATAGAATATAACTGCTTCAAGATATTTCTCTGCTATATATTCTTTATGCTATTGCATCCTTGAAATTTGCCAACTTTTTCAATTTCAAATATTCGATAGTAAATTAATCTGTGGCGCTCGTTCATAAATAACCATCAAGCGTTAAAATGATCTATTTCTGAAAGAATTTTACTCCGGTGTGCTTCAGAGTCATGTATAAATTAAAGAAACTCCGAAGAATCCCTCAAGGGCCCCGACAACTCTGCGGCAAAGCCATCGAAACTCAATCTACCACCTTCCATATTCCGCAACTTTCACATCGAAGATGCTAGCTAAGACACGGTCGGTTTCATCGAGGGACATCCAAGCGGCGAGAGTAGACTTAATCGCGACGGAAAAAGAGGAGTTTCCCTCCTCTATTTCTCTTTATACCTCCCAGCCGAAATCTGGAAAGCGATTTCAATAATATGGGAGCAAGGTGTACAGTGGAGAGGGTCTTGCGGTGAGACTGGATGGAAAGGAGTCGTGGAAGGCAGACGGTTCTTAAAGATTCATCGTTCCTGCTATATTTAAGCTCGATCCAAGCCAGAGAAGACCCTCGAGACAGCCTTACCGGGTAGAAACCATCTTAGCAAATCCCTCTTTGGGACCCCATAGGACTCTGCCTCACAAAGCTCTTCCTTTGTCCGTCGTTGGAGTTCTGAACTTCATAATTCACACTCACCAACGCCATCGTTACGCTTCTCTCTCTCTCTCTCTTCCTTATTCTTCTCTCTGTGTCCCTTTTCCTCTCCAATTCGCATCCTCGCCGGATTCTCCGGCCAACCTACGCGAAATGGAAAGCTTTCGCCTCGGCTTAAAAGAGAGTTTGAATAACGCGCGTGTGAGGGCTCGTCGCGCGCGCTGCATAAAGGTTAAGTGCGGTTTCAGTTGCGATGAGACGGCCAAACCGCGTTTTCTGCCCTTCACAGAGCTCCATGTTCTTCAGGAGTATCGTTTTGGTGGAAGAACCGTGAAAAGGACCGAGTACGGGAATATTAGCATTTAGGATGTTAGATACTTGTCTTTCACCGTCCTTTCAGTCTATTGCTTCGTGAAATGGGATTTGGCGCTGCCCGGAATCTTCATGGTATCTCTTGATTTCCTTGAATTCAGGAGAGAAAGAGGAGAATCTTGAGCTTCTGTGATTCTATCTTGTAGGAAATATAAATAGGTACTTTAAATTTTAGGGAGCGAAGGGTTGAAGTAAATCGAGACCAACTCCACCTTCTCCTCGAGCATCGTTTTTCAGCGAGAAACCGTGAAAAGGATCGAATACGGTTGTATTAACATTTAAGGTATTAGCCACTTTTCTTTTTACCATCCTTTCGCTCTGTTGCTTCGTCAAATGAAATGGGATTTGATAGCCCGCAGAATCTTTGTGGTATTTCTGAGAGCTGGTTTTCTTGGATCGAGAAAAGAATTCGGAGAATCTCTAGCTTCCGTGTTTGTGCCTTGAGGGAAATATAGGTTAGTACCTCCACTCTTAGGAGGTGAAAGATTCTATTGACTACTGCAATCGAAAGTATAGTATACTTCTTAATACTGGCGCGTGAAATTCGACACGGGGGAGATTAAAAACTTCCCATTTAGAAAGGAGCTCTGATATAAAGTTCTATATTCGAAATCTACGGGCCCAAAGATTCTTAAATTAAATGGGAAATCTGGTGAATCGTTAATCTCTTCCACTCAAAGGCTGCATCGGTTACATTCGAGAATTATTTCTTACTTGCTTCCGAGACGGCGTATCCTTTCCAGAATAGGACGTTAATCTATAACGACATTACTCATCGGACTCGATAAGTTTAACCAGCACGCAAATGACTATTCCTGACTTATCGTCGATGCTAATGTCCCCACGGTGTGGGGTCGAAAAGAAGCAAATAAATGGGGAACGGGTGCACATGGGATCGTGGCGAGTGTGGCGATCCATTTCCAAGGGAATATTAACCATGCTACGCCTTCGGTGGTGCGACAAAATGCTTGCTCGGCCATATAAAAGAAGCTATAGCTGGACGAAAAAAGAAAGAAAAAAAGAAAACGAAGGGAAAGAAGGCAGATAAAACACGACTTCGAGGCCATTTCTCAAACGTGTCAAACGAAATGAGCGAATCGCCATCCGCGACGATACCTTCTTTTTCTAAAACGGTTCTTGGTAATTATTTGTTGGCTTGTCATTTTTCTCGAACCAAGATTCACAGCCCTGGAAATATCTCGGAATCGATCGAAAACGTTCGTTCCCTTTTCAGCTGAATTGTATTACTTACTTTAATGCAGTTCGTACAATGGTCCTTGGAAAATGTTTGATTTATGCGCGAAAACGCCGGAGGCACGATATTTATGGCCACGGTATCCTCAGCGCGTGTTAGTTTCCTCTTCTTGGAAGTATCGATGAAGCTTCCTCCCGAGGATTACTTGAACAGTTTCAGTGGTACTTCGGGTCACTGCTAGTCTAATATATTTTCATTCAGAAACCATTTCATTTATCGAACTTTGAATGTATTTTTTTTCTCTGTAAAGACGGCAGAGAGAAAAATTGAGATCTAGTCTTCTTGATGGAATTTGAAATTTACGATATTTAAACGCGGATTCGCACACACCGATATAAGTTAATATTTCTTTGTCGGTACGCGATTGTCCAAAGTTAAAGAAAACGCGACTGTGTTCCAGTTGGAAAGTCCACCAAACATTGTCTATAGACAAAGTTGATACAGCTCGCGGATAATGTATGTCGTGTGTTATATTATACATAGCGTAACACATACATACATTATGTGTATCATACATCTCGCAGAACTTTGGATGGTCCATGAACATCCGTAGACCTTGTACGTGAATATATCCGCCGACAGCGTGTAAGTCAGTACACTCAGCATTAGTATTGGTTTAACCCTCCTGTTCCATTTGTTCTATGTAGATAGCACTGCTGTATACGTAATTGGTTTTCATATATATAGCCATACAAATATTGTTATTAGTCTGTGAACATCTATGCATTTATGGAAAATGTAAATGTACAAAAATGTACAGGATACACATAATATGGAAGAATATACGAAATATCCAAAGTAAAGTACTCGTCATAATTAGACTGCGGATTTTTATGCAATTTCATACTACTACGAACAGAACCAGAGAATTGCAAGCCACGTAAAAATTCGTTTTACCTACTAGAAATTATAGAGCAGCCGCCTCAGAATATTTTATATATTTTTGTACATTACATGCGTTCTATGGACGTTTCCACTTTTAAATTTATTGCAAATACATAAAAATCTAGTTAAAATATTTGCAGGAAACTTGCTGAAAAAAAATCTCTACATATAGGTTTCATTTCTTCAATAATATTCGTACGAATTAAAATTTGTAAAATTCGCAATTTAGACACAGCCTAATTGTTTATCCAACATTTATTTGAACCGATAGCATTCTGCTGTCTTCAAATTCTAAAAGTCAGTAGATATTTTATTCTTAATAAACCCGTATTCTATCCTTGGATGAGACCGAGGCTCAGCCTTTCTCGAAGTAAAAGTCATTTAAAAATAGTGACGAGGCTATCCAAGGCGTATAGAACGGGATGGACAATAATTCATTGGCTCGTTGACCGGGAATCGATGCGCTTTCAGCTTCCTATTCGCCTCGAGACACTCGCAGGGCCGGCCTCTTGCCGGCGAAGAAATTACAGGAACAGAAGAAGAGGGAATTTGCTTTAACACGGCACAACGCCCTGGAAAAACCGACCTATGGTGGTCGTAGTTTATAACCGGAAGTGGTCGTGGTCGGTAATAACCAGACAGCGCGCTTTTAGAGGGAACATTTACGAGCGTACATAGATACGGTGCATCTACTGGGTCGCGTCCTGCCCCTCTTTGCCTCGCTTGCACGCCTATATTTTACATACCATATCGTGCATCAACAACGCGGAGACCACTTTTGCTTTTTGCCACGGAGATACACTGGCTTAGATAGACTTCATCCACCGACCGTAAATCTAGACGGAGAATTTTCGGCCTTTACTGACTTTCCCGTTTGCAACACGTGCCATTCTGATTCTTTATTTAAAGAAAAATGTCCCTTTTGATAATGACAGGTAAGTGGTAATTTTTTACAAGGATTATACATGATTGAACATTCTTTTTTATAAGTTTTAGTTTTTTTATGCGGTATTCATTGCCTTGTGTAAATATTGTGGATGTTATTATAATTATACATACACTTACTAACAAAGATTAAAAAACATAATGATCGTTTGAAAATTATCGTATATTCCTTAACTGCTGAGGTACATTGGTTGGAATTAAAAATAGTATAGAGAGATAACAGTTCGTACATGGACATACAGTAAGTGTATATACTCACAAGTTGCCAGTTGAAAACGAGAAAATACCAACTGAGTGGTCATTTCAGCACAACAATAACCTGAAACACTTTTCTAAATTAATCAAGACATTTTTTCTGGAAGAAAAAGTTAATACAATTAAATGGCCAAGTCAGTTTTCTGGCTTGAACCTCATTGTACATTTGTGGAATTACGTTAGACATCAATTGAGAAGTCAATCTAGAGTAGCAATTTTAAACTTTGTTTTGTCCATCATATACACCCATACCGCTATAGGTATAACTTTCATAGATTAGTTCATTATAAGAACTAAATTATACTCTTCACACCATCAAATTTCTTCTTCTAGTAACGGATAAAAGTAACAATTTTCGAAGTGCTCGTTATCCTGAATTCCTAGGATACCATTACGCATGACGCATGATACAAGCTTTCTTTACATCTCTGACTTTCAACCTGTTCTTTTTCATTCTTCTCCCATTTTCATTTTATTTTTCAAGAGGGAGCTTTCTTTCTTTTGGAGATATTTTTTTCCCAAAAAGTTTGCAACGACCGCGCACGGTGAAAACATTTTTCCAGAAGGATGGTGTTACGCAATTAGGAAAGGTGAATTTCCGTGTTTCTGGTTGGCCACGGTTTTTACGTGGCTCTGCTTTTTTTTTGTCCGAGACGATACGTTTGTCACGTTTTGGTAGTTTGGACGTTGGCTAGTTCCCGTCGTTTTTGTCGAAAATTTGGCGAATCGTAAAGTTTCGGTATCGCGGGCGGCCTTCGTTCGCGTGAAAGTTTGATGCCGGGCTCGCCTCCTGCCGGATCCCTTGATTAAATCTTCTTCACCCTCGTTTATTCGCGAAAGCTTGCTGCGTTATTTACGCACGCGTCCGTATTACACCGCCATACGTTACAGCGATATACGCTCTCCCATCTGGGGAAATACGAAACGTTTGCCCCGCAACCGCTGTTTATGCGTCCACTTACGAAAATTGTTTATCGGGTCAAGACGCACAGTTTTCTATTTAACCATCGCCGACAGCGAGAAAGAGAACGTTGGCAGCAAACGCAGGTGGACATAGTCTAATTAACTTTCGGTTGGCGGTAGCAAAATTCTTATAGTTTCAGTTTCTCTCGGTTTACTTCTTTATTTCCAGCATTTTTGGAATAATTGCGTTCCTTCTTCGCCCGTTTCTTCGCTTGGAAAATCTGGATTAATTTTACTTTGCGGATGCCGGAACGTTCGTTTGAAAAACGACATATGTATGTGTTTTTGATCTTTACAAACCTAACGTATTAGAGACCTAATTTTTTCTCAACTTTCGTGTGCTATCATTATTAAATTGTCGTTTGTAGCCATATTTCCATAACGTTTGCCCGGGAAATCGATAAGCAAACCCCCGTGCGAACGTTTTTGCCAAAGCGCCTTGAATGTTATTATAAAAATCTCCTTGATTTCGTGTTTTTTGCTGCAGAAATATGGAACTCTGGTGATCCTCTTTTCTAGCGAACCAGGCGAACAGCGGACTATCTCGCTGGGAAATGTTTTATTCGGAAACGTGCTTTCATATCGAGAAAGGAAAGCACGCTATCGAGAGTTTACACGGGAATATTTTCTGTGTTATTTCGAGTACGTGCACGAACAGGGTTGTTTCGTGAACCATTAGGCAAAGGGCTGAACCGGTAACCCAATTAATTCTCGGCTTCCGGCGTTGGCCAGAGTCTTGCCGTTTCGCGCTAATTGGATCACTACGATGACGCAATGAATATTAACGTTCTAGTCATTTACCCGGCTTTGTGAGGCCCATTGAAGTTTATCAAAAGGTGTATCAGTAACGCGGAAACCCGAATTGCTTGCGTAATGGTGTTTATGCGGGTGAATTTTAAGACAGCAGTCGTGGCATTTGTTAAGATATCAGATTCTACTGCTCGAGACAAAATTTTTGTGTTCACGGCCGATGAACTCGAGACAAGTGATCTTGAACGATGGCTGGAGGATAATTTGTTTCCAGGTGGTGGAATATTCTACCTTTAGTTCTTGTAAATCGAGTCAGGCGTTGGAGATGTTAGTTTCGTAGATTCAACGAGCAATGACGAACGAGTACAAAACCTAGTTCACTCTTCAGTCTCCTAGGTAATTTGTAACCCGCTCTTTGACCTTAATTCTATTTTTTAAATAAATTTTCTCTCACTGTTATTATCGCATTCATCAAGATGAACTTTTCTTGAAATTAATAATCTGCAGAATCGTTAGAATTTTAAATAGGTATTTAGACTTTTAAAATATTACTTGTGATGAACTTGGTAACCAGGTTTTTATAAAATATTACTATTCTTTGAATGATCCATCGCCTTAACTTTTCGATTGACTTAATATCAAGGAGATCTAGTTACATCAATGATAGATCCTATTTGGATTGCCATAATCTCCAGTCAAAGTATCTGTAGAAACCAATTTGAAAAATTGCCAACCTTTCCGTAATAAGTAACGAAGATATTAAACCAATATGATTTTTCAAAATATCGTTCACATTCTTTAAAATTTGGAAGTTAAATAACTTAGACGATAAAAATTTCGTCGCTATTGATTAACTTTAATATTAATTCCGAATCTAATGTCTATTAAAGTTTGATAAGGGTACCATAAGAAATTCATCGCCTTTGACTTAGTACTAACAAATATCTAGCAATCTAACCTGCACACTCGTAGAATTTTCCTGTGGTTGTCGTAATTCCGATCCCAAGTACCATTGGAAAATTTTAACTTCTCCCGTTTTGAAGTTCGCGATAAGTACACAGAAGACTAAACCGACACGATTTTTAAAGGTATCATTCAAGTTCCTTAAACATTTGAATTATCCTCGATATCAACCGCAAACTTAGTATTTAACAAACATAGGGATATCTTAAAACATCCAGCATCTTTGATTTATTACCGACAGAGACCTAGTCACATACTCATAGAATTCTCCTCGAATTACCATGATCCCGAATCAGAGTACCCGTAGGAACGTTCAACTCCTGCCAAAAGGCGGCGATAAGTAAAGAGAAAGAGATAAAGGGGGACGTGATTTTTAAAAATGTCCGCGAAAAGTGGAAGGATTCGAAGGGTAGGTCGGTTCGATAATGTAGCCCGGGACACGATAAGACACTCGTGACAAATGGGAGAAAGAAAAATCGGCCGACAGCCGTGCGCAAAGAGGAGAGCGCGGAAAAAGTTGGGTCGCAGGATGAAAGTCAGCGACACGGGGGTAGGGTGGCGCGCCGTGTGCAAGGGTTAAAAGGAGGACAAGAATAAGGGAAGAACAAGTGAACAAGCTGCTGGAACGAGGGATACGACCTGGCAAGAGTGGATGGCGTGACGTCGGGTAATTACACGACGAAATCTGCAAATGGATAGACACACGTCTGACAAATTAGTTGGCTAGAGCGAACTTGCCTTCGTACTCGGCAACGCTCCTACGGTCGGATTAGATATTTTTGCCTGCCTCGCGGAAAATGTACGCCGTCCCAATCTCGTTTCACTCGAAATACGAAACAGAAATTTGAGAAATATCGCGATTCCGATTGGGATCGAATGAAATTGATGGACGATACGAAATCAAACCAGATTTATCGTAGGGGTTGCTTTTTGTTGTCTATTGCTGGAATTGGATGCGAATAACAAGCTTCGAATCTGCTAGGTCTTCACATACGAGACGTTCATTTGAACAGTACAAATTCTGTCCTTATTTTTTAAATTATATCGAAAAATTGTCTAGATTGGAACTCGTGTGATTTCATTCATCCTTTGTCTGAAGTTGTATTGGAGGTTGCTCAAGATGCAAAAAACGGATTAGAATAATAGATATTTTACAGAACGTGTCTACACGAATTTATGACATGGAAAATTGAACGAAACACGAAATTCGAAATTACGCATGAAACACTTTTTGAAAGAATCTGCGAGAAAGAACCAAAGATGCGAGAACAATGAGTCCGACTTATACAATACGATCCTAATGAAATTTCGCCAGAGAGCAGAGTTGATAAAATATCAAAAAGAAAAAAAGAAGAGACATTAGTTTTATTCGTTCGAATGAATTCACGTGGCTTATACCCTTGTTCTCTATGTTGAATTAGTAACAATTGAAGCAAGAAGAACAACTTTTTTGAAACTTTATTCTTCTTCCCCATTAGCGGCGCAAGGAAATTTATTCGACTGAATGCGAAGCAAGTCATTCTTTCTTACCAGCTATAACGTTATATATCAAAGTTTTGCCTGTGATCAATTAAATCAGGCTATCGTTCTCTCTAATAAGAGAAATGCGACTCTCTTCGTCAGATTTTCCATTTCGCGATATTCTCTCTCTTTGCTCTTTCTTTCTCTCGTTAGCCGCAACGTGTTGTTTCAGAATAGCTTCTTAACAAAAGTGCAAGCAACAAAAATTGCTCGCCATATTTTTCTAACCAAGATAAGTCCATGAAACCGGGCAATGAATGCTATTGCGTTGTTTGACTAATAAACTGTATTCGCCGTGAATAAGTAGCGCAGATAACAAGAATATTTCGTGGTTTGTTTATTGTGAATTTTATCAACATTCTTCCAAATAGTACTCCCGCATCTCGTTTCCTTTTCCGCGTTGGTAACACGCTCGCGGTTTCGTGGTTACACGGGAAAATGCGTGCAACTCGGATATTTCATGTGGATGGATAAATTCGATGTTTCGGAATATCTGAAATTCTCTTGAATTTCCAAATATCCCAGTGATTTTCGATAATTACATATGCGTGTTTTTACGTTTCGAAGAGCGCAGGTGCGATTAACAAATTGCAATTCTATACTTGTACACTATTTTGTATTATAAATTTCACATTCTCTTTGTGTATATATAACAGAAAAACGACAGGAGAGAAGCTCCTATCTATGACAAGTTTTATATTAGCATCACAAAGCCTGTATTTGTAGATTAACGTATTGGAACATTTTTAACATTGGAGTATTTCTCTTTAATCATCAAATAGCCTAAACATTAGAAAATCAACAAAAATAGACCTATCAACGTAACTGTTAATAGCCTACAAGGAATAAACTATGTGATCATGATGACAAAAATTAATTATTGCCTGAATCGTTCATCCCAAATTCTTCTATTCCCCTTTTAAGGTGTTAACGATCTTTCTTCTTCTTTTTTGTTAAAAAAAAGAACAAGATCGTAACATTTCACACATTTTAACAAAATTAAAAGAGATCCTACGAGCATTAAATTTTAAAGTATCATCCTGTACACTACTCGCTGTGGAGAAGCAAAAATTTCTATGGATGTTACGAACCAAGGAAATTTGCCACATTCATAACGGAAATTGCGTTTATATCCATGAATTACTCGTTAGTAGATTAAAGTTCGCTCTTTTGACACCGATAAATTCATCTTTCGTGTTAGAAACGCTTATTATTCCAGCGTGGTTCTACCAGCTAGAAGGGGGAAGGGTTAGTAATGAAGTCACGTAAGTTTTCTCAATGCAAATGCGCCCGACGAATATCTGGGGAAGATAAATTCTTCGGGATTCTGGTCTCCTTTTGATGGTAATGCACGTCAACAGGGAAATATCGATATCACGATAATTCGTTCATGAAACGTACCATGAAATTATTCCGGTCTCCCCCTTCGACCAATCGTCATCCGTTTCAAAAAGATCGTTTTGTTCCTCCGCGTAGTTTATTTTACGATAAATTTCCACTTCAAATCCTTTTGCGTCGCTTGCAATTGACACGGTCAACGTCCAAAGGAAGAAGGTGTATAAGGAGAAAGGTAAACAGGGTGGGAAGAGTCTCATCTTGCTGACCCTACAATACATCAAAGGAATCTTTACATACCATGACGATATCGATGTTAAATGCGAGGAAAAACGTGGATTTTTACGTTGCTTATTGTATGCAGTTTAGACGTTCATAAGAAGAGAATTTTCCATAAGAAGGGAATAAGCTTGAGAATGCTGTGATCGAAAGGTTGAAGCGAGGAACTTACAGTATCGACGACAAGACAGTTTTTAATTTAATTTCAATGAAACGGTAGAAACCCACTGGATCGTAATGTATTGCAAAGTATGCGTTACAAAAGTTTAAACGAAGAATTCTTAGACACGCCAAAAGAGACAGGGAAAGCTTTCGGTACGGAAAAAAAATCGTTTACAATTGGACACATTCTATGGGCGGAGACAGAGTTACTAAATTTAAAAGTGAAGCTACGTGGTAAAAATGTATCAACTTTTCTGAATGTGCTCGCAGCGGCGTAGAAATTTAACAATTTAAGCAATGATAGACAGTGAACGTCTTGCGAATACAGATAGGAAAATTTTAGTATTAGATGAGAGGAAAATGTGACGTAACTATGAAGAGAAGGAAATTTGTTAATAAGAAATATTCATTTCTAAAGCATTCGAAATATGAAAATTGTGATTTTGAAGTATAGCCACTGGAATATTAGTAATCATTGAATTCCTTTCTGAAAAAAACTAAAAATTATTCGTTATTAAAAATATTGAATTAATAGATATTGAATAAAAACAAATGTATAAATTTACAAAAAAGTACAATACGTATAGCTTTGTTTTATTTCAATAATAGAAATTCAGAAAAACTAATTTGTGATTTTATTTCTCCAAGAGCAGTTTGAAAACACAGATACAGAATATTGCTTACAAATAAGTTTATTTGTTTCGGAGGTAGGTACACGAGTGTAAAACGTGGGAGTAATTTACGAAATTCTCCGAGTTTTTCCTTTTTATCGTCGTATATTTGAAACCAGCTTTTATCGAGTTTTTGTTTTGCCCCGCTGTTCTCTAGTAGATTCTACAATGCTTGTTTCCAACACGCAGCAGTAAACGTGATCTGAGATCGAGTAGAAGCCCGTTGAATTAGAGATGGTTGATACATTTTTTAATCTATAGTCTCCGAGGCGAGTAAGGTATATGTTACGATTTTTATGTTCCCTTTTACTACTCCATCCTGATTATTTCGTTCTACTATAAAATTTTCAATCGGGTCTCTTTTTTTCTTTATCGTTCTTTATCTTTCGCCTTATAAAACGTGAAAATTCGAACCTGTTTAGTCCTCCATACATCTGTATCTTTTTAAAAATTCATCTTATATTCCGCTGCACAAGCAATTTTTCTTCTTAAGTTTACTTTCTCCGTGTCCTTTTTATTTTCACTTTTGTTTTGAATTTTATTTATTTTTATTTTTACTCTTCCTATTTTTAATTTCAGACATTTGTATTTTTACCATTGTTACAGAGTACTAATCTCTAGTAAGTAATTGTTAGTAATAACCGGATTACTTGAGGGAATTTTATTTATTACAAATTAATTTAACATCACAGTATATTTTACAATTGAAGATACTGAATACTAAATATGAATTTGCTAATAATAAACGATACCAAGAAAATGGTTGTTTATACATTCGATTTATTCTCTCGTATGGATTAAATCTATTTCGATTTATGCCAACATTTTGGAAGCATCTTCTACAATAACTGTCCCAAGACGTTCGTGCAGGGTTGCATGTTCGAACGAAAGATTCGAAGTAGAACGTTGCAATAGAATTCCATTTCTATCCTGAAGAATAGCCAAAATAAGCCAGGTTAAATTCCAAATTCCGTCGGATCAACTTTCCTAGATGTTCCGAATAAACGTCACTCGGTTCCTCTCTGCTAGATTGAATCTCATCTCTCGACGATTTCTCCGCGTTTCCGTGCCGCGATAAATCTGCAAACGTGATCCCGTCTTCTAAGCTGCGAATCAAAAAACTTCTCCTGCTTATCTTCCACACACATACATACACACATACATCCTTGCCTTTTGTATTCTCTTAATTTTCTCTTATAACGGCAGACTTACCTTAATCGAGATTACGTAAGTAATATAAAATGGAAGATTAACTTTGTAACAAAAGGAGATGCAGAATTTTTCCCACGTATAGGAATAATAAAGTAAGAAAAATGAAAGATGAAAGGAGAAGAGAGATAGAAGTTAAATTAAGATATTTCAAAGATTTATATATCCATGTATATCGTGCAGATTTCATTAATTTTTTTTTTTTTTTTTGTTATTGGCTATTGTGAGATGAACACTTCATATAGAGTCAAGTTTCGTGGCAGTCATTTTTATAGTTGGCAGAAGATTGAAAAATTATTTCTATACTGGTATGAATGAAACAATATCTCACATTCTTTTTTCTTTCTCTTTCTTTTTATCGAAGTAACTTGGATATCAATGAAGAGATTATTTTACAGTATACCGTACATTCGAGATACCGTTTCGTTTATAATATAGTTTATTTCTTTTTTTCATCCCTCGCACTGAAATTGAGTGAAACGAGTAAAATGAGATAATATTATTTACTCTCCTCTGTACTTCGCAATGCTTCTTTAAGGGAACAACGACGATTTCATAGTTCAACAAAATAATGACCGACGTGATTCTTCATAAACGTAAAATGATTACGGGATACGAAGCGAGCCGAGCTTTGAATAACGATCCGACCGTACAGCTTTATCCCTATTCTATGTGACGTATGCGCGAAACGATTCAAATAGCCAATAACGTCTAACCGATGGTCGTCGATAGTCAAATAATAGCTGACGAAGCAGGGAAACCAAATCGATCGGTTCTAATCTCTAATCCAAGCCACAATCTCGCGAGAATATGGTTTTGGTGGCGAGACTGCGGCCCTATCCCAGGATTCCACGAATGGCTGGCATAGTTTTCGACGATGGTATTTAGTAATTAGCCTACTGCCATCGGAGCGTCGTGCTTCTCGTGCCTGCACGCTCCAGAAACCCGGCCTTTCTTCCCAAATGTAGAAACCACGATTTTTACGACGTCTACCGAAATTATCTTCTTCCACGCTGCTTCACTTCGAGATTCTTTTATCATCTTTCGATTCTATCTGTTCTTTCTCGTATAAAGAAAGGGATAAGTCTGATTCGGAGCATGGAGAAATTCATAATTCCAGCTTCTCCTTCGTTTCTTCTTTACGTTCTTCCTCGTTTTATCTTGTCCTTTGTTCAAAACAGATTGTTCGAAATCGAAATGTTTAATCCCTCGTTGTTCTTCCTCGCACAGCGAAAAGAACAAATCCAATTTGGAGCATAGAAATTCACGATTTCGAGTTCCTTCTTTCCTTCTTTTCTTTCTTAATCTCTTTCATTTTCTCTGCTATTTGGCACGAATCGGACGAAATGGAAACGCTCGATTGTTAATGTTTCTTTCTTTTCTCGTATAGGGAGAAGAATAAATTTGATTGAAAGCACAGAAATTCGTGGTTTCCGAGTCCTTCTTGCGTATTTCTCTCGTTTCTCATTTTTTAAACTTGCTTTTTATTTGCAACGAATCGACCGAAATCGAGACGTTTAGTTATTGCGGAGCTACGTTCTATCGAGCTGATTTTTTTTTTAGGTTTGAATTGTTCTTGTTTAATTGGATTTGCAGCCTTTCGACATCGACCACCTGGTTTTGGCGTGTTAGAAACAATGAAACAACCACAGGGCGAAGCGATCTCTTGCGCAAAGGCAAATGATGGACGAGTGAGGTGAAATGTTTGTTTTTTACGCCAACCTTTGGTTTACGTGAAATCAATTTTCTATGTATTTTACTTCGGCAAGGCAACTATAGTTTTATAACGAATAATAGAAGCCGTATTCCTGGTAGTTCTTTGTCGAATGAAATATGGGGCAAACTTTAGTACAGAAGAAGCCAGTAACTGTTAAATAAATAATTTCTAATAAATTTCGAAAGTAAAGTTTTACAGTTTCCTACGTTCGTTAAATATTGTTTAACAACGGGTAGTCTATCACTAGCTTTTTTAACAGAATATTATATTTTCACGATCAAACATTCACAGACCCTTAAATCATAAATCAAATCAAATTAGTAAGAAAGCTACAGTATATACAATATACTCATCATCTCGTCATCTAGAAAGTTAAATATTTTTGCAAGATAAAATAATATCGAACAATGTTTTTCGTGATTATTATTGAAATATACGTGACAACGATATCAACGAATATCAACGATATCGCCTGTATTATTCCACGAATTTATTAAATGGATTCTTCATTTGTGTATAAAGAATGTAATAAATTCGCGTCTGAAGAGAATAAGTCGTAAGGAAGAAAAATAAGAAATGAAAAAGGAAGGAAAATAACGAAAGAGAGGACGAAGCAGAAGCTGATAAAATTGTAAGGACGAAGGAGTGGGGTTGAGAATGGGGATCGTAAAGAAGAAGAAATGAGCGATTCTCGACCACAGGTACAGAAACTACGGAACTTGAAATAGTCAAGAGAAATTCTGTTGAGTTGATCGATATTTTTTGGTTACTCGCCAAATACTTGGCCGCTTTGTGGATATCCAGTCAACAGGAATGATATTCCGCAGGAATTCTCGCTAGAGTTTGGCACAGTTCGAAATATCCGCGAAGTTGTTCTCTCCTTAGCTATGTAGTTGCAAATTTTCCAGCGAAAATTTTTCTTTCGGGATTAAGACGAATCTCGGCGGAACGTTACATTTACAACTCATCGTGGGGAAATTTTTGCCCTAGATTCAACCTCTTCGTTTTTTTCTTTCTTTTTTTTTTTTTTTGCTGGCTGCTGTACGAAATTTTATTGCGTTACTCAATATCCGTCAGTGGCACTTTATTCCATTGGATTTCCCGGAAAAGTACACGGCAATTCGATTTCAGTGAAAACACTACTGTTTCAACTGGAGTTAACTTTGGAGAAAGTTGTAACAAATTATTGCTTATTGAATTCTCGCCGCGATATTGCGATATAATTTTCGAAGTGTCACGTCACTTTAAATGAAAAATGACCGATACCGAGCAGTAACAAATTCTTCCTCGTGCGAAATATATGGAAATTATCGGCAACTAAGGGATACAAAATCTTTGCTAAAACTAAGTACATAAAAATTATCAGAATAATAATAAATCTTGTTGGGGGTATTCGATATATGGAAATTATTGATTCGAAGATATAACGCTCTTCTTTATGGAGCTAAATATATGAAAACTGCCGATATGAAACGATAAAAAATTATTTAAAGGTATTAGGTATATACAAATTATTCATACGAAGCCGTAGCAAATTTTCTACTGGGGCTAAATTCATAAAAATCATCTATATGATGCAATAAAAAGTTTTTTTATGGGGAGGTGGATTAGGTATGTAAAAATTATTGATACGGCTATAGCGAATTTTTTTCTCCTGTTAAATATATAAAATTTATCGATACGAAGCGATAAAGAAGCTTTTTTATTGGAACTGAGTATATACAAATTATAGATATGGAGCAATAAAAGTAATTTTTATGGCAGTAAACGTGCTGTGATTCGAGTGAATATTTTTATTTTGATAAAGGACAGAGAGTATTTAGTAATACGAAGGGACTGCGAGAATCTAATTGCATGGAAGAAATATCGAATCGCTTGTGAATTATTCATGACGGTTGATATTCTTTAATTTAACCATCGTTTAGTGGTTTGGGATAGGTTAGGACGGGCGATTGAAGAAGTAATGGCTAGAAATGGATTCACTGACAATTCCTGTTTGACTACACTTGGCAAATCTATTTTCGCTCGTTCCCTTTGACTGATCTGTTTATTCTTTAACTAACGACTACGTTACTCACTCTATGACAGATAAAATGGTATTACGTTTGATCAGCTGGTGTTGATTCTCGAAATGAAATAAATTTTGTGAAAGACCTTTGAAAAATCACGATATGAACTAAGCACAGATTTTCATTATGACATCAATTTTAAACTCTTCGATCGTAACTATAAATTATTAGATGGAATTAATTGAGAAAATTTGAATCACGAAGTATTTAACAAACGCCATTGATTTCTATTTATCGTCGCTATTTTTTGAAATCTGTAATTAACAGAGTTTCTAAAAATCAATAGAAAATAAATACACCGCTTTTCATTACCACGACGCTCGAGTTTACAGAATTCGCGAAACCATTACGTCTAAACGTTAACGCGTATTTCTCGAGATCTGCAATCAACAGGATTTCTCCAAAAATAAATAGGAACTAGGTGAAATAAAAGGTCTAGGGAATCGGTCTAGAAATTTCATTTCCAACATCTCATATTTTCTTCGTTTTATCCAGTAGTTTCATTTAGACGTTTCAATTATTCAGTCTCATAACAACTGCTCGCCTTATACGATGAAGTTTAATCGCAAGGTCCGTCAACGTGCATTCTCCTTTCAAATAGGAAAACGGAAGTCGATGTCGAGAGCCGGGAAACATCGGTTTGTTTTGGATATAAGAACAATGGAACGATGGAAAAGGAACGATCGCGTGAAAAACACACGAATGAGTGACGTGGTTGGATGGGTGTAAATTCGCACGTTCGTGGGGAGACGCGATCTCGAAGAAGCGCGCCAACGGGGGTCGTAAATTCCCGTTACGATTGACTAATCGACGCCGCTGCTCGCTGCGGATCCGTCGAACACGACGCGGAGTTTCGTTGTTTCGCTCGATGCCTTGATCACGGCGTGGTGTAGTAGATAATACCCGCCTTCGTCGGCGTTGTCGGGACTGATTTTTGACATGTGTCCCCGATCTAGATAATCTTGCATTACCGCTCGATAATCGGCTTCAAAACGTCTGTCGCGCTGGAATCGGCGGTTGAGTGATGCGAGTCGTTTCATCGCCTGTGCCTTGGATGATCCTAGCGACGGGAGCCGTTCGTTGAACGGGAGAGCGACGATGTATCATCCTTCGCTGGTGCGTCGGGTGTGAGCTCCGAAATGATCTTCGCATCGTCGCTCTGTTTCTGAAATGTGTTTGATCGGGGGTCCTTCGTCGATTTCCCAGAACCGCGCAAGGTCTGCTTGCAGAGCCGTCGTGGATACGTGAAAGGTGCTTGTCGCGGTTGACGAAGTTGGACTCCCCCGATTACCCAGCCGAATCGTGTCTTTTGCAAGCACAGGTCCGGTTCGTCCGGTCCCGTCAGATTGATTTGTCCGACACACATCGACGAGAGAGTTGCACCCGAGCTTAATAAGACATCGATCGGGGAAGGTACATGAAATTGGGGATCGGCTAGCTTGATATTCCTGGATATGTGAAGCGCCGAGCGATCTATGGGTTGGCTTGGGATCCGGTGCGTTATGGCTGGAATGACGAGAAACGTCAACGTGTGTTCGTACTTGCCGTCAATGGAGGTAATCATCGCCCTTATGAATCGCCTTGATGTCGTCGTCAATGTATCGAGGGCTCCAATTGGGACCGAACACTTCTGTTGCCTTATTCCGAGCGTATTTGCAAGCCTTTCTGTGATGAAATTCATGCTGGATCCGGTGCCGAGGAGCGCACGGCACTGGATCGGTTGCTGTTTGTTGGTTAGCATGTGAACTTGGGCTGCAATCACTATATTATTGCACAATATCTCGGAAACTGATGGTCTGATGTTTTCGGTCTTTGTCGGAGTTCTGGACTTTTGGCGTCCTTGCTTGTGAGTATGTGTTCGTCTCGGACGACAGTCCCACCCCGACAGGGTGGACTAGGGGGCGAGTTCGTCCGTGTTGTCCCCGACTTGTGCTTTCTCGAGGTTTTCCGCTTACTTATCGGTGACGGGAGTGATGCTGTTCCCCTGCTTGACGAGGAGGAACTTCGGCTCGAGGTGGAGGAATTCGACCTCGACGGCTGCTCTCCTTGGTGTAACATCGTGTGGTGTCGTCCTCCGCACACCCGACATGAGCTGGCGTGACAATCACGTGCTGTGTACCCCTTCTTCAGGCAATTCAAGCATAAAGACGCCCTTGTAGCGTCCTTCAAGCGTTCACTTACGGTTTTGGCCTTGAATGAATCGCATCTCCAGACGGGGTGTTGTCCTTGGCATGTGGGGCATGCCGGAGCAACCTGTGTCGCTGTGAATACATGTTTTCGTGGCGCGCGTTGACGGGCCCGAATGGTTTGTTCTGGTGAAGATCTTGGTTGTTGAACCCGCGCCCTATCCGCATATGTTGTAGGGCGTGTTGGGTTTTGGTAGGTTGGTTTGGTGGCTTCTAACACTTTACAGTGACCGTGTAGGAAGTTGAACAGGTCTTCGACACTTGGGAAAGGTGTATGTTCGATCCTTTCCTCCCATCTGAACCTTGTCTCGGGGTCTAATTTGGAGGTGAGCAGGTATAGCAACACAGTATCCACGGTGGTTTGCTTGGGGGCTTGCAAAGCCTTATAATGGGCTTCGGTTTGGTTTAAATACGATCGTATATCTTGATACGTTGGCCGCTGCAGGGGGCAGTGTCGAATAACGCCTTCAAATGATTGTCCACGATTTTTGTTGGCTGATTGTACCGTGTTTCCAACAGTGCCCATGCCACTGAATAATTACTGGCGGTGTTTGCTAAGGATGCTATCGAGTCGGCAGCTTCCTGCGTTAAACACGATCGTAGATACATGAGTCGCGTACAGTCATCAAGACGGGCATTTTCGTGTATTGTGCACCGGAATTGATCCGCGAATCCGGGCCAATCTTCGTACGCTCCCGAAAAGGTCAGTAGCTGCATTTTTGGTATAGCAATCTCCTGGTACCCTAGCTCTGAGTTCGGTGTGCACGGTACGATGGATGTACTCCTGTCGATTGCGTCTCTGCTTGTTGTCGAGGGGGTTGTTGCTGGTATTAGGTTAAAGAGATCTAGGAGCCGTATGTCAATCTCCTGATACTCTTGCGATAAAGAGGCTGCACGAGCAACTTCCCCCTCATCTAACGCTTCTAACTCGTCTTGAACCGCGCTGGATTGGAAATAAGCTCCAACGAATGCGCATCGATTATGATTGTACCGATAAAGCCTCCTTTCTTCCGCAAGGCGGCAAGAAAATTGCTTTCGTCCCCACCTGATTACTTTTTCAATTATTTCTATCGTTCGAGCATATATACTTCTCTTAACCTTTCTCCTTGTTAATTTGTTTGCAGGTTTCTCGGGTTAAGCTTAGGATAGTTTCTTTTTAGTTTCATTCGTGTTTAGAAGTTTAGAAGAGAATAACGACGATGGAAATTGTAATAATTTTATATTAAATTATATTAACCGATAATATTCGAGTTAGTGTCAATATTAAATAATTTTATATCGGCGAGAAATTCGAATAATTTCATAAGTACTAAGATACATAAGTAGACTGTGGATTTTTATGCATCTACAGGAAATTTGAAAATGCAGAATTCCACAGAATGCACATCATATGAGAAAACGTGTAAAATATCTAAAGTATAGTACTTCCTATAACAAGTGATGGGTAAAATAATTTTTTACCGCGGTTCTATTTTTTCAACCATATATTTCCATAAACATGAATTTGCATAAAAATCCTCAGTCTATTAATTACCAATATATATAATTTTATGTTGCCCAGAAGTTAGAATAATTTTACAACGAATAGAATACAATCTATTCTATGTTTTCACACCGATACACATTTTATTAATACTTATAATTGTGAAGAATTGACGCCCTCTAGTGAAATTGCATCAACAAGTTTGTTGTTTTGTTGTCCTGTAGAAAAAATTTTACATCTTCGTATTGGTTTTATTAAAAAGAATTTATCCGTGAGAAAGTTATGTTATCAATTTAAGCAGACCTGGGAACGGTATCGCGAAGTTGCTTTATTATCCGCAGGAAAAATGTTCGAAAGTATTTCGCGATTTCGTATTGATTTGATTAAAAGAAATGCAGTCGTGGATAATTTATGTATCGATTCACGTAGAGATGGGAATTATGTCGCGAAGTTTATTATGCATCGAACGAACACGTTCGTGCAAAATATTATAAATATTCATATTAGAGTTAATTAAAAAGTTTGTAAGTACCGAAATCTTTTATCATTTTAGTAATCTGTTTAATAAATTGCAATTAAAAATACGATTAAAGGTAAGAAGAAATAAGTAAGCATTATACGATACAATTTTTCGCTTATAGCTTCCGTGGAAATTGGATTTGACCAATTAATTCGATATACACGAGCTTGACGAATTTACAAATTAAACAGTTTCGAAAACACGACCTGAAATCAACAAATTTTATTTGAACTTTTCGTTGCACCACAACCGGCTTGTTCCAAAAATTATTCACATCCTGTGTAATCTTCGTAATTCAAACTCGTACGTTTGAATAGTCGTACAAACGTTGAAAGACACACAATATATCGAACCGGCGACATTTGTTCAGTTTCTCCGTGAGAAATTAGAAACGATGATTCGTTTGCTCTCCGATTTTTAGTGTTACCCATCCTATAACACACACATATATATGTACACAATATATAACGTGATATGTTTTGTGTTTCAGGTGAGTATCGCAGCCGGACGAGCTTCGGTTTTAATTAAACTACGCGAGTGAGTACGGATAAATCTTAATTTATAACTGCGAATAAAATAAATTGCGCGAGATCATCATGCACTTTGCAATAACACTCAACCCGCGCGAATATGTATCATGAAAATTTCAGAACGCCAATAGCGTTCGGATTCGAATTGCGCTCGTTCCGTATTTATATATTTGACAATTCCTACAGGAACGTATTTTTCACGGTGGATGAGCGATATTTTACAATATTCATGTTCATCAAAAAAATATCACTTTGTCCGAGCGTAATTTAACGCAATTATATTGTTCGACAGCGTCGACAAACGATGCCTGCTTTATTCGTTACAATATTTTATTTATCGTAACGTTAGCACGGCTTTAATGAATTTTAATAATTTTAATCTGTCAATATACTCCATCGTCAACTGCACGTCGAGATTATTTTTATCTACGATACGTTATTCGGAATAATTCGTCTTCCGTTTGCTTATACATATATATTTTTAAACGTTAATCTAATTGCTTGTGATTCGAACGAATATCGTATTAAGAGGTTTTATCGTTGCCCAATGTTGATTTCATTATGACTTTAGACTGGCGTTACACATCGGTATACACCTTTTGTAAGCATCGATAATTGACTGTTTGCAGTGGCCAAGCACGGGACAAACCACGTGTTGAATTTCCCTGTAGAGTTGCTTCAACAACCCCCTACAAATCTATCAGGCACACGTTAACCGAGCTTTCGAATCGAGAACACGCGTGCATGTGTTGCATTCTTGCGTCTAAAATCACCGTTGAACAAATAGGGGTACGCGCGAATCGGAAAACGAATTATTTAGGCTCGCAGCCTCGACAATTGATTCTATTCCGTGAGTAAATTACAAGGAAATTAGATTTTAATACTCGCGGGGCAAAATATCGCGATAATACTGTTAAGGATAGTTTTCTGCATTTTCTAGTGTGTAAATTAATATCTTTTTTTAAGATTCAGCGTCTTCCTTCTGCGATGGGATATTCAAGAAAAATTATGGAAATTTCAAGTTTTATAAAAGTTTGAGAGAGAGAGATCGTCCTGTGAAAAGAAGAATGGTCTTCGAGATTTAATAATTTAATTCTTCAATTGGATATTTTTGATTTATATATAAAATTATATTATAGAAAATTTAGACACGTGTACCTGTAGCAAGCATATTAAAAATTGTTTTAATGCATCAAGGGACTGATCAAATAAATCAATTCTTGAATCTACAACGTTAGTATAGATAGCTATGCGAATCGCGCTATTAAAATGGCTACATGTCGTAAGTTGTTGTTCAGAATGATGAAGCGAATTGAAATTCCTTGAATTTCTGGAAGAAGCGTTTAGAGAGAATATCTGAATAATGTCAGGACAAGGTACATATAACACCATTGGATATCTTACAATAAAAAATGATGTCAAACAGCATCCTTCTGTCGTTCAATGACTGAAGGATAAAAATTTGATCTACATAAAGTTATTGAAATTCCACATTCTGTTAAAATTTGAGCAAAACGAAAGGATGATTTTCAAGATTCGATAGGTTGATTCTCCAATAAGATATTTTATTTAAGAGAAACTACTGAAATTTTAAATGCTATTAGAATATGAAGGTCAGAAAGACCGATCTTCAAAATTCAGCATTTCAGTCTTCCAATAATCTATTTTGTATGGAACAAAATTATTAATAATTTGAAATCTCATTATTTGAGGCTGCGGATATTTTAATCACTTTACTATTTAAATAAAACTTCGCTCGGAGATCTAGTGCCAGAAGATCCTTAATATCCAGGATTTCTCTTTCAATGGTACGAACTTTTCTTCTAGTTCCATATAAATGGTCTTTTGCTAAGAAATATTTCACGAACATAATTATAGAGGATTGTGGAAGTTAGCTCGGTCCATTGGATTCGGTGAAGTTGTGAAGTGATCATACGTCTCCCTAGAGAGGAAGCACATGTTCGTCCCCATAACAATAGAACACACGGTTTAGGTTAGACAGCGTGATCAGATAATGGAGCACCAAGAGTGCATTACACTGTATAGTCGAATTATGCATTTCTGAGGGTCTGCCCTATTTGCTTGTCTCGTACACGCGTGTACACTCGTGTTGATCTCATGCACAGATGTTGTATGACGAAGATCAACTAACCGCGATATTGCATAATTAAAATATCGAAGAAAATTCACGAACATACGAAGACCATATGAGAATAGTAGAATGTTCCCATTTTTGTTTGAATTTTCTTTTATTTTCCAATTTTGCTGCTACTTGCTAATATCCAAAAGGCACACATTTAATCGCAAAATCGAATAAAAAAACAATTTCGTCAGTATAAAATTGATTGTCTCTACAGAAAATGCAAAAACTGCAAATTATCATGTTATCTCTTTATAAAGTTATTTTTATTAGTTTTTAACCTACCCATTTTTTAATTATTTTGATTATTCTAGTTTAAAATTATAATGTGAAATTTGTACAAATGTTTGGAAATGTTTGTTATTCGAAATAATGGATAATTAATTTAAAGTGATCATGAACAGTAGCTTATGGAAAGTGAATAAATATTAATCGTGGCAACAGATACAATGATTCGCTGGAAACGCGTAATCGTTGCTCGAACAGGCGTCATTTTAATCTGATCCGATTTCCAGAAAATGCTTCGCCCGTGACAATTTCATTCAATGCAGATACAAAGACCTCGGTCAGGTTAATTGCGTCAAGTAGAATGAAGCAGGAAAAGGGTTCGAGCCGCGAGTGCTTCTTTATTTATTTTTCCCCTCTTCTTTTTTAATACAGTTATTTCCACCAGCGAAATTTGATATTCGCGGAAAGACTCGTAAACGAATTACGAAAAAATTACGTGTACATTAATCGACTCCATCTGCAACAGGGATTGAAAGGGCAGCCAGCTAAATCGAATTTCGATATTTGTTTGTTGTGGCAGTGTACGCAGAGTGAACATCGAACGTTTGCCACGGGATTTTTTGAATGAATATATTATCTGTATTATACGAAATTTTTTGAAATTTCGTTAGCAATTTCGAAATGTCTGTAATGAAACACGATTGTCGTGATTGTAAATAGTAAAGTTTGTAAGCAGTCCGAAAATGCGTATAAAAGAGACATTTATTACAAGCATACACTTAATGAAAAATTAGTATACAACATGAATATTTGTCTGAAATGTACAATTAGTGATAACGCTGATAAAAATATGGCCCGCTACATATTATTATTATTGTTACTTGTTTTATTTTATGTCGCATCGACTACCACGGTCATCGGTAGACTGCGGATTTTTATGATTTATAGAATATCTGAAGGTGCAAAATTGCACAGTATGCACGTGATATAAAAAAATATGTTAAAATATCGAAGATATAGCGCTTCCTATAATATTTTATACATAAAACCATTTTCTATCGAGTTTCTATCCTTTCAATTATATTCTCAAAAATACGAATTTGCATAAAAATCCGCAGTCTAGCTATTAGCGATTATTTTTATATTCGGTGATTTATTCAATTTCATTCAATATCTTAATTTCTTTATAGAATGTGATAAACATTTGTTGGAACTGGATCGATGTGAGGATATTCCTGAGATTATTGTCGATGTGAAGCTTTTTCCTTTCTTCATTGTATATAGGACACTGTACGACGTACTGTATGGTAATCATGTGACAACGTAATTACGTGGTGATTGATAGTCTCACATTACAGGTGTCACATTTAACGGGAGGACTATTTTCCACTATATCCATATATGTCAGTTGAATATGTCTTGATCTTATCGTGGTTATCGTGGTTTGTTCTTTTACAGTTTAGCTCTTGATTTGCCTTCAAATCGTAAAAGCTAGGGATTAATTTATGAAGGCTCACTACATATTGTGATGGATTAATACAGTTAACAATTGGCTGTACAGATACTTTTGATGATCTCTACGAAATGTACGTTTTCAATAAATACCTTGTAACTTTCACATACATTGTCAAATCCATTTCAAATTTTACTAATATAATCGCAATAATCGTGTCTCGTTACACTGCTAACCAAACTTCAAAATGTTTCGTATAATGCACGAAAAATTTCTAGAAGTGTCCGAATACTTTCCTGAGCCACTGTATACATACGTTGTGTGGCAGAGACACTTTTAATGAAATATTACCAATTGGTCGTTTTAACGATAGTTTCAGCGTTAAGGAACGCAAATACAAAGCGAGGAATTGAAACGGGCAGTAAAATCAGCGCGAAAATTGATAACTTCTAAGCCACTGAAGACCAGTAGACCTCTCGGCGAGGAAGAATCGTGGTAATTAGAAACGATGGGTGGTTTCGGGTAATAACGAAAATGAAACTTCCCTCGGTGTAGAAACCCCTTTCTTCAATTGACAGTTTATTAACGACGCCCGCAGCGTTGACGGGGAAAGTTGTGTGAGAAAAATGGTCAAATGAGTTTTCAAGTCCTCCCTTTGTTCCGTCGAAACTTTCCAAGGAAAACAACAATATTTTTCACACGTCCTCTCCTCGCTGTTCTTCTCGCCGAGCCCTGCGAGAAAAAGAATAATCCCTCCTTTCGGTAGGATTCCTTTTTTCATGGATAGGGGAAAGCGTGGCATATCATCATCCTTAATCCTTCTTTTTCTTTCTCCGTCCGTTATTTTAGAAGGGGTGGCAACAGGCCTCGCACGAAACACGCGTCTTTTACCGAAAGTATGCGCATATTTCTCGCGTAAAATACCGCGGTGAAATCGCGGAGTTGTTCATTGAAAGTCACGACAACTTTCCCGGCCTCTTTGTTCTTCCAGACGCGAACTCGCGACCAGGTAAATTAGAAGTCTGCCTTAATGTCTTCTTAATGTCTTCTCAGTGTTTTATAGTCTTGTATTTTCTATGGACCCTTATATTTTTTGGCAGAACGGCATAACACGTCTGCATTGAGTCACTGGAAGTTGTGGAAGCTCCTCGTGTTCCGATAGTTCCACGGTTTTCGTCTATTTTTCTTTATGTGAAATAATATTGATAGATTAATACACGGTAAGGGAAAAATATGTTTTCATTGACATATTTTCGTTGGTGTAGCGTTTTCATTGGTTATTGGGAAACGCTTCGTTCCTATTTGAAAAATCCTGAAAATATCGAAGGATTGGTAAATCACAGGCAGTTTGGCTACCTAAAATCTCAAGCAGAACAGTAATACGTCGTATATCTTCATTGCTTATCGGAGAACATTCCTTCGTTGTCCTCGTTTAAAAATTCTTGAAACGTTCAAGGAATATTATACCCTAGATAGAGGAAACCTAAATCCTAAAGAAAATAAAAAGATAATTATTCTGGTATATATAACTACTACTGTATCAAATTTTAAGTTTGCTTTTTCATAAAAGGCTGCACGTGCGGCTCGTAATTTTTCTTCCCCGTAACCTTCGATTATCTTTACTCACAGCCCTCGACGATTTTTCATAATTCGTTCCCTGCTCTTCGCGAACTGTTATCATGTGTCTGAAGGGATGAAATCCGTTTCTGGATTGGAAAGACGTGATTGGAAAGCGCGGCGCATCGTCGTCGCGTCTAAATTTAATTACGGAAATATCGGTTGGCCGTAGCGAGCCGGTTGTTTAAGAATCTAGCGAGAAGATACCGTGAAACTTTCGAGAAACTGGAAGTGCTCTGGCTGTTAGAATGGCCGGAGTTTAAATTCCTCTTCGTAAATCCGATACAAGCGCGGGGATCCTATCCTCCTTGCAAATCCTCGATCGATATCGCTTCGTTGCTCGATATTCTTCATCGTAAATTTAAATCCGACTTCCTTTCCCTGTCTCTCTGCCAGAACCTGCAACCTGGGCTGCTTCTTGTCTCTTCGTTAATGCGTACTCATTATGACCGGCGTGAAAACTTTCCTCGTAACGCGCCACCGTACCGTATTCCTCGAAAACGAAACTTGGAGATTAGCATTTGGACGGATGAAACACGGGATTAACGACAACGATCACGGACACGATGTTCTCCGCGTAATTGTGCGAGTCCTGACGTTGTTTCACGCGAAATTTCGCTGAGTTTCGCGTATCGAAGATGATGAACTGTCGGATAAGTTGATCTCTATAAATGGAATGGTTTTGCTATTACCGCAGAAATAGTATTTTAAATATATATATAGTATTAATATAAAATTCGGTTTTTGACAGTAGGAGAATTAAATAGAAACGTTCAAGTATACAGCGATGAACGTTCCATCAGATTTGCTTCGCTCGCACCTTTTCGCACTCGACTTGGTTTCACGCATTAGCTCGTAATACGTGAAAGCATATGAAGCATCCAAAATGGAGTATTTATTGTACTGTTTGGTGAATGAAATTTCGTTATGTTAACAAAAATATAAAAATGTACAAATATTCGCATTTCATTTATAAGTTTTCCGGAGCATTGGCCGTTTTCTTGGCAACAGTATCGCTCAAATAAGGCGGATTTGACGTACGGTACTGGATCATCGTCTTATTTGTCTATTTATTTCGTTTCTCCCTCGTTCCTCTACGCATCGTCTATACAACATTGTTTTAATTTTTGGCTTACGAATTATGTATACATATTTACTATATCACTGTCTATGTTATAAATTACAGACCACGGGGCAAAGATATGATAGGTTTCATTTTTTGTCTTTCGAAGATCTTGCGAACATCACAGAAGAAGATACGTAATATCCTTCAGTAATGGAGCTTCTTAAAAGCCAAGCTGATCAACTATTGAAATAAAGCGCAAAATGATGGTTGAAAGGCGCAATAAATATGCTAGTTTATCGATTAAGAGAGGGCCGATACATCGCCGTGGGCCAACTTATCGCCGATACGGAAATTGATGAAGCACGCCGTGCCGCGTTAATTGCATCGCAAACTCGTTAATTATGCACGCGAGTCGCTTCACGGAAATTTGTAATAATTTAGCCGGAGCGCTATGGCTTTCTGATGGATTCAATCGCTGATGGAAATTCGGTTCTGAGTTTCGTTGATGCAGCAATTTGTTATTTAAATATCATTAAACACGTTTGCTCATAGAATATTCGATCTTGATCGCTTTAAGATGACCGTGAGCCTTTTATTTTCTGGCATTGATTAATTATACTTCAGATTAGGGTATTGTAATGCGAGCAGAGACCCAAAGCAACTTGGAGCCGCAAAAAATTAGGGGACGTAGTACCTTATCTTCTCTCAACACGTACCTTTCTCTTTAGATTTATCTAGTCATTAATCTCTTATTATTGATCTGATCGAATTGGGTACACAGACATGGTTGACATTTTGGACGAATGAAACTTCACTCGTTAGTTATATTCTTTTGTGGAACCTGCTGGTCTGGATTTATTGATTTCTTCGTGCAGAAACTAGTTGATGTTTCACTTACGTGACAGTCACATTTCAAGAAAATGGAGCAATGGAAGCGTAAGACGAGAAAATTGTGATTCCTGTTCTAAAATTCGAATACAATATTCATAATTCTAATCTTAGGTATTTTTCTCATTCTCGTATCCCAGCAACAGAAATGTAAGAATGATAAAAAAGAAATTCCAATAATAAAAAGGGAAACAACGAAAGAACGCAAAGTTACAATGGAAAGAAAGAGCAATACTAAAGCAAAAACACACGCACTAAAAAGGAATTTCAGCGATAGAAAGATGATATGAAACAAATCTTAACAATAGGAGAAGTAGAAAGATACTAAAGGCAGGAATTTTGGCAATAGGGAAGTCAATTCAAGGAATTTCGGCAATTTACAGAAACGAATAGTACAAGAAAAATAAAAAAGGAATTCAGGCATATATATATAAAAATACAATACAACTTCGCTAAAAAGGAATTTCAGCAACAAAAAGATAAAGTGAAACAAATTATAGCAATAGAAATAGGAGGTTGATAAAGGAATGAATTTCTGTAATGGAGAAGTCAATTCAAAGAATTTCAGCAATTGACGGAAACAAATAATACAAAAACAATAACGGAGGAATTCCAGCATACATATATAGAAATACAATACAGCTACACTAAAAAGAAATTTAACAATGAAATGGTGTACATGTATGTGTGTATGTGTGCATATGTCCTAAAAAAGGAATTTCAGCAATATGCAGAAAAAGTATCACAAAAATACTAAAAATGGAATTCCAGCGATAAAGAATCAGTACAATCGACACTAAGAAAAGAATTAGAATCGTAAAGGGAAGAGCTAATCCACTAAAAAGGGAAGTTAAATTACAATCACGCAGCCACTCCCTGTCAGTCGAATAGTTACGTAAGACAGTGGGAAACGTCAGGGTTTCTGAATTAATTTTCCTTCCTCTTATCGAAGTTCCACGCGATGCCGTGCTCGCAAGACCGTGAAGTCAGTCCCGTCGAACAATCCCTAAAAGCGACTTCCGCTCGATACAGCGTGTATAATCTGTTGGACGTCGGCCAGAGGCCAGTCATTCGACAGATTCTGTTTTCCTGCGTTTCGTCGATTGCACAAACTGCCATGGAGATTACAACCACTGTCTGATGGATCTCGTGTTTCCGAGTTTCTCTTAGCTCGTTAAAAGTTGCCGCACCCCGTGCCTCTGCGGGTAAAAATTCGATAGGGATGCGGCACAAAACTGTAACCGTAGCCTTTGTTAGTCGACCAGAAATCCATTCTGCGCGATGTGTATACATATATTCGCCGATGTCGGGTAAATTTTTCTACAACCACCAGTTTCTAGATGTTCCTGGAGGAAATCGAGATTAATTTTGTAGCGCGAAAGTGTGGACAAAACGAATGCTGAGGGTTGCTCGAGGAAATAGGCTTGTACATTTATTTCATTCGTTGATGGGACATCGGGTATATTCAAAATGTTCAAAATAGCAATATTGAGAAATGCATTGAAATTTGATAATGCAGAAATGCAGAGATTGTACATCATATGCAAAAGTATATAAAATATTCAAAGTATTCTTTGCATTGCTCAATGGATAAGACAGTCTTGTTTTCTAAGTTTTATCTTTTTAATTATATTTATAAAAATACGGGTTTTTAAATAAATGTCTTCGATTTGATCATTTTGTTACAAAATTTTTCGCTGACTGGGGAATTGCATAGTTGAAAACGCATTTGAATGAACGAGGCTACTAAGTTGGTTAATCATTCTTTCGACCACTGATTAACACCGTTTGGATCGATTGGTCACGAAACATTTACAAGTTCAAACAGATTCGTTGACTTGTCCTAATCAATCTCATTCATTGTCGCGACGAGCACGTTCGTCCATCTATTGAAAAATCGAAAACGCCGGTGGTAGCGAGAGACGCTTTGTTTCGCGGAAAATAAAGGGCGGCACAATAAACGCGTTTTAATTACGAAGAGCACCACTTGCGGTTTCTTTTATCCGACATCTCTTTTTCTACCAACGGCAACTTTGTGCACATTGAGACAAAAATGTGTGTTTCAGGTCAAAGGAAAGCTCGCGTTCAAGTGCATCATGATAAAATAGTGAAATTGATTCCGCTAGCTGTGGAAAAGATAGCATCGATGACTGTCCTTTGAAGTATTCGAAAAAAATCAATCGAATCGAACAAAGTAAAGAGGTTTATCTATATAAGTCTTCGTCTTTTTGGGAATTGAAAATCTGAAAGGCTTCGTCGATCTTTAGAACACGATTTTAATTCGTCGTAAAGCTTTCGATAACATCGATGTCTTTGAAAGTTGTCTCAAAGTCCTCGACCAGTTTTTACTCCGCATTTTGACAGTCAAAGATACTCTCAATACTAAACATTGATGGTTTGACCTGCTTTGAATACTGGTTAAAATGTCGAGATAATTAAAATTGCTCGAAGTAAACGTAATTCTATCGGCATGTTAATGGAATTGATATGTAGAATCTCTGATTCAAGAAATGTATCTTTTTTCGATATTCTTTCTGTGCTAATACACGAGGATTTTATAAGATGCATAAACATATAAAATACAAATTTTAATTAAATAACCTAATAAATAAAACCTAGCAAATTTGTATCCCTTTAAAAATTACATTTGTTTTTTAAACAGATCGGAGAGCAAAATGGTTCGGATCATCGAGTAGTTCCTGCTGTAGACGTTCACGCGTATATTCGTTCCAAGAATAAGTGCTTGTACGTACAATAAAACTTCGTTTATCCGGACCAGTCGGGGGACAAAATATTTCTGATAATCGATAAGTTTGGATAATAGGAGCTCACTGGCTACCCTCACCAGGTGAATTTTCATAATAGATGTTGACGTTCGGATAACTGAGGTTGGACAACAATTTCGACATAAATTATGTTAAATTATGTTAAATTATATGTCAACTTAGACACAACACAAAGACGCGTACGACTTCGGAATACGCGTTCGTACAATTGAAAGTACGCTCGAGCGTGATTCGAATAATGAGAGGCTCAGTTACGAGTTTGTATAGTTATACGACGATAAACAAAGACTTGTTTTGTATAAATGAACTTCTACTGTATTATGAAATTACACTCGATCGTAGTTCGGATAACAGAGGCTCAGCATTAACTTGTTGGGATGAACGAGGTGCGGATAAACGAAGCTCTAGTGTACTATCTTTTCCCCTATATGCTCAATGCCAAACACTTTCCTTGTTATAACCATTTAAATCTCCTTACCCACAAGAAAAAAAACGAATATCTAATACCACATACTGTATAAGCTGTCACTGGTAATTTTCTGTACGTCGATCAGACGCTCCCGGATCAACGATATCGGGAACGATCTCCGATCGGACCTGTCGAGAGATCGGAAGCTCGTCCAAAGTGAAATCCTCGACAGAAATTGTTCCCGATGGAACCATTCAGAGACTGAAGATACAAGGTAGCGATTAATTACGCGACGCGTTATCAGATCCCGTTGCACATTATCGGCCGCCCACGCACAAATCTGTCATGCTGTCGGATACGTGCGCCTTCCATTGAATCGACGTCGTTTGGATCTCGTCAGATCTACAGCTTTTGTCAAAGGTTGAACAGAGAAGCGAACGCGTAGAGGTCGGCGAGAGAGTTTGTTATGTACAAAAGCGTGGCTCGTTAATCTCCGGAAAATCTTAATCTCGGGTGTTTGAACGACGAAATCGATATTATGCAAACCGAGGCCAATAAATTGCTAGCTAGCTGACCGAGAGGGCTAAGGTTCTCTCTTTACGGTTCCCAGATACGTCGATTCGCGTATACCAGTTGCACTGGCTGCTCCACGGCGATTGCTGTTAATCGTTATGGCACGGCAAATCCGCCGTTAAACTCGCTTTATCGCCGGTTTGAGTGATATCTGCCCGATTGGATTTTAAATTATGACGCGATCTTTCCGGGAAACTGAAATTGAAGATGTTTCTCTGGTTGAAGTGGCGGATATTTCGACGACAGTTCCCGGTGATGCGAAGAGGTTTTAGAGCGGAGTATTCTAATTTTTGTATTTTAATTTTGTGAATAGTGCAGGTTACACGACTGACAAATGTAGTATATATTTATTTTTCCTGTCAGAATCCTGGTATTTTCCATTAGTTATCTTTGAGATCCTTGTAATGCTAGATTCTTCTAGAGTTTTCTTGCACAGTTGAAATAATATTAATGCCACTATTGATGTTAGGAAATACATTGTTAGTGAAATATTACAAGTCACAAATTTCTACAAATAAATATTATAATCTGCAGATCCTCCGGTGATCTTATGTATAATATGAAACTACAAAATTCATGAAAGGAAAGATTATAATCTGCAATTTGTAACTTTCCAATTTTCTGATATTAATGGCTAGTAAATTATTGTGCAAGAAGGATCAGGCGATGAACATTTTTTAGCTCAGCTGTTTACTAATCAATTTGAAACTGACTAGATAATTCGACGATCCAATTCTTCTGCAAATGTATCTAATGCTTTTCACAAAAGAAAAGAAGAAAAACAGAAAGCTTTATCTGTGTGTTAAAGTGTTGATTAGTTTTGTGGAACAAAGATACTAGTTTCGAAATTCCGTTGTTTCCAAGATTAGTGATTGTTCATTTTTGGCTGTCGAGAAAGTTTTCCAATACCACACCAGATCGTTGATTGTTTTTCTATACTTCGATTAAATTATCTCGAGGTAGTTTCGAAATCGCCTCATGCTTCCTACGATGCTACCGGTCAAGAATAAAGTTGTTTTTCGTTTGAAAACCTTGGAAAACTACACTGGTCCGAACTTTGCGTGCAGGCCAATTTACATAATTAAATTGCATCCACTTTCTACTTTACGAAGACTTGCTCCCCTGACGCAACAGTTAACTTAATAATCACATTGCCTTTTTAAATTTCCATTTTCATTAAGTTCATTTCTTTATTCTCAATGTATATATAGACTAAGAATCGTAATGGCGCAAGTCTGTCCGTTGTTATTCTTTATAAAATGTTGATTTGTGCTACATGTTGAATATCGAATTACCTATTACTCATAAACATGGTAAGAAACATTGAATCATTTCTCATAACGCGGAGTGAACGTTCGAAAGTATCGTTAATCTTTCCAGTCTTGAAATTGTAATAATACGTTCTGTAAAATATATATCCGCCATGCTGAATCCCTAAATTTACTGATTCCGCGTAGCGTATAATCAATCGATCTTTTCTTATCATTTAACGCCTATTCTAATTGATTTTGTGCGAAAAATGTGATGTCCAAAACACTTGGATATTGTTCGATCTTCGCACATCATCTAAGATAAGAATTATAATAAATTAAATACAACTAATGATTGACAAATTTATTCGGTGCAGAATGCCTTGCCACAGGAATGTACAGTATCGGATGGAAGAAAGTTTAAGATTCAAATACTCTAAATTTTAGTAACTCTTGTACCAACAATGTTTTACCACATTCGTGACAGTTCTATATTTTGTGGTATATATCATATTTATTCATTGCTCTTATTAAATATAAATTCATTTTGTAAACTTATGGTGTCTTGTTCTACTCCTTTTTTTACAATCTTTCTTTCGTCTACAACTGCACGTGCATATTCAACAGTGAAATGGTTATTCCAATTTTTCAGATCACGAATCACATCGCCGCAATTCTCAGTCCCTCAATTATCAGACAATCCTTAAAATTCAACTATCACTTTCTTAAAATCTCGAGTGCTAAAATTCACCTGAAATTCACCAGAACCGATTCGTTTAAAATTTGTCGAAATTTGAACTTTTCAAACCAGCACCGTAGCGATTAATTATCCAATGGACCCTTGAAATTCGGTTATCGCGCTCTCAAAACCTCAAACCTTAAAATTCACCCGCAACTTTTTCAAAATTGCAACGATCCGCTTAAAATTCGCCGAAATTCTAAGTTTTTCAGCAATCGTCGTAACGTTGCCGTAGTCGCGACATTAAATCTTTCGATTGGTCCTCGGGTATCATAAACTTGTGCTGCTTGTTTGCTCGTTGCTTTCCGCAAAGTTTACGTGTTCGTGTCTCTTCTCGCCACTTCGCACGATTCGTCTTGGTGGCAAGCCATTCGACGTTCGATTTTCCCCGGGGACATAAATATTCCATTGGAAGTCGGAAGCATCCTTAATCCAACAGTTTTGTCGCTAAATTTATCCCTGGGTATAAAGAGCTTATCCTACCGGCTATCTATCTCGCCTATCGACGTTGCTACGAGCTTTTTCTTCCCTGTGTAACCATCCCTCTCTTTCTCTCTCGCTCCCTCTCTATCTGTCTCTCTTTCTCTCCTTCATAGCTCTGCGTCCCTTGCTTCGATTCTTTCATCCCCCGCAGTACCCAAGGATGAAACGAGCGGGACGATGTCCCAAACCTCGTCCATTCTCCTTGACTCGATCATCCGACGATCGATTTATCCCCTAGGTGGTTAACCAGCCTTCTGGAAACGCGATAATCAGCGCCTCGACACGTCTTACCGCGTAATGCACAAAGAAACTCTCAAAGTGCATTCCATTTTATCCGACACCCTACTACCCCTTTTCGATCCATCCTCTGGTATAAACACCCTTCTCCATTCTGTTCCAATCTCACGCCAGTCAGGGATTACTCCTTGAAGCTGACCGAACGTTCATTAGAGTTGATGGAGGATCTTCGCTGAATGATACGTGCTTTGTTTCGAACTTTTATTTTTTCTTTCTTTTTTTCTAGTTTGTTTGAAGTGATTCTGTTGTGCTGGATTAGTTTATGCGACGGAGAATAATATTCCAAGGCTGAGTTTATATTTTATTTCCGTTTTAGGAATGTTTAGGGATAGCAACAGAGAGCTTTTGGTGCTGATAATTAGAACTCGATTATTTGAAAATGGATACGAGTCTTGCGATTGGAGTATCTCCGCAGAAGATCAAAGTGTCTCTATAAAATCAGGATTAGCGAATGATTTTCAGTTCTGACGAGAAGCTGCACTTTTAATCACGGAAAATTTACAGCCATCGGTTTTGCCACTTTTATCCTTTGAAAACGAGTTTTTCCTAGCATAATTTTGTTACAATCGTAGCTTTTTAAAAAATCTGAAAGGATGTAAAAATACCTACCTAATCTCTACTACATCGTTCAACCCGTCGATAAGTCAAATATTTAACACTTTTTTCAATCAAAATACGAATACGACGGAAATAAATTTGAAATGGAAAATTTCGCTTAAATCAATTCATCGCTTTTAATCATTTTTTATTATCAGACTATTTTTGCATTTGAGAAAAATTTAAACGTGCAAAAATATATAAAATACATAAAAATATACTAAAAATTACTTTAGACTAATAAGTACTAAAACATACTCTACTATTTGCAATGCGTAAACTTGCATAAGCTCCCGCAGTTTATCTCTGATGCTGTATCAGTCTATTATTTGCTAACGTTTAATTATTCACTTAAATCTCTATAGCCACTCGAGTAGCTAGTAATTAATTTTAACGAGATCTCATAAAGAAAGCATCGAACCTAGAATTCCAGCTGCTTCCGCTTATTTTTCTTCCAGCTCGCAGTTATGTCGGAGGCGCGTTTTCTCGCGTTGATTGGACATAGAATAATCACATTTCGTGCGAATGGGGTTGGATTTCGTTTACCAGCCAATTAGAGGTAACTCGACGGAAAGAGAAGGAGTAGAAGTCCCGATAACCGGATAGTCGGATATCCAGATAAGCATGCTTTCAGGGCCGACGGTGTCGTGTTGGATTTATGGAGTGAAGGTATTCTCGAGTCGTAAATTCAGGTGTACAGGTTGATAGGCATAGTCACGAGGAAGCAACCCTTCCAGTTCCGGTTACAATCGTTCAACAGCGGGATAGGTACACTCGCGTGTGTCGTTATCTCGGTTTGTTGTTTTAGTCGCGCCGCTTTCTTCCGGAAAACGCTCGATTATCTAAACGAATTGCTTTTCCATTGCGATTCGTAATCGACTATTTGATTGAAGAGCGGAAATGTAAGAAAAATTAGGGCCAGAGTTTTACGTGTATGTGCTGTGGATAACACACGAAATAAAATATATTAAGGTAGTATTTTTTGAGTCAGCTAGGCTATAACATCTTGAGATTCGATCTGGAACTTTGCATAAAGGAATCATAAAGTGTCGTATACCATGGAACATCATTAGATGTCTCTAATGTCATATATCATGTATATTACGAGACAGCTGTCATATACATTACGAGACTATAATATATTAACGAAAGAACGAGGAGATATTGTTTTGTGAAACAAATGGTTCATTGGAAAGTACGAAAATATCGATATTTTTGTTTGATAAATATTATATTAACAGCTTACTCAATTTTAGAATACTCGTTCCGCTCAATATTGCTTTGATACAATATGTTGTATCTACTCGTAATCCAGAACCTAATAAAAATTAATACGAAGTAGATATTTTTTAAAAGTATTTAGAAACTTCAGTTTGAATTGGCAAAAACACAACTTGATTAAATTCATCGTTTTGTCCGCAACGCATACTCGATAAAAAATTGATTAAAGTAATCTTTCTTCCTGCAATCATGAAATTTGTTATACAATGACGGAGTATTTTTCTGAACGTTTACCGATATTGTTTATTTAGTGACAATTCATTTGAATCGTCTATTTGATTCTATTAAAACGTATCAAATATCGAGAAGATGAATGGGAAGGATGATTGATCGAATCTAACGCTGCTAGTTTAGCGACACATTGTACGATTTATGTTTCGCCAAGCAAAATGACATTTCCGACGTGTACCTGAGGGAAATCATAGAAGCTAAACCATGTTCTCGACAACAGCCTGTACTACATTCTCCTCTAAATCTCTTGGTTTTACTTCTCGTCGATATTAACCCTTTTTTTCATCTATATATCATTCTCGAATTTCTATTCTGTAGTTTCGTAAAAAGTCAAATTTAATGAAACAAAGAACATTTCGAAAGACATCAAATTTACAAGATTCACGTACGTTTTAAGTTTACGACTTAAAATATTTTTTACTATTTTTTACTATTTTTTAAGTATACTGTAATAAATCCTGTGATGCAACTAATAATTAAAATTAATAACAATCAATTGCTATTTATCTCGACAAGATCCAATCTTCACTTTTAATCAAATTTCTTATAAAAAATAATTGCAACTAAAAATAACTTTCTATAAAACACATTGCAACGTTCCTGAGGCTTGCAGCCCTCAAATTGGAAACCCAGCTTTCAAGAGATATTGCCCCGTAATTTGGAGAATTAGGATACGTAAAAATCCATTCGCTGCTTGAAGGAACGCTTTCTGTTACTTTATTTCTTTCACGCAAACCGCGTTATTTCACGATGGGGCGAATTCATGGACAGCGCTCGTAAACATCGTATCGAGAAACAACGAACGGCGCTTTAAATCAAGCGTAATTCCCAAGACGACGACGACGAGTGAGGTAAAGGAAAAAGAGATGGGAGGGAAGAGAAGGAGGAAAGGGAAAGAAAATGGTTGGTCCGCCTCTTGGTCCACTCGGCGGAACAAAAGGAAGAAGAAAAATTCAGCGGAATCGAGTCTGGCAAACATGTAACCCGGGGAAATTGCGTTAACTTCCAAGTCAATAAAAGCTTTCCGTCCTCGGATTACGTGGTTGGCGTGAGCGGAGTTTAATTGACGGGTTTCTGCTACGAAATCGCGCGAAACGCGAATAAAACGACGCGGAAAGCTTATAAATTTTATCGAATTCTCCTATTTCATTTCTTCCTCTCTTTTGTATTTTCTCTATGGTTCTTTTCCCTCTCTTTATTACAGCGGGATTAGCCGGCTTGTGTATCCAAGAGCCAATATAAAGTTTCGTAACGAAAGGCGCTGTGTGCTCGTGTAAGTCGAGGTTCGTTTCCATCGAGGTCGCTTTTAAAGGAGTGCGAGATTTTTAGTTCGTAAACAAGGGTCTCTCGGGAAGTTTCTGCATTCAGTTATCTTCGGTTAGTCGTGGAGCGTAACCTAACGCGATCCACGTCAACCAACTTCCTCCATCCGGCGTCTTAACCCATTAGACGGCACGGTTTCGCGAATACGGTGTGTCTTTGCGAACTACCCTGACTTGGAGTTTTAGCGCTCGAATCGAGGGAGGGCCGTTTCTGCTCGATGGAAAATTGATATTGTCTGGGAACTGTGGAATTGACTGAGAAAATTCGTTACATAGTTTGAAACGTATGAAAGGTAACTCTAGAACGCGTTGCGATCGTATTGAATTCTGTGAAAAGAATGGCATCAATTATTTGGATTTTAATAGAATAATTTTTGTCTCAAATTTCCCTTTTTATTCTCTCTTTTGTCGTTTTCTGTGATTATTTTTCTAACTTACTGGAAATGTTTAATGTGATTATCATTGTTATTGACAAAGGAGCCAGGTGGCCCATTTTGTACATCAAATTGCAGGAAACAGAGTGCAGGAAAAGTAGCGAATATAATAATATAATGAAAGAACGGAATGATGAATGCAAGAATGATAGAATATAAGTATAAAAAGAACAAGACACTTACCCAGGGATCTCTTAATTTTGATGCATCGCTGCTTTTGTACTCGGAACGCATCGTATCCAGAGATCTAAAATTAAAATTACTTCAAAACATTTTTGTTCAAAAATGTCATTCAGCAGAAATTAATTTTTATTTAAATGGAAAAAGTTTTCAATAAATCTAAAGGAAATTTCTTACGAAATAAAATGATTAAAAAATATTAATTTCTAATCGTGCTGATTACGAATAACCGTTATGAATGACTAAAATTTTCTTTGACTACTTAACTATTACCGATGGCGAAAATTTAACTTTGGCTACCAGTAATTAATATTGATGATTGAAATTGTTTTTGGTTGCCATATTTCGGTTGCCAAAAATTACCGATGGCCCGAATTTTATTTTCGTTACCGGTACCCATTATCGATGGCGAAAAATTTAATTACCGCCAACCAACATCGACGACAAATTATTCTGGTTACATTCGACTATTGTCAATTGTTATTAACATTTCTGCTAATTAGTATATTAATACAAGTGTTAATAAAAATACTGTACTATAATACCTTTTATCCTATTCCTTGTTTTATGTATTTTCATACCGTTTCTTTTCGCTAATAAGATGTGTATAAATTTCATAATTTATATTTTTATGCTGTCAATACATGTGTACTAATTATAAATAACGGTAGTAACAATTAACAATAACCGAATATAACCAGAAAATATTGTTCTCGTGGATAATGGTTATCGGTAACTAAAATAAAATTCAGGTCGCCGATAATGGTTACTCGTAACCAAAATTAAATTTCCGTCATCTATAATGGTTATTCGTAACCGAACTAAAATCCGCGTGATAGATAATGATTATCGATAATCAAACAATTTTTAATCACTTGCAATAGCTATCCGCAACAAAAGCAATTTAATTAAAGATATTAGCTCTTATACCATAACTTTAAAAATTTGTCTCATAACGGTTATGATGTCTGATGGTATCATATTTATATTCGGAGAGTTAAAGTCAACCTAAATAAAACTAATTCGCAGTGATCAATCTTTAATTCCGTGACTAAAGAAGTTTCGTAGTGAGGGATGACCCAGTTAACAGGTTGAATAGATAAGATAAACTTCATTTCCATTCTCACGTTATTTATTCTTACAAGGTGGGGCTTTTAGTAGACTATTTCCAGAGCTTCTTTTAAAAGCATTCATTTAAATGCAACCTGTACAGTTGCTGATATACATAGCACCCTGCATAACGTGATATCACCGTCTGTAGGTTGATTCCACGTGTAAAGATAAGTCGAATATGTAGAATAGGTTTTTTTCCCTTCAAAGTTCAGTTTCCGGAAGAATCAGCTTCGAAGATTTGCTCGATATGTCGAACAGATATCAGTGTTGCTTCAGCACGTGCTTCTTCACATATCTCAGTATGTGGCATTTAATTCAATGTATATGGCACTTAAAAGGAAGAATTCTTTTCATACTCGGGTCCTTTGAAATCTGGAATATCGACATATGTGAAATCAACAGGCGATTCAGTACACACATATCGCACGAATTTTCAATCTCGATTTTCTCAAGAACCAAGCCCCGTGCGAAACAATTTTATCCCACATTCTCGACTTATTTTTAAACGCAAAATCACCTCCTAGTCGATCGTGCTGTGTTATCAAGAACACTATGTATCATTCTCTGCTGTGTTCCTTCGCAACTGTGCAACTACTTGTCGACCCTCGGTCAGAATTATTTCCTCGAACGACGACAGATTAAGATAGGATGTACCCTTCGTTCTAAAAGGATTTATTACAAACGAAACATTTGTCCATTCATTTAATAATAAATCTCGGATATTCTGTTCCACTGTCTAAATATATTTAGCTACCGATTTCAGAGAGGAACGAGCGGTTCATTGATAAGAAGAGGGTTATTTCGCGGGTTTATAGGAGTTTGGCAGAGGAAAGATTTTAATCTAGGACGCGCATTCTACGGTCCTTTAATATCAGCCATTACGTTGCGGGAATAAATCGTGAAATAAGAGGGCTGCGTTCTATTATGCTGGCCCTACCCCTCGATAGCGCGTGATTTATGCAAAATTGCACGAATAACCCACGCAGTCGAGGAGCTACTGCAATAGACTTGTGCAATAAAGTGCAGTTGCGAGTGATCACGAACAAAAGCGTCCACCTTCAGCTGCACAATGGTTTTGGTGCTGTTCGACGAGCTATAATTGATACTCATGATACTATCATATGTATTATAGTAGAATAACGATTGAAATGAAAAAGAAATAGTCGATTAAACGGTAAGAATTATTAATTAACTTTATAAATTATTATGTTGATGTGAAATAAAATTTTGAAAAGAAAGTGGAGCGTGTAATTAGTCAAGGATAAAGTCAGAATAGATATAAAATTTTGAAATGCATTAGATTAATTGAACGAAAGAAGTAATTAGTGGATTAATACTCTACTATCAGTCCATCTAGCTAAATTACAATTCAGTAGTTTCGTGTCGACTGTTAACACAGCTATTATTTTTCTCGTGCTATAAATAGTGCTGACAATATTTAATAGAACATAACGCTGTGAAATAAAACTGTGCACACGCTATTAATTCCTAAATACATGGAAATCCGCGTATATATCTTTTTAGATTACTTTGTCGCCTGCAGGCTACCAGCGAAAAGGATTGATAATACTTTTGTCACGAATATTGCTCGTTAAACGTATATATTTTTATCGGATGCAATGACAAAGAAATGAACGAGACATTGCTCACACAGTGATGGTATCTTATCTTGCAAAAATTTGTCATTGAACGGGTTCTGATATCTGTTAGGAAATCTTGGTTAACTTTTTAAGTAGCGTTTTTCAGCGCGAGAGATGGTGTCGGTGATCGGTGTTCGAACTTAATACTAAACGACTAGGTCGCGTGTTGAAAGTACTTGCAAATTTCTACACCACTTTGATCACCAGCCAGCTATTTAAATCGGATTTTCGCATTTTTTCGGTATCAGAAATTTTGACTCGTAAATGATTTCCTCTCTCCCTTTTAATAATCTAAAATTAGGGCGTGCGAATACATTTTTTTTTCGCTCGATGATCTCGAATCTTTCGTGCAATCTAATAGCAGGTCAAAGTACATTGTACCAGCGATGTAATGTAATAAATCTTTTAAATATACCTTTGTCGAGGCTTCGACAATTTTTACGTTTAATCATACGTCCAAAATTTATTTAAAAATTCCTCTTTGTAAACCCTACATCGAATCATACACTTTCAACGTTAGTTTTAATTGGATATAAAGGGGCGTAAATAACAAAGATTTTTATTCTTTCATTCTTGTAAATTGTTGTTAATTGAATGTTCACAAGTTAAAATCATCCCATTCTACAAAAGTGTGTCGATTCCGATACTTTCGAAATCAATTTATTTCGACAATAATATTTTTGACAAATCTGATAACGAATAACTAAATTCCGGACTTTTATGCATTTGTGGAGAAGTCGTAAAAATGCACAAAATGAACATGATATTTAGAAATATAAAATATATCCAAATTGTCAATAATACTTAATAAACAAAACCATTTTCTATCTAGGTTATATCTTCTCGATTATATTCTTAAAAATATAAATTTTTATAAACGTCTGCAGTTTACTATTATCACAGTGCATGGTGCATTTTGTATTAGAAGAAATACAAAGCTGGAAACTATCATAACGTCCTCGAGTTTTCTTATGGAATATCTTTAGCGCGTCCGCTTCGAGTGGTAACTTCTGATACAAACACTGCATTATTCATGGAGCATGGTTTGTCCGCGATTTTGAGTTCTGGACCAGTCTCGTGCCTGTCGTAGTTGAATAATTAACACGGATAAGTTACCCTGGCACGCTGCATCTTACCGCTACCTTCTCCAAACTTTCCATCGACGTGCGTCGCACTTGTTTCTCTTTCCTCTTTTTGGCTAAATAAAAGCACGAAAATTCGGCTATAACGCAGAAAAATAGACACAGCAGAGCGGAGAAGGGGGGAAGCGAATATATATCCTTTGCTTCGATGGAAATTCTTTGTGGCATCTCGCGAAAGAATTTTCATACCCGAAACTACTGTAGTTTGGTTGTTTTGAGGAAAGGCGACGGTGGAATATTCGAAAATAATTTGTCTCAATAATGATAGATTAATTTCAAAGTTAAATATTAAAAATTCTTACTTTTTTTTATTTGTTACAAGCTATTTAATAGTTTATATAATAGTTATATAAATTGTTACAAGCTATTTTTTGTCAGAAATGCAATCAAGATATCAATGTAATATCTGTTTTAAATTAAATCGTTCAAGAGAGTTAATCTTTTAGCGTGGAATTTTTCTGCTGCAACTGCTAGGAAGTAAAAGGTCCTTTTGTCTTTTTTTTTTATTGGAAGAAGCGTTTGAAAGGTATTTTAATCTAATATTCTTCAGGATATTATTATCAATATTAAGCATTGAAACTTCGAGTGGAATCATATATACATAGAATGTATGAACACACTTGAATTACAGACCGATAACCCAATTCCTATAGTAAATTTGTATTTGCGATTGTTCGTGATTATGTCGAGAGACGCTTGAATTCAGAATACCGATATGTAGAACTCTCTTTGAATAAATCAGAAATATTAAATCTTGGAAATATCTCATTCCGCATATATTTTCGAAATGTTCCGATATTATGCGACTTAAGCAATTACGTATTTTAATAAAATATCCGACGTATAAAATAACCGAGAACGAGAGAACAGATTTTATTTGAGATTTTTCAAAGATTGCCTTCAACTACTCCCAATTTTTGAAAGTGACATGTTACTGGTTAACTCTAAGTTGGAGCGAAGTGACAGATCTTGAAAGTAATCTGTGATAGAAAAGGAGAATATCGTAGAAAGATGAAAGTTGGTAAATATTAGCCTTTTAATGAGATTTAAACATATTTAGCAAAAGATTAGGATATACGTGTATAACGATATTTCCTAGAATACAGATTAAACATTTTCTAAAATGTATTTTCTAAAGAATAATAAATAAATATAACTACAAAAGTGATAAATAAAGAATTACAGAGTAAAATTTTTGTAAAATGTAGAATAAATATTTTCTAACAGATAATAAATATTTTGCCCACAATCTATGGATCTAAAAATATCCCGAAACGATCATTCAGATCATTATTTTATCAACTGGTGTGCGAACGTTAATTCGATTCCTTTTTTCTCTCGTTACTGAAATAGAAATCACTTTTCATTCTGCCAGAAAAATTTCAGATTCCACGTGATACTTACATTTCGCGATAAGTAAAGCGTCCAGGGAAGTAAACTGGAAGAGAACCGGGTCTTGCCGCCACTTTACCCCGTCGACGTTTCAAAATTATCAAATAAAATCTGTCTTCTCGCGGTCGAGCTGAAAGCTTCTTTTCATGATAAACACATTCCCCGCCGTATTCCCGCAGAAACTCGGTTTCTCATGAAAACTCTGGTTGATCGTAATAAAAGCGCGTTATGTACACTTTCTTTTCTCTTCTCCCAGAAAATTGATAACGCGGATTCAGATAACAGGACTAAGAGCGCGCGTTTTTATCGGTAAATGGAAACTTCTGTTTAGAACAAAAATGACCGAGGGATTTTTCTTTCGCGATCTCGCGCCTGGACGTTGCATGCAACTTTCTGACGATACTAACGATCACTCGTTATTCTTCCCCTCGAGGAAACTTCGATTTTCCGGGATGCTTTTTCCACCGAAAAATTTCCATGGAGAGGAATTCGTTCGCGTTCGAGATTTTCTCATACTTGCGTTAACCGCGTCGTGCCTGTCGATGACGTTTCCGTTTTCTTTGATTTATTATGTTCTCTTATTATAGTTCTCCTGATCTCTGCTTGTTTTTAGAACTTTTACTTCCACGATGCTCGATGCTTTTGAAGGTATTTTATGTTTTCCTTCATATTCGGTATATTTAATTTCGATGTATTTGCCACATCACAATTACACATTTATTGCATATGTATATATATATATTATGTTATATTATACATATATATCTTTAAAAAACGACAGATAAATCAATATCATTGTATAATATGAGAGGATTGACCTAATCACTTTTTAATTATTTAGCGAAGTGTTTTATTGGACTACCGCCGAATCGTTGATTCCCCTAGAACACGTAGTAATTATAGACCCGATAGTGATCGATAACAATGCTAATTAATCACAAAATCTGAACCGATTCCAGGACGCCAGTAAATTATAAATCACGTTTCACGCAATGACTATATGTAGTTAACCCATTTCTAAGCTATCCAGACTTATTCAACGTTTAAAGTCTTCAAAAATACATGAGATACCCGTTACATTAATACAATCATACTCACATCAACAGTTAATTTCTATTATAGATTCCATATACTATTTAACTATCTCAAAGTAAAATAAAATTCTATAGAATTATGAAACATCTTTTAAATAAATTTATAAATTCCAGATAGTTAAATGTTCAGTATTCACAAACATTAATATTTATTATAAATCGAAGAAGTATTTAATTGCTTCAAAATAAAATTGTTTAAAGAACTACGAAATATTTACTGAAAAGAAAATGTATAAATTTGAAATTGTCAAATATTCAACATTCGTTGAAAATTAATTGAAATTAAATTAATCCAAGTTCAAAATTTAAATATTTCGTACGTTCTTTCGACGCAATATCATTGTCGCAAATGTTTCTGTTTCTTGATACGTGTTTCGGTGGATGGATAGTAGTAAAAAGATACGATAAATCGCGGTCGAAGCAATATGAAAAGAGAAACCGACAGTAATAATGGCAACCGGGCAAAAACTCGTGGAAAATATGACAAACTGACGTAGTCGCGAGGAGAACGGTTGTAACAGTAACGCGGCATGAAATATACAAAGTTAGAAAATTGGGTTGTGAGCGAAGTTAATCCCTCGGCGTGGTTAACTTTTGTACGTGCATAGAATATGAAATTTTCGAACTCGCGGGAATTCAGCTTTAATGCCACGTTAATGGTACATCGTTTTCGATGATAATACGAAACAGAGACTCTCGCGAATTAGTTTTCTATCCCGAAATCTTTTTGCGTCGCAGATTCTCTTTTTCAGAAATACAAAACGACAGCTTTCGTTTGAAATATCGCGGCAGATATTTTTTATCCAATTTCGTTCATTCTCTTTCTTTGATAAATTTAGAATTTTATAGGATTTCACGAATTAGTTCGCCACTTTGAAATCTTTGCGCGTCTTTCCTTTTCTGAAAATTATTTTCTTCTCGTAAAATGAAATATTCCCTTTAAAATATTATAATACACCTTTTGGAAAATTTCACAAATTCTCTGCCACCTATGATTTTAAATATTTTCATGGAATAAGAACGTAAGAGTTTGACTTTGAAAATCGTGGTGCATCTTTTATAAAATTTCATTGCTTCTCTTTTATCTCTCATAAATTTCGAAGTTATCCCGGATCAACTTGGAGGATTTTACGAATTAGTTCTCTGCCTCGAAACTTTTGCAAGTTATATTCCCTTTTTGGGAAGCATGGTAAAGCAAAAGTTTCTTTCGGAAAATTGTGCCCTGTCTTTTGCCAAATTTCGTCGATTCTCTTTTGTCTTTGATGAAGTTGGAACTTATTTTCAACGAATTTGAGATTCGCGAATTAGTTTCTATCTCCGAACTTTTGCAAATTATCCTCTCTTTTTTGTAGAGCTATGACGAAGTAAAAGTTTTTATTCAGAAAATTTCTGTGCACTTCCTGCAGAATCTCTACGATTGCTTTTCATTCCTGGGAAACCTCTACGATTTAATTTTCTATCTCGAAGTATTCACTTTCGTTTATTTCTTTGGCAATGCCAAATTTTTTATCTTCTTTGTGATCTTCGATAATACATAGATTGTGCATGTTCTTGCAAACTTATATTTTTATAAACGCAACTGAAAAGAATGAAATTTAAATAGAGATTTGTTTCACCCATCAGACATCATGAGTGTTATACTCTCAATGTTTCACAAAATTATATATTCGTGCAAGATAACGATTCAGAAATGTTAATCACTAATATATGTACGTAGATTCTTTATATCATAAAATTCTAAACGAATTAATAATTCCAGGTACTTCAATTTAATTAATAAGTTCGTGAAGATTTGCAAATTTTTTCTTATTTCCTGTAATCATTAATATTTATGATATATTTCAAACCAATACTTACATATGCATATAACTAATATTTATTTATTAACTTTGGACTAACAAGCGCATTATGTACATTTCTCCATTTTCAAATTTCCCATAAATGCATAAATATCTGCACTCTAATAAGTAGACTATACATATTTTTGAGAACATAATTTAAAAATGTAGAACTCTCGATAGAAAATCACATTTATATAACACGTGCATTCCGTGCATGTTTATATTTTCCAATTTTCTATAAATGCAAATGCCATCTGAAAATACGCAGTCTGCTCGTGAGTGAAGGCCGTAAAATAACACGAGCAATAGATTTAATTTAATTCGTAGAGATTTAATTCCTCGGGTTAGGATAGATTTGTGGATTTGATCTCCGATAATGTATAATAAGCAGGATAGCTTAGTCTCTTCTGCAGACGTTAAACGACTGTCTCCAAGGGCCCAGGCTGCGACAGACTCGTTCCTTGTGCAACCACGTCTGAAACGATTGAAGGGACCAGAGTCGAGGTCTCTCGCGACACGAACAGCCGGGGCGATTGACCTGGCTGACCTGACCCAGAGTTGCCTCGGTCGGAGTTAGCTGAGATCGGGTAAAATCGGCCAGGTTCGAGCACGTCCGCGGTTGTTCGACCCCCTTCCTCGCTGTCGTGCAAGTAGAGTCGCTCGATATTTCATCGGACGCGCCAGTAAACGCTTATTCCACTGTCGACCGACGCGGATCCAACATGGGTTCGCCCAATCGTGTATTCGACAATATTTCCAAATCTAATACATGTTCTACTTTTTGTCTAGAGTTGGCTTTTGTAAATGTACACACTGCTTAAAACGATTAACTTTTTTTTAACCAAGAACGTGCACTTTTTCTTCCTTTTTTCTTTTCTGGATAATCGTGTCTCCTAATGATTGGAAGTAACTTACAAAAATATTCAAATGATCGTAGAAACATTTTACGAATTTTACATTTGTGTTATACGAAACATTTTGAAATTTCATTAACACTAATATTATGCTTTCATACGTAATGCTTGAAACAAATCTGGAAATGTACGTACGAGCTATGAAATATTTTGTGTAACTATGTCATCGGTATTCAGTGAGACCATCTTTAACACTTATTATATTTTTATATTATTATATTTCTCACCTTATTCAATACATAAGTTGCCGTAAATATCTTGTAACTTGTACACACAGTTTCAGATTGCTTTCACATTTTACTGATATAATCATGACAGTCAGACATCAGAGTACCAATAAGACTTCAAAATGTTTCAAACTTTTATAACACGTACGGTATATTCGTAAAGGCTTTTTATGGTAAATATTCAAGTATTTTCAATGAATCAAAATGTATTTGTCAATACGAAATGGAACATACGTTAGGCTTGAAATTGATTCAGGTGTATTGCAGGATTAGGCTGAAAATGAATATTGCGTTTGGAATACGGATTTCGAAGGATCAAGAACATCCTTTGGATTTATTCAACGTGGCGCTAATGGTAGTTAATATCTAAAGGAATGTAAACCACTGAATTAATAAAGATTTCAATCCTCGTTATTGTTGCGGTAATAAAAGGAGAAATTTTATTTAAATATTCTCGCAGGAAAGACTGTCAGCATTTGTTTGCTTTCGTTTCCTGTTTCTCGATTCCTCGTCAAAAATATAAATCAAAATTCATGTAACACGTGTTTTATCATTTATCGTATCAGATTTAAGCGTCTAAACAATTCGATTCATATCCTATTCTCCCCGTGTGCAGCTGGCTATTTTCACGATGTTTTAGTCGTGCTGCGAAAAAAGAATGAGAAATCCAATGACCGCAAAAATTATTCATAAGCATATTTGCACAGTCAACTGTTAACTATATAATATAGAATAGTATATATTATTGTATAATTTATTTATTTAATTATTATATAATATATATTATATTAATATATTATACTTATATTATATACAATATATTATTATTAATACATTGCATAATATAATTTTATTTATAGAATATATAATATAAATTATATAAGCCATATTTAGTGAGACCATATAAAGATGGATTGACTAATTACGTGTACAAAACCACTATTCTCACATATTTTATACTAATATTCTACTAGAAGTATGTATGCTAGCAATAAGTGTCTCGTAACTCCAACGTACATTTTCGGATTGTTTTTAAATTTGTCGCATATAATCACAATAGTCTTGTTTCATTACAGTGCTAATAAAATCTGAAAACGCTAACACACGTAAATATATTCATGAAAATCTGCTGTTGCAAGTACTCGAATACTTTCGTGAACCACTGTATGTTACATTTCATTACAGGAATACTGTACTTTCATTACAAGAATAGCACGAAGAAACATTGAAATTCCGAACATTTTTGGAAAATAGCTGGAACCAGTTACAGCAAAATATCGACAACTGTCGGGATGCGAGAGGTTAATTGCTGTTTTCGAAATACCTACATGCATCGAAAGTCAGTGAAACGATTCGAAGCTAAACCGTGCAGGACTTCGTTCTCTCTTGAACGAAATACGTTTTCACGTACGTATCACCGGGTGTTACAATTTTCCCAGCAACGTAACACGTATGCGAGGCACAGTTTATCACGATCGTATTTTATAACGGTATGATAGTGGATAAGGATCGGTAGACGCAGGCTAGCAAACTATTCCACCGGTCGGGATAACCTGGCGTTTGTTCGATCGGACGACAAAGATGCGCATCGCATGGAAACTGATAATAATGACGAATGAACATGCCCAGATAGTCTGTAATTGTAACTCGATACAGCGATGCCAGCTTTGAAACGATATCCAGGTATCGATCTGCGCGAAAGGCGGCACCAACTGTTTCTGCTGAACTATCGCAGTGAGCGTATTTAATTTTTTTTCCTCCTTTCGACACCAGGAAAAATGGTAACGTCAGAGAGAGAGAGAGAGAGAGAGAGAGAGAGAGGGAGAGAGGATGCAGAATCGTAACTAACGCAGCGGGAAATTACTTATATCGATGGCGAAATTTTTGTTAACGATGGGAAATAGCAAGGAAGAATAATCCCTCGTACTTTGTTGCAACATACAGATAATATTATTAGCGAAATTTGATGTCACATATTTTCTTTTTTCTTTAATTGCCTGTTAACTACTTTGGTTATGAACAACTATCCTAACTATTATATCACTTTTGTCAATAGACGTGTTCCTTTTAGGAATCTGATGAGTTCCTCTATTTTGTATTTGTTGAAGTTGTCCTTTAAACGGTGAACAGATTTCGAGACGAATACGATGGTTTTTGTATCTCAACCAGTATAAGAGTAAATGTACCACTCTTACAATCGTCTGGCCACATTCGTTGTAAATAGGTTCTGAATTTTTGGATAGTATGTACGAAGGAGCGATTGTAATGCAGTCAATTTTGAGCCTAGATGTAACCACCTGTTCTACCCTTCATAGTTTCCTCGAGCCTTTGAGTACTTGGAAGAAGCTGCTAGAGACATGCTTCATGTTATCCCACTCTAATTCCCAGTTTATCGTTAATCCTTTTTGTCGTGTAATTAATTAAATCCTCAAGGTGTAGTCTTGTATATGCATCTAGACTTGCAACGTAGTTTGACTCTGTTGCTCCTTGCTCGGGCTTTTTCATTTCCGGTAATTTCAATATGCGACGAAGTTAGATTATACAGATTGTTGTTACGAAAGTACTAGTGTATAAATCTTTCTGTTCAACGGAAAATACATTTTTTATGGATGGGAGAGTTTTGGTATTGATAAATACGGAAATAGGGGCGATGAGTAATATTTGAGCTTTTTAGCAAGCGATATTGTTTGTGAAATTTGATAGATTACAGATTGGCAGTTGGCATATATAAAATTTATTATATGTATTTGTATTATGTATTATATATATTTTTTTTATTTATTATACTCTTAAATCCAATAGTATTTGAAATTCTTTTGGATATCGCTCTTCGTATCTAAACATTTATTCTGACCGAAAATTTTTGCACGACTGTATATTTAATAGAATGCGATTCTTTACCATTATCGTTCCAATCATTCACTTTATTTTCCCAACGTGAAATAATTGTTTGATCGACAAAAAAATTGCTAGTGATGGAGAATATAAAGAGAAAGCAGTACTTGAATTTTCCTGAACGATTGAAGTTGTATAAATTCCAGGTTACTGTTGAGAATTGTGGCTCTTAATCGCCGAAATAAAAGTAAAGGAACACTAAGATTACACTTAGAATTTATATTAAAATATTTTTAGATTTATTTAATAAACGATTTGTAGGATCTTCGTCGATATACATTTGCATGCGTCTCAGTACTCTCTTTGTCTCACCATCTTCTATAACACACTACTAACGGAACAGTAGTATTCATCTGTTTTTCGAGACGCTGTGCACACACATACTTCCATACACTCATACTTACATACGTGTGTCACTACTACTACTACGCGGTTAATCTAGTCTAGCACACAAAATTATACATATCTCAATAATTACAAGTTGCTAATATGAATATATTTTCTCGTACGATACTGAAAAGTTTGGCGAGCTAAAGAAAGTTCGGTAAGTACATTGTCCAAGTTACAAGTCGGTTGAATATTCCCCAACGGTAAAAATAAGCAGTTATTAAAAAACTAGCGTTTAATTGCGTGATATCACGGATTTAAGCGGAAACTGTAACAATTGAAATCTCCTTATAGCGATTCCTGAGGTAATAAATTACATCAGGGGTCACGAAAATGTGTGATCCAGTTAGTTTCCTTGGATTCGAGAAACTCATGAGATGCTAAGATCAGCAAGTGGTGATAACGATAAGTTTCCAGTAATTCGATGAATATGGTCATCGTCCTTATAAAGACAACGTCTTTGTAGTGGTGAAAATCGATATTCATACTTGACAGAAACTTTTTGGAACAACCAGAGAACTTCCTAAACTTTTATCACAGCCTCTGCGGAATGAAATTCTTGTTTCAAGATTAAGTTAAAATAAGTACAGTTTCAATATTATATTATGTTACGCACCTCAAACGCTGCATCCTATCCCATCTTGCGCGTCCTACATCTCACATCCCACATCCTGTATCACGTATCCTACGACTAATACTCCATTTTCCACATCTAATACCGCAAAAGTTGCATATTAAACCCCACGATCTCTATCCTATTTATTATTCACATACTGGATGTTCTGTGCGCAACATCATTCATATATTGTATATCCTATATCGAACATCTAATATCCACTATGCTATATCCATTATCTTAAGCTCACACTTACATCCCACATTCCATATTTCGTATAAACTTCATATAAACATATTCTATATCCCCTAACTAGTATTCCTAACCCATACCTTTCACCTTACTTATTTCATGTACCATATCTCAGATTACCTTTATCATATTCGATATACCGCATTCGCTATCTTAGAAAATATCTTTTGTCCTTGTTATTGTAGCACACGCATGTATATATCCCACATATAATATTTCACATTCCCTATCTCCTCTCTCGTATCCCATATCTAGTATCTCTAGCCCATATCTTTCATTCTAATTCCCACAGCACACTTATCTTCAAATAAATTATATAAAATACAGTCCAGAAAAATTCGAGAAGAAAATATTTTTCCCACGGAACGTAAAATGCGGCCCAGAAATTTCCCACAAAACCTACAAGTGATCGTAACTTCCCATAAACGAAATTCATTATTCCACAAAATGAGATTTGTTTCACAGAAAACAAGATTCGCTTTCTTGTGGGAAATTTCAAATACTTGTGGATCTTGTGGGAAACGAATTTATAGTATATTACAGGGCTAAGTTAGGTATAAAATAATGTACATTTTTCTAAATTTATTCAATAATTAAATGTATTTTAAATGGAATACAACAGTTGTAACAATCATCCTTCACTTTACGCTCGTCCAATTCCCCTTCTGTGACGATATCAGGAATTGCGCTAAGTGAACTATAGAAAATTCAGACAATTTTCGGGTCGCGACGTTTATTTACGTCTCAGATGTAAATGAACAAACGGAACTATAAATAAATAGTAAATAAACAAACGAAAGTATAAATAAACAAAACGAAAGTATAAATAAACAAAACGAAGACAAAAATAAACAAAGCAGAACTACAAATAAACACACGAAACAGTAAAGAAACAAAGCGGAGATGTAAATAAACACGCTAAGATGTAAATAAACAAAGCAAAGATGTAAATAAATAAAGCAGAAATATAAATAAGCACACTAAAAGGTAAATAAACAAAGCAAAGACGTAAATAAACAAGTTAAGATGTAAATAAACACGCTAAGATGTAAATAAACAAAGCAGAAATGTAAATAAACAGTAAATAAACAAAATGAAAATGTAAATAAGCAGACGGAAATGTAAATAAACATTATATATCATCAGATACGAACGGTAGTTTGTAAACAGAGCGAAGAATTATCTGAGCTCTCAGAAATCTTTAGAAAACATTTGTTTGTTTACATTTCACATGTAAATACACAAAGCAAAATGTAAATATACATTAGAAGTATCAATAAACATATCGATGTTTGTAAACAAAACGGAAAGCTCAAGAACTAAACGTCACTTCTGGTAATTTTTGCGATTCTTGCCATATGACATCGATTTCCAGAAATCGTGAAAATCATGCCACCTTTTATGTTATCGTGTTTTTCTAATACAAATCCACAAAACCTATCCTGATTTTTGGATGAAATCTCGAAAATTTCGCTTGCCACCTCCTATACTATATGTTCTCTTTCAACTTGGAATAATTTTTAGAACGTGACGTCATTTCCAAGATTTTGGCGAAATTGTGCCAGCTCTTAAGCTACGATATTCTGCTGATACAAAAACTTGCTGTTCTTGGCAGAATTGCCGAAATTCTGGCAAACGAAGCGAGCGATTTTTCTCCAATTTTTCGAACTTAGAACTAATTTAATCGTTAACAGGCTCTATTTTTTGAGATTCTCGCTTCAGAACTTTGTAAAAAGTGCAAAGTTCATTAGCGATCATTCTCGTTAAAGAAAAGGGCTTGGTCATCTCAAGAGCGTGGGGCAGGTCTGTAAATGATTAAACGATTAAATTAAAGTTTAACCGCGCGTTTATTGAATTCTTTTAATAAGTACAAATTACGAAAGTATGCAAGTTTTACAATTCTTTCGCAGTTGCTGATACAATGACAATATAATAGTGCAGTGCTAACGATATAACTTGGTCAATTAAACTTACAATGATATAACTATAGTAAATAATAATCACTGAAAATATATTACTAAAAGCGCCGTGAAATAAAAATATCAATTGCAACCTCTATCAATACAATAAATAATAATGATAATAAATTTGCGGGAATATCGTGAAATAAATTTGTCAGTCGCAGTTACTTTATTCTTCTGCACTTTCCTTTTCTCTTCTTTCTTTTTTTATAGATGTCACCAACGATAAAGATGTACGTACATGGGTTCCGAGCTGGAATTCATACGGCTCCGCGATAAGCCCGGCCCTGTAATTAACAGGCAACCGAAATGTTTCGCGGATCGTTTAACGATTTGCCACGGGCGAAATATTAAAGTTCATGAACATTTAAATTCCTCGCAGCTGCCCTTTAATTTTATTACTTCTGGATCAGTCCGAAAATCTGTCGACTGGTTGGACATTACCGAGCAAATATTGGAAAACTTATTAACGAGATTGATACGCCGCGATGAACAACAGCCAGAGGATACTTGATCGATTAAACTTTCATTGATTTGCAAATTATTTCTGCCCGTGAACCGATCGCCTCACGCGAAATTCCATTTTATTTAAACCAATGATACCGACCAGCGAATTGTTCGCGTTATTTATTTTCCGTTTTGTAGTTGTCGCTCGCTCATTGCTCAGACAGAATTCAAATCTACACGATCACGTTGAAACAATCGTATTATACGATTCTGGGATTCGTCACTGCCGACTTCATCCAAAAGAATCATTGGCAGATCTTTTAACTACTTTGTGATTGTTGCAGAACATTCTCGTGTATAGTTAGTTGAGATTCATTAATTAAAATGAAATATCAATAGGAAATGGTAAACAGGGGACAATGAAAAATTGTAATTCTACGTGTAAAAGAAATATTATCTCTAAAATGCATCATGAAAAAGATATTTCAGCACTATGTATCTACGTTAATTGGCATACTAACTATTAATTCGATTAAATTTACTAGTTATATCCCTCCAATATATTGGTTTTAATCAATAATGCTCCTCGAGTTTATGATTTGTCGCACATTTGTGACAACAAAAAACATTACTAAGTTTCCGTGTTTTGTTTTTAAGGTAGAAGAAGAGTATACTCAAAAAGAGGTGCCAAGATATAAAAAAGAGAGTCGTGTTTCTAATTTCAATTCATCCTATCAATTAATTTATGAATAATTTTACCATTCTCTTATTTTTCCAATCCTAGTCGCCAAAGAAAATTTCAACCGATTCGATCCGATAATTCGGACAAGTATGTCCGCCTAATTCAAGATGGAGGTTCTCTCGTTCAAAATAAGGTCATATTTTCATCCGTGAACGACAGGTAACGATATCTATCAGACAAATCGAAATTCCAGCCGGAGGTGCATATCGTGATTAATATCTCGGCGGAAATGAACTATCGCGACAGAATGGAACGGCCGCTTCCTTGACAATGTCTTATGGGCTGATCCACTTCCTCAAATGATACCGTCAATGATTTATGAACCACTAAGCTCCATCTTGCATGATCTCTTCCATCTGGTGCCACTTTATCAGAGTAGCATCCGTGTAAACATGCTTGCTACGCGCTGATTCGATATATAACGTACAGATAGGGCTAGCAGAGCTCTATCTATCTTTCTGATAACGTTTCGACCCTCCTCGTGCTGTTCTTGATGAATTTTCTTCGCCGTAGGGAAGTCTGTCTCGAGATCACGCGACAGATTCGATTAGAGAATGTAATTTAAAAGTTTAATTGCTAAATCGCGGATTTTTATGCGCTTATTCTGACTCTGACGATGCAAAAATGCACAGAATGTACATGACATACAGAAATATATAGTATTCCTAAAGTGGAGTCTAATTATAATTTCACAATTATATCATAATTTTATTAGGTATATATTTTTCATGTTTAATAGGAAAAGCGAATCGAATCGAATTTTAACTATGTTTATAAAAATACAAATTTGCACGAACACCTACCAATTATTTTTGTTTATACTAGGGCTAGATGTTTATGCTGATTATGTTTATGAAGATTTTTATGTATTATGTGTGTTTATGTCAAGTTTAAAGTAATACAGAATTGCAACAAATTGTTACAAAGCTACAGTATACACAGCAATGCATACATTGTTTGTTTAAAATTTTTACATAGCAAGTACAGAAACATAGTAATGTTTTTCACGATCTTCGTAGTCCATGCATAAAACTAGAAACAAGGAACTGATGTTCAATCCGTTTTTATTTAATGAAAAAGCGACAACTTGGCACAAAAGGAACGAATTATGTGCTATCGTATGTGTATTACATATGTACCGCTATTCTCTACTTTTATACGCCAAGACTTGGCCAGCATGGCTTTTGACCAACCGAGGCGTAACAAACTAAATTTCCAAGGAACACGATCCTTCTTGCTCGCTTAAAATATAAAACAACGGATTTTCCGTGGCCGGTGGGTGAAATTTTCACGAGGAAGTTCGCGCAGTTTTCCCGTGTTCCGAACAGTTTGCCGATGATGGTACGGCGGATAGGAAAAGGGGGTTAGGAGAATCGAATCACGACACGTATCGCGTCGCAGCGACCGTGTCGAATCCTAGTCGGTTTGCTAGCCAGGAAGAGGTCCCCTGACTTTCCATCAGCCCGATAATAAAGACAGATCACGGCTCACGAAAAGGACTCACGCGTGACAGAAATTTCTAATGCCGTTTGACGAGCTTCAACTCCTTTTCACCGACGTTGGCCGATGCATTCCAAATTCCTCTTGATACTCGCGCCTGCCTTTTTGCCAATCCGTAACTTGTACAGGCTACGAACCCCAAAGGGAGGATCCTCAAATATCGGTCCAAGGAAATTTCACTCTATTTTTACTGGATACATATTGAATGTAAAGGATATGCAGTGGAAAGAAGTTCTCTCGAAGGGATGAAATTGAAAAGAATCTTTTTGTAGGAGAATGAAAAACTCCGTGTTAAATGAAGGAATTCTGATAATGAAGTTCGATTGGTATTGAATATTTATGAGTTTCTTTCATGCAAGTATAAAGAGATATTTTATAATGAAGTTGGGAAATGACGGAGTTCTACTTTGATTAAGTGGAGAAAATATAAAATGGTTTGCTTATAGAATGGTATATTAAATGAATCTACTGTCATAATATAGACAGAAATTAGAGTATTTTTCTGATAAACAAATGTATGTTTCAATTGTTGTATATAATAAGATCTATTGAACAACGGTATACAGATTGTACAGACTTAACAAAAAACCAGATATACTTATTTGAAGAAAGAACATTTCTACGTTTCTATTTATTTAACCGAGTATTCGTCCTTCATTTTTAATTTGAAGTCTTTGCTTGGCAATTTCATACAACTTGTGTGCAAGCAATATTAAAAATCAATACATCCCATCCAATTCTCTGTTGTTTTCATTTTCTCAATATTTTCATTACACCGAGTATACTGATCTTCGCTTCTCTCACACTCAAAGCTATTCTCCTTCATCAAAAATAAATTTATCAAGTATTCTCTTCTTATTCCTTGTCTGTTTCTCATTTTCCCATTTCTCTTTTCCTTTTTCTCGTTCATGCTTCGATATTCTCATTACTTTATTTACCCTAACTAAAACAAGATATTTATTCCACCAAGGAAACTTTTACTTCCAGTGCTCGCCAACTACCCAGTGTCTATCTACCTACGTCTGACTGCTTCTAAACGTACGACACTTTTTCCACATCCCTTTTATCATAGTTACCCGCCTGACAACCGGAGGCAGGATTCAAATTATAATTTCCCGGCGATCGTTTTCGTGAAACGAGTTTTCCCTTCTAGACATGGTTCCCTCCTTCCTCCGCTGTCAGTCTTACTAATTCTTCCAACGGAAGTTTCCTCGATTCAGCAAGAATTCCCCGCTGGTCGAACGTCTTTTTTTTCCTTCCACTTCTTTCTTTCCCTCGTATCCAAGGAAGCAGATTAAACGAGATTAGATCAGAAAACGAGGGTGGAACTTTCTCCTAGGGTGCCGCGGCACCGTTAATTTTCGGTTTCAATTTTCAAGCCAGACCAATGCATTATGTTGCTTTCTTGCAACCCCAGCCTCCGGGCCCCGATGACAAAGTAGCGCTCGTAATTCATCCGGAATTGCATTTCTTTCGTGTTTGCGGGACCCTGTTCCCATCCCCCATAACATTGTCGTTTTACTTAACGGCCGCCACCCTGGCGAAAGTATCGGTCCGCTGATATTATCTGAATTAAACTTGGAATTATGATGTACGATGGTCCAAGTGTCGCCTGCTCGAAGGATTTCTCCTTAGACTGCCCAGAACGATTTCTCTCTGCCACGATGAAAATGTCTTTTGTTGAGATATCTTCCGCTGTAATTAGAGAAATGTGAGAATGAGAATTTTCTGTGCATATATAGTACCGGCTATATTATCATATAGAAGATTGTAGAAAGAGAAGATTGGAGACATTAAGGGTAGATAACATTCGTTAAACACAGGGAAATGGATTTAGTAAACAGGGATGGAAAAGTTAATATTTCCAAAGTTGTACGGAATTTTTCTTTTTGATTAAAGGTTTTTTGATCAATAAATTCCTTAGATTCCTTTGGGAACTCCGTGAGAGCACAATGTGGATTTTTTAAAAATATAATATAATACATTATATACATATAATATTAATAAATGAACAAACTACGAATTATAAAGTATTCGCTCAGTTCTTTTATGATTTTATAATTTTTCATTGAACAATTATATCAAATAGTTTCTGATCTGAAAATTTTTTTCCGTTGATGGTCGGTTTTAGATAGTCGCCGAACAAACGTCAAAAGGCCAGATCCGAGACTTCGGTCGCGTTCGTCATATTAAATTAAAGTCAATGAGCGTGACTCGTTTTTTTTTTAAACTTGTAACTTGTAAACTGTAAAGTTTTAGCAATAATACTGCTTCAATTGTACAATCTTTCTGTCGAAAAAGGAGACCGTAGCAGAATGAAGTTTCTGCAGCACCTTTTATTTCAAAAGTACAGAGAATCCAATTTTGGTTCTGGTAATTTTTCACGAAGATTCGATTGTTTGGCTTTTTGTAGCTTTAACTCGACAAAAGTTGCAGTTTATTTTCGAACAGCTTTTCAGGAAGAGATTTGATTGGGTCGTTCGTTCCTTTAAATTTACGCAACGAACTTATGATTTGTGTGCTAGACGGTTAAAACGAACTTCTCTTTTTTTCCTTTAAATCGAGAATTCTGTTGTGGAATATTAATGAACCTTGTCATCGTGAATATTAATGGTCGAGTTAATGAAAAATGGTCGTGAGACCGACAAGATCTCCCCTTATATCTTGTTTTCAAGTCTTTTCTACGAACCATTAAGTTTTTCCTCTTATTACGCTCGAAACAATAGATTCGTGATTCTAAAAAGAAAAGTTTTACTTGCCTTCTTTTATGAACGATTATCTCATATTACAAATCACAAAATGGAGATTCGTATTTTGTGTGATATTACAGAAGAGATTTTGTACCAATTTTTCAACGTTCCAATGAAATTCGTCAAACGGAAGCTTCAGTTAATAAACGGATATGGGTTAAGTTAACAGAGAAACAATTTATGGGCTCGAAAACACTCGAGCTGACTGTTTCTCTCTCTCTCTCTCTCTCGCTCGCTTTCTCTCTGGACGAATCGAAATGTTTTCGAGATTAACAAAGCGATTAAATTTCCTATATTTCTTCATATTTGTAAAACTGTCAGTCGCCGTATTAATTACTATTAATGCGTTAAAAAATCGAAAATGCAACTCGTTCGTTAAACTTCGCCCGTATTTCCATGAAAATCCGTCTCTGGATAAACTTTGTTCCTTAAATATCAAACGGAAAGCGAAACAAAAAGGAGATCGCGTTGATCGTAACAACGATTCTCTTTTTCTCGTCGCATATTCAACGAAAAATTTATATGAAAGCCTTTTGAATTTCATTTTATAATATTCCTACGATATTTCGTGGAATACGGAGGATATCCGCTAAATAAATGAAAAGTGAGCGAAACGACGTATAAGAAACTCGAACGAAGAGATGAAAGCGGGATAGCATTCGGTTCCACTCGTATTTTCTATTTCGAAGACATCAGCAATATTGTATCGTATCCGATACAAGCTCTAAGATATTATCCTTTGTTCTCTCTGCAACACTTATCGGGTATCCGATATTTTCGGGAAGCGAGCTTTATCGTCCAACATATTGAGCTTAACTGAGTTCCTGGTTGCTGGACACTTTGACAATGTTATCGCGTTTAATCTTCTATCTCCTTCCTCGGTGTTTGTCATTTTTCCATGACGAAGTTAAAACATCGATCGTCTATAACGATCAAACGCTATATTCCTTGTTTCATCGATTAAGATTTTAAATGGTCATTCTTTACCATCGTTTCATTTTTCGACGCGTTGACGATATTCTATAATATAATCTGCATAACATAATTTTATTTAAAGGCTAAGAAACACGAAGTGCTTCCAAAATATTTCAATGTATTAGGTCGAGTAATAAGTTTGGGGTTTTTAAAAAGATTACATTAAGTGTAAAATTTGCCTGATCAAGAATTATTTTATTTATCCTACTTCTTTATTTTACATCTTTCCAAGCTCAAACATTCAGAAACGTGTATCTCTACGTCCTTTAAACGATGCAAAGAATATTTATAACACTATTACTTAACTTATTTATTATGAACTTTATTATCAACTTATTATTCAATTGTATATTGTATCTGGAAAAATGTAAAAATATTAGATAAGATATTTTTAACCAAGAAAGGTGAGTACATTAAATGTTTCACATAAAATCTGCCTTATTCATCCTATTTCTTTATTTTCTATCTTTCATCCAAAAATTCAAGTACATGTACCTTTACATTTCATAAACAATTTAAACGATTGTTATAACATTGTAAAGGGCGAATAAATTTATTACTAAGCTTTATACTGTATCTTGAAAAATGAAAAAATATCAAATAAGACATTTTTAATTCGTTAATGCTTTCTATATGCTTGCTATATTATCAACGAAATTTACCATAAATATAAAGCTATTTAAACTAGCCATAACTACGAGGATATTCTTAGTATTTCGAATATACTTACTGCTGAACAGCGTAGAATCATAATGGACCTCGTCTTAGTTTTTAAAATTCTCAACCAGTTCGTCAATCATTCAGAAATTCTTGAACCTTTTAAATTATATGCTGCTAGGATATCAAATTAGGAGGAGGAAACTTCTTCGTGTCGCTTTGTATCGAACTAACTTAAGTAGCTTCGATTGCATCAAAATACTTTGGTCACTTGCAAACAGCGTTAACGAAATCGTCGACTTTTTCCGCGGATTCGTAATCTTTAATTTAAAGCATCCATATTAACTCTCGTATAATTGTAAAAATCGCAACCTCAAATTAGTGCTCACACTTTTATACTTGAGTTCATGTGCTCGTGTAACCGATGCCAAAGAGCAAATATCCGTTTAATAAATAGATAAATAGAAATGTCTTTTTTATTTTAGTTATTTCTTTAGACTTTCGATAAATTCTTGTAATTGTAAATTATTATGTGGATAACTATCCCCAGTGGGATGTCATCTTGCTTTATCTCGCGAGAAATAAATTGTTCAACAAGTCAGCAGGATACTTTCTAACCTTCGTTTGATCTAGACTTCGTATATTTACATGGCTAGTTGATTAGCGTGTGTGCTCTGTTCTTATCTTACCATTACATTTCTCTTAGTTTCCGTAGATCTTCGTTCCTGATATAACACGGCGCATCGACAACTGTTCTGAGTATAATTAATTGCAGTGATTTAAGATTGTCGATGCGGCTCATTGCTGATGTTTTTAGGTATATTTTCTATACTGAGCTTTTTTACTTCTCTGCTTGTTAACCACTGCATCTGCCTTCCTCTTGTCTTCATATAGTAAATAAACAAATAACGAATAGAAATGTTACTACCATACTCGTGAATCCTATGGAAGAATTGTTCAATCCTCTTATTCATATTACACATTTCTATAAATCCCACTCAAAAATACAGAACCTATTGAAGCTCTATGATATTTAACGATTCTAAAATACACAGAAACTTTTTCTGCCTCCCTTTTTCCTAAAAATAAAAAAAAAAAAAAAGAAAGAAAAACGTTGGAACGCTTTCATAACGATGCAAACGGAGCAATCGATTAAACAGAATAGGGCGATTGGAGCCGTGGTTGGCTGAGCAGCGCAGGTCGAGCAACCAAACGAATTTTTCGAGACGTAGTCGCGTTTCGATGGTCGTTTACCTATCGTTTCCTCGTTATCACCGACGCGATTGATAGCACGGCTGCCTGCGGCGAACCTTAACACGGTCGTCCAGAAGCCGCAAATAATAATTACGATCGCGTGTGAGCCGGTTATTAGCACGAGTACCGGAAACTGCTTCCGTTACTAATGATTATGTTCGTTATTCAAGTACCACCCACTAACGGTGCCACTTAATCAGCACCACTTTGCGAACCCGTTTAACCCGCCGCGGTTAAATCGCCACGGGAAACCGTGTAAAATACCGAACGAAAGGCACGTCGGCTAAAACAAGCATTGCTTTTAGCCAAACGACCGGTTTACGCTTGCTGTGCAAATTATTCGACACAATATTCGCTGAAAATGTTAGGGTGCAAGAGGAATTGTGATAGGAATTGAATTTTGGTATTTTGTTAACGGATGATTTTATTTTGGGAAAGTTTACTTTGAAATGAAAGATTATTTTTTAAATATTTTGGCAAAGTTTACTTTGAAATGAAAGATTATTTTTTAAATATTTCAATAAAAATTACTAAATATATTGTTATTATTAAACGCTATTAAAATAACTAAATATATTGTGATATACTAATATGCTATCATACTAGTATAGTGATATATTAATATACTATTATGCACATAATATATTGAACGTCTTGATCGTTTTAAAATCCTTGATTGTCGTGAAATTCGTGTTCGTTTTGAAAGTCTTGATCGTCTCGAAACTTTCGATGTCTATTCTTTACTATGTTATATACTGCGCGGCGGCACGGCCCATATGTATTCTGTAAGTGTCCAAATACTTTCGTGTCCCATTGTATACAATTTTTCCGATTAGCTGCAAGCGTGAGACGTAGGATTTCACGGTGGCGAAAGATAGTCAAAATTCGTGTCTACGTGTACAGGCATTAAAATAATACAGGGAGTATCTGCAGTAATAGCCGCATTGCGTACAACGTTACTGCAATCGCATGATGTAAATGCGCCGTTACACCGAACCAGTGAAGGGGAAAAAACGTCTCACACGCGTTAAATCCATTGTAATTGTACGGGACTTTTAATATCGTCATTAATGCTGGAAACGTTGTCAAGAAACGTGAGCGACGTCGAGCATAGAACTTTGAAAGAACCGACTTTTCGAATAATGCATGATTCGCGCGAAAGAATCGTTCGTTGCAATAAGTCAAGGGAAAATGAATAGATGAAAATTGTTACATGAGTGGTGTTACATGAGAGTTGGAAGTTTCTTTCAGAATGTATTACGAAGAAACCTATTTTTGAAAACATGCAGTTTCTAGAAAAATGTCGATTTCTTTGTACAGTTTACACTTTGATGATTTACCCTATTGGTTTTTATTAATAAAAGCGAAGGTTGAATGAATATCTTGTCCCTCGTGCAATTGAATCACTCGATTGATTAAAGTGACTCCAGCCTGTTCAACGCGTTAATTACCACGGTGGTAATCGATAACTCACGTTACTAAGGCTTTTGCGAATGATTAACAAAATAAGATAGATTTCGGGAACTAAAAAAATTGTTAATAATATGAATGACTTCGATAAGTTTTCTTTTTTATTTATTGATTATCTCCACATCTGATTAAATACTGCAATTACATTATTCTATAAATATATAAATATTTAAATAGTATTTATACGCTTAATTTCATACAGTTACCTTAGTTGGTGCTGTTAATTAGTAAATAATTAATCAGTAAAATAATACAGTTTTGTACACTTCCCTTAGGAATCTCTAAGAAATAGGTATATTTCCCTTAGGAAACTTGGAGCTTTTTTACATTGTATTCTATTAGTTAAAAGCAATTGCATATTGTTGAATATTTTTTATTTTCATCTTGTATCTTCAAATTTAGTGTAGTAAAAAAGTAGATGCTCGATGGCGTTGTTAGTGTCGTAATATTCATAGGATTCAGCAGTCTGTGTTTTGATAAAGTACGAATGTATAATGTTGGAGTAACCTATCCCGAGTCTGGTTATTTGTATCTGTTTTTTTCTAATCAATGTCATAGCCGGTCTTTCTTCGTGCATGTTTCCTCCTGATTTATGTATGAAGGTGTTGTGGTTTGGCAAAAGTTATTCCATTCTTCTCGTACTATTGTTCTTGTTAGGTGTTTGTCTTTTAAGATTTTATTACTAGTTAGCTGTTCTAGTGTAGTGTTGCTTTCCCTTAGGTACTTTTCAACTTCTACGTGAAATAGCCTGGCTCCATGTTGGATCAGATTGCCAGAAGAAAATGCGCAAATACAATATAATATTTTGCAAAAATTAAATATTACATAGTTTAGTACGCATTTAAATTTTTTATAACATCATTTAAAACATAGGTTTATTGGTAGAAAATACATTTAGTGGCATTTAATAATAAATATGCTGTAAACCCATCGATAGCAACAGAAAATAATGAAATTTTAGATTTCTAAATATGTTACGCCATGCGGCTTGCCATAGATCATATTCTTAACCGTCGGTCGCGGCACTACAATGTCGCGGGCGGATCGTCGCGGCTGCCCGACAAACAAACATTGTAGTGGCAAGCGCATAGTTTATTAAGCAGGGCGACCTCCAGAAACTTCGATTCGTGGCCGTTATTTTATCCGGCGTAAAAGAATGTGGCGTGATCCGAACGTAGTGGGGGTCGCCTTCCAGAAAAAACGGAAAAAATCGAAAGGCGGGCAGAACGTTTCGAGAAGCCAAACTGTCAATACATATCTTATATCGCGCATTACGTAGTTACATTTCTTTTGTTGTTCCATTTATATCCTTCTAATTAATAAGTTGTTGAAATAAACGTTAATTTATTAGTGTTAACACAGTGCTATATTCATTAAACCACCTCTGTTGTCCTAAACGAAACAGGGGAACGACTATTTCGCGGCGTCGATTAACATAATCGTAGCGAGAATTTACAACTCTCGTTGACGTGCTATCTCGCGATCACGTCTCTCCGCGAACGGTCGTAACATTTTGGTCCTTCGAGCCGGATCACGTGCCAGTGAAGAGTGCACTTACCAGTGACCACACAGTGCCACGTGACTTTATCAAAACCAGCAGCGGGAGCGGGAGCAACCACTACAGCGAAACCAGTGACGTCAGGCGCGTCACCTTCGGAGAAGCACATCCCATTGGCAAGGGAACGCAACCACGCAGCCTTCCGCCGCAGCTGGACAGTCATCAACGCAACGAATTTCACAACTTAACAATACAACCGAACGAGTGGCCGTCGGGAAGGAACAAGGCGTTCCTCACCAAACATACACGCGACCTCACGCCGCACGACAGTAAGGTAAGCTCGTTCCTTATTTCGACCATCTCCTATCCTCGGCAACGATGACGAGCGAAGACCAACTCATCTCCCTGCGTCGGAGACGAGGCTATTGTGGCGGCCGATTCACATACTTATCGACCCGACTGGATGAGTACGAGCAATCCGGGAGTCAGCAAAACTCCTTATTAACGAATTACGAGAAACAACTGACCGAAGTTGCGAGTCAATTCGAAGCGATCCAACTCGAATTAGAAGTATTGGACGAGGAGGAACAAGTGCGCGGCTTCGAAATAAGGGATCAGTACGTCGCGGTAGATACAAGGCTACAAAATCTTCTGAGGAACGCGCAAACAGCTTCGCCGTCGACATCCATAAACCCTCCAACCTGTGCATCATCCGCAAGTTTAAATCCGATATCCATTAAATTACCAGATCTTCGGCTCCCTACTTTTGACGGAAGCTTAGAAAAATGGAACACCTTTTATGACACCTTTTCCTCCACAATCGATAAAAATCCTAGTCTCACTGACATACAGAAATTCCATTACCTGCAGTCCGCCCTGCAAGGAGAAGCAGCCGATTGTTTAAACGCGTTACCCCTTAGCAATGTAAATTACAGTCAGGCTATAGCCGTTCTCAAGGAGAGTTTCGAATGTCCACGATACACAGCTTTCAGTCACTGCATGGCAATAATTGATTATCCAAAGATAACCAAGGAATCTCCAACGGAATTAAGGCGCTTAGTCCACACATTCAAACAACACATATATGCATTGAACAAATTAGGAGACTCCTACCCCGATACCAGTGCTGTGCTCACCAGCCTCATCCTCTCTAAAATACCACTGAGTATCCAAAGGCAATGGGAAATGACGCTGCCCAATAACGAGGTGCCTCCGTACATTCACTTACTAAACTTCCTAGAGAGATTAGCACGAAGCTCCAGACCGATCACCACGGTCAAACAAACAAGAGAATCACCGGAACAAACTACTCCGGTCCGTCAACGCGCATCACGAGGGCATGCACTTACGGCGACACAGGTTAATCCAACATGCCCCACCTGTCAAGGACCACACCCCATTTGGAAATGTGACACCTTCAAAACCAAATCCCTTCGCGAACGTATTCGGGAGGTCAAAAGAGCATCACTATGCGTCAACTGCCTCGGGAAAGGGCACACAACGCGGCATTGTTTCGCAGGATCATGTCGCGTATGCGGAGAACGACATAATACACTTCACACAGGACCCAAGTTACAGGAAGATCTATTTTGTATATTAATTAGATTCCGCGCTCATCAATACGTACTCACTGGCGACATCGAGAAGATGTATCGGCAATTCCTCGTACGACCAGAGGATCGGAAATATCAAAGGATATTATGGCGCAGCGCGAGTGGAGAAACAGAAACATATGAGCTTAACACTGTAACGTTCGGTTTATCCGCAGCCCCGTATCTAGCTATTCGGTGCCTCAAGCAACTGGCAGAGGACGAAGGACATCGATTTCCACGTGCAGCACAGGTACTGCAGCGGGATTTCTACGTCGACGACGCTCTCACCGGAGCTGAAACGAAGGACGAAGCCCTCACGCTCAGAACAGAACTCACCAAGTTACTTCAGCTGGCCGGCTTAAACATACGAAAATGGGCGTCAAACGATAATGACTTGTTACACGGACTTTCCTTAGAAGAAACAAATCACCAACATTTTTTGGGCGACTCGCAAACCTTGAAGACGCTGGGGGTGTTTTGGAATTCATTCGACGATTCTATTCTTTACTCGGTCGAAGTCAAACCCACGCCCTCGCGAGTCACGAAACGAATCATCAGCTCGGAGATTGCAAAAATTTACGATCCGCTCGGTCTGCTCGCACCGGTGATTGTTCGGGCCAAGATGCTACTTCAACGAATATGGTCGTCGAAAATCGATTGGGATGAATCACTTCCGATCGAGTTACATACAGAGTGGGAAAGGTACTATGCCCAATTACCCTTATTAAACAACGTCAGGTTCCCACGCAAAGCAATAATCGAGTCCGCTATGGAAATTGAACTGCATGGTTTCTGCGATGCCAGCGAAAAGGCTTACGGAGCCTGTGTTTATCTCCGAACCCTTACCATCAACGGCCGTGCTTGGACCCAACTTTTAACCGCAAAATCGAAAGTCGCCCCACTCAAGTGCCAGACCATTCCTCGGCTCGAGCTGAGCGGAGCACTCCTTCTTACGTCCCTGATGTCAACAGTACAACAAGCCCTATCACAAAAAATTACTCGAACTATCTATTGGACCGATTCCACTATCGTCCTCCATTGGCTCAATACATCACCTCACACCCTTAAAACATTCGTCGCTAACAGAGTCTCCGAAATTCAAACAAAAACCAGCATCCGCGATTGGCGCCACGTTCCTACCGACGACAATCCCGCGGACTTAATATCACGCGGCCAAACACCCGAAGAGTTCCTGCGCCCAACCATCTGGCAGCACGGTCCTGCATGGCTCTACCAGTCGGAAGGCTATTGGCCGACATGGGCTCTAACACCGCAAATTGAAGTACCGGAGCAGAAAGGGGCGATTTGTCTGTCCGCAAACCCCGCCGATTACAGTTTGTTGGAAAGGTATTCATCCTGGCCCAAGTTGATACGAATCATAGCTCGTTGCCTCCGTTGGAGACAGGAAAGGAACCGAGCGGCACCCCTAACCGTTACCGAGTTACGCATAACGCACAATAAACTGATAAAATTGTTGCAAAACATCCATTTCTCCGAGGAAATTCGTACACTCCAAAAAGATCGGAACGCGGCGATAAAGGGTAAGCTCACGCGACTCAATCCGTTCATAGACAAGGAAGGAATATTGCGAGTCGGGGGTCGACTCAGTCATTCGTCGATGACCTTCGCCCAGAAACATCCCATAGTATTACCCAAGTCATCCGTTACAACACGCATCATAGAACACGAGCACAAGATCCACATGCATTCCGGAACGCAGGCTACGTTATACGCAGTAAGACAAAGATACTGGCCCGTCGACGGTCGAAGTCAAGTATGGCGGGCGATCAAAGGCTGCGTCCGCTGCTGCCGCGCTCAACCACCGCCGGTAGAATACGTGATGGGTAATCTGCCGGAGGCGCGAGTAACGGAATCTCGCCCATTCACAAACGTCGGCGTCGATTACTGCGGGCCGTTCCACATCAAGGAAAAACGAGATCGTAACCGTCGTCAGATAAAGGTATACGTAGCCATTTTCGTATGCCTAGCAATTAAAGCGGTACACGTCGAGCTCGTTGACGATCTCACTAGCGAAGCCTTCATCGCCGCTCTTCGCAGATTTATCGCTCGACGAGGGTATTGCTCCACCATCCATTCTGATAACGGCACCAACTTCAGAGGAGCAAGCAACGAATTACGAGAGCTTCACGATCTATTACAATCGGACGATCACAAGGAAAAAGTAACCGCATTTTTAGCCGACAAACAAATCGAATGGCGCTTCATTCCCCCTCATTCACCGCATTTCGGTGGGCTATGGGAAGCAGCGGTGAAGTCATTCAAACGCCACCTCAGGCGTGTAGCCGGCAACGAGTTACTCACCTCTGAACAATTGAACACTCTCATCATAGAAATAGAAGCAGTCCTCAATTCCCGCCCGCTAACTCCTATCTCCACCGATCCAAATGATCTCCTAGTCCTCACTCCCGGACATTTTCTCATTGGCGATTCACTAATGTGCTTACGTGATCGAGATTTCAGAGACATTCCATCGAACCGACTCTCCAGATGGCAGCATATCCAACAGCTTAAACAGCATTTTTGGAACCGCTGGCATAAGGAGTATTTGAACGAGTTAACCAACCGAAATAAGTGGAGCAAGGGTGGACACGGCATCCAAAAGGGCACAATCGTCATCCTCAGAGAGGACAACGTACCCTCCATGCATTGGCCTCTGGGCCGAGTTATCAAGGTTCATCCAGGCGCCGATGGTGTCATCCGGACAGCTACAGTTCAGACGGCAAAGAGCGTTTTGGATCGGGCCGTCAAAAGGCTTGTCCCACTGCCAATTCAACCCGATCTCGAGAAACCCGAACAACTAGCCACCGAGACGAACTAAGATAGGAACTTCAACCACATCTCGCTAATTTGATCGGTACCCTCTCAACGGGGGGAGAATGTTACGCCATGCGGCTTGCCATAGATCATATTCTTAACCGTCGGTCGCGGCACTACAATGTCGCGGGCGGATCGTCGCGGCTGCCCGACAAACAAACATTGTAGTGGCAAGCGCATAGTTTATTAAGCAGGGCGACCTCCAGAAACTTCGATTCGTGGCCGTTATTTTATCCGGCGTAAAAGAATGTGGCGTGATCCGAACGTAGTGGGGGTCGCCTTCCAGAAAAAACGGAAAAAATCGAAAGGCGGGCAGAACGTTTCGAGAAGCCAAACTGTCAATACATATCTTATATCGCGCATTACGTAGTTACATTTCTTTTGTTGTTCCATTTATATCCTTCTAATTAATAAGTTGTTGAAATAAACGTTAATTTATTAGTGTTAACACAGTGCTATATTCATTAAACCACCTCTGTTGTCCTAAACGAAACAGGGGAACGACTATTTCGCGGCGTCGATTAACATAATCGTAGCGAGAATTTACAACTCTCGTTGACGTGCTATCTCGCGATCACGTCTCTCCGCGAACGGTCGTAACAAAATACGTAGAAAATGTTTCTCTCACGACTAGGAGGCGGTTTTGAGTGGGACATTAAACGTCGTGAAAGAAACCCGTTAATAAGAATAATTCAGTATAGGAATGTCTACGAGTGGTAAATGTAAGTACGTATATAGGAAATCTACAAAACATTTAAGTAATAAAATAGTTTCCTATAGTTGCATTTAACACTTGTAACGTTGTCCCATTCAAGACTATAAATGAGGATATTGTAAAGTAACATCAAAATAAAGAAAATAATCAACCAAGCCTACCTGTTAAATATTCTCGCTTCAGTCGAATATAGACGACCTTAATATTATACTTCAACTTGTAGTACATAACTGTATCTCGTAAAACGACATAGAAAACCAAGGAAAATTTTCCGTTCACACCCGAAAAACATCAATCAAGGATTAACATCTTGTTGCGAAAGATACTGCAGTAAAGTTACACAAAATGACTGGGCATTAATGTTGCCATAAACAAGAAAACATTTCGCACGTATAATGCGCTTAGAATTTTGCTAATATGATTTGTCCCCTTCAAAACCTGTCCTGTCATAGCACCACTCTCCTATGTATAATGTATGCCAGTTCCTAAGGCAAATTACTATATAGAATTCGCGAGTCAATGTGTTAAACTTTTAACTGGAGAGTTCACTTACCAGAAGCGCATCTGCGCTCGCTTTCTGTGTGTAGTCCTTAAAGTTCCTTGACGAGTTAACTCGTCGTGCGCGCTGCAGAAGAATTCTCCAATGACTCGTCATTCTTGATCAAACGATTACAGCGAACGAGCTTCGTTGGTCTATCGCCGGCTGGAAAAACGATACACTCGTTGTAACTGCATATTACGTCCGGGCACGATGGTCGCATAAAAATTCATTTTTACTCACCTTTAGCACGGCGTTGATACGTGAAAATATATTTCCGCGGGCCGCGGGAAATCTCGTCTCTCAAACGATTTCTCGTAATAAAAACAGATATGCGGCGTGTCTTCGTGAAAAACGAGTCGCGAACGCCCTAGTTTGATATTCCTTTTCTTTTTTCTAACGCACTTTCGCCGTGCATACGCGCGCGTCCTATAAAATTTTACAGATGGAATTAAGTGGAACGAGAAATCGGACAGCCTCGCGAGTTTTCGTTACTCGTACGTGAAACGATAAAAACTAGAATTCGGGGTTATGGTTGAATCATGTCGTATTTCGTTTCTCGTCACGTTTGGAAAGTTTAGTTGGTTTACTTTTTGAGAAATGTTCCATTCGAAACGAGACCAAGTATTCCGTATTTAACACGTTTTAACATTAACGACCTTATCCTTATCCGATTTTTATGCCGGGGAAAATATGATTGGTTATGATTTTTCACTTTTATATAGAAACTAAAAAGTCATAAGACCAATGGAACAGCGTAGAGATAAAACACAATGGCGCTGCGATAAGTTAACAAGAATGGAATTTAAAAGTTATAGAAAGATGCTTTCCCGGAGGACCATTAGGTATTTTCAATAATTTTTCCAGGTGTTTCTTCTCTTGTAAAACGATACAGTTTGTCATAATGTCTTTCCCAAGTATTATTCGTTCAATCGTGTTGATAAAGATACAAATTTGCACAAATATCAGCAGTCTATCCATCATATCGTAACATCAAGTGATAAAAAAGGAATCAAAAAGCGTACGTGTATAGTTATTTACAATAAGAGTTGGAATATGTTGGAAATACAAGGTAAAATATGGAAATTAAAAAAGCATTGCTTTAGGAAACAGTTATTGAATGTATTCCAGACATTTACGGTAATAAATATACATAAATGAAAGAAAGTCGATTACACATATTACTGTGAATATCTATCAACTGTATATACTTTTACATATATTTCAATACATTGAACAACATACGAAAAATATTTCTCTTTTTATTTCTATATTGCCAAACTGTACACGAACACTTTTGTCTCTGTATATCGCTGCGCATCGAATTTCCAAGTGGAGTATCTTCACAAACAGGTTAGATCGTTTCGAGGTCAGAATTGGGTGGCCACAACGCATTTCCAGCTTATTAGTCGTGGCAGCTTTCGCTAGCAGGTTGCAGCGTTTATCCAGCGTAATGTGACGGGCGAAAGTATGAGCATGAAATTTCTAATTAGGAAACGAATGAACGAGAGCAAGAGAGAGAGAGAGAGAGAGAGAGGAGGGGTGGCTTCGAAACAGGTCGGGCCGAGTTCATCGAACCGGTTACAATAATTAGAAGGATTTTCGTAAGTGGTTGCGCGCGCGAGCGGACTCCAGATTTACCACTTACCGCATCGATAACGGGCCGAAGGGTGGTTTGAAGGGTCATCCGCTGAAAAATGCCGGTTTCACGAGCAAATGCTCGCTGAAAAAGTGGGGTAATAATGGCCAGTCTTACTCTGCACAGAGCTCTCCCTATCGTGACTAGATTCCTCCGCGAGTCTCGAATAATATTTCTCATTTTCGCTTTACCGTCGCGGAACCGGGAAAAAACTGTAACCATATTATTCCGCATCCCCGGGCTGTTGGCTATATATATGTCGGCTATATTAGGGCAGAGAGGGGATAGATTGCAAAATTTCGGCGATTTCGATGATTTATCGTAAGCACTTTCGAGCTTGCCTTACGCAGAATGCAAATTTTATGGGTGCTTTTCGGGACGAGGGACGGTTGTTTGTTTTAACGTCGACGATTTATGGAAAATACATGACAAATGGCGAAAGGAAGATACCATCGAGTTTGTAACTTTATTATTATTAGGGGAAGATAGACAAAAGTGGCACGCCATTGGTTCATTAATTCTTTTCAACCAAGTTGATCCTCTATTCTCTACGGATTTTAATTTATAACGATTACTACCGTGGTGGAGTACATCATAATACAATGCAAGAAATAATTTTCCTACAAACGATGATTCAAAGCGAAACTGAGCATAAAAGGCAATTTGCAAGACAAGAAAACAAAACAATAGTTTTCAAATTACTTAGAGTATATCAAATTATGGGACAATTTGTGAGCTTATGTAATTTCTTTCTTCATTCTCTCGCGCCGTTAATAATTGCCGCGAATTGTTAACGCGATTATAAATAATGAAATATAGGAGAAAAATGTTGAATGTTAATTCAAATATTTCTGATGAAATAATTTTCATTTACATTTCAATTTCAGTGTAGTCGTATTCGTTTATATGTATTCCAGATAAAAGTATAGTTAAATATAGTTCTTGCAATTTAACTCGGGAAATATCATCTATTGTTGGCCCTTCGCGTGTTTCATCGTCAAGATTAAAATCCTTTGGTCGAAATTTGTGATAGCAATTTTCCACTCTGTGCCACTGCTTTGGGTTTGAAAACACGACAACAAATTTTCATCCACCTTTGTTGCAGATCTTTCCATCAGATACTCGCGGTAGTTCGTTACCAGCCATATTTGCTGACCAAATTCCTTTCTCAAATTCTTTTTCAAGATTATACTATCTTATTGTAATTCATATCTCCACGTAGGATTTATGGAAGTTTCTAAATAAAGTCATGAATATGCAGGAGTAAACTAGTGACAGGATTTTCCTATTAATCCGAGAATAGATAGATGAATCGTTTCTAGATTCATTAATAATATCTTCCAAAGTGGAATATTTTATATTCTATCAAGTAAAGAAAAATATCGATGTTGCCAGTCTGTTCGTTTTTATTGTTTTTAAAGGGATTGCCAAATTACACAAACAGTTCGGTTATTAATATTTTTAAGATCATTTATCTTTAAATCCACTTAGGTTCTCAAACAATTTGTAGCAATTTACAAGTTGAATTTAGTCTATTCTTAAACCCTTATAAATGTCCAAAAATTCTACTTTCACTATAAAATTACGCATCCTAAATTATTCAAAAGAGAAAGAACCAAATTCCGTTATTTTTCAGAGTCCAAGATCCTCTTTATCGTTCGAAAAAAATTAGGCTTGAACGTCAATCACGATCGTTAACCCAATAAGGAATTCCTCAAAATAGGACAAAAGTCGCGAATCATTTCCAAGCATTCGAAGACGTGGTTTCAAAGATTACGGGAGTTGCCCTGCAAAGACACCCATCCCTGTGGAACCCGGTGCTAACTGGCATTCAAGAGCCGCGAGCTTTTCTTAATTGGCCTTAATGATCGCACCCTCGAAAATGGGAAACGCTTGGCGCGTAATTCCTCGAATGTTTCCCCACCCTTTTGCCTGTAACCCTCTGCTCGTTCCAGTTCCAGTTCGGTTTTTTCCACGGTTCCGACTGGCAGAAATTCTAAAGACACTTATTTCGTGAGCTTTGGGCCGCCTCTTCGTGTAACAATGACTGCACTTTGCGTCAAGGCCCGCGCGCCAACTTGACCCACTTGTCGCATTTTTTTTCTTTCTATTTATTTTTTAACCGGCAGCAAGCGTGTGCTCGCGCTCGCGATTGACACACGAACAGAGGAAGAACCCGGGAGTCGTTTGGCCATGCACGCGAAAAAATTTCCACCGGCTTTTCATTCGATCGTGGAACACTAACGACTCGCACTAACGGTGCAAAGTCGCTTTGGGACGAGTTTTCCACGTTATACGCGGAATCGCACGTTAAATCGCGACGAGAGATGGTTACGAGCCTGTTTCTCATCCTTTTGTACCGCGATTCCATGGGACTCTTCAAGCAATTCAGACGGCGGAATGATAAATGATGTTTTGAGTGACAACAGCGGTGATGTTTTGTATTGAGAATACTGAATTAAAGATGACACTTCCAGTTTATACATCTACTTTTCCAACTTAATAATTAATAATTGAAGTACAGGTTTTTACGCATTTAGAGAGGAAATTTGAATGTGCAAAATTGCATAGAATGCATAGAATACGAATGTAAAGTATCTAGAGCTTAGTGCTTTTTGTAATATTTGGTAGATAGAAGAATTTCCTACCGAGGTTCTGTTTTCTTAACTATGTTGTCAAAAACATGAATTTGCATAAAAATTCGCAGTTTACTAACTGTATTCAGAAATTGACAAGTTACAAGTTCCAGACTTCTTTCTTAATTTTTTAATTTTCATAATTATTGTTTTATGGTATAATCGGATAATGCGTGATGTATAAAATTAACTCGTAAAATTGGTCACATCTTACTGAAGTATTTATTGATATTAGTAGATAACCTGCAACTTGCAGAATTTTAATTTCATTTCTTGTAGAATTTTTCATGAGGACCGTGAAATAAATAAAATAAATTATTCTAGCAAGTAAAATATTCAACCTATTTCTTTCCTATGGTACTATTACCACTTACAAAAGTTACTTACTTTTTACAAGCAATTACGAATTGCTGCGGTTTGCAATGTTTAATCATTCATATTTCATGTAACAGAAAATGCTTCATTTTGTATTTGTAAATTTTGATTCCATTGTTGTTTAAACTTTAAATAAGCGATTATAATAATTTGGTCAGCGACTGTGAATGTAGAGTGCTTAATTATAAATATCAGGAGTAAGATATACAAGTTTTATTTGATCAAAATTTTTGGAAAGTTGGTAGAATATTTTCTGCTCGTTTCTGTTTAACTTCAACTGTAGATGGTGTAATTATACAAGGAAAAATAGATTGCAAGAGTAGTAGAGGAACGAAGTTAATTCACGTTGTAAGTAATATGAAATATGTTTAAACTGCTGTAATTTAAACGGCATGATTATACGAGTTGAAATAATCATAAAAATGTAGACCTAAAAGGGGGCCAGTTTGCCAGTTTCTGAGAAACTCTGAGAAACTGCGAGTTTCGTTCGCGGTTTAAAAAAGTTTGCTGTGTATTCGACGAAACATAACCTTTCCACTCTCATAGGGAATTTTTTATGAAAATGTAGACAGTTTAAAATCGATCCAAATACTTCCCTTTTTCCCATATTTCTGATACTCTAGAGAGAAGTCAAACAATCTGATAAGTTTATTTTTGCTGATTTCCTGACTTTGATGTCAGTTAACGGCTTCAAAGAAACACTGTAATATGAGATAATTTTGAATTGAGAAGAAATTTGATAGGTTCGAAAATATAAGCCTTCTGAAAGCTTGTAACACGTATATAAAGTTTTGTAAGAAACGAATAATATTAATTTAATTGTTACGTTAGTTCAACTTAATTAACTGATATCTATCTGTACAATTAATAGTCTTAACATTTTTTACATGTTCAAAAAAATGGCAAAAACTTACGTATTATGTTTCTCACTTATGATCTTCGAATATCTAACGCTCTAATCATCATTCACACATTTACAGCTTTGCTTATAAATAATTTTCTCTCGCTGGACAAATTTCCATGAATCGCGCGATTTTTCATCTTTTTCATTATCGATGTAAGCATTCGATGATTATCCGGAATAACTTTTACTTAGCAGCACCGACTAATCTATAAATCATCTCCCCTTAACAAATCCCCTCTTAACAAACAAGAAACTTAATAGCTACAGACGACGCAACTTTTGTTCTTTCATTCGTTCCCGTCACACGAACCAGTGAAAAATCTTAGCGCAACTAACAGCAGACACAAGCTGGTCCACTGTCCGCCAAAAACCAGGACAGTGTAAGAAACACGGGCTGACATAAAACTCTGGCCAATAAAACACTGGCATCAAAAGCACTGGGCAAAAATACCAAAGTTGCCGCAGTTTTTCGCGCTAATTCGCGCTTCAACGCTTTTTGCTTAGGCGCGAACCTTCAAGAACTTTTATCGGGATAAGAACTTGCGATCTTAGCTTGGGTAAGCTTCTCTAGGACCTAATGTTAGCTACGATATTTTGAATTAGAAGCGCAGTTTTGTTATTTTCCATTTGTCAGTCTTCTTTATAACACGAGCACTAACAACACCTACTTAATTGTAAGATACGTACCTAATTAATGGATATAAAATATGCTTGTAAGAAAGGTTATAAAATATCAGATTGAGTCTCTAAGAGGACGAACAGATTTACTTAGAATTTGACATCTTAAATGACAATTGATTTATTTTCATGAATTTATTTGTTGCAAAGAGATGATATAAAAAATTGCGAATTCCAAGGTGAGTTTTTGGTGAATAATATTTTTAATTATCATTTTCTGCTACGTCTCAATGAAATGGATTTAATCAGCATAGTTTCTGAGAGACTCAATTGTAAATCGTGTTCGAAAATTCAATTTTTTGGTATATTGTAAAAGAATATAAAACTGCTTTAAACACCTGATATATTTGTTTTAAACCTTCACCGTGTTCCTCTATTCAATTATTAGAGACATGTTGAATGATTACGCAATTATATACAATCCCGATACAATAGTACACAAATGGAACAAAACTTGTTACAATTTCTATCTTAGAATTCAGAAGTGATTCTGATTGATCGAAGTAACAGTAAGAATGACTTAAACTCGTTGCCACGTATTTAACTAATCGAATAACTAACTGTAGCAAAAATTGGATTTTCCTGATTTACCATGATACTGTACGTAACAGTATTTTCAATCACGTGGTCGAGCCACGACTATCCGTTTAAGTTTCAACATAAATACGTGGAGGTGTCGCGACGCACTCTGGAAGCGGCGTGTCTCGTTTCGTTACGGTGGTGGTACGAGCCGGAAATTAAATGCAGATACCTCGATGCTCATTTCCAGTTTCGCAGTTAACAGCTAGTTTATCAACCGACTCCCACTGCTCGCGACGAAACTATTTCAAACGTCGAATTGCTCGCGCGGTTCTGTCGATTATTATTGCCGGCGTGGCTGTGTAGAATCTATGACTTGTTTTCAGGTTAATTCGAAGTACGTGATTCTTTCGTCGGTGATCGATCATGAGGAAAGTGATTGGATATTTGATATGAACCCATATTAATAAAGAGAAAATGATAAAATGAAAATTCCTCGGACATAGTCGAATGATTAAAATTCATCAAAAGTTCATTCATCATTAATTTCATTGTTCGCTTTCCCTTTGTTACGCCGCCTAAAACATCTGCACGCCAGCCCGCGCGACCGGACAACAACCGACCTGCGTAACGTCACTTCGACCCTCAATAAACCTAAGGGCCCACCATAACTTTCACTTTCCTGTATTGTTTCGCCATGTGTCGTCAATCTGTTTATCCTGAAGAATGTCTTAAGCCTAAAAGTATGTTCGACGCACATCTGGTTTTTTAGAGAGGTCCTTGGGTTTATTAGTCGCACTTAAAACACGGAGAAAGCGGGTATGCACCCATGAGGAAAATCTGAATAGCCCCGTAATAAAACAAGCTAGATTTTTCTCACGCACACAGTCATCTATCCACCACGATGGTAGGAGACTCCCTACTCATCCCTTCGAGCAGTAATGCAGGTCATGACCAATCGACACCTCGGTTCGTTACCCTCACTTTTCCTAACGAAATTGGGAACAACGAATCCGCGTTCTTTAGGCACAGGGGCACACCCACACCGAACTTTTCTTCCGTATGAAAAAAGGAGCGACAATCAGTCTGAAAACTAACGCCTAACGCGGCAGTCTACACATAGCGCGAGATTCGCATACTTCCCGCAAATCTTTGTCGGTTCTCGTGCGACAAGTTGTTAGCTATTTTTTTCGGCATCAGTGTAGTCTAAGTGTTGGACATATATAATTTATAACTCTGTGAATCCCAGGGTTATACAAACTCAATCACCCCTTATTATCTCAACGGAAATCAGGGGATCGATCAATTCGTGGTGTCGATTGTTATAATCGTAACGGGGATTTACGACCCCCGTTGACGTCTCTCCCTGCGATTACGTCTCCCCGCGATTGGTCGAAATTACATGGTCCTTCGAGCCGGATTTCGTGTCGCCCAAAAAGTGCACTGACCAGTGACTATACAGTGTCGCGTGAAATCCAAGTTCCAACCACTTAGGCAGCTGATCAAGGGAACCGCCATCGGAGAGAAGCACCTCCGTCGCTCAGCATCTACACGAACCCACGCCGCATCGTAACGATCATCAACCGAATCCCAGATCAACGTCCATTTGATCAAGGTAAGATCGTTCATATCATTAAAATAAAATATGGCCCAGGCTGAATCAATCAGCACGTTACGGCGTAGACGAGGCGCCCTAGCCCGTGGACTAGCAGCCATAAGACGCGAACTCGATGAATACGAAGCGTCCGGGAAGGCAAACAGACTCGTCCTAATATCTTGCCGCAGCTCGTTCGATGAACTTTGGAAGAGGATACTCGAGGTTCAATACGAGTTAGATGTGTTAGATGAGGGGGAAGATGCGCGTGTAGATTCGTTATCGCAAGAGCATCGGGAGCTTGACGTGCGGTTCCTAGGGCTCTTTGAGCAAATCTCAGCAACAACCCCGTCGACTACAAACATAGGTGAGACACGCCGGAAACCAGAGCCAACCACCGTTCCAGAGGTCCGCGTGCCCCAATTCGACGGCGCCCTCGAGAACTGGACCTATTTCTACGACACGTTCTCATCCATAGTGGACCGTAACGAAAGTTTGACGAATGTCCAAAAGTTCCAGCATCTACGCTCATCTATAACTGGACGGGCCGCACAGAGTATCCAGTCATTAGAGCTCACAGAGGCCAACTATTCCATCGCCCTTGACACACTGAAGGACAAGTTCAATTGCCCCCTCCAAATCTGCATGCGCCATTGGAATTTGATGCGCAACTATCCGGAAATCAAAAGGGAAACCCCAGAAGCCTTAGAGGATTTGTTGGAAACCCTCAGCGTAAACCTAAAAGCGCTCGAACACCTAAAACAGCCCGTCACATCGAACATGGCGATGATCGAATTGATCGCGTCGAAATTGCCCTCGTCCAGCCTGCGTAAATGGCAACGCACACTGCCCCGCCAACAGGTGCCATCCTATCAGCATCTGATAGACTTTCTCAAAACACGGGCGAACGGGACTCAATTCCTCTCTAAAGAAAAGGAATCAAAAGGGTCAGCCCACAAACACCACCGTCAGCGGACCACCATACCGCATGGGCGAACCCTTGCTACAACCATCAGAACGGTGGTGTGTCCGACCTGCAACGGGCCTCACGAGATCAGACACTGCAAAGTCTTCAAGGCCAAATCAGCGACCAAACGTTTTCAGATCGTGAAGAAGGCATCGTTATGTATAAATTGCCTAGGCAGAGGACATTCGCTGACACAGTGTACATCGGGTTCGTGTCGTATCTGCGGTCACCTACATCATACTTATCTACACCGCGAACAAACCCAGGTAGACTCACGGTCGTCGAGCGGTCGATCTTCGAGCGGTCGATCGTCGAGCGGGCGATCGGCAAGCGGTTGGTCGCCGAGCAGTCGGTCGTCGGACAGTCGCTCATCGAGCGGTCGGTCGTCGGGCAGTCGCGCACCGAGCGGTCGGTCGTCGGGCAGTCGCGCACCGAGCGGTCGGTCGTCGGGCAGTCGCTCGTCACACAAGCGAGCCCCCACCGGACAATCACCATCTGGATCTTCGAAGTCGCGGTCGTCCCACAAGTCGAGGCGAACATCCGACACTTCACGGAGACGGACATCTTCGTCTCCAAGAGGGACGAAAGAGCATGCCTCGTACGAGTCACACTCAGCCCGGATCCAGAACATCACCCCAACCTTCTCGTCCAAGTCCCAACCGGGGCACAACTGACTGTCTGAGACTACGACAGCAAGGGGGATCGGACTAGCAAACACATCTCCCCATACCCCTCTGCATCATGATCTGTTGGCCACAGCACAGATCAAGGTTTTGAACAAACAGGGACAACCAATCCGAGCCCGAGCCTTACTCGACACTGGGTCGAGCATGAACTTCATGACGGACAAGCTCGCGAATTCCCTCGGTATAAAACAAGGGAGATGTGCGATCCAGATCGGAGCCCTCGACAATTTGAGCACCACGGCAAAACGATACACCACGGCCACAATCACGTCGACGGACGGCAAGTATAAGAAAACTTTGAGATTTCTTATTATCCCCGCCATATCGACCTTCATACCAAGCGAGCCCATCGACCCCTCGAGTCTGGGATTACCCAGAAATATTCAACTAGCCGATCCACAATTCCATTGCCCAGCCCCGATCGATGTCTTACTTAGCACCGGATCAACATTTGCGGCGCTGTGCATCGGGCAGGTCAACCTGACGCAACCAGACGAACCTGAACTACGTCTACAAAAAACACGGTTCGGCTGGGTAATCGGGGGGAGTCCAGCGTCCCAAACCGCGATAAATACGTTCCACGCAACCACAACGGCTCTGCAAGAGGACCTCGCACGGTTTTGGGAGATCGACGAGGGACCGGCCACTACGCATCGTTCGGAATCTGAACGACTATGTGAAGAACATTTCCGAAACCATGTCCGGCGAACCAAGGAAGGCAGATACATCGTTGCCCTACCATTCAACGAAAAGCTTTCCTCACTAGGGTCATCGAAGGCCGCTGCAATGAGCAGGCTCGCCTCTCTTCATCGCCGATTCCAACGCGACAAACAATATGAAACCGCGTACAGTGCTGTGATCCAAGAATATTTAGACTTGGGTCATATGACGAAGATCAACACGGATCACGCCACCGACCACGGATATTATTTACCACATCACGGCGTGATCAAGGAATCGAGCGACACCACCAAGCTCCGAGTTGTGTTCGACGGCTCAGCTTCAAGTACCACGGGAGTGTCTCTAAACGACGCCCTTCATACGGGCCCGAAATTACAGGAAGACCTGAGACACATCCTATTGAGATTCCGGTCATTTCAATATGTCCTTACCGGCGACATCGAAAAAATGTACCGTCAATTCATCCTACGTCCAGAAGATCGTCCTTATCAAAAGATTCTGTGGCGTGCCGACAACGGAGAGATCGAAACCTACCGACTCAACACCGTAACGTTCGGTCTATCCGCAGCCCCGTATCTGGCCATCCGGTGTCTCAAACAGCTGGCAGAAGACGAGGGACCGCGATTTCCGAGAGCAGCGCAGATCCTACGGCGAGACTTCTATGTCGACGATGCGTTGACCGGAGCCGATACGAAGGACGAAGCCTTATCAGTCAGGAATGATCTCACGAACTTACTTAAGCTAGCCGGTCTAAATATCCGCAAATGGGCATCAAACGATCGGGATCTGCTACGAGGGCTACCTGAGGAAGACACCAACCAGAAATTGCATCTCGGTGAGTCATCTACGTTAAAAACACTCGGCGTCTTTTGGAATTCAGCCGACGATGCCATACTATATTCAGTCAAGACGAACAGTGACACCTCCCGAGTCACAAAACGAGCAATCAGCTCCGTCATCGCACAAATCTATGATCCATTAGGATTGCTCTCGCCGGTAATCGTTCGAGCAAAAATGATTATGCAAAAGGTCTGGACATTGAAGGTAGATTGGGACGAATCCCTTCCGACAGACGTACACACCGAATGGATCAAATACCACACCCAATTGCCGTTGTTAAATGCGGCAAGGTTCCCTCGGAAGACCATCATAGAATCCGCAACGAAAATTGAGCTACACGGATTCTGTGACGCTAGCGAAAGGGCATATGGGGCGTGCGTCTACGTGCGGACGACGGACCGAAAGAACAATATTTGGAGTCGACTCCTCACGGCGCGGTCGAAGGTAGCGCCGCTCAAATCGCTCTCCATACCACGTCTCGAATTAAGCGGGGCACTTCTTCTGACATCCTTGATTTCGTCAATACGACAGGCCCTGACGGCCAAGATCTCGAGGATAGTATACTGGACTGACTCCACCATCGTGCTCCATTGGATCAGGTCTTCGCCGCACACCTTGAAGACATTTGTGGCGAATCGAGTCGCTGAGATACAAACCAAGACCAATATCTCCGACTGGCGTCATGTGCCTACCGACGATAATCCAGCGGATCTCATTTCCCGAGGCCAGACGCCCAAGGAATTCCTACGTCCGTCCATTTGGAAAAACGGGCCAAGGTGGCTCCTGCAAGGCGAAAACTATTGGCCGGTCTGGAATCCGACACCGGTAGTCGACCTCCCGGAGCAGAAGAAGACGATCTGTCTGAAGACGACTATTAACGATAACACACTCCTCCATCGTTATTCGTCTTGGCCAAGACTAATAAGAATCGTCGCCCGGTGTCTTAGATGGAGACATAAGCAACACCGATCTGCCCATCTCACCACAGACGAACTGACTGCAGCGCACAACCGACTCATAAAAATCGTCCAATCCAGTCATTTCGCGCCTGAAATTCGGATCCTCCAGAAAAATCGAAGCGAGGACGTTGGAGGGAAACTACAGCCATTAAACCCCTTCCTCGACGAAGATGGGCTACTCCGGGTAGGAGGACGACTAGCCAACTCCGCCATACCCTTCAGCCAAAAACACCCGATCATCCTACCAAAGTCCCCGGTGACAGAGCTAATTATAGAGCAAGAGCACCGGAACAATCATCACACGGGGACACAAGCTACACTATACGCGGTGAGACTGCGCTATTGGCCAATCGACGGCCGTAGCCAGGTATGGCGCACTCTCAGAAGGTGCGTCCGCTGCTGCAGAGCCAACCCTCCACCAGTGGAATACTTGATGGGTGATTTGCCAGAGGCGCGTATTACCGAATCGCGGCCGTTCACGAACGTCGGAATCGACTACTGCGGCCCATTCTACATCAAGGAGAGGAGGGACCGCAACCGACGTAAAATCAAGACGTACGCCGCCATATTCGTCTGTCTGGCGACAAAGGCGGTCCACATAGAGTTAGTCAGCGACCTAACCACCGACGCCTTCTTGGCCGCGCTGCGCCGTTTCATCTCGCGGCGAGGATACTGCGCAACGATCCTCACCGACAACGGCACCAATTTCGTTGGGGCTAACCGGGAGCTGCAAGAACTCCGGACCCTATTGCAGTCCGACGACCACCAGGATAGGGTACAGAATTTTCTCGCCGACCGACAAATACAATGGCGTTTTAACCCTCCGAATTCACCACATTTTGGCGGCCTATGGGAAGCCGCGGTCAAAGCGTTCAAACGCCATCTCACCCGCGTGGTCGGCACGGAGCTCCTGACCTTTGAGCACCTCAACACCCTCGTGATAGAAATTGAGGCCATTCTCAATTCACGCCCACTAACTCCCATCTCATCCGATCCGAAAGATCCTCCTGTCCTCACTCCCGGACATTTCCTGATCGGTGACACACTAACCAGTTTACGGGAGCGTGATTTCAGGACAGTTCCATCAGGCCGGCTATCCAGTTGGCAGCGCATTCACCAGATTAAGCAGCACTTCTGGAGCAGATGGTATCGAGAATACCTAAATGAGCTAACCCGCCGCAACAGATGGGACAAGGGCAAACACAACATTCGTGAAGGCACCGTAGTAATCCTCAGGGAGGATAACGTGCCCTCTATGCAGTGGCCTTTGGGCCGCGTAATCAAGGTCCATCCAGGAGCCGACGGCATCATCCGGACCGCTACCGTGCAGACGGCAACAAGCATCCTGGACCGCGGTGTCAAAAGACTGGTCCCCTTACCCATCCACCCAGATCCAGACGAGGCCGAACGTCCACACGGAACGAAGGAGGTCACCAACGACACACCTGACTCCACAGCCAGAATTTGATCGGTGCCCTCTCAACGGGGGGAGGATGTTACGCCGCCTAAAACATCTGCACGCCAGCCCGCGCGACCGGACAACAACCGACCTGCGTAACGTCACTTCGACCCTCAATAAACCTACGGGCCCACCATAACTTTCACTTTCCTGTATTGTTTCGCCATGTGTCGTCAATCTGTTTATCCTGAAGAATGTCTTAAGCCTAAAAGTATGTTCGACGCACATCTGGTTTTTTAGAGAGGTCCTTGGGTTTATTAGTCGCACTTAAAACACGGAGAAAGCGGGTATGCACCCATGAGGAAAATCTGAATAGCCCCGTAATAAAACAAGCTAGATTTTTCTCACGCACACAGTCATCTATCCACCACGATGGTAGGAGACTCCCTACTCATCCCTTCGAGCAGTAATGCAGGTCATGACCAATCGACACCTCGGTTCGTTACCCTCACTTTTCCTAACGAAATTGGGAACAACGAATCCGCGTTCTTTAGGCACAGGGGCACACCCACACCGAACTTTTCTTCCGTATGAAAAAAGGAGCGACAATCAGTCTGAAAACTAACGCCTAACGCGGCAGTCTACACATAGCGCGAGATTCGCATACTTCCCGCAAATCTTTGTCGGTTCTCGTGCGACAAGTTGTTAGCTATTTTTTTCGGCATCAGTGTAGTCTAAGTGTTGGACATATATAATTTATAACTCTGTGAATCCCAGGGTTATACAAGCTCAATCACCCCTTATTATCTCAACGGAAATCAGGGGATCGATCAATTCGTGGTGTCGATTGTTATAATCGTAACGGGGATTTACGACCCCCGTTGACGTCTCTCCCTGCGATTACGTCTCCCCGCGATTGGTCGAAATTACACCCTTCATAATGGATATAATTTCAATTATTGCGGTATAGCGAATCTTCTTTTAAATCTGACGTTCCAAATTAAGTATGAATATTTCTTATTCATAGATTCATCTATACATTAATAAATCCTCGCTTTTGGCTCGTTTGACAAATATTCGATCACCACTACAATGGCTTTCTTGGTATATGCAAAAACCGGTACAACTTTGCAATGCACACGCCTGATCAAAAGAGTTTGTACGGTTACTATATTTACTGCTTAAATTGAACGAAATTTACCTGCGTAATAAAAATACATTGTTAGGAAGAAATAAGTAAGTAAATATTTAACTTGATACTCTGTACGGTAAAAATATGCTACTAATATAATAAGATATTCTATAAAAAATATTCTGTACGATTTAAAATTCTCACAACATCAAACAATCTGCACCAAAGCAAATAATCTACATCGAATCTATAGTTTTATTAAATATAGAGAATATCCTAAGATCTTTTAGAAAGAAATCTATAATTAATTTTACGTTCAGTATTTGCAATGATTCAAACTAACCGTCATATTGATTGCCTCTAATTAAACCTGAAATTTAGATCAAAATTATACTCGGATTTTAACCTCATCTCAGAAATCGTACATTAATCTCAAAACCAACGTGTAGTATCTTGAAAAATCATCTCTCTGTCTGTCCTCTTAAATAAACCTTGAATTTCCCAGCGAGTGGAAATTTCGAGAGATTAGCATATTCAAATTCTCCAATAATTTGACTCCGGTGCTGCGATGACCTTGTCAGAAATTGTACTCCGTGATTACACATATACACGCCGCTGGCAATCAGAGACGACTAATTATGTATGTTGCACCGAGCCAAAGTTCGTCGTTGTGCCTTTCCACGGTTAAACCGGATGCTTCTCATATATCCCTGTAATCGATCTTCCGTCTTCATGCCTACGTAATTAACACGGATAATTCCGTGTGTCAATAATGCATTGGTCGGTTTACTTATAATGAACGACTAATCGAGGCTAATATTATGTGGGGACGTAATTAGGTGCACAGTACGAAACGGAACGTGTACGTTGCGTACCGATTATCGATATTGATACACGGACGTAGTAGCCGTAGTAGGTCTTGAGGCGGTTTGCAAATATAATTTGACAATATAATAATAATAATGTAATGATAATTTTGACAAATGTTTTCCATCGATCAAACAGTATAGTTATCGTCGATGACTATATCGAAGAATAGAAAAGAGCCCGATTTTTTCAGAAATTTGTTCGATGCTACAATTCATTCGTTGACCTACTCTGTCACTGAGGACAAAAATAAGCGGCCAGATAGTGGAAATAGGTTTCAATAAAATTTCGATAAATATGGCTCGTTTACAGAAACGTAAATAATAATTTCAATTATTTATTAAGTAATCTTTATGTATCATAAGGTATACCGAGTGTACGAAAAGATCGGGACAAAACTTATACACATGTTTATGACGCCAAGCAGGTAAAAGTTCGTATAAACTTATGTTCGAAGATGCTTGATCGAAGAGTTATGTGTTCAAAGATTTTCGGGAAGTTGTTCTTGGTTTCTGAAAATATGATAGAAACAGGAGATCAGCTTTGGGAATATATCCAAAATTCATGGGAAAGTATTCGTGCATTTACTATTATTTTTACAACGTCAAGAATATTCGAAAGGATTAGACAACCATTATTCGATGAATGGAAATCTGCATTCTCGCAGAAGGCAGAAATTTCGAACATTTGTTATAACTGGCGAAACAGTTAATACAAATCTTTGGACGCTTGTAACTCTTCAATGAAACACTTTCGGGCACAAGTTTGTATGAACTACTCTGACTTTGTTACTCCACTTAACTTCCTTAACACGTAGCATAAGTTTTGTCCCGATCTTATCGGCAACTTGTATAATAAATTAAGTGTAAATACGTAATACTAGTAGTAATTCGATTAAATTTCATTCAGACCTACTTCCACTATTTGTCTGTTTATTTTTTTCCCTAACTGTATGTCTTGGACTCTGTCGAGTTGCAAATATACACTGTTGTTGTTAATTCGTGGTACAAGTGCAGTCAGACAGATTGCATGGCTGAAAGTAGAATTAAAATGAAGAATAAGTTGAGAATTACGTTGAAATAACGAGGAATAACGCGAATAACAATTACGTTGGAGGTTTAATTTTTCAGAAGGTCAAACTTGAAAATGTATAAAGTACGTGTACACTGAGCGCTATTTTTTCTACTTTTTCCTATTTTTTCCAAAACGGGGTCTTAAGCGAAAAGTCCTTACTCTAGAATAATCTGGTGTTAATTTTCTACTACTGTGTAGCCGGGATTAGACAAATTAAAACCGGAGGGGGAAATGCAAGGAACACTAAAAATTATAACATTCTCGCAATAAATTCTCAGTATACGAACATCCAACGCCAATATGTATGCAAATTCGAAAGGGAACTCCGTGGCTGCTGTTTTAATATAAAATTCCCCCAGAAAAAAAGCTCGTACCGTGTGGAATAGTACACGCAGAGAGTTTCCACTATCATGGATTCGCTGGATTTTTAAAACTTGAACAATCTATGTAAATATAATTGATACGAGCTGAAATTCCCAAGCTACTGCGAACGACTGTAAAATCTTTTTTCGCGATGATCGTTCTTTTCAACGCGTTTTCGTGGTTCGTCGAACCTTCTATTTCAAACTCTGTGATGTTTCCAAATATTAGGAAGGAACAATATCGCGAAATACTTGTTAAGTCGCTTCGCAAACAATCAATTATTTGATTGTTCTATTCAATGTAAAATTGTAAAATTAGAAAAGAGGAAACCTACACTAACCTGTAACTTGTAAATTCGTTGATATCGTTAGCTGGCAAATTATTACAGAAAAGTGTTCCGATAATTTTATCAAATTTACAAGTGATACGAAGTGAGTTATGAATTTTTATCACACGATCAACTTTTACAATTTTATCGTATACTATAGTTATTAAACACATAATTGACAAGAAGGTAACGACGAGAAAAAAGCGGGAGATGCCTAAGTAAAAAAGAATTGTTAAGGAAATTGGCAATCAGTCTAACTACATCACGCGGAATAAAGTCGGTGTTTCTTTAGTTAAAAGTAATGCTGTATCGGTTTAATCCGCTTGGAAAGCATCGATCGAATGTTTTCGAGGTCGATGCACGACTCTCGAACGAAGAGAACCCGTGAAATATTGCCAAGGCAACGTTCCGTTGCTTTCTCATAAACCACAGCTCTTCTTTCCGATTAATGGACGATTAAATTAAAATCGAAAATTTATCGAAACCCGCACGGGTTACGTTTCGATAGGATAATTTATATTTCGCGTGTACAGAGAAAAGCCATGAAAATCGCGCGATTATTCTCTCTGTTGAAAGAACTGGTACGAGAGAAACAAAAATCCACACGTAGTTTCTCTTTGTTCCCTCGAATATTTTGCATTTTAATGCACGAAAATAGAGAAAGGAAATGATGGTTAGGGAAATGGAAAATATTTTGCTACGTTGGTATGGATCGGTCGCCGAGTGGAAATATTCTCAGTTATCCGATAATAATTTCCCTTGATTTTCCGTGCATTCGGTTTTGTAATTAATTACCACATGTCGTTATTAATTTATCGGCTATTTACTCGGAGTGTTAATGAATTTCGTCTAAAATTGCATCCAGATAAAATCGTAATGGATCGTAGAATGGAGTAATTAACAAAAAGAACTTGCATCAGATTTGTAATATTCATGCTAAATGAAATGTTTCATGAAAATTATCATTAGTCTACAGTTTGATGCATGGAAATATTTGACCAGTTGATTATCGCTTATGTTAATTATATTATGCCATTATAGAAAAATAATATATTCAGAGCTATTCGAATACTTTCGTTAGCACTTGTACGTCATTTTATTTTTATTATCCATTTTTAACTATATAATCTGTATGTATTATTCGCAAAACAATTCTTTTAACACTTTGTAACACTGTCGGTGGATCGAGAAACTGACTGAAATATCATGGATTATCGAAAAACTTCGTGATGACGTGATCTTCCTGAAAAAAATGGACGATGGACATAATTCTAAGTGCAAGGGAATTGTGTAACGCGTTTTTCGACTACAAAGCAGAGAATTTACCGGGAAACTCGATGACTGACCGCCAATTTCCTTCCGCTTTCTGCTCCCTGTTCCCAATTCTCCCACATTCTCGCTGGAAAAAGTCAGCTTCGCATTGCTCACACCTCGTTTCCACGGCCGGATATTAGAGTTTTATTGTCACGGGACACAATTATGTCTCCTCTGTCTATCATTCTCTTTTCTCTTCTTTACGAGCGGAATTCATCTTTGTCAGTCGCTAAAATCACAAATTGTAAGTGACGTTAACTTCAAAGGTTCGATAACTTTTCAGATAAATTCAGCTTCTTTCTTAATAAGAATTATGTTCTAATATAATTTTTTTGACATATTCGTGCCACTATTTTACAAGAAGAAAGAAAAAGAATAATTCCCTTTTTTTTTTTGTAGATTTTGAAAATGGCTCCTTGTAATCAGGAAGCGCAGAATGAGGGAGGAAATTGTTGAAAACGAACTTACACCACTTTCAAAATAAGCGATTCATCTATTAATATATTTACTGTAAAGGCATACTGACTAATTATTCGAACGCCCATCATAGATTTTATGTAACAGCAGGAATAGAATTTTCTCGAAGTTGTTCAAAATTATTGAACTTACTTCAAAATTATTGCACAAGAAGTGCAGGAATATTCGTATAGAAAAATTCAAAACATTAAACCTCCGAGAATTAAAGTCGGCTAAATGAGAGTCCTTTTAATTAACTTAACAGGAACAGAAACATAACGATATGGTTCTCATTAGCGCCTAGTTTATTCAAGAAATTTCATCTCTCTATCTTCATTGCACCGATATAAATATTAAAATTCCACGAATTTATAATATCCTATATATAATTAAAATGAAAACGATTAAAATTAAAATCATCCTTGTGTTTCTTTCTAGATCTTGAAACAAAATTAGTGAAATTCAGATAGAATAAGTGCTCAGGTAGAGAGATGTATCTTTCCTAATTTATTAATAGAACCTTTTGTTCATCGAAACGAGGTGAATATTCAAAGAAAAGTGCACGTACGAAGACGACAGGCCATTTCTCTGGGTCTTCGAGGTAGCAGGTGCTGGCTGGCGTCTCCCTTTTTCTTTTCCCTCGACATGCTTTCCAGCAGTTTATCCTGAGGCTCAACCATTGCACGCGTTCCTCTTCGTGCTGCACGTTAGAGGGTCAATCTTATGCAATCTGTTGCCGTGGTAATTAAACATCATGATTTTTTAATGAAACTGTAGCGAACGCAAGGCCGCGATTTTAAATCTTCCTCTGTGAGTTATCATACTAAAAAAGTTCCGCCGCTGAATCGTACACTTTTTCTAACGCAATTTTCTTCTCTGCTATATTACCTTTCGCTTTTTATCCTGGCTAAATATAAAAGCGCAAGATCTAATTTAGAAGATATCTTATTGTTGGAATTTTATTTATTAATAGGAATTTTAATAATACATTTTAACCAAAACAAAATTTTATCATCTTGAAACTTTATGGCCATAAAATCTTAAAATTTAATAAAAAAAAAAGAAAATACCTCGAGAAAAGGTTTTCCATATTTCCCTCGTGAACTAATGTACCTTCGTGTCCTTTCTTTTTTGTTGTGCCTTTAAAATAGTGTAATTTTGTACTGAATATTTGAACGTGGAAAATACTTGTAACAATTGATACAACTCGCCCATTATTCGAAAATGGTTCGAAACGATTCAAAGGTATTAAATGATTCTCGTGTCTGATAGAGCTCGGTAGTCTAACGTAATTGCGTTGTAAAGCTTTCAGTGTTTGATACCTGGCTTAAGTCGCATGCATAGATTGTGGCGTATGTATAGGCGCGAGAGAGAAGTCGCACAGAAGTCCCTACAAATTGTGAACAAATGTTGGACGTATTAACGAGCGGAATCGAAGGAGCGTAATTTTGCTGGATACATATCTGAAGGAAGTCAAAGTAATTCGATCGCGTAAAACCGATGATTATATCGTAACCTCGAATGTCGTTAAATTTTAGCCCAAGTAAAGTTCCGTTGAATTACAACAAGGGTTTAAAGACACGAACGTGCACGATATGTTTCAACTCAAAATTAAAATGCACGCTATACAGCAAAACCTTTGATCATGACAGATATAACAAAAGGTATGAGAAAGAAATTGTTAGAATTATTCTCTATGGAATATCGTTAGAATTATAGTCCACAAAATATTGTGAAAATTATTCGCTATTATATTTTTCTCTCTGTATATATACATAGTCATATAAAATTCTTCATTATAAAACAAATTCATCGCGCTACCTCTTGTATTGAGATCTTCACAAACTTCAGTACAGCATCTTTCAAAGATATTGATTAAAACCTTCAATGACACCAGACGCAATTCTTCAATCCATATCGAAAAAGATTAATATCATTCAAAAGCAAAAACAAGAATCTGATAGTTCTTCTTTCGATAGGTCATTCGTAATATTACACATTTATGCTTCAAAAAATGTAAAGGAGGAGATAAAAAGAAGAGGAAAATAAAACATGTCTTGTTAACAATTCTCAAAACATCCTCCAGAAGTAAAAAAGAAATCTCACAATCCCTTAGTAAGAACCCACGCTTCTAAAACAAAAAAAGAAAAGGAACAAGATATAAGATTTAGGTTTAAAAAATAAATAAATACCCTCAATAATCCTTAAGAAGAATCGCCTAAAAGATAGTCAGCCTCTCCACGTGACTTGTAATTGATTCCAAGCTACTCTCGAAGTATCCTATCACTTTCTAAACCTACTCAGCACACAGTCCCGGTTATTGGACTGTCGTAGCCGGTGTGGTCGATTGTTGTGGAAGCTGGCCAGCGCCCACGTAACCGGGGAATCCCGTAAAAGAATGCCGGGACACGAAACCGACGAGTCATGAATAGATGAGAAGCAGATAAAATTGAAAAGTTTGCCACGTTTCCATAGGGATCCTGTACACAAGCTTGTGGCCAGGAGTCGCCACTTTCGGCTACTTGTAGCCGGCTGGACAGGGCTTATAGTTTCTCTTCTTCTTTGCCGCTGCGGGATTACGTCGCCGAGTTCATAACCGGTGCACATTCAACCACGGAAACGTTTCACCGTCCTCACCGCGATTTCCGATCTGCACCCGTGGAGAAAGAGGCTCTTTAGCCGCTCTCGCAGCCGCCTCACCCCATCCAATTTTAATCATTTCCACGCGATCCTTCCTGAAAGAAACGAGATACCGCTACCACCGGGAATCTGGCTGCGCTAAAATTCGGTCTTCACCTGTGGGTCGATTTTAAAGCGGCAGTCTTCCAAGGCATCGTGTTTTATGGAAAGAGACTCTGTTTGAATTTGGTTAGCGAAAGCGTTGAATGTGTTAGAATTGAAATTTTATTATGAGGAAGGTATTCAGTGGTATTTCTTGTATTCTCGATGATTTCTTTTTATCGTTTTCTAGCGTTCTTAACAAATTTTTCATGAATTTCTGCTTTACAGGGTGTGACGAATAGATTTGAATGGCCATGATGTACTTTGCTGAACAATTTTAATCTATAGTTGTCATCTACAGTCTCGTTCATTTAATATTGATAAATAATAATGTCCGTAATAATGTAATATAATGATATAAAGATTATCTCGCTCGATGATCTCGTACGATCTTTCTCTAGTGTTCTTAAAAAAATTTTATAAGTTTCTGCTTTATAGTGTGATGAATAAATTTGAATGGTCATGGTGTATTTTCCTGAATTTTATCTATAAATTTTAATCTACAGCAATAATCTACAAACATTTAGTAAAATACATAATATGTTTTCCAGTGTCCTTAGAAAGTTGTTAATGAATTTTATCTGTACGGCGAGATATTGAAAAAAATTCGAATGACCATGTCGTACTTCTTTGAACAATTTTGATCTACAATCGTAAGCTACAATCATTCGATGAAATACGAAAGTTATTTCTTCTTCTGCCTATATCAAAGGCTTTTCATTATTATACAAAATCACGTATCCGCGTTAAGCTTTTTATTTATCTATATTCATTCGAAAAATTCTCTGTTTTAATAATACCATGAATTAAAATGCTTCTTAACTTAGCAACGTTCTAAATTAATGTCTACAGGCAACCATCGCCAGGGTCCGGCACAACCGGCACATCCACGGTTTCTTCGAGTGCCCCCGATGGAGAAAATGGCCAGAGCATCAGCTTGTACCCAGTGGGAAGCGTGGGTCCAACATCAACGAACCCAACAACTGCTGCACCAATCACAACCACAGCAACGATATCCTTGACCACCCCTGGACCCAGGACCCAAGAGCCTGGGCCAAGCATCACAAGAAGCGTATCAGCACCCACTGCACCCAGACCAGTCGTTCAGCTGGCCAGCACTTCCAGCAATCCTGGCACACAGAAACACAGATTGAGGAGGACTATGAGTCGCACCGAGGCTATCAGGAAGTCAGTTTAATTTATTTAACATATTTCTCAATATATTCGCTATCAGCTTCACACGTGTGAGAGGCGTTCTCAAATTAATTTAGATTTAATTTTATGCCGATCCGATTAACCGTGCTTTCCATTAATTTCTTAATTTCATTACATAAGTACACAATTAATATTCAGTTTCTTGGAACTTGGCAAGTGGAACATGGAAGTTCGTTTATTGCATGAAAATGGTATGAGATGATTATAATCGTTTGTTTTTTGAAAATTGAATATTAATTGTGTACTTATGTAATGAAATTAAGAACTAATCGAAACTTGCGTAAGTTCGTTTAGTGCAAGAGGATGATAAAAAGAAGACTTCTAAGGGTTTAACATAACACTGTTCTGTTCAATTTATGGAGTTCATCAACGCACCTCATACTCAATTCATTTTGATTAAAGTAATATAAATCGCAAGTAGTTACTATCTTTTTCTCAATATATCGCCTATAATCGCTTTAACCATTATAGTACTATATACATTATAATCGACGCTGAAGTTATAAATTGAGTTTTATAATTTTCAAAAAAGATTGTTTTCTTTTGCAAAGATTCTGTATCAGTTATATACATTTTTAATATGTTATAACAATATATATTATATTACGAAATATATTCTATCAAATTCGCTATGGTAGCAAACATACCAATTATTTAAGATTGAATTCAATTCTCGATCGACCATTACTTCGACGTAAATTCTATCAGAATTCCAAGTGATCTAATACATCCAATGTACCATCCACGTAGTAGTTCACAGACATTCTTACTACATTAATCGAATTCGTGTGTAACGTTCGTTGTTCTCCTTTTTATTACGTGGTAGAAGAACGTGGATGGAACGCGCGGTGTAAATACATTTTGTTGAACGAATAACTCGAACGGTGCTTTATTTTCTGTTTCAGCTACATCAGACGCGAAACAGCACAATTCTTCGGCGTGGACGAGGAGTCCGAGGCTGTGGAGAGACAAAGATGGTTGGATCGAAGACGAAGAATGGCATCGAGGAAATACGGTGCCCTTGTTCCGGAACACAGACCGCCGGATCCTGATATTACCAGGGACGTGCCAGATACTACCGAGGTGCCAGAAGTAAGTCAGCAGGTTATTAATACGTGAAAGTTGAAAAAACTTTACAGAAGTTACGTCAGGCATGTACAAAGAAAAATAGTAGAAAAATAGTATACCTGGAATGAAAATGAAAAGCTCCCAATATCGATTAAGTATTTTTATTCTACTCCTTGTCATTTAACAAGAAGAAGTAATACGATGTGAGTGAAAAGCAAATGTGCACCTTGAAGACACAAGGTTTGTTCAAAACCTCCTACACATACCGTGACTAGGAAAGGTATTTGTACATCGTTAATATATCACAGCATTTGTATACTTATATTGATTAAGTTTACGTATGTCAAGCTTGATATCATTTTGCAATACTTTCGTACAACTACGAAAATTCAATGCTATAAAAATTGAATGTGGAACCTGATAAAAAAGTTCTCCATTGGAAAACAAGAATATGTACAGATTACTTTTCATAGTCGCTACTGTGTATCGCAATAATAATCGAAAAGTGATTGAAAAGATATAAAGTACGTAGTAAGTCAATATTACCCGAACTTCATTTTTCCCACATTTTTGTCTATATTTCGTTTATATTCGATCCATATACGTATTTCGCACAACGCGTCTCACTTGTGTATCGCTTGGCTGTCAAAAGAAGAAGAACGAAAGCCATTCCGGTGCCCGGCGGTTATGGCGCAATACATAATAACACGCCAGTAACGACGACAGGTGTCGCGATTAATCAATTTTCACGTTTACTCTATGTGACATTTTTCGATAAATGCCACGAGCTCTTAAAATTCTAGTCTCCTTTTTCTAACATGCTGTATCTATTTGATTTACAGTATTTATTTTTCTGCGATTTTTGTTGTTATATACAAAGGTTTATAAATTTGCAACCCAAATGAACGTAACAAATCCGGAGATGCAGATTTTAATAAAATTACTATTTATATTCTTTCCTTTCCTTGTAATTCCTTTTTCGTACGTTCCTTAATTCTTCTTCTTGAAATTATGCTTCGTTTATATTAAAGAAAAGAAATGCCAATCTTTAGAACTACGTTAATGCATAATATCTTTAATGCAATTGAAATTTATCAAAGCGCATATTCGAGGAAAATTGACCAAAGAACAAAGAACTATTTTAATTTATATTATTTCTACTGCAACTGTCGATAAAATTCATCAAAGGACTTATAAGCGTTTCGTGGTATATCCGATACTTATATACATAAAACTCAACGATGGTTAATTCGTCGTAGGCGCGTTTATCGGTATAAAATTATTTCCATTAAAAGTTTTTCGCGACGAAGGCACGACGTATTTGGTCAAGTCGTGTAATCTAAAAGGAAACTCTGTTCACTTTTTGCGACATACAATTTCTGGTGTTCTGCGAAGATAAGAAAGTTTCGTTCACGGTCCTCGCGAAACTGTGTCAACCGAAATATATCGAGCATATTTTTTCCTCGACACCAGATAAAAATACAGAGCGTCGCGAATTCTCTTTATCGAACGTACGAAGGGATATGGTATCGATCGCGTTCCCTCAAAGGAACCACTTTGCTCTTCCGTTCCGCCGATTTTCATTAATGAATTCGTTTAATTGTATTTAATTTCCTTAATGAAAAGCGGAGTTTCTCTTTACTTGCTCGCAGAATTTTAATTAACACGCTTCCTCAAACCTTTATCCTTGGCTGGTCCTGTTAAAACCACTCGTGTAACTCTTTAGCGGATAACATTTCCTGTGGAAATAATAAGTGCTTTTATTTAGGGTGTTACATTGAGGAGATGGCAGCAACCAGTCAGACGAAAAGATTCTGTGGCCAGAATGACACTTTCGGGGCTTCATTACGTCGTCGAGGTGAGTTCTTTTTCATTTTCTTCATTACATTTTCCATCAGCAATGACAAACACACGCGAGAATATTCCAGTTCGAAACGGGCTAAAATTTTGAAACTCCCTCCATCCTTCCAAGTTTTATTCGTAATAAATGACATTTCTAAATAGCAATACAAATTCCTTTCAGCGAGGATTTCGAATTTCTGCTTTGCACGGTGTCTTTTAGGAACGACTATAAATATGCTGCCTTAATTTAAAAATCTATATTTTAGCTTAAATTATGCATCAACGAAATTTTTGCAAGAAAATCAATAACACGGGTGATTCGTGTGGTCACCGTGTAATATAGACAACTAATCAACCTTGTCTAAATAGAACAAAAAAAAAAAAAAAAAAATGCCGAAAGAAATGAAGCGAGTTTCTAATATTATCTTCTGTGTCTTCGTATATTCTTATATATTTTTGCTTATAAATCTTTTATAAATCTTTGGAAAAACCATGCATATAAATCATGGTTACGCGTTAATAGGAAAAGAGGAGCCTCCGTCGAGAAAAGAGAAACGTCGCGACGCACAGCGTCGGGAGAGCTTCCTCCAATAGGAAACGACATATCGAATCGTTCGCGTATTTCATTTCCTGTTATTACCAATGGGAATCATGGCAAACGAGTAAACCAGTTAATTCAGCGTTTCGTTATCATCAACCGACGCACTGTTCGGCCGCGAAACAGGACCAAGTTTCCTTCGAAGCAGGTTGTGTGTTTCAACGGAAGTCTGCGCGATCATTAAGCTAACGAGCTAACGGTAACCCTCTTCCGATTATGCCGGTTCTCGAACATCTTCTAACGCGTTGGATTGACTTTGATATCTGGCGAATTTGCACCAGTCAGTTGCTAATTTCGAAGGTGCGTTAATTACCGATCGTCGATCTACTTTTCATTCAAGAAATCTCGTTTACTTCCGCGTGAAATTTCATTTAACGCGATGTTTCACATTTTTACTATTCATTTTAGTCTTTTTCTCTCCCTCTCTCTTTTCTCTCTCTAACTCGCAGAGCAGTGAAATTTTTGATATGGATGGAAGCATCGTAGAATTTTCCCGTGGAATCTCGTTGAAAAGAGATTGCGAGTTTTCCAATTCAAAAAGGGATTTTTATCGATGGAATTCGATCGGAAGTGTTTGTATTGAAATTTTTGTATTCTTGAAAGTTGGACGAGATTGCGATAGGGCGAAAGTTTAGCCGGCGTGATTAAATTATAAAGTTGAATGTTTGATAAGCGTTCGTTACAATTTCAAGTTTTTTAATTAGTAAAAAATTGGACCGCGATGATTTTCCTACCTCCGTTGATCGGTCGACGCGAAATTAAGGCCGAAAAAGTCAACGATCACAAGGTTTTACTTTCAGGAGGTAACGTTTAATTTCGCCGAGACTTTTCGTTCGGCTGGAACGATCATCTTTTCATCAGGAGTTTCGCTAAAAGTACACAACAAGTTTCTATTGAGTAGAACAATCTCGTTTCCCATAAGTTGCCGCTTGAATTCTCATCGTCGGGTACCGGCTGCCAACTTATTCCATATCTTCTTGCTTAATTAGTTTTTTGACTTTGTTTCGAATCCCACTTGTGATGCTTTCGCGAAGATATGGAACGGCGTGCTTTTCTTCGAGTCGAATAAAAAATGCAACTGTGCGACTTTTTGAATTAACAGCAGTGCCTAGTGTCGCAAATGTATTAGGGAAATGGAATTACAAAACAATCTGCCTAACTCCAATCTAAGAAATAGTAAAATGTCACGGTTAATAACTTTAATTCGAGTTTCTGTGATAACTCTATCGTTTTGATACAATCGTAACTTGATAGAGTTCTGTGGAACGAAAATTTGGAGAGAAATGTTCAACTTCCAGTCGAGTGTTTCGTATGAAAATTACCGATGAAGCGAACAGTTTGTAAATTATTTTCGAATAATTACTTTAATCTGTGATATTTTCGTGAAAGTTCCCTTAGGAAATCTAATATCAATTATTACCACTTTTAACTTTAATTATTAGAAATTCTAATATTAATCATTAGCAACTGCAATATCTGTTTTTATCGAGATTAACGTTAATCGCCAGAAGTTCGAACGTTAATCATTAGCAATACTAACGCTAATCGTCAGCAATATCAATTAATCTCCTTGATAGTTCTTATCATAATAAATTTAATCCTTAACGATTCCAGAAGGAATCTTCAGCAATTTTAACGTTAATCGGAAGAAAACAGGGTACAGTGTCTTTGAAACTCGGAGATAGCTACGTCCGCTATTCTTTTCCTCTCTCATCGGCTTTTAAATTTGCTGTCTAGCAAGCAGATCTCATGTCTGACTTGCAAGGGAGAATGGCACTTATGTCGCTTTACACCGTGCTGTGAGCATAAGCTTCTGTGTACAAACCCCACGGAGAAGTTTGTCAAGAATGAGCGGCCAAAGAAAGTAGATTTAAACTAGAGGCAACGACAGCATGTAAAATCCTCTTTGACACTTTACTTCCTCGGTACCATCCACGTTTTTTCTCTTTCGTATCTTCTCGAAACTTACGATTGAAACGCTATGTAATCGTCTGTATAGACGATACAAACGAATAGATATTTCTCGTTACCTATAAAATGGATGTTCTCCGTGTTTGAACAAAGAAAGAAAACTTCACTTTTGCCCACTAAGAATTTTCAGGAATAAACAGAAAATGTTATCACTAAAAACTGTTGCAAAGAAAGAAGCTCCGCAAAGTTTCGTTTGTCTTGGCGATAATCCGGGCAGCAAGTTCCTTGCAGCGTTTTAATTAATGAAAAATTACCTTCCTTTTGTGTGAGCAAGGCTGTGCGAAGGTTTCAAACGATATACGTCGCTGGTCTTTTAATCATTAAGTAAATATATCTTTAGGAAATGTTTAATTACGAGACACACTTGAACTTTCGACTTTTTATTTATAGAGGACCATTGTGTTTTAGGATTTTATTTAAAATTCTCCAGTTCTATCGTCATTCTGCTATTCATTTATTATTTTCCCTGGCTCGCAAATGTTTTGGAAATGCAACGATAAACAGAGCCCTGACCTAAATATTACGGAGCACGTATAGAATTGTTGAGAATGAACGAGAAAAGGGTGTCAAATATATAATATAAATCAGCTTTCTGAAATATTTAGAAACTGTATGATAGGAAACGTGAAATTAGTTTATTTAAAAATTATCCGGCAGCCGGCGAAAATATTATTATTGGTTATCGAGGAAAACCATATCCGCACAAAATGTCCCATTACTTCAAGTCAGTTAATAATTCTTGTGATAATTTTATGTATAGAATTCTTAGATTAAATTATTATAGAGTTATTAATTAAAATAATATAAAAGTAGAATTGACCGAAAGTAAAATATTTCTTTTCGTTTGCAATACAAATCTTGTAGCTTTTACGTACGTGATTCGCTACGATGTTTTCAGATCGGTTTCAAACTTTACTCGTACAATTATGATCTCGTATACAATACTAACGAAACTTCAAAAGTTTTCTGTAAAAGGTCTCTTGATATATGGTATACATGGAGTTGCTAGAAAAAAATTAATTATCTTTTCGCAATCCTAACAAGATTTAATTCCATCTTTATCTTCATCCTCTTTCAACTTCACGATCAAACTATTCGAACGCTACCACCTTATGTAGAACATCATCGATTCTTAGGTTTCTATTGTCGTTTCAATTTCTGAATTATAATTGAAATAAAACAGAATCCCTAGGTCTGGACTGAGGTATTAACTTGTCCACACTCCTGCACCGGTCGATAATGATAATTACTCGGCCAGCTATCGTTCTTCGAAGGCACATGTTCCACAAACATACGTAATTTATATGAACATGGACCAGCGACTCATACGACCGAGAACGAGAAATCGAACGAATAAATGGCGGCACGAGCTGAAATTATTGTTCCGCCCTATCCAATTATAATTCCAATTTTCGCGAGATTTGCGGTTAAACATGAGGGATCCACGCTATAGTTGCCTCGAGCTGTCGTCTACGTTGTTCTATCAGGGTAAAAATAAAAAAGAAAAAAAGACGTGAAAATTGGGGTGGTAGGATAACGAAAACATTTTCTATGGAAACGAATATTACTATATCACTAACAAAAAGATTCTCCAATAAAGTTCACATACTTTGTACATTTTAGTGAAAATACAATCGAATAAAATAATTCAATGGAAATATAATTTCTACGATCTTCTAACATTTTAGTGTCATATAGTGTCAAATAAAATAAGTATTTTTAATAAACGTTATTGTAGAGAAATAATGCTATTCCACAAAGATATTTATGAGGAGAATTCAATGCGATTAAGTTTCCTTGATCAATTCTTCAACAAATTATTTCTCTTTTCTTTCGAGACTTTTAATTACAATTAATGATAAGTTTGTAATAGCATTTTAGAAAATATATTTCTCCCAAAATTCCCTTTTATATCCTTTTCTACGATTTTTTCAAGTATATATAGTATTATTTTGGGAAAATATGGTTAGACGAAAGGTCTGAAAATCTCCACAATTACAAGATATTACAAGATATTAATCTCTCACGTATATTATTAATAAAATTTAACGATGTAAAAAACATCTGAACGAAGTTTTAGAGAATTTTAATATCGAAAATGTTAATGGTCCAAAGAAAAGAATTTTTTATCCTGAATCTCGGATAGAATTATAGATTCTAATGAACTTAAAATACATTTTTCCTAAGTAAAATCGTCGAGGGTCGGCTATTAATTTGCCGTACAAAAGAAAAATCCTATTAAACGGGAACAAAACCGAATTTCTGGTTATAGAACAGCGCCGCTGCGTCGTGACTTGAACCGTTGATATAAAACAAACGAGTATATCATTAAAAGAAAAGTTTATTAAAAATAGAATTTCATTATTCGTTTCTCGGATGTGTTCCGATTCCGAACGTATTCAGAGGATCCCTTTCGACAGACTCGTGTCTCTTTTTCCTTCAATCGACTCTTTCCAATACTTCTTCCCTAGTTTCAGTTTCCCTAGTTAGTATTATTTTGCAAATATATCTTCAAAGAATAGGAAACATTTCAGCGGAATTAAAATGATATAAATTATAACAAGGTTCGTACAGATGTCATAGAGAGCATTTGTTATAAAACTCTTTTGAACAAATATTCGCAAAAAAACAATCGAACGTAATTAAGTTTACTTGATCAATTCTTTAACCAATTTGTATTTTCTTCTTTCGGAAATTTTTGTAAGTTTATCGTAGCGTTTTAGAGAATATATTCCTTTCAAAATTTCCTTCCATTTTCACTTGCATGATTTTTATATGTTTATAGTATTATTCTGAATGAATACTTACAAAGAAGAGCAATTATTTCGTTACAGTTAGAATATCACGAATTATAATCCGGATTGCATAAATGTCGCAAAGAGTATGTGTAATCGACGATGTTTTCAATTCATCCTGGGAAAGAAAAAAGTGCATTTTACGCTGGACAGAATCTTTTTTTTTTTTTTTTTGCTTTCGTTAAAAGTGAGATTCGTTCGATGTGACACCCTTCTCTTCGTCTTTCGAACCAGACGCGAGAGTGACGATTTAATGGAAGATATAATAGCTCGTCGACGACTCATGGAAGTTACAGACGACTTTATTACACGCTGATGGCTTAATTGTTGTCGTATGAACTTTCATCTTGTAATACATTACGAACTTACTCGACAAAGGAATATCATATTGCTGTTGTCACTTTTCAACAAGCACTGAATATGTCTATTAAAAGAAGCAATGGGACTCAAATTAAAAAGGTACGAACAGATAAAAACTAAAGTAAAATGCTGGGCGCGCCCCATTTTTGCTAATTGAGAAGAATGCAAACGGGGAAATTGCGCGATACAATCGAGTCCACGTATGTAGAATCTTGCATAATTACGAGATTATTGTTTGTCCGGGGCCATCCTGTTGCAGCGGCCTAAATAAATGTAGATTCACCGTTGTAATTTCGACTAGAGAGGAAATTGATTCCAGACAGAATTCAGCTATTGTTCCTGCATTTGAATGCGCCCATTGTAGCGACGTTCTGTCTGTTCCCTTCGATCACGTACCTCCCAATGTCGCTCTTTATTACCTGTTCTTTGTTCTTGCCGCTTTCCCTCTCATAATGCTCGAACGCCGAACCCTAACGCAAATGTTTTATGAAGACAAAACAAAACAAAAAAAATGGAGGATTTTAGCTCGGGGCGCAATAAACGCTGGAACTTTGCGTACGATTCCTAATTTCGTCGGAATTCCGATTTTCCGATAGCGAAAGTGGTTTTCTCGAGGAAAGTATTTCTACTATGCTTGGCGAAAAGATTTTTATGGGAAGAATGTAGGACTACAAATAGAATCATAAGAATGTACATTTCAGTTTCATTTCACGCATTTTGTGAATTTTGTCCTCTTCTTAACCATTGAGGTAATTTTAACGCAAGATTGACTGAGAATTCTGCTAATGCTAAGTAAATTGAGTACCTGTCTTTTTAGATAAAAATTAAAGCCTCCGGGAGAAAGGTTACGCGATGGGTTAAAAATTTTGCAGGATTTTTGCCTCTAAATGTAGATACAATTTCTTGAATTCGTCTACTCGATATGTTCAGTAACTTATTAAAAGTCACTGAATTTGCTACTGTAAATGTCTAAGTAGAGAGAATGAAAATGAATCAAAAGGAATAACAGGATAAAAAATGCGGTTTTACGGAGCCATTTTGCCGAGAAACAGTACTTCGTTTGTCGATCAGTCTGAACAATAATTCATCTGAATAAGCAATTCCGAGAGAACGGCAGTAAATATTTATCAAGAGTCAGGCACGAGAAAGTCAGAGGTAAAAGAAAATAGGGAAATTGTTCCAAGATAAAGGAGAGAATGATCCCGCTTATGAAGCTGAAATTCATTAACATTTGCTTCTTCTGGTAATGGAATCTTATTTTTAAAATAAAAATGCAATCCTAACGCTGTGCATTAGAAACATTCGTTTCAAATTGTTGTTCAAACAGAATATTATTTTCATTTAGTATTGAATATAGAAATCTGTATTTTCTTTTTCTTTCAGTCGGTAAAAAGGAAAGTATAATCTTTCTTTGATCTTTTTCAATTATAAATATCCTTGCGAATGTAAAATAAGCAAACGAAGCAGTTTAAAAGTAACGTAAGGTTTTAAAAATTGTAGAAACGAAATGAAGCGAAAGCTGCAAAATAAAAATTCATGGAAACGAAACTAATCTTTCCAGTTGCTGGCTAACAATCAAAATCGGAAACGAATATACGACCAGTGTGTTTTATTTTTACCAATGATTTTCAAACGCAAAAAATCATGCAACCCCCAAAAGAAGAAAACTTCAAACGAATGACCAGTCGAAAAAGCAAAGTTTGACGAGTGTATCGGAAATAATTCGCGTGTACAACAATCGATTCGTGTTTTACAGATTGAAAAAAAAAAGCGGAAGCGGAATGGAGGCGATTCTTGAGACAACAGGGAATAGGTAGTTTGGAGCGTTACTCTTTTCTAGGTCACGCGTAAAATATTCTAATGGACTTTTGCGTATACAAACGGCACACTTTTCTCGGCTTGAACAGCCCCGGCGAGAGAGAGAAAGAGAGAGAAAGACGCGACAGTCGTTGTCCAGTTTGTTCCAGGCAGTAGTCTAGAACTAAGTGGCAAGTTTTGAAATACGATTGACGGCAGTTTCTGTATAACTTTAGTAGACCAAACTTCCGGTGGACAATGTTTCCCACACGGAAACGGGCTCGTATGCGCAACGCGTTTTCTCTGTTTGCCACGAAGAAACCTAAGTCGCCTAGCCTGTTGTTCTCACGCTAATATTTGAATTTTCTGCTAAACACCAAAGACACGGCGAAAGTTAGAATCAGTAGGAAGTGGGAAAGTGGTGGTCAGTTAATGAATATGTCATAGAAAAGGGTGTAACGTGAAGTTTCGAAAGGTTCGAATGGTCGCTAATTCGTGCAACTGAAAATTCATGAAATTTTTTGTAGTAGTTACCATGTACGGTTACTACAAGTTAGTAGAATTGAATTTTCATGGTTTTTTTTAGTAACAGTTAGAATGTAGTTAATAGAAATTAATAAAATTGAAATTTCATGGGGCGCTTTTATAGTAAGTTGAATGTATAGTTAAGAGAATTGAAATTTCATGGGGTATTTCTATAGTAGGTACAATGTATAGTTAACAGAATTGAAATTTCATGAGGTGTTTCTATAGTAGGTTGAACGTATAGTTAATAGAATTGAAACGTAACGGGATTTTCTTATGGTAGGTACAGTCTTAGGTAGTGTACAGTAAAAAAAATTGACATTTCTTGTGGTGCTTTATAGTAAGTACTATGCGCATTTAAGAGGAGTAGAATTTGACTATATTAAAGTGTTTTTTATGTATAGAACAATATAAGAATACAAGTCGACAACAGAAAACCATTACGTTTCATTCCTAACCCCAATCAGAGTTACTCTATCGTGCACATTTATAGCGGCTCACGAAATTATTCGAAATTACACAGAATTTTTTATGGATAAATTTACGTACATTATACGAAACGGTTTGAAGTTTCGTTAGCATTGTAATGAGACGCAACTACCCTAATTATAATGATAAAATTTGAAACGAATTCGAAAATGTATACAGAAGTTATAAGACATTATGCCTTAAATTAATCTCTCATTGGTATTTCATTAAATATCGTAGCTTATTAATATAACGAATAATTGACTGTTCCAATACTATAACGATCCTTTCGAAGTGTATGCTTCCAATAAATATTTTACAACCTTTATATACATTTTCAGATCCGTTTCAATTTTGTACTGATAGATTCACGAGTACCGTCTTGTTACAGTGCTAATGAAACTTCATTATGTTTCGTATACATAAAAAGTGCCTGAAAATGTTCTAATTATAAGCAATTACTACATCCAAATAATTCGTCGATTTTAGCTGCAGATAAATCACACGGTTTAGAAGAAAATTTATAATGAAGAAGAAAATGCCTTGGAATCGAACCAAAAAAGCGACTAGATGGAAGCAGGGCACACAAATATCCTATTCAATTTTCCGTGACACGATTACCAGCCACGTCACGCTGACGTTTCCCGATGTATCGCGAGAGAATATAATACTCGCGGGTCAGACAGCGAGCGCAACAAAGAGAGATAACTGCGATCAAATCGATCCGGTCAGACAGTTCGATTTCCCTGGTTGAGCGTCGCCGACGCGTGCACTCGTTATGAACGCTCGGCCAATTCTCCGTGTGTTTCGCAATAATGAAAGTATAAATATTCAGACAGAGGCGAAACGCTGTGGCGTAGCCCCAACGTCGAATCGATACAATTCATTACGATATCTCACGTTGATCCCGGTTACGCTCGATGCCACGCACGTAAATGCGTAGACGCGGAGCCGGAGATATCGGGCCGTGTCTATCGAGTCGCATGCACATGCATTTAAATTGCCGAAATTATAGTATCGGGGCGGGAAGCGGAATACGAGAGCGGATCGTTCGGATCTTACCCACGTTTCGGCAGGGAGAAACTGCCTGGCAAAATATTGAAATATTTTACACCGCGTGAAACATCCGATGGAACAACGCTTCCGCTTCGATTTTTCCGTGTAATTTGCGCTATGTCGATGAATATTGGTTTTAATAATTGGATTGGATGCTGGCTTCTACCTTTTGGGGGCAGTTTCGGAAAGGAAATGCGCAGTTTAGTTATCGGATTGTGTGATTAAGCGCTAAGCGATGAAAAATAACACGTGGAAGATTTGTGAAAATCCGGGCTTACTGATGAATAGTAGATCTGAATGACTTGTGGCTCTCTCAGGAATGAATCATCAATCAGAACTGATCTCAGAAATGAATCAGAACTGATCGTCTTGGCTCTTTGTGAACTTTTTAATTTCATCGCATAGGTACACGATTAACGTTTAACATTCGAGAAACAGATGACTTACTTCTATAAGTTTTCTTATCCCAGGAAGTTGATATAAGTAGTAGTAGACTAGATATAGAATAAGATTTATAAAAACGATATTTCTTTTGTGGTATAATACTTATGATTATATTTTTGAATTTATACAATTGATCAATATAACTTCTGTATTGTTTTGTCAAAGTAAAAACAATTTACTATATTAGAAGATATATGTATCTATCTTTGATAGAAAAAGATCTCTGGTATCAGAAGCAAATAAAAATATATACATAGATTATCATAGTGCTGCGAATACTACAATTTTTCAACGTATTTTTAAGAACAAAAATCATGTTGGTTTGTCGAGTAACCAAAGGTTTCTCACTAAGCCGAACCCAAAATCTTCACGACTTTTGTTCTCCATCCGCGCCTATGATTTTTGAAAAATCTGGAAATATTCCGCATGCGTTTCCAAACTTTTCGAAATGGATGAATTTATTTTAGTTCCTGCATATAAAACGTATCGTTTTTTTACAGTAAATGTTTAAAAAAATACTCGAGAACGTATATTTCTGATTCAAATAATTCCTACGTGATTTTATTCTACTCTCGTCGATGATTTTCGTCGCTGATTTATACAAAAACTGATTATCATCAATTCCGATGGAATACAGACGTTCTTTGAAAAATTTTACAATATGCTGTTCGCTATATCTTTTTTAAATAACGCACAATTGTAAAATAGCCAATGGAATAGCATTCGCCTGTCTATTATACAAACTACTAATAATGAACGAAATTTTACAAGACACGTTGTTACAAATTATCTATTTAATAGTAACTTAATATTAAAACCACTTGCGATTAAAGTTTAACATTTGACCAAAACAATTTGAGAATGCAAATTATGAAAAAATACATAATACAACATTTCGAAGTTTCTAGCAATATTCGTTCGTACATCTACAACATTTCTATAAAAATTTATATACGGTAGTTTCCTTGTGCGCATTCACGTGCAAATCTCAAATTTTGAAAACAAAAAGCACACGCACATTTTGATATGCATCGACGAACATTTTCAGCAAAAATCCCATCGATCCTGAACGGAAGTGACGCGAGCTTCCGAGCGTTTTTTTGCCAAACTCCGACCACGAGCAACAGAATTACAAATATCCTGGAACCACCATGGATCCCTCGATCGAACGTCGATCCGAGTGAAACTTGGAAGAATCGTTGCCTCTCGATAAGGGCGACGATAAATCAACATTATCCATGCAAAATCGTGATACATTTATCTCGGATATTTCCAAGAAAATCGCATTCGAAGCAAGTAGGGGGACCAAGCAGCGCTCATAACGTTGGCTTGTGATTAAGGTAACGCCGATGTTAGTTAATAACGGGTTTATTAGGTTCTCGCTAATAAATGGTCCCGTGGTCTCCTTATTACATCGCTGCGAACCCGGGTGCGCGATATAAATTTTAATAAAAACGCGCGTTATATCCAGCTACTATATCCATCTTTGTGTCCGTATGTTTGCATACCAGTGCATGCAATACACACAAATTCTCGCGCATGTACACGCATAAGCCGTGCAACATGAGCTGGCGCACATTGCGATACGTAGAGTGCAATTAATTCGTTTGCCTTCAGGAAACGCATAAAGAGCAGGTCAGCGTTTTGGTTACCTGGATAATCCGCTTGCAGATTTAAGACTCTTAATTGAACCGTTCCTGTCAGATGCAGAGAAAACGGTCAACCCTTATTATGAAAACGTGTTTTTGTTGCACCACTGATTGGAATTGAGCGCAGAGATGACATTTATGAGACGTTGCGTAACGGAGTTTCACGTATTTCCTGCGAACGAGGTTGTGATTATTGGAGAATCATAGGCAGACAATTGTAACACTTTACCGAAGGTTTTATTTTGTGGATAAAAGTGAATGAAGGAAGCTAAGTCTGAGTTCTTTTTGGTTAATCCTTAGAGTTATTAAAGTGTTATTAACAGCTGTCAGAGAAGATGGTAGAAAACGAAAAAGATGATTGATCGTCTTTCGTGCATTCCTATGTGTTTTATATTAATTAATATTTTGATACAGGTATTAAGAAGGATATATAGTAAATATGATTGTTGTACATAGAACGGCATATACTTACGCATACACTTAAACAGTATATAAAACAACAGTGCTTAAGCGTATGTTGTCATTTATCTGGTATAAAAAATACGAAAATTGTTTGATTTGGTGGATCAATATCAACACAATCTTATTAAAATTTCTATTTGAAAGATATATTTTGGACATTAGACTATCAAAAGTCTTTATCAATGGCTGTACAAATATCAAAATTAAGCTATTACAATAAAAAAAATTAATATATAGGCTTAATAAATTGTTTCTACAATACTTATCCTGAACTGTTAAACGTGTGAAAGAAGAGTATTTGAACTTGTATAACGTGCAACAGCAAACATTAATTTATCAAAAATCTTTAACAAATATCAAAATCAATGTAATATAACACGGAAAAATTTATTCCTAATAAGTGGATGCTAAAATATTTATCGTAAACTGTCAAAGACGGGAGAGGAGAATATTCAAACTTGTATAGCGTACAGTGCAAAGACAATATAAACCGAATACACTCAATTAACAAGCAAATTCATTGCATTGATCATGTCGCGTGAAAAGGTGCATTTTCAAAGCAACAAATCGTCGAATTGGGGAAAGGTCGTGTCTCAAAGGAGCGAACAAACGAAACTAAAAGCCGTGTCCCGTCATAAATTTCTCACGGCGCAGTTATATTTGGGCCACGCTAATTTTTCGTCCTATTCCCCATTGGTTGAATGCCGCGGATTTATTCCCGCGGAAGTTGTGAAGGATGTCGGCTTAAGAAATAAATTTAAGGCACCACTGGGTGCAGTAGGGCGCGCCCTGCTTCGGCTGAACTTTATTCCAAACTTCTCAAAAAGAGCAGGAAAAAAGGAAGGACATCGTTTTCCTTTTTTTCCTCCTCTATCCTTTGCCTTGCGACTGGTTTTGTTTTATATCTAACAGTTCGTTTAACTCGAAATTCGTCGTTACGAACTCTGCTCATTGATCTCCAGCAATTTCATAGTATGTCCTGTGAGTTATCGCAGCGCTTTGAAACCGCTAATCTCCTTTATAATGGCCAAATTACGCGTGGATCTTTTAAAGTGAATAATCTGTCATAAAATCTTTGTTGCAAATCGTTTTACAAAGAATCTATAGAACTTTTCACCATTGATATTTCCTATACGTATTCATCTGTGCTTTAATAATGTTGACGAACTTCTTTAAAGAGAATTTATTCGAAATAGGCTGTGGTGTAAAGCGTCGAATGTAAAGTCGATTTTGGCCGAAGATTCCTAACTGGAATACATTTGACTATCAAAGATAAGAGAATCGCAGAAAAAGATCACTAATCGGGAAAGGGCGTCTCTTTGAAATTGCACCATCACGTTTTTCGTCTTTCTCGAACCTTTCACGGATTAAAAGGATAAAAGAAGATAAAGGTTTTGAATTAATTCTGGTAGAAGTACGTGAGTCTGGTATCGACACATGCACTGAAGATGTATTCAAAATTTGCGCACCGTAGAGTTTTTAGAAAACACTCTGGTTCACCCTGACCTGGTGAATTTGAATTTATAAATTATTGGTTTCGGCGAAACTGCATATTTCTTCGCCATGAAACGATCAGTATCAGGGGCACGAGATAGATCAGGCCATTAGACTCGGCAAATATCCAAGGAAAGGTGCTCTAAAATGTCAATAATCGCGAGGGTATACCGTAGTTTCACGAAAACTCCATTGTTTTCCCAAATTCCCGATCGTTCGAGTTTCGTCGCGAAACTTATACCGTCGTTAAATCGTCGCCAAGCGATACTGGAAAGGAACGCGTTCCGGAAATAAAATTATATTGGTGCACTAGCGTTCTATACCTTTATTCCCTCGAGGTAGAAATGGAAAGATACATAGTGGAATATCGAACGATATCAATTATTATCAGCACTATTATTATTTCGTTATTAATCAGTCGGCAGTAACTTGAAGCAATTTGTCTGGGAATTTCGATGATAACGCATTTAATTTCACCTATTGTGAAAATAGATAGAGTGAAAATAGAGATGTACGGCAAGCTTTTGGCACGTTGTTAAAGATGTAATTAATTTAAAAAGAACAAACGGTATATTGCTTTGTTATCCGACATGTCATTTTATTCAAATACAATTTTTCGAATATTATGGTGTTTCGTGCCACTTTCGTTTACACTGGAAAAGTATGGTCAAACAAAGTTCCAATCTAACGAGTTTTTGGGAGACACGAGCAAAGTATAACGTCGTAGTACGTATATAGTTATAAAACAAACGTTTCCCGATGTAGATATACGGAACACGTAGATTATACAGAGTTTAACAATAGATCTAGCTAGCCTACAGAACGCTTTCCGAAGCGGTATTGTATAATTGAAAGCAAACACGGCCGAACGATCAATAGAGTAATTAAACTGCGAAATGAATAATTAGCTGTGTGCTGTATTACGGCTAGCTTACACAACATTTTGGAATTTCTAAAACGCTTGCTTGTTACTCGAGCGTTTATAAAAATCATGTTAACGACTGTGATTTTCGATAACCTTATTTATTTTTTAGAATTTGAATTTTGTAAATAGCAATTCTCTGTCGTAAGTCGTTTTAGCTTTGTTACTAACTTATTTTGTATTTAGAATTTCGTTAAAAGTATTTTGGTAGAAATTTCCTTTTCTCAACCTCGAAAGCCATTTTCTTGAAATTCTCAGCTGTCACAAATAGAATATTAGTTAAGAAGATAGACAGATCAACAAAACGCCAATGTAATTTTTACAATTAGGGAATAATACTTAATTAAAAATATATAACGAAAAACGACCGGATATTTGTGATCTTTAAAGTTCAGTTAGCTTTTATCTGTGTGTTTTTTTTCTCTTTTTCTCTAATGACAAAAAAATAAGTTATTCTTAAACAAATATGACACGTTTGTACAGCGAAAGGCACGAAGGATGCGCCATTATGAAAATTTTATGATGCTTGAGCGTTTCGCCCAGAGAAAACACTAAAGTAGGTGGAATTTTTAAAAAGTTGCTGATTCAGCAGAACGATGTTCCCTATTAACTTTTCACAGACCGTAGAAGTTAATATGAACGCGTTCGTACAACAATCGACGACTACTGGCGAGTGTATATAGGTGTGTTACAGCTTAGAGGCTTGTTTAACCATTTATTAAAAAGTCTGCTGGCTACGTGTTTCAGTGGACGTCGTCCGGCCTTTTCATTCCACCAGTAAGCAATTTATTATCTGGCCGCTCATTTAAATTCGAACTTTTTAAAATTCGTGTTTTTGTCCGGAGTAATACCATTTCCTGTGTTAGATTGTGCTAGATTGTACAATGTTGTTGCTTTAATTGTTGTTTCAAACCGGATAACATTAATTAATTTGACAAATTTGTGAGTAAAATTGGTCTCTTACAGAAATATCCGTATGCTTTTAAACATCAAAACAGAACGTACAATGTTACCATATGCCATACAATCTTTGAAAACTCGTAACAAAATTCTTTAAATACAAACGTATGCATCGTTTTCTCTATTTATTCTATTGTGTCTGCAATTTTCCATTGAACTCAAATTGTCAAATGTTTTACGATTGGAAATTATACAACAATTTATTATTTGCATATTCCTAATATAATGTAATATCAGCATATATATATTATTAAATAGCGAATGAACTATTCTATAATAGCAATTTAATATTAATTTAACATTAATCTAATATTAATTTAATATTAGCTTCAAACCTGTTTCTGTTCTACTATATTAAATATAATTGTAATTTGACAGCCTCTGAGAAATAAATTAGATACCGAAGAAGCAGATTTATAATTAAAATTAAAGAAAGGTATCTTCGATAATTTGCTGATTGAAAAACCAGACATTTCACGTTCTACACGTTGATTTGATAAAATAAAGCAGCAAGATAAATGATATTTGTCGTTCTTTGATGAGTTAGGATAGTATTAAAGGCAACACTTTTTTATTATCCGATAATAAATGAAGAATAGACAGTTAAAAATAATAAAATGAAGAAAACACAAGGTTCACTATTTGTGAGGTCACGCTGAAGCTTCGAATTTACAACTGAAGCGATGCAATAATACGTCTCCATAAACAAGGATTTGCATCGCAATACAATCGTTTCATCCACGACAAATTCCAGAGAACTTACTGCAGTTGAAATTTATTCGACAACGTTACAAATACAAAACGTCATACTGACTTCGGTTTACTTTTTAGATTATAAATTCCATAGCTATTGTAGATTTTAACGAGAAAAGGTACAGTCTCGTTTCAGCTGTCAAATCTTTTTGATGTGAAATTCTACGACCCTTTTGAAACAACATATTCCAAAATAATTTTTACGCACGTTGCTGGTTATGCTTGAAAAGCGTCTCCTTTCTATTATATCGTTAACAAAATAGGTTCACTGTTAAGTTTTCCAAAAGTCAAAAAATCAATGAAAAGCGGATCAATTCGACGACTGAGGGGTTCAATTGAAACCCAACGTAAATTTTATAACGACCAGAATCTACATTCATCAAATTGAAACTACGATCTCTACCACTCGTTATTTCGCTTTAGAGTAAAAAGTTAATAAAACAAAACCAAATAAAGAAGAGAGCAGAAATGAAATACACACCGATCGGATATTTATTTCAGCCAACGAAACGAACTAATAAACGAAAGCTCTGGCTTTTTTCGCGAGGGGTGCGTGTCCTTTGGATATACGGCATCTGCTTAATTGCGAGCAAGAACCGACCGGTAGGGCAATTAACGGTCCGGGGACAGCCGCGATCACGACAATATAAAATCCCATCAGATGGGCTCGATACGGTGCGATAAACATGGAGAATGTTAATTCCGGCATGTCGGGCACGAAATTAAATTCCATTCGATTTTACAGCCTTTTCCATTCGATCAGATTCCACCGTTCTCCCATGTTTGTCGATGTTACGTAAATTCTGGCTTCTTTCGTTCGTCACTCCGTCCCTTGTATTTTTCCTTCCCGTCCATCCACCCACTCACTCGTATTAGCTTGTTCACGTTGCAGTGTTTGTTTGTCGTTTAAGTTTGTTGATTACTCTGCCGATGTGTTCGGTCTTCTCCTCGTCCCAACTGGAATTTCACGACCAGGACGAATTCCTGATTACGAAGTTGAACTCCAGTTGTCTGTTAATGTTAAATTCCAATTCACTCGTGAACGACGCTTTTGCGTTTCCTTTTTTGTTTTTGTTTTTTTTATCATCCGTTTTATTTAAAGAGCAGCAAGGAGATCTCGAAGTGGAACTGCAGGAGATTAAAAAGTTGCAGGTTTCATGGAAATCTAGTTAGTAATTAATGGCTTTGTTGGTAAATTACTTATTTTAATAGCTTTTTTCTACTGTGTGTTTAAAATCCCATAAACGTTTTAAGGTAATTAGTGACCACGATAAGAGTCTGGCGAGATAGAACGTATCTATGATAGGTTGTGTAAACGACTATCTGTCAGAAAATCGTTTGCCGAAGTTTTCTTTCTGTGGCATTGATTAGTTGAGCAGATTAAAGTTAAATCATGCCTTTTAATATTGCATTTAGATAATATTACATTCGGGTGATTAAGATATGTTCGATAGAGCATAGTATGCCGCAAGTGTCGCAGACATTGTCTTTCACCTTGTACTAGTTTTTATGTCTTTATATATTTTTAATATAACGTAGTATCATATAATATAGTATTTGCATATTTTTAATATAATGCCAGCATATTAGTATTATTATACACAACCATTCTACAACATTAATACTAACTCCGAACCTTTCTCTATTCTGTGATATTAAATATACAGGGTGGTTGGTAACTGGTGGTACAAGCGGAAAGGGGGTGATTCTACGCGAAAAAAGAAGTCGAAAATATAGAATAAAAATTTTTCGTTTGAAGCTTTGTTTTCGAGAAAATCGACTTTGAATTTTCGCTCGGTACGCGTGCGGCACGTTATAACGAAAAATTTAAAAAAAAATTAAAAAAAAATTTTTATTCTATATTTTCGACTTCTTTTTTCGCGTAGAATCACCCCCTTTCCGCTTGTACCACCAGTTACCAACCACCCTGTATATCAATTACAATTTCGTAACTGCTGAGAAATAAATTAAATATTAACCGCTTTCGTCTGACACTATTGAATTTCCTCATATTTTCTATTTGAGCTGTTGGTCGCTAAGTGTTCAATGAGAATAAAAACTTAGTTGTTAATGAGCCATGGGAAACAATGGTCGCTGTATAACTAATTATCAAAGTTTGCTCTAGGTTCCTCTAAATGTGGGACAAAAACTGCACGTACATGAAAAGTAGATGATAACCTGGTATCCTGTATCTCATCTGCGAGTGTAACTATGCAGGTAATCGAGCGGCAACTAGGAAAATAGAATTGGAAAAAGGGAAAATAAACGGATGGTGTGAAAGAAACAAAGGACTATCAATTATACCGAGTGTGTTTCATGCTGTGGGGAATTTCATTTTTGAGGTCGTGGCAGGCTGGATTTTAATTGGAATAACGCCGTTCGCTCGGCAGTAATTCATATTAATTCCTGGACCTTAATAACCAGAGGTCCGTTGGTCGGCCTGCCGAACTGATGATATTGGATTACACCATTGATTCGTCATTAATATCGATCACCCTTGTTCCGCACGCGACACGCTTAATGAGTATTCACTAGAAGCGTCCGTTGTTCCACGATCACGTAATTAAACACAGATCTACATAATGCTATAGAAATGCTCGGAAATGCTTGTTTTACTAGGAGAACGCGGGATAGAAAAACGGCTAACCATTTGCACAGTATACCCGATGTTCTTTTTCAAATATCATTTGTTTTGGCGGTTCGTTAAACCCTCGAATCTCTAAATTATGAGAAAATGCGCTTTTTAGACAGGTGTGAGATTGATTCAATCTGAAGCTTGGAATTATTGTTAATTGCGATTTTGACTCTGGAAATGTTGTACGATCTGACTTGATGATTTACGCTGTATTTTATAAATGTTATAACCGATGCTTTAAAAAGTCCAAAATGTTGGCAAAATATGGAATATTATAAACCAGCGACGACTAGAGCGTAACTCGGATGAGACAAATTAAGGTACAAGGAATAAGACGAAGTTTTATAACGCAGTAAATAATACAAGCTTTTATTCGTGTATTTTAGGAACTTCTAAAAAGCCACCCTCGTAAATCTATAAAATCTCTATGAAAAGCTACAAGAATTGGTTATCTTGGCCACTCTGGTAATTCTACTGTTAAATTAATAACTGAATGAATATAAAGTTACCAAATTCATTTTGTACGTTGTTACCTGACCAAACATTCGACAGGAAATTCCGCGAAACCAAACACTCCGACTTCCGTCGTTTCATAAAAACATCCATCATCAGAAAAATCAACGTGGAGTGGTCCAGAAGATGTAACTAGAGAGAGTGGAAGCACGTGCAGATAGCTAAAGTGTTAGCCGAAAGTAGCGGGAGGGGGTTGAAACCGCCACGGTCGATCGAGCCGAACGCGTGAAAGAAACGACACACCGTCACGACAGATCGTTAACATTGATAAAACATCGCGAAATGCTCCGTGAGAAGCAATTAAAATCCTAGATGCTAGGAGTGAAGAGATACAATGGCAGCGAGAAGAAAGAAATGGAAAATGCGCGAACCAAAGAGATTTCACGAGGAAACGTAACCAAAGTGTGGTAGCTATTAGGCATTGCGGTTCGTCGGATTAACGTACGAGGTGCGACGTGTTTTCTGATATGAATAATTGCACGATTAATTACATAAAATAATTCCCTGGATCGTTATCGGTCGCCGTAAAATAGCATTAAACCGACCCCAATCAATTGGAACGGTATTGTAGCATTGTTAACGGACGCGCCACAACCTCCAGTTTAATATTAATGTATGACGTTACGCTCCTCGAAATTAGCAGACCGCCTCTATCCCCGTAACGGTATCATAGATACACAGAATAGGTTTCTAACGGATGGCTGGGAAAACTCGGTGTTCGTATCTCGTGGTCTGCTCACTGCGAAATCGTGAGTTTCTACCTGGTTACAGAACACTAAGTAAAGGCGATAGTGTAATGTGTGGTGAAACGTTATCTACGATAGTCTATCGATGGTAATTACATATTTGCGTATTACTACATCGGTTTTCGAAGGATTGGTATTTCGAAGATGGATAATTTAATGTATGTAAACTCATTCATAAGAATTAGAACACCTGATGGGATCGTATTAAAGGCGATAATTGACCCAAATTAGCAGGCAAACGATTAATTGGTTAGAGTATTGTGTTTATGCGAGATAACGTTTCTATATTAAACAGGCAGGAAAGATTTATGAAAGGCATTTTCATGTCCACACAATTAGGACAATTAGGTGTTGTCTTTCATACTTAAACCTTGTTAAACAAATTTGCAAGTTCGTGAAAAATTTGAATTTTGGTTTATTGCGGAGACGGAAATTCCATGCTAAATAGATTTTTCATATATTTCCTCTCCTTCATACAGATAGTAAATATTAAAAGCTCCATCAACATCATTTCCCATTTTAAATTCCCAATTATAAGAATTGAATTTTAGATATAAAAATATCGTTTGAGATATACTTAAGGGAGGCGGGAAGTTAAACAGAAATATCATCGAGAGATCGACGTTTTGTTGTAGTCGTTGAGAAGACAACGGCGAGAAGGATCGCAAGTTAGACCCGAGTCACGAAGCTTCCCACCGAGCGTAATTGACTACATGTCGAGGTCAGAGGCGGCGACGTCCCCGGAAAGCGGCCAGGATGAAGAGGAGTCCTTCTTCGACAGGCCACCGCCACCCCCGCCGCCGCCTCCGCCACCGCCTTCGCAACAATCGCAGTCTCAAATCGAACAGGGGCTCGGTGGTTTGGTGAAAGACGACGAAGACAGTGCAAAAGTCGCCGATCTACTTGAATCTGCGGGCGACAGAGAAACATCCGAGGAATTGGTTAGGTGAGCACACCTTTTAGAATACTTTTAACGTTACAACTACGAAAGCTATAAGCTGCTTCTTCTGATATTTCTCTCAAGTATGCTTTCTATACGTGACCACAATATGGATTAGATCAGATTAAAGTTAAGTCACTTAATTTTGGGAAAGTTAGACTTGTTACTGTTCTAATACATGGTATTTGTGAATGGGAATTAATAATAAGGGTCAAGTTACTTAATTTTACTTTTACTGTTTTACTGTTTTAAATACATAGTGATTACAAGTGGGAATTGTTGATAAAAATTAAATTACTTCATTTTGAGAAATTTAGGCTCTTAAGGTATTTTAAACACACGATGATTGCCAGTGGGAATTGATAATGAAAATGAAATTATTCAATTTTAAAAGATTTAAACTATTTTACGATTTTAAATAAATGGTGAATACAAATGGAAATTGATAAAAATTTTATGACGATTTCGTAGGTTTGCCTCGCAGAAGGATGACAGGACGTCGGTGGATGGACAGGTCAGAAGAGCTCGCCACATTTCGAGGGACCATTACATTTCAAGGTAAGGAAAATCTTCGTTTTACGGTACATTAGAAAAACTGAAAGATTTTTGACATTCTCATACATTCTTCGACGTGTATCGTGACGAATGAAATTTATATAAAATTTATAACAAAAAGAAAGATCGATCGGGAAGTTCGTGTTTGATCCTCGACTTTGGATAAGGGATAAAAATATCCAACGTCGAGTGTAAACTGTCATGATCTACAACAAGAAAGAGATTACAGAAAAACGAGTTGGGGCAGGTCGAGGTTGGGTTTGAGTTCGATGATACCGCCGGACGAGGGAGTGACGCTTAGAAGGGATTTGACCGGTGCTACGAGAATTTCACCGAGTACCATCGACCGAATATTCGACAACAGTAACAGACGACAGTATGGCATGGGTATCGTTGGAAGATTTTTAGGGTAAGTTTCCAAATATCCGTTGTCCTATAAATTTAACACCTTGGAAACAAATATACCTGTATTTGGTAAAACACACGAGTTTTGTTTGTATTATTAAATAATTATTTTAATTCCCGTACGAAAATACAACAGGATGATATGAAAATTAATCAAATGTAACGAAACTCCTCTTCGCATTTGCAAACGTAGCATGAAATTACTTGAAGCAAAATAAATTTACAAGCTTTTTATTAAACGATTGTTTCGTTATCCGTGCAAAAATGCCGATGGCTGAAAACTGATAAAACACTGCTTTTATAAGACCAGTGATTAATAAATAAAAGTTCTATTTTTACAATTCCTTATTGTTAGGAACAAAATTACTATCTCCATTTATCCTTTAAAATATAGGAGAGACTCAATCTGAATTCTGTTTAAGAGAATAGAAAAATACAAAACTTGTTTTTAATGCAAAGATAAATTGGAATGTGGACACAATAACTTGACGACCTAAATTTTCAGAGATTAAACAACACTGCTCTCTAGTGTTTATAAGCCACTATTTATAGAAAAATATTCATCCTTGTTGCGTATTATCGACTAAAGAGCAACCGGTCAGGTCAAACCGATCGGTCGATATCGCGTACCTCGAATGACTCAACGTTCAAGGTGGAGGAGATGAAATAACTCGAGTGTTAGATTTAGACGGCACTTTATTTGTATTAGTTGTAGCACTTAACCGAACTAAGTTGGGACTTTGTCGTCCTGGGTCTGTAGTCTTCGTTGCTTGTAGTTTAACTAAGTTGGGACTCTGTCATTCTGGGTGTGTAGTCTTCGTTGCTTGTAGTTGAACTAAGTTGGGACTCTGTCGTCCTATGTCTGTACTGTCCGATGGTTGAAGCTGAACTCCGTTTCCCAGTGCCCTTCCGGCTGGTCCTTACCTAGGTTTTACCCGGCCTCGAGTCCTTACGTTTGCTGCCCTGGGAGGACCGGTAATTCAGAATTTCCTAATGAGGGAAATGGGCCTGTCCGTGCCACAAACGGATGGCCAACTAAAATTCCGAACAATCCTACTTCATGATATATCAATATACGCTACTAACTTTGAAATAAAATAAAATTCAAATAAAACACCGGAATAAGACTAGAAAAAATCCAAAATTTAGATGAAATACACAGAAAGCGTGCATTTGATAACGCACTTTGTTTCAAATTGATATTTCATTCCATTCCTAAGATATGAGACTTCACAAAGTGCAACCATTTAGACTTTAACGTATATAGGTGCGAAGGTTATGTATGAATGGGGCTAGTGTCGCCGTGACCTACACTTTTTACTGGAAATGCGTAGTAATAGTAAGAAGACGATGAGTCAGCGTCTGTCACTGACCACCGCAAGTGTTGCGAGCTTGCAGCAGGTTAACGCATACGCGCGAAGAAGAGTTCCGAGTGTGCGAGTGAGGCGATTGAGTAAAAAAATTACGATCGTCTTTGTACGACGATATCTCAGCAAGGACACGTCCGATCCTAATGACACAAGAAGTACTTTCAAAGGGAAGATTCGCCCTCTTTAACGACTTCAAATTGATTAAATAGATATCATTAATTTCGTAATAATAATAAAATAAACTTGTGTTAATTTTAGTACAACCTTTATGTATGGTTAAGGAGGAAATTTGATTAATGCGAAGGTATTGATTATAATAATTAATTAAATGTATGTGTAATTTGTTAGATCCGTGATTTTATTAAAACAACGCAGTACTGTTAATAATTTATAATTAATAAATAATTATAACTTTGCTGGACAAGCTTTGTCGATTTTTAAATTAAAATTTACACAAAGAAACATGTCTATTGGAAATATTTTGTAGCTTGTAAATAATACGTCGTATAATTACTCAGCAAATGTTTCGTTGAACATTAAACCTGCGTAAACTTATGAAAATATTTCATCATACAGATTACGTACCGATATTTCCTCGTTAAATTTGATAATTTGGTGTGTGGTAGTGTTTTATTGTATTTATTCGCAATATGGACGGCGTATTAACATCACTCAGCTAAAAATAGAGTTAGCAAAAAAATACAATGAATAGTAAACCACGCGTTTCGTATTAGTTTGCTGTTTTGTGTCTATACGTTTATCAGATATCGGCCTGCCGTTGTATGTTGATGCGGTTGTTATTCCACATCGACGAAGAGATTGATTTCGAAACGGTCAATAAATGAATTTCCATACGAATAACTTCATTGGCCGATATTTTCGACAAACCTGATAAAAATTCACGTCCGATGACAATTTATTACGACTGTAACGTCGAATGCGGAAACAAAAGGAATTGAATGAGATGCAGAAAGTAAACTAAAATTAAACAGAATATAAATTAGGAAAATTTAATTGCTATATATATGTCGGGCAGACGTTGTGGATAGGATTGTGGGTGTTTGATGAATCTTCATTGAAATTAGCCATCGTTGCGATATAACAAAGGTACAGTTTATTAACACAAGTATGGATACCACAGATTTGACAACCAATTACGGCGATTAGGCGCTCGCGACACTAGTGACAATGGCCTTAGGTTCGATAACGAATCCGCGATCAACGGGATGATAGATGTACGTGCTCACAAATTCTAAGTCTGACTCTTTGTTAATAAAATGCGTAATATTCGCTGATCGTACGGCGTTACTCTTTTCGTCGATGAGATCGCAAGAGAGAATGAGTTTCCGTTCTCCGGTGTTCTTTCATCTCCGACACGGTCATCCTGACTATCACACGTCCTCGTGTGTAACCAGATGACTTAAACTACCAGCTGGAGACTCCACCACACAGGAGTAGACTCGACGTTCGTTAGGGGCCGGGTTTTCTGTTCTGTCGTAGCGGACAATCAGGTGCGATGTGGCCCTCCGCATGACACTTGAAGCAAATCACCTGGGACGATGTGGCTGGTCGGCTTCCTTCCTGGCGTTGTGTATTCTTCCGCTGTTCGCTACGCATCCTACTGCGGCACTCCTTTATTTTATGTCCGTCGTTACCGCAGTAAAAGCACCTCGGCTGGTGGGCCGATAGGTTGCGTCGTTTGACTTCAGGTTCCGCCGATGGATTATTTGACAAAGGTATTGGCCTCTTCCTCGCGTGAGAGAGAACTCGCATTTCCTTAAGGAATTGATCCCAGGTCCGAATATCTTCCGTGAGTGCTATACTTTCGACACGCTGGTCATGCAAAATCAGTCGTAGAAGGACGGCGGCGTTGATTATTTCGATGCCGGTCAGATTTTCCCATTTCGCCGATAGAAGGGAGTGAAGACGATTACCAAATGCCCCCGTGGTTTCGTCCTTCAGTGGTGGTTCGTTGAGCATCCTAATTAGCACTGAGGTTGCCGTCTCCGTGCCACCATAACGCAGGAGAAAATGTTCCGTATATTTTGTCCAAGTAAGACCACTGACAGGTGTTTTCCCATAAACAAAATTATCTACTAGCCGCGTTGGTAGGAGGCTTTCTCTTCCTATCTTCATTTATTAACATGACCTATAACCAATTGGCATCGTGGATCGTTATCCTCACTTTTCCTAACGGAAGGTGCGAACAGCGAATCCGCGTTGTTAATTAAAAACGGCTTACCCACACCGAACTTTCCTCCGTAATGAGACGAGAACACCTAGGGAGAAATAGACAAAACCATCGAACAGTGAACATCTCTCCGATCTGTGTAAACCTGTGCTGTGCTAGAAAATAAAGACAATAGTTGTGTTACGACTCAGCTATTTTTATTTCATCAACCAACCCTTAAGTTTACGTGACACTATCGCCGCTATTACGTGTAGCCTCTTGTAATACCCACATTTGTACCGGTAAAACATCGGCTATATCTGCGATGGTAAATTTGAGTAAAGGTTTATCGAACGCTCCCCAAAATTCAAACCTGACTCCGACATGTATATATAAGAATATTTTTTAAAATATAAAATACAGGAAAAAAAACTTTGTTCTACGTGTTATTTTTAATTAACTTTTCAAATATTGCACAATTTGCGTTTCAAAATTTCCTGCGTTTTCGAACTGTGAAAAACACGTCTACCAAATGGAGTAACCAGTAGGGGAAGATTAAAAATTCTACATATATTGTCTATATTCAAAATTTTGTCATATATTGTCTATGTTCAAAATTGTCAAAATTTTCCATTTTAGAAGATATATCTGCCGACTGAAATAATCCAGAGATTTTTTAGTTATTTCCGATAAACATCAAAATTACGACTTTTCGGTTCTTAAAAATGTTTCAGAGGAATAAAAGAAACGAAGGAGAGGAAAGACAGCAGAAACTGGAAATGCAGAATGGAAATTTGTCTTTCCTACGTTTATTTTATTCCGTAAGTTAGCATTGCCCCGCAGATGAGATGATAACCCAGCTTTATTGAAACAACTTTCTCAGCGGCTCTCCTTCATTCCGCTTTAACGATCGCGCGAAGGTTTTATCATGTAGGTACGACCCAGTTTAAGATATACGCGGAACACAAATAACAAACGCGCATAAGCGGCAAACGTCAGAAATGAGAGGGAAAAAAGCGTGACGCAAAGCGTCTTGCCAGGACGGCGTGATATTTAAAAAATGCCAAGGGGGATATAGTTATCGATCATACGATACAACCTTTGCGGCTACGAAACCTCTTTCTTTCTCCATTTTCCATGAGGTGTTCATTATTTATTGATAGCAGCACACATGCAAATATATGCAAATGTAGAAGCGGTTTTACAATATAATACGAATGAAACTATATACTGAATGAAAACTATTTGATAACGTATAACATACGCAGTGAGCATGTTAAAAGGAAATAATAATAATTTAAGTATATAAATTCTTACTGGTAATGTTAAGCTTTGAAATTATTTGCATTTAGAGTGGAAAGTGAGAAGAATAGAAGAGTATAAAAGAAAGATATGAAAAATATTGTTTTATGCTTGCAGGAGATCTTTTCGAAAGAGCGTGTCTCAGAAACCAGACGTCAGAAGGCAGCTGGACGACTTCGAAGACCATCGTCCGTATTTTACGTATTGGATTACCACCGTTCAAGTTCTTATTTTGATAATCTCGTTAGCGTGTTACGGTTTTGGACCTGTGGGCATGGATCTTAGTCACAGATCGGGCTTGGTGAGTCCAAGACTTCCAATTATCAATTTTCTTACGAACTTCAATCTTTTCCAATCCTTAGTCATCCATTAGATCTACTTTTCTTATAATATTCTCAACAAAATCACATTGTATAGTTCATAGAAAAGATAATCAGAAAATTCAAACTCCTCCCAGTTACTATAAATTACTCTAAAAATTCCTATCCTATGCTATTGTAATTACTGAGAAAATTCCTACAGTCACAGAAAGTAAAGCAATTCGGCGTAGAAAGAATATCGTGAAAATTGTGCGGTAGGTTCTGGTGACCAGTCTGTCGTTGCAACAAGTGGACTACCAGGAACCAGCGAATTTCTGGTTTGGTCCGAGGGCCGCGGATTTGATTCATCTGGGCGCGAAGTTTGCACCGTGTATGCGTCGCGATATTAAAATTTTGAAGGAGATCGACGTCTGGCGGGAAAGAGAACGGGACACCGCATGCTGCATCAGAAACGACGACTCTGGCTGCGTGCAATCCAGCAAAGCGGATTGCTCTGTGAGTTGTTATTTCGTTTCCAGCTGGAAAATATTAAATATAAAGGAAATTAGATATTCCTTTGCAGAATATCCCCTCGTATCGTGTTTATAATATAATTTCCTCTTTTACGAACCAACTGGTCCGGGGATTGAGATCGACTGCCACGGTAAATTTCTGTGGAATTTCTATCTTGTTGTCGATTATTTATATAGATATTTATTTTATATGTTACATGAATTACGAACACATCGGTAGTTCTTGCTTCTAGAAATTTATATTGGAATTAGTTTTGCATGCGTGTATATAGAAGAATCCTTAATTACATATATTTGAACAATTTTTTATACTGTATTTTATACGTTGCCTACATTTCTTGTAAAACTATTAATTTCCAGAACCTGATATTCCAATTAATTTTGCACGCTATAGAAATCCTGAAGTACTTTTAATTTTAATTATTTGCATCATTTATCGATTGTATCTTTTGAAGGTAGATTGATTAAAGTGTTTAATGGTGCTTTCAAAAACTATAGAACACGATATCCACATGGAAAAAATGGGGACCTGGGGACAGTGGACCGGGAGGACGCATAAGCGGATCGGTTTGCGGGTTGGATCCAAAGTTCTGCGACGCTCCAGCTAGTATAGCACCTTACGAATGGCCTGATGACATCACCAAGTGGCCTATCTGTCGAAAAACTAATCCGTTTAATCAACGGTTTAGGTAAATTCGTCATCTAAAAATCCAATCTCTTCTATATTTGTTATGTAGCATTTATCCACGTATCTAGCAATGACGAAAACTTTAAAACTCTATCATGTTACCAAAAATCTTCAAGCACCAAAGGTGATAAAACTTCAAAGATATTTTCCTGAATTTTCCAATATTTTTCCTGAATAATATCGAGGAACCCGTTTTGTCTTGCTCAACAGTAGAAACGGGAGTCAACGGAGCAATGGAAATTTCCCAGTAAGCCGATACAAGGACAAGATGGCAGAGCATATGGTTTGTGAGGTGATCGGTCATCCCTGTTGCATCGGTATCCACGGGATGTGTCGCATCACCACTAAGGAATATTGTGATTTCGTACATGGCTACTTCCACGAGGAGGCGTCGCTCTGTTCCCAGGTCGAGTGTTTGCACGATGTCTGCGGTATGATACCATTTCTTCATCCCGAGTGGCCAGATCAGTTCTATAGACTCTTCACCACCATGTTTCTTCACGCTGGGTACGTTTCTGAACAGAATTTATTTCGAAATAATTACGCAGAATATTTTTTCAGTAGAGAATTATATTAAATTATCATGTGGTATTATGTTTGACTTATAGAGTTCTTCATCTGTCGATCACGCTAATGGTTCAGTATTTCTTGATGCGGGACTTGGAGAAGTTAACTGGCTCGCTGCGTATCGCTTTGATTTATTTTATCGGCGCATTAGCTGGAAACTTGGCCAGTGCGATATTCGTTCCTTACAGAGCAGAGGTACGCATATTTTAATTTCTCAAAGAAATGTCGAGACGAAACAAACGTGCCCTGGATTACGATCATATAGCCCAGAAAAATAGGTGAGATTACTGTCACGCGAGTGTATATGTTCTTTAAGGGGTTTCGAAATATTCAAAGAGCACATAAAGATGAGAGCAATAAATAAGACTAATTGGATGCTCCCTTACAAATTCTTTAATGCAGACATTGTAGATATTGTTGGAACAAAGATAATATTTAACACCACAACATATCTAATTGTCCTTAAAATATAGAAAGACTACACGTTGAAGAGGAATACCACAAAAATTAAATTATTTCTTAACCCACACACACAAACGTTTTAATACAACTCAAATTTTTATTAAAGAGGAAATTAAAACTTATGCTTTTATTTAGAAAATCAACAGACCAAGACACAACGCCACTCAATTGCGTATCAACGCAACACAACTTAACCATATCTTCACGAATAAGAACAGAAAGAACTTTCTTCTTTCTGCAGAAATTGCCAGGCAAGCGAGAGGCTAATTATCGAGCTGCGATGGTTTTATTAGATGCCACGTAGCAGTTTTAATTGAATAACCTCACGGGACGTTTAACAGGCGCATTTCATTGTGTATCGTCGATTTAATCGACGCTTTGGCCCCGTTCGGGCGAAGTAATTGCTCAGAGACCAGGTTTGCACCGTGACTCATACCCATGAAAAGGGTTAACAGCATTACGATCGTTTCCTTTACGGTGTTTCTCACCCTCGGCCGTCTTATCGCTCGACAGTTTACCCCCTTAACACGTCGGTGAACTTGGAGTTATACGTCAATTCTATTCCCTCTAGTCTCTCTATTCCGACTGTTTTCCTCTATCAGAGAGCGTACACTCGTGAATTAAGGCAGCCACCAGTTCTCAGAGAAGACGGGAGAATAAAGGGGCGGACAGAAAGCACCGTTCCTCGAGAACTAATACCGTCCAATTTGTTCTAATTAGTTTGGTTAAACGTACCTTCCGCCCTGGGAAACTTTGTCTCTATCTCTCTATTTCTCTCTCCCTCTCTTTCTCTCTCTCTCTCTCTCTTTCACCCTTTCTCTTTACGCGGCATAGTGTTAATTATTGTTTCAGCCTGACTGCTTGGAGAAAGCTGGTCGAGTACGTTAACGCGATTTCTCCTGCGTGGGTTATCGATAATTCGTATCGTTCAGCGATAGTTTGTTGTAAGAGGTTTCTGTGTAATAGAAATGGTATAGAGTGGAAGGATATTATTTTCTGTAAATGGAAATTTATGTACGATTCTTTTCGACTGATATTGTGTACTTTGAATGGATACGAATGGAATAGCGGAAACACGGCGATACGATTGGAAATGAGTCCTACAATGGAACGTTTCATACGAGTATTCCAAATTAATAAGCGTTTAAAAGAATTGACCATAATAAAGGAAGATTTCATACCAATATCTCCAATTAGTAAACATGCTGAATAGTCGACTTTTTGAAAGAGAAACACAAAATTAACATCGAAATAGCGATCCATTGTCACAAGCAAAATAACGACCAACTTCCCATATAACTAATGTGAATACTTCGAAATATCAACGATGGCCTAGCAAATTAATTAGGAGAGAAATCCAAAAATTAGCATGTAAATAAAGGTACAAATCATCCTATAACCAACGCGAGTATTTCAAAAAATTAACGATCGCCTAGGGAACTAAATTAAAATAGAAATTAGCATTGAAGTAAATCAAGTATTTCGCTTCAAACGCGATTTAAAACCATTCAACTCTCATTGTTTACAGGTGGGGCCAGCAGGGGCGCACTTCGCCCTTCTCGCCACGTTGATCGTCGAGGTGCTGCACTGTTGGCCGATGCTAAAGCATCCTCGCCGAGTCCTGTCGAAGCTGATCTTCGTTCTTCTAGGCCTGCTAATCCTCGGCATGCTTCCATGGGTGGACAACTACGCTCATCTGTTCGGTTTCATCTTCGGTTTCCTGGCGGCATACGCGCTGATGCCTTTCATCTCGTTCGGCCACTACGACCGTCGCCGCAAGATTTGGCTAATTTGGATCTGCCTGATCCTCATCGTCGTCCTGTTTACCCTTCTTCTAGCCCTGTTCTATAACGTGCCAGTGTACGAGTGCGAGGTGTGCAAGCTGTTCAACTGCATCCCGTTCACACGTGACTTTTGCGCCTCGCAGAACATCAACTTTAAACGGGAGGAACCCGTATGACACACGGGGCCGTGTTTCGAAATCGAGTTCGAACCATCATTCCACGTAATCCGGAATCAAACGACGATGCCCTTCGCTCGTTTGATCATGCTGGCTCTAGTGTGGAGTTCAAACCGGTGCAGAAACGATCATCACGATTGAAGAAGTACGCGAGACCACGAGATCAGCACGAGACTTGGATGACTTGATGTGTGTTACTGTATCAAGGAATCCAGAGATACTCATCCCAGACGAACGACACTGCCTTAAAGTAAAATAACTCCACCTGGGATCCTCGAGGTCTCTTTTAGCCAATGGACCCTGTACGCTCCTTGGTGGGATGTAAATATTAGAGAAGAGAGAGAAAAAAAAAATAAAACAACGCGCCTTTAACGTAACGCGACCATCGTTCTCGACGATGGTGCTTCGAGGGTGGATGCATTGATCCCAAGCGAAGATGAAAGTGAAACGTTCGTGATAGAACGAGATAGAATATTTGTGGACGATTTGCAAGAGTGTTTTACGACGAAACGACGACGAGATCGTTGGAGAGCGGGAAAGTCTTCTCACCCTCTCTTCGAACGTTTAACAAAGAAAGAAAGGAAATGAACACGTGTACATAAAACGAAGACTCTTGTTACATATACATATAAATACAAGTGTAAGAACGACCTTAATAAATTTAATTTTAGAGAAAGAAAAAGAGGGGTAGAGATGAAGGGGGCAAGGGAACGTTGAAAGTGTAGCAGCCCGTACCTCTGACGTTGGAACTATATCTGTGATGGGCGAACACGATTGTCTTTGAGAATATTTTTCATAATACGTCAAGCGGTGCAACATCTTGGAAGGAGATCTTACGCTGGTTACGAACGTGAATCGAATGAACTTAACTCTCTGAAAGGTCAGGCTGGTGAAGGTGGTACAATTAATAACGAAAACGGATTGGAGCGACGTTCGAGAAGAAAGTGTTAACGATAAGTATATATCCGGTGAAGATTTTAATCTTCAAAAAAAGAAAAGGGGGAGAAAAGAGTAAAAACGAATCAATTTTTTATAAATGGCGTGCGAGAGCGGGAGAAAGTGAGCAAGGGAGCGCTTATCAGTGAACACTTAATCAATTTCCACCTTGTACATAATTATAGATGCGAGAAGAGTCGGCTGGAGATAGAAACGAGGTAGGGGTTGAGGAATGAAGGAGAGAAGGATGGACGAGATATGCAGAAGAGCGATTAAATTGCGCTAAGGTAAAACAAGCAGAGAGAAAGAAAGAGAGATAGCGGGAGAAAAAGAGAGAATGAAGATGAAACAAAGCAGCACTGTGACATTCGCGAATGTGTATTTTATTATAACGGGTATGTAAATGTAAGAAACGAAGAAAGATTGTCTGAGAGAAGTGGAAGAATGAATCTGTTCTTGTCTGCGTCTTGTCGCGTGTAAACGATGATTGAGTATGTACACACGAGGAAAAAATAGCAATAGCGAACGTGATGTGCCACAACGTGGAGATCGTCGCAAAAATAAATGTGAAAGTGATTCGAGGTAGAGAAGATAAAAAGAGGAGTAAGAGGAAAAGAAACGCGTTTCTTCTATAATGTCGTGTCGCGCGTTCAACCATTCGTGATCTCTCATTCATTCTAACGTAGCATGCTCGACGAGGAAGTCGATTAGGTTTCGTCGACGCAGCTACGTCGATCGGTTTTCACGGGAATCATAGAAACATGCCGTAGAAGGAAAGTGTGCTTTCTGCTTCGTATTTGCACATGTGTTCAGAGGAAGTTGAATTTGACAATTTCAAATGTCGAGGTTTTGAAACACAGCTATATCTCCTATTATTTCTTCGTCTTCAGAACTTAATCTGAAATTATCGTTTGTACATTATAAAATTGATAGAAATTACTTCATTTGATGATAAATGTGATATTGCTTTTTTCATAATACATATCAAAAAGTCTCATTGATTCATTTTTTATATACACTCAGTGAATATCAGTCAATTAGTTTTGGATTAAGAATAATCGTCACGAAACATTGAAGCACTTATTTCTATTTATTAAAGAAAGTAGAGTACAATATCGTTTAAATATTTTAACGAAACAGAGGAGTGAATCAGAAGCATCGTTTCCTTCTCTCAACAACAATTCCTTCGTACAATTTTTAAGAACGTAACAAGTTATACCATGTTGATTATGGATTCTTAGCGTTCCTTTTTTCGAATTTCGCAAAGGCATGGTTTTCTATCCTCGTATGTGTTGAGCATGCCACGAGAAAACCAGTGATCCGTACACGATAGCTGTAATCGTCGGAATGAGTAAATATATTCGTAATCGCTCGTGAATAAGTGTAATGTTAATTGGAGTAACGCGAACATTATCCCAAGATATAAAACGCACTTTTTTAAAGGAAAAAGAATGAGAAAAACGAAAAAAAAAGAAGAAAAAAGAAACGAACGCGACTCTACGATGATATATTAAACAGCATGTAACGATTTAATTATTCTTCATATAACCGACAAACGATTTTTATACATTTCCCTGCGTATAATGTATCGCTAGCGCTTGAAGAGTCTCAAAATTTATAGCGAAAATAAACATTTTCTTTAATTTTTTATCGGCAATGCTTAGGGAGAGATGAAGGGGAATCAACGTTAGTTTAAAGACACTTTACCTTCTGGCTTGGATATACTCGGATAAAAGGTATAAACGTAAAGGAACCCTTAAGCAAGAAGAATGTTTGAAAGTACAATAAAAGCCGCAGTATCGGTGATTCATTTTTACTTTAATTTACTTAATTTCTTTGAATATAATGAAGTCAGAGTGCAACCTCCTCTGTGAATTATGGCAAATGCGACAATTACGATAATCGAAAACCATGCTCGATGAAGAGGAAAGGGAAGTTTATTCGTCGTGATATCTCGACCAAATCTCGACGTATTATCAATTGAAAATTTCGCGTATACCTTCATGCTTCCTTGTCGACTGTTTTTTACCGTTTGCCCGACCAGGCTACGCACAAGTTTCCGCCACACAAAGCCACATTAACGACCGGTCGACACGAATTCACCTGTTTCTATGTGAAGGAATCAACATTATAAAACGATTAAGCGAGAATTAATGAAAGGTCAGCCCGCTTGTTCTCGCGGCGGTGGTAAGAACACTGGTTTTTCTCTTTCGTAAAAATTATCGTTATCTTGAAACGAGCTCCTGAAGCTCGATTACGTTCGGCAAGAAATATCCGAAAGTCGATCAACCGAACTTGTCCCTAACGCGTGTAATACGTTCAGTTTTATTAGAGATTCTTTTCGGAATATCTGAGTTTGAGTGGCCGTAGCGAGTGGCCACACGTGAGGTAATTAGTTGGAGGAATTTTTTCAGCTTGTAGAAATTCTTTTTTAATTCACTTTCAAAGAGAATACCTTTCTGCAGAAAATTCTTTGTTCTCAGAGGAGTACCTTTTTTAAGAGAAATTCTCTTTTCAAGCGATCGTCTTTTTAGGATGAATTCCGTTTTAAAGGAATACCCTTGGTATAGGGAATCCTTTTTAAAGAAATTTTTACGAAGAATCTGTGAAATACGAAAAATATCGAGGTACATGAAATTGAAAGAATGCAACAAAATTTGAATGGAATCCGCTTAAATCCTAATATACAAGTATAAATTATTTCTTGCCAAATTTTTACGAGAGGGAGATTTTTAACTGCCTGCAAATATAATAAAAAATAATACAAATTTCTACGAGTAACGATGGGGATAGAGACAATTTATTCGACCACGCACACGATATTTGTAATTTGCATCGATCACGTGTGAATCGCATCCAACGAGACAGTTGTCCGCATACGCATCAATGACACGTACACGTATGTTACCATGTGCAAGAAGCTCTAATCATTTTCTACTCCGCCGTTAATTTCCCATAGACAAACGCAAAATGAAACTTTGCTAACCGAACCGTGCACTGAATTGATTTTTCTCCTCGTACCGAGGGAAGGTTGAAAAATCGTGTCCAGGCTTTCGTGTAGATTCATTTCATCCGCGTAACGAACATACGCCGGTAAATGTAAAATAAAATCATTAGAACGGGACGAATCATTAAAACGAATTAGATTGAAATATCTCATTTCCAATGGACGCAGGCAATTAAACGATTCAAATTACGCAACAGCGAGTCCTGGCTCGGAATTTTAACCTCCCCGATTCGTACACTAAACACGCATTAACAAATTACACTGAGTCGAAACGATACATTGACGTTGTGTTGTGTGAGAGGAAAGAAAAATGATACGTCGTTCTATGGTGGAAAATATTACTGTATTCCTTGGTTTTCGTGCGGTGACATTTATATCGCATGGCATGTCTTCTCTCTTTGGAAGAAGCACAATATCAATTTTTTTAATCAATAGGAAATCACAGCGAAGATTTCAATGCACGTTTCCAATATTCTATTCCTCCAAGGAAGATGATACGATTTTCTAAAGACGAGGACTCAAATTTTTAACTCATCAGTTTCTAGATTCTAAGCTCAAGTAAAAAGCTGTAATAATTATAAACGTCGTATAAATCATACGTAATTACGGAAATAATCAAAGCAAAGAACGATGCATTTCAACCTTATTTAAACTTCCACTAAAGGAAGAGAGACCGCTTGAAGCTCAGCACGTTCGTCGTTATATTTTAACAAATTAAATTCGGATGGAATACAGCGATAATTTCATCAGTGTATCGTTTTATTTTCCCATGTGCAACGCGAAACAAGTTAAAGCCGATCTGCATCGCGCGAGGCCATTGTCACGAACGAAACAGCCATTAATCGGATCGCAACGAATCGTAATTGTTACTCGACGAGAGCAAGAGAATTTGATTGACGATTTCGTGAGAGAATTATAAACAGCAAGGATGCAAAAAGCGTGATAATTCGGATGTTTGATGACGCATTCGAGAAACTTTGTGATAAACGATCGAGCAAAAGGCGAGAAAAAGACGAAAGGGATGGAAAGGTGGGGACGATGATGAATGAAATGATGGAGGGGGTCCAGGACCTTTGAACACTCAGAAATACATACACGGAAAATACATACACATAGACACTACCGATACATACACACGCACTGAACTTTTTCGGATTATATAAATATATAAATATATAAATATGAGTATATGAATATAACACGTATACATAAAGAAGAAAAAAAAAGTACGAATTAAGGACCGAGGTGGACCGAGGTGGCGATTGTCGACGAGTAACATATTGTTATTATTGTAAATGTGTCATATACAGGTAATAGCATGTCATACAAAAGAGAGAATGTGTGAGTGGGTGAATGAGAGTGAGGGAGGGAAAGAAGTACATGAAGCAGTGAAATTGAGACGGGGGGAAAGAAAATCGAGTGAAAGAAATCTGAGAAATACCTTCGATATTTCCATATCGATCACGGCGAGGTGGAATATCGTCTTTCGCCTGTGGGGACGATCGGAGTCGACTGTGTTACGTTTCCCTATCTTACGGAGAGAAATAAAACGTTACGAGAGCGATGGATGAAGCAAAGAACGGTGGCATAAAAATAATGAAGTAATCTTTTCGATCATCGTGCAATTTATTAAATGACTTTTAATTACTTATGAAAAATGAAGCTGTATATAACAGTAAGGAAAAATACGATACCTGCATTTCGCTAGAATTGCGATGATTTAAAAAATAATAGTTCCACTGTCTCTGACAATTCTTCTATCCTCAAGCGATGAAACGGTACTTTCTCAGACTACGAGATGTTCAGCTTCTTTTCAAAATTTCACTAAATACAAGTTCTTTGCCAGAGCGATTCGATTAATAAAAATAAAGACTCTCGTAGCCCGAACCTATCTGTCTCCGTAGGCGTGGCATCGTCTCAAAAAGTGCTTGACAACGTTTAATTCGACGAAGAACCATCCGACGTAGAGATTGTATTCGTTTGAGCTACTTCGACTAATATGTCCCTCGATGAAAAACAAAAAAAAAATATAAATAATAATAACATTAATAAAAAGAAAGATGGACAAAAAGATACGCGAGTTTCCCGATCTACTTGTCGACGTGTGAAAACGATTTATATACACGGAGGTCCTCTCGACGATTCGCTCTCGATCCGCCATGAAGAGAATTAATTTATGCATACAAACCAAATAAAGTAAAATAAATGAAAAAAAAAAACGGGGAGAAAGAGGGGGAGAGAAAGAGAGTAAGAGAGTAACGTGGTAAGGCACGCACCAAAGAGAAATAAAAGAGAAAAAAAAAGAGTAATAATGTCTTGTAAATAAAACGTATGCGTCGCAAATGGACCAAGGACCTAAATAGTGCAGCTCGTGTAAAATTGATATCCCGATCTCGCTAATCACGTAGACGAGCTCGGCTGGTAGGATCGTTAAGTAAAGCTACAATTTATCCTAACGTTGTTTAAAAAGCGATGTGGAAAGCATCGCGACATTACGGTCTGGAATTTCCTGTGCATCGATCCTGTCGCGGATATTTCGTGTTTCTTACTCCTTGGAAAGAACAGATAATTTCGTGCAAACTTGATCTTCGTTCGGTTAACAAGGCAAAAGATTTGAGTTTCGATAAATTGCAAACTTCATTGTGTGTATGTGCGTGGTGTGTACTGTGTGCGCGCGTGTGTCGTTTAGAATTTTGATATATAATTATAAGCAGTATCATTGTAAATTGTACATTGTAAATTCCATCGTCTTTTAAAGTTCTAATTCGATTATTATAGATTTGTTATCTTGTGGATTTATATTGCTGTCTAGGAATTTTCAGCTTTTTTAACTTTCTTATTCTCGGCATAAAAGGTCTGTGTATCGTTAAAAATATCGCAAGGAGAGTTAGGAGGATGCAAAGGTTTGCTAAAAGGTTTTTACGATACTTCAGATATTCAAATGAAATTCTCACAATAGCTAGCTCGTTGCCTCAATATTAGAAATATATATTTCCAAACGATAGATGCATTTCGATACGAAAGCTTCGATGTGTTGTTGTATCTTTCGTCAAAGTGGCAATAGTAGAAATATGTAATGGAATAATTGAAGTCCTCCCTGATTTGTCGATCGATGAAATTACAAAATTATAAAACTCTATGAATATTTCAGAACGAATCCGAAGAAAAACGATATCCTACAATGAAAATTAGATTTAATTAATTTCTCAAACGGAAGATAATGTTTTAAATGTTCAACCATTCTCGTGACGAATACGAAGATATTTTACAGCAAAGAGGGAGGACACTTTTCACGAAGAAAAAGAATATTAGATATTTTATCCAAATGGAAAATCGTTTGTTCGCGATTGGATCGTTGCACGCTGGATCCTGGATCGTGACTGAAAACTCGATACCGGAGACAGAGCGAATCCGTGCGAGAGCAAATTTATTCTAATGACAGTCCTCGTTCCCCTTTTATATATATACATAAATATAAATATATATATACATAATATACTTTAAGAAGATTCCACCACAGCCGCGCGGTATTATTTTTCTGTATCCCTGTATCTATAACGAGTGATATAAGCGTTAAAGACAAAAGAAACAAAAGAAAAAAAAAGAAGATAATGAAACCACGATGGACTAAGGATTACGAGTAATAACGACTGTACTAATTAAACGATTAATTACTTATGAATTACTTCGCCAGGTATTTTTTCGGTTTCATCTAGTAATCGGTAAGGTTTTCGATTACGATTATTATTACTGATCATAAACGATGCATTGTAATTGTCGCTGTTATATACAATACATACATACGTGCGTATATAGACGTATACAATATGTGCACGCGTGCGCACACGCGCGCGTCATTTACACGCCTGTGCACATATGTATATGTGTATAAGTCCTTGAACAACACATTAATTTAATAACAATAAAGAAAAACGTGAAACTCATCTCCTGGATGCGTTTTATGTCTACCTCTTACGTTCTTAACGTTTGAAATACCCATTTGCTATTATGAAGACACGCGTTTGTTTTTTTTTTTTTTTTTAATACTTTTTAATTTACCGTCTTGATGTTCGAAAAGACGCAATAATTGTATATACTTCAATTTATTTTTTATTACCGAGGAGTAAGTGAAAGCGGGACTGTGAAGTACTCATTGGAGGTAAGGAAATATGAGGTTAAGAAAGAAAGAGAGCCATGGAGTGAATTGGCGGGACAAGTGGGTTCGTACATCAGAACTTCGCATAGTAAGAGTTTACACAGAGTCTCCTTAGTATTTACGATTTCTCGTTCATATAATAGTAGTTCGCGTTCCAATAAATGAATTCAATCACCAGAAGTCTATTTAATCGAGTATTAACTAAAATTTCATTTAAATAAACGGTACACTTTCAAACGGGCTAATTACGGACGACGCGGTGTTATAAATTGTAGAGGGCGTAATAAAATCGTTGAATAGTCGGTATTGCAGAACATGTAACGCGATGTCCCGTAAGATCCCGTAAGATAATAAGGTTTCTGTCGCTTCCACAATAATTGAGTTGAATGTAATTTCTATATTCACCGTAACAAATAACAGGTGGCATATGAAACACTGTTTTTTCCGAAATCGGTATCTTAAAACGTAAGACACAAACTGTAGCAAGATTGACGATCGGTACAGTAGATAGGCATAAGCTGAGTACATTTTATCAATGATTTATTACCATTTATTGTTCTAAAAGTACTTAAACATACGGATACATGAAAGTATCACTACTGCTAATTTCGTTCCTTAATTTTATTTCTATTTTATGTGCATTAATACAATGGAAATTTCGGAAATAAAATTTAAGACGATATAAGCATGGTAAACGTTATTTAAGTCTATAATCTTTTATGATAATTTACATTTTCAAGTTCAGATCTAAATTTTCATAGTCAACACAGATATTTTCTAGCTGCATTTATAATTAAAGTACTTACTACGTACGTATACATGGAATATTACCAAGATTTTCGCGTAAAATACAAATGTACGTAATCGCAATATCGTTTCATTTAATCCATCATCGTATTTCTCTCCCCTTGGTTATAATAAATCTTCGTTTATGCTGTTCCTCAATATCGTTTCATCTACATCACAACGAGGTGCAATTGCACCTAGTATATTGAAAATATTAATGGAGCAATGCAGAGTATTATATTACAGGAAGATAAGAAAAGAAAAATTAAGATATAGTGTCTTTTTATGCTTTGGAAAACGAGAGACACGATCTTCATTCTACTAAAATGCTTCCGCATAATATATCATTTGACGTCAGCCATGTATCTGGATATTTTTATTGAAACCTTTTAGTCTTCATTAAAATATATGAACATGATGTTGAAGTCGAAAGATTTTATGCTCTGTCCTTCAAGTTGATTCAGAGATTATTATCAAATACATTTATTTCCTGTTCGTGCTTTTACTAAATTAGAAAACAAGCGTGAGCACAAACGAGAGATACTTTTTCATGCGTAGGATAATTCAACCACCTTGTTCTTCTTTTGCAAATGGAGCATGCTTGTTGACACGGTTTTAATTACGAGAATCATGTATTAAAGATGAGCGAACGAAAATGCTCAACCAATTTCTCGCCAAGAAAACAACTGCAACGCAGAAGCTAACAAAACGTTCTTCAAGATAAAATATTTCGTACAAAACAAATATTAAATATTATTTTGAATAGTTAAAAAAATATAATATAATTACAAATCACGTCTTACAAATAAAGACAGAAGCGTATGAACAGACGAGAAATATTAAAGAAGATGTAGCTAAGGATGATAATACTTTTGAACCAATTAACTGTGTAATGATTGTGAATAAAATTAAAATATACATAAACGGCACTAGCATTGGCTAATTTATGGAGCGTTGTTCGTCCGTCAAGCTATAGTCATAATTTCACTGACCTACCCCGAAAATGTATGGTTACTTGTTCTTTCTTTTTTTACTCCGAAAGCTCGTAGAGCCGGCATGAGAATTTACTTCGTTTTATTCCAGACTCATTTTGTTGTCGGTCAATTTACGAACAAGCCAAATGACAAGCGTGATAATTTGCCTGTTCTTTTCTTTCTTTTTCTTTTAATCGTAAAATCATCTACAATGCAGACTAGTTTAAATATCGAACAAAGGAGCGTTAATGAATATATGAAAGGCAAAACTGACCTATCTCTACGAAAGGTAACATTCATCTGCACGTGTAACATTTTATTTTTCGACAATGTACTGTAATTTGTTAATTTATTGAGTGAAAATATTCATTTGGCCACGTCTTAGATCGATTTGACATTGAAAATTTTGGTCACAGTTTATTTAAATATGTTCGAATTATTGTTGGATTTATAGCCTTATCGTTAAAAGGTTTCATAATACAGATAAAAAGTAATAGAAAAAAACAGAATGGAAAGTTTGATAATTTTTTAAATCCTTTGCATAAATTAAACATACGAATCTGTTCGTAAGTAGTGATTTAAAAAATAAATATCACTAGCAATATTATTATCTGCAATCTTCATAAAATATAAAACGACATTATTTATTAGTTTTCTTTTAATAGAACTCTTAAGCGTGTCTTTCAAGTCCACCACAAAATTATGTAACTTTTCCTTAAAATCTTCAAAAAACTCTTCGACTCTTTGCCCAACGAAAATTCCATTAACTTTGGAGCACTTTTACAACCTTTTTCGTCGTTCGACTCGTTCAAATCTTCATCTTGCCACAAAGTATATACATGCATGTACATAGGAAGTAGATTAAAAGGACAAAACACCAATGCAGTCAAGGGAAAGCAATATTCTAAAAAATTTGTTCATGCTCTTACAAAAACGAAAAGAACCTACAAAATATTTCCTTTTAATAATGAATTTACGAACCCTACCACTTTTCTGATCCTCTTCTCTTCTCCTCATAAATTGCACATATAAGAGAAAGGGGACACAAAAATCAAATTAGACAAATTCAAGAAACAGTAATACTTTAAAAATATTTTCACAATTTTCCAACAAAAAAAAAAAAAAAATATACTTTTTCGAGAATTTTTGACAAGCTCTCAAAAAGATCTATATTTCCCAATAACAAATATATCAACTCTAAACCGATTTTATAATCCTCTTCATCCCTTCACGAATTTCATGTTCCAAAAATAAAAAAATGAAAAATAAAAATAAAGCCTAGATAAAGGGCAATCAATATCTGTAAGAGTTTTATTGCAAAACTATAACCAAGAAAAATGTAACTTTTCTTGAAAATTTTTCTAAAAAGCTTTAAGCCTTTAAGCTTGCAGAAATTATATCAATTGTAGAAAGCCTTTCTATAATCCTTCACAAATTACGTTATTAGTACTTCCTACAATTAACTATTATGCATTTTTATTTTTATATTGCCCTGTTGAATTTTGGCGAGTGCTCTTTTTTCGGCTGAGTTATCATTTCCCCTGCTTTTACTGATTTCCCCTTTTAGTCGCTTTGTACGACACGCAGGGAATACGTTCTGCTCCAAACTCACAGGGAGCCAGTTACTACTATTATTATTACTACCATCGTTTTTTAATATCGTAACTTTTATACTATATCTATATATAATTACATGTCAATTTCACAAACATCAATCTACACGTCTGCAGAATTTACAGAATTGTGTCAATTCTACAAACGCGTTTCATTCAAACTAAAAGTGCCGATGAACTGTACTCGTGTCGAAATGAGTAAAAATTGCAAGTACAACTGTTACATATCCACATGCCGGTCGAGTTCGATATCAGCTTATCGAGTTCTTCTCTTTGAGTTTTCATCGTCATGCACTCGAAAGAGAGCATGACAGTTTGTTCAGCTAGTTACAAGTGTACACTATACACGCTCGTACAAAGTCGTATTTTATTATCGTTGGTTACGATACGCGGATTTGTAAGGATCGAGCGTTCCACTTGACATTTCTATTTTTTCCCTGGTACGAGTTGCGGAGGCGGCGATTGTTTGCTGGGCACGCTTAATGTGGAACATCGTTGCGAAAGTTATACCACTAGAAAAAAATTTTTTCCCGATTTACAATCTGATAGTATGACAAATGAGGTCGATATCCGTTTGTGAAAGTTGAATGGATTTTGTTGAAAAAAGAAACCTTTCATCACGTGTATTGCATGTATTTTGTATGAAATTTTTTTACTTTGTTCTTTTATAGAACACAATGTATCTCGCTTGTAACGAAGACAAATGAAACCAGTTCATTGAGTAGAACATTTGGAAGAATCTGTACGCGACAAGGTTTATCTTCTACAATTTCGCGAAATTCCAACGTGAGCGACGTGTGTAATTATAGAAGTCAAGTACAAGTTCCAAAGTTTGGGATCAAGCTAATTCGGTAAATTGCGATGTATAATTTATCTCAGGGTATAAACTGCACTTAGGAAGAAGTTTAACCCTTTAAGTTACATAGACGCATGTATATACGGACCTCCATCGCTTTGACAAAATTCCATCATAGACTATGTACCAATTTGTTACCAAAAAATATACTTCATCTACTGTATGCAATTTCACACAGTATTTAAAACAATTTATTCAACGCGAAACATTTTTTGGATTATGAAATTTAAAGTATTCGATATTTCGAGATGGATTTGCAATTTTTATGAAAATTATACAACTGGTTACGATGATACAATTAACTTTTGTAAAATATATGGATAAAATCTTTTTTTCATTTGCCATACATTTCTCACGTGTTTTTCATTTTTACTTATTTCTTACAAGTTCCATTTTCTTTAGTCATTGGCAGTGTTAGTGTTAAAGAAAGGAAAATTCTACTTGAAGTGTCACAAAATTCTTTAGCATTACAATACAAAGCGAAAGCGCGAAGCTTTCGTGCGTTGCTGTCCTATTTCCGCTGTATTTGATAATTTAGCCCGGTGAATTCGCAGGAACATGTTTCATAGAGATAGGTCAAATTGCAAAGGGCGAAGAGAAAGGTGCGGACGCTTGTTAAGAGACGTTGTATCCTGTGCTACCTGTGATTCAACATGCTGCGATGTAACCAAGAAACACGAGGGCACTTAAGACCCCAGACGTACCATGAACTAACTCAAGCAATAAGACACACAGCTTGAGTTCCCCGTGGTCGTGCTAAATACTTCGCGGCCGAATTGTCAGTTCTAGACAACATGGTCTTGATATTTTACGCGGCAATAAAGACTCTGTTACTCGGGGGAATCACATTGCACCTACCTTGTGATCGTTTTTCTCTCAACAGCCTGATAAGTAGACGTCTATAAACGTTCAAGATTTCATCATCGGCGTGTACAGTCACTGACACATCGCGTGATACTATTTATCGAAGGAAGGGAGGAATTATACACGGCGGGCTAGGGGAATTGTATTTCTTAATTAAAACGAGCATGCTGATAAGAGCGGTTGCGATGTCTTATGTATATTTTTCAACATAGTAATGTATTAATCGGGAAGAGTCAAGGGAATGAATTTTCAGCCAGGGGAAGAATTTTAATTTATGGCCGCGAATGCCGGCGTAATTAAATTTACAAAACGAGAAACTCGCGTGCACGTTACCTGTATTAATTAAAGAATACTCCGGCATAACGGAACGGTTTTACGTATTCGAGTTATTAGCTATTTATTAATAAACTAAATAATATCGCGAGTTGGATTTCAGTTAGCAGAGGCGCCGGGATATACAGCAATTTAATGAAATATTATTTTTCAAGGAAATCTCATTTTTGCGAGTGTTGAATACGTTTTAATAAATTCATCTGCTCTTTCTCTCTTTATCCCTTTTTTTGGTTATTTATAGAAAGAACATAAAGTATCTCCCTGTACAATTAAACAAGATTGATGCTTTCAAATATTTTCCATTTATAGAAAAACTTCACGTATAACGGCCCCATCGGGAAATCCCGGGGTTATATCAAATATTCCATTATCAAAGGTTTATTGTATAAGGATTAAACAAACAATACAAAAAAGCATACTCGTACGCCACTTTAACTTTCAGATTGGCATCCAGCGAAACAAGTGATGCATATAAAATGCAAATGGGACCTCGATATATTATATGCATTTACAGTCCGTGAAATATATCCGTTATCGATCGCAAATAATATAGTTTCTATCTTATCGTCGCGCTATATCGCGTGTATCTTATCGCCTCTCTTTACTTTATCATTGAAACAATGGCTTTTCCTAAGATATCGATCTACGATATCGTGCGAAAGTCTTAGATTAATAAGAAACGAAGTTTGTTGCTTAAAACATATAATTTCCTTAACCCTAGAATACACATGTTGTTTGATATTCATTTATTACAAATCGCACATTTCATTTTTGGCTAATAGCTTAACACGTTTCTAATTAGTCATTCATATTCAAACATAAAGCTTTTATTACTTGGAATTAAATTAGCAACATTCGTCATCTACTATTAACACATTCATCAATTCATTCGTTACAAATTCCCTGCGTTAATCATTCGTTACATCAAAATCCAATCTTAAACGAAAAGTTCCGACATATAATGTTAAATAAAGAATCGGAAACATAAATTTAAAGTTTAAGAAAGAATCAAAATCTTACGACATTAAACCACCACACAATGTAACCAAAAATTGAATCAGAATGTCTGCAAAATCAAGTTCGAAGGATCGAAATTCAAATATAAAATTTAAAAAAGAATTGAAAGCTTAGGACATTCAAACGCTACACGATATCATATATACATATACATAGTGGTAAAAATTTCCAGGCAGGTTGATTTTTCATTTTATATTCCAAATATCAATATTATACAACTATATAATGTTCGTGTATTACATTATTTTCTTCCGCTTATTGCGCTCCTATACCCAGCTTTATTTAAAGTTCCGTTGGATATATCGCTTCTCGAATATAAAGTTAGAAATTTCTTCTGGTCGTAAATTTTTGTATGGTGCTATAAAACGTCTTTAAAATCAAATTTCTCCTCTGAAAAATTATACTCACACGTCGTTAGCACGACTCGTGAGAACAGTATCGTAGTGTTAGCACTCCCAGCAGGCATCAAGACGCTCGAGTCTTACGATCTACATTTATTCCACGTGGGTTTGACAGGTTGCGTGATAGATACCGTGAAAATCGCCTCGTCGAAAGCGAAAGCTCGACCCTCACGAACGAAATCCAGCCAGATGCCATCCCTTTCCACGCGCTGTATACCTCCACTCCGGTGTACAGTTCCAAGGGTAGTTTCTAGGCGGTGCAAGCTTCGCTCCACGATATTTTACGGCTTATTTACTTTTCGGCGACGTCAGAGGCCCATGTGAACGGTCACGTGCCGTGCTCTTTCACGACGCGAAGAAACCCACGTCGATAAGAGGAAAGTAATGGATACAGTAGTTGGCCGATGAAATTTATTCGCGTCTGAACGGAGACGGGCCCCTAGGCTAACGTTATTGAAACCTTCCTCTCGATCTCATGAACAAAAGGCGCACCCGTGTTTCCCCCGTGTTCCTCGAAACGTACAGAAACGCATAAGAATGCGTTTCATCGTCTTCCTTACGACCAACCAGATGGAGAATCATTCGGTGAAACAAGGGTTACTGGTTATCTAACGGGTAGTTCTGTGACTTTCGAAGCGCTGCTATTGCGAACAGTGATACCTTTATGACAATATAGTTTATAATTTATTTTGTCTTTTGCTGCTTTGAATTTTTATACGAATTTTGACTACACTGTTCTACGATAATTGAAGAATTAGACCCGTTTATTTTGAAAGCGATAAAAGTGCATTTTTTGTAAAAGTTGAGAAAACGCTAAATTTATGCATACCTTAGTGCGATCGATTTATTTATAAACAATTCATAATTTAAATATTGAAATATTTGTCTGCATTAATCAATTGAAATTTCATTATTAAATAGAATTGCGTGGTGATTTATTTTGGAAACGGTGTAAATTCATTTCCTGTAATCTGTAGCTTGTCCAAATGATCGAAACACCAATAATGAAAAACAAATGATAGCGAATGTAATTCTATCCCGCATAACATTGCATGTGAGGATGTAAACAAGTTGTTTAAATGCAATTCAGTAATAAACTAGTAAATTATTACGTTTAAAGTATCATTAAATTAATAGTAGTTTTACGTTTATGTCGGGTTGTTATCGAAGTGCAAACCTAAGATTGAAGAGAGTGTTATATTGACACTTATTTCGAATAACTCAATAACACTTCCAATACAATAAAAACTTCATTTTATATCGAGAAACTTAACTTATTTACTTGACACTTTAACGAGGATCTAAACTTTACCAATTGATTATTTAGAGAAAGAATTACGTTGATAATAAGTTATAATAATTGAAATATATGTGTACAGTGTGATAAAATGTAAGAATATGATGCAGTTATCGTCTTTCCCACTTTCCGTACATTATGAACATTTCAATACACTTCCACTTTCAAGATATGTAGAATGTACCTAATATTAATCTTGCGAGTATGCTGTTACAGTAAATACGTAAATTATATTAAAATGGAATAACAGTACTTTGTTTTCCCTCTTTTTATTTATAAACAAAGCTGGATTAAAGCATAAAGAATAAATTTTGCATACTTAAAATTTAATTAATTATACGATTCACTAATTTTGAAAGTTGTGTAGATCCATTCATGACCTTAAAGAAAGATATTGATTTACTTAATTCTTAAAAAACCTATTTGCATAATGAATTTACGTTTACTTAAACACGGAGAAACATGGACGAACCAAACATTTTAATATTTCAAAACAAAGGAAAGTGGACTCATACCACTTTCACAGTAAACCGTTCTTAATAATACTATTATGGAGTTTTTAGAGAAATAATTTTTATGATCTGACAATTTTACGTAGAGAAAAAAATCAGCTGAATTGTAATTAAATTACAGAAAAATATTGTTAATCCAATTTTCTTTCTTTTTTCTTTCCTCTACTCTCCGTCCATATCAAAAACCTCGATTTTCCAGTCGTCCTGTCAATCTTCCCAAATTAAAAACGTCTTTCCACAAATATTGAAAATATCCGTGCTAATGGAGCGAGCAGAAGTTTAAAGATAAAGAAACACAAGACATGGGAATGTGTTGAATCGATCTTACACCTCGTCGTCGTTGTCGAAAAATCCAAGTAGCACGTATACATACATATGTTTATGTATGCGTTTACATGTCTGTCTCCTCGAAGGGAGAACATAAGCTTCCATACGACGCGAGAAGAGAAACGCGAGACAAGAGACGGTCGAGGTAATCGGATCGAAAGCTTTTTCACGTTGATGCACATCCTGCGGTAACAGCCGCAATTAGACGGACATTAAAAGTGTAAGATTAAAATTTCTCCATCGAACATTCTTCCGAATTATTTAAATAAACAGTTTGTCATATCAGTGATAGATAAAGCAAACTGAGGATCCATGAAAGCTTACAACGTAAAGGGGATTAAACCTCCAAGAGATTTGTTTAAATCCGTTTAGGAAATTGTGATAATCGCTATCATTTCGTCTTCTTCTCATTATCATGTTCTAATTTTTTACGAGTTTAGGTAGTAAAAATTGTGATTTTTCCAACGATTGGATTTTTTATTAGTGTTCGTCATGTTGAACATCGAGACAATAGGGTAGCTGAAATAATACTTGGAATGTAATGATATTAAAATACGAAGAACTTTTTCACATAGATACTCATTATTTTATTATTTTATTTTATTATTTATTATTTTATTAATTTGATCTCCCTGCGTACATTTTTGAAACGTCAGGAGATTCGGGACAATAAAAATACCCGTCGGAAAGTCTAATATCTCGTCCCTCGCTAAAATCTCCATACGAGATTTTCGTTTCTACCCCCTTCCATTTTTTCCCTTGCTCCATTAAATATCTCTGCTTTACGGTCTCCATTAGAAACATCGCAATCTCTCAGTTGTGGGTGTCTCGTTTTACAGGGACAATAAAACGCATCGCGACAGCGATTTGAATACTCGAGACTCGACTCTAAACCTGAAGATTCCTCGTGACGAAAATGTTTCGGGAGATAGTCGATTAATAAAATCCAAATATCTTCCACAAAGAAAAATGAAAAAATGATATACACATATACAGGATTTATATTAGAAAAAAAAACTACAAGATTTCTTCAAAATTTCCACAAATGACAGAGATGGCAGAATTCACGTTGTTTCCAAGAAATCACTGTATATTCTATGATACCTTATAATGTATTACGCATAAAACATTGAGACGCCAGAAGAACGTCTTGCTCGATTAGCATATGCTTTAAAATCCGCTCGGAAACTGTGTGTTATTAATACGTTATTTTACATAATGCATGATGGAGGGGTGGTGCCTTTCTGGTTTGCTCGTTGATCTAGCTCGTTCATCTTTGTCTTGCCAAGGGATCGTGAACGGAATTTGGAGATACCGTCTTGATGTGTCGCGGCCGTTTAGAAGGTAAATCGACACGTTGGAACGTGATTGAGCAAGAATCGTAGAATTAGAAGGACAACCGGATTCCACGAGTTGTTCAACGATGATCGAATCTTTTGTTTCATTCGTTGGCGGATTCACGATTATCGATTCAGGTATTTCTCTTCGATATCTTCATATGTCTCGCCTTTCCCTTTTCTTTTTTTTTTTTTTTTTTTTTTGTATTATTTGAATTTTGTGTCTTTTTAATATTTTTCTAGCTTGTCGTTTAATCTAGAATTAATAGAGTTTGGTTCGCGAAAAAATTTTAATTGTCAGTTAATTTACCGTTAAGAAATCTTTATTCCTGAGGAAAGTAATTTGTGATTGACATAAGGATCAATAGATTAGTTTCTAGAAATGTAGAAACTTTAATTATGAAAATTAATTATAAATTGAAAAACTTTAGTTTGAAATCGCTACGTTATTATTTCCAAAGAAATTTTATCTGACGATTAATTTTAAGTTAATGAAATTTTCAATTCTAATAAAAATTTAATGTTCTTAAATAAAATTCTCAAAACTGTGTATCACATTTTATTGTCTCGGATTCATGCTCGATAGATGCTAATATTTGCAAATTTAATGACCCATACGAATTTACGATGCAAATACGTATGATAAACTTGCGTGTTATCATAACGAACAGGAGGCCTTCTTAACGAATATTTATTTACCACATAAAATTCCAATATTACCCGAAAATGGAGTGAACACGAGGGAATTACGCTCTTTGCGCCGTGTAAACACAACACCGCGGAGACTTACGAAGAGAATAAACGCGAATGTTAAAACGCGGAAGTGACAATGGCGACATTTCGCGTGTAATAGCCTGATTCAGGTGTCTCTAATGTGCATTTCAACGAATACTTGTTTCGGTTGTGGACGCGCCAGACAACCGAGCAACTTCCTTCATTATCCACATTGAATATTACTGACACATTATTTTTCAGTGGCCTTTTTACGACAGTATTCGATTCATTGATATTATAATCTCACTTTCAGGGCATTAATTGCTTTCAATCATTAAGAGTAGCAATTTTCATACACACATATTCGTTTCAAACATAGAAAATATTAATATAAAAAGACCATTGTTATCCAGATACAATACTACACAATTTTATTGCACAGTTATTAATACTTTATATCATATTATATTCACACCTATAACAATCTCATTCCCTTATATACAAAGAAATAATTATGATGTACATGTATGTATGAGGACTTCTTGCACAAATGGATGTAAATAAATAATGTTTGAAACAGAAATTTTAGCTACAAAGGAATAATATAGGATTCAGTTCAACTAAAAAGATTAGAAAATAATGGAACCGTAACTAATAGAACTACGGAAGTACGATGGTAATTAACGACGTACAGTCGTATTTCTAAGACGTCAGATCCCCTTTATGGGATTATCATACGTTAGGGTGAATACGTTAGAGTTCGAAGAGACAAATATCAGACAGGGAAGCCTTAGTAACAGCACATAGGAAGTCTAGTGCTTCGAATGCGTGCACTCAAGTGTCTTTAGCGTAGCGTGCACGTACTGCACATTGCTGTCACTTTATCCGCCACCTACTTTGCTTTAAACACAGGGATATCCCCGCGAGATAATGGGGAAAGTTCGCGGAATATCTGGCACACTGTGTCTTCCTTTTCATTAGTCTCGTACTCTTTGTAAAACCACAGTTCCTTGAAAATGCCCTTTCCTTTTCCCTTTGGTTTCGTTCGAACGTAGTTTGCCCAGTTAAATGAATTTTCTTCGAAACTTCATTTCTGTTGTTAACGTACAAAAAGAACCGTCACTTCAGACTCCGGCAGAAGTTTCTTTGTTTTATTTGTCGTAATAATAACCAAGCTTTAAACGTCCAAACGTTAAATTCTAACTTCTGCTTGATTTTTTATACATTCGAAGAGCATCGATATACTCGATGTTCGAAAATTACCAAAAATTGTTTAGAAAATTTAGAATGCTTTTATGATTTATCCGTTTCAAGTCTATTTCGTTTCCATTAAAAATGTCGACTTCTGACGCTAACAAAATTTACAAATAAACTTTATAAATATTTGTTGCAAATAGCTGCAAGTAGCGAACCATATCGACCCGTCAATTGCTCTATACGTACAGCCGGAGACAAAAATAAGTGGGTAGGTAATGGAAATAGGTATCAATGGAGATTGATTAAATATACCTCGTTTACAAAGAAATTGTAAATATCAATGTCAATGCAATATAATATAAATATCAATTTCAATTATTTACTAAATTATCTATGTATCATGCAGATATATGTATATGTATAGTGGCTGCAAATAGTATTTATCCACCACTGTATTTATCCTAGCACTTATATACCAATAAATGAGGTTCAAATATATTAAATTTTGTCTCACCTAGTAGTACTTTTATATGATTACAAAAAATTGATACTATGAACATGAAATGTAAGGGCTGCTAATAAAATGGCTTTGTTGGAAAATAAAGATACGTACAAATATTTTTCCTACCCACGGTAATAAATGAAACTTCAATATATTACACTGGTACTAGTTCGATTACACTGCATCGACATCTACTTTCGCTATCTACTTTCGCTATCTGTCCGCCTATTTTTGTCCCTTACTGTACATTCAAGAATACTACAAGGACTAGGAGATCAAAAATGTATCTGATAGATTTTACGATAATTTTACGATGGTTATATGATTAATGAAAGGAATTTTGATTAGCGTGAGGGATACGAGGGCATGTTTTCCCCCTTCTGATAGAACAAATTCTCTTGAAATTTAGGGATTACCAGGATTCAGAAAGATGATATGTTCCGCAAAAGTAGAAGAAGATCATAAAGGTTTGTCTGCCTACGTCCCGACGGCTGAAATCCTGGTGAACTATTGAAATCGCCTAAGTTAAACTATGTTTGGTATAATAAATCCTCGTGAAATGTCGGAAACGGTGGGCTGGTTTCGCTGTAGGATAGCACGGTAAATTGGTTTGAAAATTTAAGGGCTCTCGTGCTTAGCTCCTGGGCAAGCCTGTTCCAATCCTACATTTTAATGAATTCTATCAATTCTCATTGTGAACGCTATTTCACGAATGTATGTTGCTGTTACGAATTCAATTTCGGCCGGTGTTTCTTGCAATCGTTGTGTGAAAAAAAAAAAAATTACCAAAAGAAGAGGTCGAAAATTTACCACAGGCGCGATTATCGTAATATTCCGTTCCGTCTTCTCCACCAATTTAATTTTAATATGAAAAAATATAACGTCGAAAGGGGATGAGAAATTTTTGCAACATATGTTGTAGATATGCAAGCTAGCTTTTATAATGAATAAATTACTACATTTCGTTATAAACGAATCAAGAGAAACGTATCTAATAACAATAAATATTGTAACAATGATAACATTAAATCATCCCCAAATTACATTACAAAGCCGAACTGCAAGAATATTAAAAAATCGTAACCAATGTTTCTTTTAAACTACACATTCTCCTTGTCGTAATTCAGTTTCATAATTCAATTATTCCACATGTAACGTTAACTAAACATCCGGTACTCCAGTTTGCGATCTGCACTACAGTAAATCATCCCCATATCATTCGGCAAACGCGCCTTCAAAAAGTCGTAACCAATATCCATTTCAAATTTCGCTCTTCCTCCGGCACGTTCACCGCTACAATTCCCATCGCAGCCATTCCATAATCCGGCTATTCCACGTCGAATGTACATCGATTAATTTATCCGCACGTATAGCTGGCGATACGCGAGGGGAGGAAAAGCTCGCGTAACACCGTGCGAGAGCTTAACTTCCGTACTCCACGCGCACATGCGTAAACACAGATAGGGACAAGGAGATCGCGTTACGTAAGGTTTAGCAGACGTATTGTCGGCTCAATGTTCCATCTACAGGATCTCAGTTGGCACAAAGGCCGGTTACACTCTGTGTGTGCGTGCGCCCCTTCTCACTTATCCTCCCCCACACCTTCGCAACCCCCTCCACACTGCTTCCGCAACCCGTGGATCCGTATTGTTCCTCCATGGGAATGCACCTAAGCGTTATCTGGCCACGCACCTGATGGTTCCTCATACGTGCGTAAACATATTAGGATTTGCGTTGTTATCACTGCTGTTCTCCTTCGAACAAATTTTCGTCAATGGTCCCAGTACTCTCTGGCCGCGGATATGATCTACATGTTTGGGAAAATAACTCAAGATCTTTTAGAGTTTCGTCGAAGGTGCGGGATTAATGAGAGGGCAGAGTTTTGTGTGTTCAGTTCCTTTACTTTATGACACCATGACGACGACGTGTATAAAATTTTAAAAATTGTTAATTTTATGAAAATTGTAACGAGAAGAATCCCAAGATTTTCAGAAAAAGAGGGACTTTTGTGAGTTTACTAAGTTTGCTTTATAACACCGCGACGATGGCGCGTAAAAATTTCATAAAATTGATAGTTTTATGATAATAGTAGAGGAGAAGATCCCAAGATTGTGAGAAAAGGGTAAGTTTCATAGGTTTACCTCTTACGCTTCATAACGCCATGATAGTGCCATGTAAAAAAGCCAAGGTTTTTGGAAAATTTCAACTGGAACGAGGTATAATCGTTAGTGAAACGTAATCGTTGAATACAATGTCTCCTATTTCGTAAAAATTTCCTTTCACTTTTGTGTTCATCTTGAAGCAATTAAAAATTATTTTTCTAACAAACCACTAAGTGTTGAACATGTTACGATAATATCGTCATGTATGTCTACCTTAACGCGAGTTAATAACGACGACGAAGTTACGACAACTTGAACAGACGCTCGCGGCCATAGCTTTCCGTGTGACGAGAAGCGTCGCATGCTTCTCAAGATGCTGCAAATTACTGGTGTCAATTACAGCGTGTTTGATTAACAACTATGCCAACATTTCGCTTCAGTTAGGATATTTGCGACAAATTTATCTCAAACTTGAATATCACGCGTCTTTGATTTTTTCGTCAAACACATATCTAATTATATGTAAGGATGGCCCAAAGGTGACTTCGCGACTAAACGGGGAGAGACTTTAATCTTCCATAACCAGAATTTAAAGCCTAAATTTTGGAAAGTAATTAATATAAGTAAAATAATTTGCCATCTTTACAAATCCACGAAATTTTGTAAAAAAATTGCTATTCAATGTCAATTCATGCTAATGCATGCTATTCAATGACGATCGATATATGGATAACAAAAGCATATATTTCATCCTAATATCAAATAAAAGAATAGCTCTTGTTGTATAAAATTGGTTGACATATCGAATTTTTAAATTGTTCCTCTGTAAAAAATAAAAAATGTGATTTATCGTGTTTTTACCCCGTGATCTTCATTTATATTTACTAAACTCATTTATCTGGCGGTTTAAAAATGAGAAAGCTTGATTTTCAGTGTCTGGCAAATAGAGGGAGAGCAAACGGCTTTGCACATTCATGCTGAAGCGAAGGAAACTCAAGTTCGCGAATAGTAATCAAATTGCGGTGGAATTAGGCAACAGACAAACATTTGCAGCATAATGAATCATACCGTATAGAGTTGTTTTGCCTGCATGCATGGATGTAACGTCAACCACCAAACCTTAATGAATGTTTTACGTGATATAGATCATTCATGCTTGCATATTACCGCGTTTGTTCTTGTAATTTGCTTGAAAAGTAGCTTATGCTATCTTGAAATATTCAAATACCGACGTGGTTAATATTGCTGTTGCTGAATTTAAGTGCTTTAGCGCTGCAGTTTCGATATTTGCCGAAATTGAAATAATTATTTAAAAACTCAAGTAATTGCTAATTTAATTGAATTTTAATTAAGAATTTTTAATTATTTAAATTGATATTTAATATCGGAAATATAATTAGTTCAGGCCATATGTTATTCAACTCTATAAAAGTATATCTTAATTTAAATTGCTCTTAAATTTCGTTAGTAGCTTTCCGGACAGCTCAATAGAAGGTGAATGGCGAATATGAAACTGGTTGCCACGATTAAACGGTTGATTAAGCGACGCACATGGAAATAGGTGAACACCGATGAAAGAGAAAATTTCGCAGCCTCTGAAAGCCGTATATAGACTAACGTAATTTGCCTTCGAGCTGCGATTGCTAAATTTAATGAAGCATAAGCAAGCCTAATCAGACCGAGCCACGAGAAGCTCGAGTCGTCGCCTGCAGCGTTAACTCGTTCAAGCACAAGAAACGACTTCGTAATTGCAATCTTAGTACAGCTTGAGCAGATATTTTTATAATTAACGAGTACATAATAGCTAGGTATGCATACGGTAAGTCAAATATATAATTAATTTTTCATACATCGCAGTCTTCTTTGCGCTTGAAAAAAAAGCTTACTGAAATCAGATCAGAATTCCTTACGTTTATTTGAAAATCAAAAAATCATGATTAACATAATTGAGCTACTTGATCGGTACAATCATATAGAAATGAAATAAGATAGTGTACGGACAACAAATAAATAAAGTAAATTTTCAAATTATATATATATATGGATAACATTAAGTGTTAAAAATTGATGGCGTGAAATTGTAAAAGTTTTTAGTATTCTTCGTGACAAATATAAAGAGGTTAATCGATATAAAAATCGTAAAAAATATTCAATCAAAATCAATGCCTATTTTTATTGTAAAATATAGTATCTTCGAGAAGAAATGTTTAATAAACATAATTTTCTCGACCATCACGACAATTCCAAATACTATGTTGATTAAACAAAATTTTCTACTCCACTCAGTGACCACTACGAGGCTTCGAAGTCTCGGATATTTCTTAATAACTTATACAGGCGGAAGCCAATCGTTCAACGTTGCGATAAATTACGATCAATGCTCCTCGGAAGCGTGTAAAGTTTAGACGGTACGCGGCCAATTTATCATGAACAAGCATCGTTAAGCAGAAGCAAATATAAGCAAGTTTATCCAAGCCTGATTAGATGAAATCACGATTAACTCACATCACTGCTCCAAACATCAATTCGATCCATCGCATTGAATGACTGTGCAAATTCCCCTAATTTAATGTGACACGCAATTGCCCAAAATGTCTCGTAAACCAACCATGTTCAGTCATACGTGTGAACTTCGAAACATTACAGGAATCATTTATACGCGGTAGTAGACGCTTCTGTTAACAACTTCTAATAATTACGCGAGGTAAGCACATCTTCCCGGTGTTCGAGTTATTACATCGACTGACGCGGTGCTCAAAGGCGTGACACTCAAATTAAACAGAAGAAAGTGGTCACGGTGAAAAGAACAACAGGCGATACACTGGATATCACGCTTATGCGTAACAAACTTTCTTTTATCCGATCTCACTTTCCTCCCGTTAAATATACGTACAGCGAACTGATTTTTAATTGGAATCTACGTCATCGAAAAATTATACGAAAAATCAGTCACTGGATTGATGCATCCGGAATGCTTCTTCATGATTTTAAATTGGTAGGTGGATATCGTGAATGGAAAGTAAATGTTAGAAATACCACATTGTCTGTGTCTAAAATAGCGATTAAAATAACAAAGGAATTATAATAAATTAGGAATTTATATCTCACGCAAATATTAGTACAAATTAATATTGACTTTGAAAATTGAAATCTAACGAGAAGACTACAGAATCACTAAAGAAGCACACCGAACAAGAACTAGGGATAACGATATTTACAAATTCGGAAGAATGAATTTACATAACCGTTGGAAAATGTATATAGATTTAATTGGAAACTTAATACGATCATTGAAAATAAATCTTAATTCCACAAGTAATTTCTACGCATTATATTTTAGCTTCGAATTTGATTTTTGATTTCTCTTTTTCGGTGGAATGGCGGTAAAAGAATAGATCGAAACGAAACAGATTTGCAGCGTTGACACGAGGACAATTGAAGAATTGGAATAAGTCACGATTAACGCGTACATGCGTGCTGGAACATGGTAAACGACTACGTAAATTGTAGCTCGATCCGGTGCGTAACGAACCGATGTACCAGAGCCTCGGACTTGTTCGAAATGGCGTATGCACGCGTCCCGTGCGTGTAATTAGGGGACATACGTGCTTCGCTTGACAGTTCGTTCTGTTCGAGCAAGTGTTTTCAGACTAATTCGCAAGGGAGCTTCCAATACGAGCCGACTATACAAAACCCCTGCTCGTTTGCATAACAAACCGGCTGAAACAAGTTTTTTAAGAAATGCTCAGTAAAAATTCCTCTCTAATTTATGTAATTTGTTACCGCTAAGAATATTAATTTTTTATCCTTTTTAATTTCTACGTAAAATGTGATCTATATCTAATATCCTAACAATGTGTAACTGGAATATCACCTGATATTTTTAGATTGGTAATTTGTTTTCTTTTTACTTTAAAAATGTTAGTCTGTTAAATATAATTGTTATATTTTCCTCATATTTATCAGTATATGTTCGTTATCGCAACAAGTAAAATAAAACTATATTAATTTAATAAATGTAGCACAGCTTTCTTCTCTTACTCTGAAAGCGACAGTTTTTCAAAGAGTGCAAAGAATTGTTTCGACTGAGGAGGCTATATATTTACTGAATTTAAGATATTATACGTATTAATCGTTGCGGTATTGTTACTGCGGCGACAAAGTGTAACCGTAGTGTTGAGATAAATAAGATTGTCAGACAGAAAATGCTGACGTAGCCGGTACAGACGGAGATAAGGATCGCAAGAAAGAAGAAAAGCTATTTCACAGATCGAGGATGATAGGGTTCAGATGCGAGTAATAAATTTTAGGTGCAAGTGGGTCGACGCCGGCGTAGATTGCCCCCGATTTCTGCATTTCGACAGGAGTCACGGTGAAACTTTCGTTTAAAACTTATAATCGCGTATTCTCGACGTCGTCTCAATAAAATAAGGAAGTTTTAACGTTAAAGACACTGACAAGTTCCCGAAGGGAAATCGATAATTGTCCGAAGGAATCTCCTTTGAGGAGTTTTAAAACAGGAAAAAACGATCTGCTTAGTATCACCAATTAATAATTTTATAATAAGTAAACTAACAACTCCTCGAGAAAATAAGAAGTTTCCCGAGTTTTATCATTAAAATTTCATCAAACATTCATTCTCGTTAATTTAAAAAGATATGGCTACTTATGTAGTATATTGAAGTTTAGCTTCATCTACAGTTTTCTCAAACTGGAAATTTTGTCGCTATCTCTGCACTTCCAATTTAACAAGTAAATTTTCAAATTTTGAAATCAGAAGGTTTGTATAATACTCCCTGATGAATAGGATAATTTTCTTTGCAATTAGTGCAATCGTTTCTGTTTCAAAGTAAGAAAAGAGAGCATTTAAACGTTCCATTTAGCTAATCCATTTTCTAAGGTATTTGTCACGCGATTTTATTCAAATTTGTCGTCACTTTAAAACACAGTTCGAAGATTTGCATGCACTTACTAACTCCATTAGACTGGAAACATGACCAGCTGGAGATTGCGACAACCGGTTGAGAGACTTATTCGACCTTCATTCCGGCCTTTACCACATTCCAATGAGAGCCGATGAATTCCATCGAGTCCTCCTTTCGACATGACCCCATAAACTTGAAGACATCTGTGGTCATTGAGGGCTGGCTGTGTAATTAGAAAAGTGGCTGGTAAACCTTCGCCGAAGAACCAGTACAGTCGTGACAGACTTTAAAACTTCCAGTGATTTCCCATGAAAACTTTCTTTTCAACGGACGAGACCTGTATAAATAATAATGTATTCATTTCCACGGTTGTGTATGCTGATGACACTTGTGAATCGCCAGGGAAAATATTCATATGAGAATAATCGATATTTAGCGCACGTGTGTTGGCGCGAGCACGGAGAAGGCAATTTTTAAAATATAAATTCAAGGCAAATTGAAAAACGAGTGCCAGTTACCGTTATCGAGGCGATACGTATGTTGAAACAGATATTTCATTCTGAAACTGTTATCTCTTGCGAACGTGTTTGTTTATTGCATTAATTTCTACTTGTCGTTATAAATTAATAATCGTAACTTCGTCCACAAAATACGGTGCAATTAATTGTACAAACATATTTTAATCAAATAACGGTAATTTAACAAAGTCCAGCTTTATTTGCATTATCATACCTACATACATACCTAAAAGTAGCTTAAATTTGTCATATCGACAACATTTCGCGTACCGTTACTTCCTAATTTATGTACCTCGTTATAATCACGACACGATTTCTCGAAAGCAAACTTTATCAAAGTAATATTTAACATTACTAACTATCACAACGATCTTATCTATCTAAATATATACGGATCTTAACAGCACGAATTAGAATTATTAGTTGTCTCACTCATTTCAGATCTCTATGTATAGATGTCTCAAATCCTCTTATCAAATTAATTACCTCGTTGCTATATTATTGAATACTTTACTTCTTTCGATTACAGACAAAGCTCTATTCAGGATTTTTAAATATCATCTTCGATAAAAGAAGAAGATAAAGCGTACTGTTAAGATTTATGGTATAATAATATGGTACTATATAACAATATATAATAGTATATAATAATATACTGCCTAAAATCTCAAATTATTAGAATCCCAAGTCGAAAATTGGCGCGTTTTACCAGTCATAGCTTATCAATTGGTTCGAGTTCTTTCTGTTAGTAGCTTTTTACGTATAGATACTCTGAATCCTTTTATCAAGTTGTCTTATTGTATCAACTTAATGTTTAAAACATGAACTTTTCCAATGTCCTACTCAAAACCCTAGATTTATCTAAAATTCAACACCTTACTCAGACACCTTGGCAATACCAATTTTGAAAAGAATCTCGAATTTTCTCGTCGGAAACTTCAACTCGTAATCAGTCCCATAGAAACAAACGTTATCAAGCGTCTCAACACTTTTCGAAATTTCAACATCCCTAAATATCCATCCGCCCTTAAAAATCAGCCAGAAGTTTACAAACCTTTTAACTCAATCCTATGAAATCAGATTTTTCCATCAGCCAAAGTATTTTGCTGCTCAGCATTTCTAAATATCCTTTCCATCTTACGAATCACCGAAAATGTCAAAAATCTTTCAATTAAATCCTGCGAAATCAAATTTTACCAAGTTTCTACTCAGCATTCCTAAGTATCCTTTTCGTGTTACGAGAGAATCGCCTAAAATTTATTAAATACTCTCGCGATACGTAGACTTAATACAGCGACTTATCAGCGACACCGGACGTGCCAAGGCTTGGCTCGCCTCGGTATCTGATCTTTCTTGGTGCACGGTGATACTTACGTCGCACGTCGCTAACAATACTCAGGCCGAGCAACCGCATCGTTTGACAGAAGTCGCGCGTGGACGCGTGGAACCATGTTGACTACTCAACGTCGGTGGCACGATTATTTCGCGGGCGCGTAAAGTAGCGTGGTTTTGCAACGTGGACGCGCTGAATCCTTACGATCTCGCACGAACGATACCCATTCGTCCGATTCGGCAGAGGTCGGCTGGTCTGCAGCGACTCCGCCGCTCGGAAGAGGCTCAGTCGCTTCGCGCGCCTCGTGCCGTATGTGTTGTATCTGTTCACTGCTCCAACTGGTTGAATCGCGAGAAGCTCCCGCCTTAGTTTCGTGTGTCGATCCTAGATCAAACTCGGTTTTTTTTACGTGACAATCGTCGCGACAGTTGAAAACGAACGTGTTTCTTTTTTCTCCAATCACTGGTGCTTGTTTCGCCGAATTTTCCCAGTTCCGTTTGAAAGTTCCCGGCTCGGCCCATCGGCTGAGGTGAGTACCAGTAGTGCGTGTTTTTATCTTTCTCCCTCTGATATAAGCTTCTCCTTTTTACTTTAATATAGTTGAAGTGTTTTGAGACAAATCGTTGTTTTCTGAATTTTTTAAATATCAATCGTCTCTGTGACACCACATTTGTGATTAATTTTAGAAATCGTCGTATCTGATTGGAAAGAGTGATCGTTGATTAAATGGTATCTTTGAAAATGATGATACTAGGTGATTCACGAGTTCATAACACATTGTATATTTTTAGCGATGGATTTATCTAGTGACGGATCAAGAAATAAAATTCTGGGTTCTTGTTATCGGTTTGACTAATTTTGAATTCCGGATTTGCGAAACGTTGTCGTTTTGCAACGATGAAAACACTTTATCGTAATTAATATGAATGTAGAGTAATAAATAGAAAATTTCATTATTAAAATATGATTGAAATATTTTGTAAGATAGGTAAGACTGTCTTGAGCGTGATACTTGAGGTCGTTTAATACGAACAGGTGTCTCTATGTGAGTTTCGAATCTCCATAAGAACGTGAAAGAAATCCTAATTTCGTTCTAAGTGACAGTACAATTTCCCGTCCCACTGGAACGAAAAATAGCATCATTTTCGATCGCAATGTGCCGTTTTACAAACAGATATATTTTTCTGTCACATTAAACCCTATATTATGGTCTCAATACGAGCCTGGTTTTTCACAATGTGACCGGGCTGGCCGTGAATTATTTGTCATTTTGTAGGAACATAAATTCTGTTTTGGAGCTGACGTTTGGTAGCGTTCAATATGCGTTCGGTCAGTTAGTTTTCTCGTCGCTCCAATAATTTGGGGCTATGCAACGTGTTTTCGGGGAAAAAAAATGGAACAGACCTTTTTGTGAGTTCACCGACAGGCGCAGGTTTCCAGTGTGACACGAGGTTGTTGCTTACGATTTAAAAAAAAATATTGATGTTGAATTTCGAAATAAAGAGGAGTGGAAAATTTAATAAATCACTCAGACATTGTCTCTCTGTTTAAAACAAAGAATTCCAATTAATAGATTCGTAAGTGAATAAAAATATTTGATAATCAAAAGTCCTAAGAGATTATTTTTCTATATCTCTTTAAATTAAAGTTCAAAATTCTCCATATGTTTGTATATTATCCTCTTTTTATAATTACTTTTATCTTGGTATTGTGATTAAAACTTTTGATCAATACTGGGCAAGCGAGATTATCTCGAATCCGAGTAATGAATGAAGATTTTTGCGAATACAAACTGGCAACGATAAGTTCATAAATCTTGCGTTTAGATGTTGGAGAAGTTGGATCTACCTTTCATGTTCCAAAAGTAAATGTTTAGTTTTCATCTTTCTTCGTGTCCAAAGAGGAAACACACGACATACGTAAGTTTAGCGGGAATGATCGATAACAGGGGATAAAATGAAACAACCGAGTGGATTTCCGCGCGAACTTTTCGTGTTTCCTACTAATCGAAAAGTAGCTCTTATCGAAAGGCGCAGTAGTCGAAATTCGATTTCAGTTGAATCAAAGTGTTGAACTCGAGATACGATTATTTTCTTGCAATAATCATCGTATCTAGTTTAAAAGCACTGCTTTTATCGAATAGAAAATACGATAAAATAGGATTATGAGGTTAGAAAAATTTCGAAAAATTCATGGAGAATTATTTAAAGAATTAGACGTTCAGATGCAAGAAAATAAAGCAAGCGGATATTGGTAGAGCAAAGGTAGAATTAATTACGAATATTAAATACTTAATAGTCGATAAATAGTTATAGCTTACTGCAGGCTGTCGCTTAAAATATTACCTACTCATTTTCATCGATTCGATATGAAACCCAAATTGTGGACCTTAATGATCCGTTAACGCGCGTGAGAAGCTCTCATCGATTTCTGACGAAATTTATTGCGGCAATATTGTACAGGGTATAAATTAGAAAAAAATAAAATAAAAAATAAAGTTTAAACTATAAACAAATTAAATTCAGTTGAAATGCTCCTGCACGAAAATAAAAATAGAAAAAATGAAATGAAATGTAAAAAAGTTAGTTATTTTCTAAACAAAACCATTCCGTTCTAGCTCTAAAATTGCAAATTCTTATTTCCTAACAATCTGTGTGATATCCTCGTTCAGCTTGAACAGTGACCATACGAACACGATCTTCTCTTAATAAACAGAGGACAAGCTTCTAATTTCGCGCAGAAAGAGAGAAACGCGATTTAATTAAAGCTTATTCCACGAATGATCTTGAATTGTAAGTAGAAATTCGAAGTGCAGCTACAAAGGTAGGACGCCTGGTATTTTCTCAATCTTAAGAATGTGTTGTAGCCAGCCATAAGATGGCGCGTTAATAACGTAGCATTCGAAGCAACCGACAGAAGATTGCGTTCCCTATTTAGAAGCGTCTTTTGAAGGCTTCCCCTCGTTGCTTTCTTTTTTCGATTATGCAAATAAACCGTTACGCGAATATTACGTTCTACTATAAGTAGAGTCGTTTTAACTCACGACGTCCTAACGGGAAAATTATCACATAGACGGTGGAAGATTCCCTTTGAAGCGATCACTTTCAACTTAAAACCATACACCTGCACCTCTTGTCGGCCTTAGTTAAACTTCCGTTTCGGGATTTCACGTGTAACCTACCGCTTACACTTTTTATTCCGGTCAAAGGTTCCACAGTAATTTATGAATCTCGCCGCCAAACGAACCACCGGAAACCAAATTTTTCCTAGTTTATTCCCAACGAGGCTACCAGATGTTTCAAAAGCATTGGAAAAAAGTTTTAGTGCAACTTTTATGTGTTAAAAAAGAAGATTGCGATATAAACAGTGAGGCTATTAAAACATTAAATCATTTTTAGCTAGATAATTTTAGTACAGAATATTGGATATGTTTGTATAAATCTTTCTTATTTTGACATAAGAAGTTATATCTACATTTTTAAAATACCTTATACATTATGCGTTTAATGATTATACACGGTTCACTCGCGTTTGCAAAAATTAACGCGACAGAGTAGCCTTATTCCGCGTTCAAGCATAAGGAAGTTGGCAAATAAATTTTCATCCCCGTGAAACTTAAAAAAAAGCCGACGATTCGCGCACCGCTATATGGAATGAAAACTTATGGTCGAGTGAAGTTTCGCTAAAACCGGAAACTTGTTCTCGGTTCCATCAGCGAATGAAGTACGTCAAAATTAAATTATTCACGTATTCCTTCTCTCTTTAACCGCGGAAAATATCGTGTTTAACTTGACTCCTATTATAAATTTAAACATCGTCCAAGCCGTCTTTCGAACTCAAATTTATCTTGGAAAAATTTTTCGTTGAAAGGAGCTTTTTTTTGTAGCGAAGATCGCGGTTGATCGCCAACAAAGGTCAATTCCTTTTCGATAGATAACAAACACGATCGAGAAGATCGAGCGAACGATACTTCCACGGAATCTCGCCGGCAATTAGGGAAGTTTCAATTAGTGGAAAAAAAGTGAAGAGCCAGAGGCCGATAATACGATAGCAAACGGGTGGCTTTTGTTTAAAGTACCATGCTTACGTCGCTGAAACGATCGTTCGCGTCTCGAATGACCGATCAAGGAACCATTTTATCCCTTGTCTTATAATTAGCATTCTGTTTGCGATTCACGGTTAATATATCCGGAAAAGGAGAAGAAGAATACACAGTGTACATCTACACTTCCATTCGAGAGACAGAGAAAAAAGAAAAGAGAGTAATTTACGTACTTAACTATACTTGAGGAAATTTATGTAGATCCGAGATAAGATTATTCCGGTGGAAAAGTTGTTGAATGTGAACGAGAAAACTGTGTTACGTTACGCTCACCGTCATTTCGACAATGGCAATAATATTCTTCGTTTAAATCTGCTTTCGTAATCATCTATGAAACGGCCTTATCTGTGAAATACATTTAAAAGAGAGTAGGGGAAACAATCTTGTTATTCCGTGTTAATTTGATCGATAGCATATTGAAAGTAAATGATCGAACGCAATTTTTCTGCCGGATAAACAAGGCTATCGGTAGTTTTCATATCAGACCCGCGTCGAGCTTTGTATCTCAAAGAGCTAAAGAACAATTTCCTCCCATTCCAAGTTGCATTCGTTCTCATCTCCACCCATTTTATCTTCCCGCGATCGTAATTTCCTTCCTTAATCAGAGCGAATATTCGTTCTCATTGCGCGGCCTGTTTTATCGCTTTGCGATCGTAATTTCTCCGCCTTAATACCGCTTTCTTTCTAATCGACGAATAACAAGGAGGCAAATTGATCGATTTCACGTTTTTCTACTTGCGTCTCGTTTTCCTTCTGGTCGCCTCCGTTTCATTGTCTTACAATTTCATCGGTTAGAAGAAAAGTTTGACGCATAATTTTAGAGATATTTGCAATTCGAAATAGGCCAATAGAACTTATAAAATTTTGATGATATTCCAAGAAGATAGACAAAAATTAATTTACACGTTTGAGTTTTAGTCATTTTTCTTTTTTTTTTTTTTTGTAAAACTTGATGGAAAATTACGTTCAATGAAGAATTCATTAACGTTCCAAGCGACAGGTGCATTGTTATGTATATCGAATGAATTTAAAGTAGAACGTAGTCAAATTTGTTCGATTCTTCGGTCGGATGGTCCTCGATGACGTTTATTTTGGCACGTGACTCGTTTCAATGAGTTCAAATGAGCATCGACAGGGACGAGACTCGGACAGAGTGGAAGAATTCAAAGGAGCAGTAATCGAAAACATTTTCCTTTTTTAAGCCGATATTGACTGGACGAGTCGCACTTGGGCACGGATCAGTTGTGAATTTATGTCACACGTTGGCGGGCATAAATCATACTGCGTTTACCGTTATGCTCGCGTTAAAATCGCCGTTTCTACCTAGATACGATATCGCGTCGTTGGAAAATGTTGCATCCGTACTGAAAACAAAAATTTATACAGCTGGTAAGCCGATGAAAAATTCTCATCGATCGAGTGCCACGGATATGGGTTGAAAGTTTCAGCAATGTCTCAATTTTAGTTGGAAAAATTAATCGAATTTTATAAAAAGCGAATACGTTCCCGAAACTTGTTCCATTATTTTTCGAATGAAACGAGTATAGAGAGTGAAAGAACGACACGTGTAACGTTCGAACGAAAAATACGAACAATTCTGATCGTAATTGCGTTCGTATCTGAAATTAACTCGAAAGAGTTTCATTTCCACGGAGTTGTTCGGTGGTGTAATTGAAATAGCTGCTTGGTACGAGTACGTGCGCGCAACGCGAGTTTGAGATAATGTGTAATCCTAATTAAAAGCTTTCGCGGAACTTTACAGCGCTCGCCACTTACTGTTAGTTTCTTCATTTCATTACGGCACGATGCCAGAGAAATGCATACAGTTTGCGGCTGGTGCAAAGCGTGTTGGACCTGATGGTGTACAAAAAAGGAATTCGCGCCCAAGAAAATTGCACGTGGTTTCCAACGAAAACTTCGCCTCTGAATAACATCCACGATTGTTCTATGAATTTCAAACACTGTGAAAACTTGCCCAAGTTTTGTGTCTTCTTTCGAAATAATTTCTTTCGTTTTATAAGAAAATAATTATACTGAAATATAATTTGATGAAATAATATGAAATAAAAAATATCGTGCGTCTATTAATTTCTTATAAAACGAAAGAAACTTTCGGGACAGCCTAACAGATACTCACGTCGGATTAAAAAATTTAACACTTCTAAATAACACAAATATATATGAAAAGAGTAGTATATTTCGCTAAAATAAATTTCCTCTTCAACCACCCGAACGCATTATTTCTTTATAGTTTAATATTACCTCATAATAAATGAAACTCACGATAAAGATTGTAATAAATCTATTTAAAGGAAAGAGTATTTAATAGAAATGCTTACAAAAAACATGATGACCAATGAAATAGCGTCAAGGTATCGACAATCGTAAAATATATCGTCACGAAAAACAGTTTACTTCGATCAGAAATTTTCGGGCGCTATCCTATCCGATTTCATTTTGTATGTGGACGATAATTCGTAGTCACACGTAATTGTCACGTATCATATATTTTTGCGTATTACTTACGTGCGTGTGAATCGCGATTGCAAACGTTTCACGATCGTGTTTCTCTACGAATATCGCTACAATACCTTGCTCGCCCCTTCTCATTCTTTCCTTTTCTTTTTGTTGAAATATAACAAGCAAGCAATAAACGACGAAGCTCTGGCAAGAATCGCGTAACTTTATTGTTTTAACAGAAACTCTCTGTTGCAGTTTACTTTTTGCCTCCCTGTCGCTGTTTCCACCCCCGCGACTCTATTTTCCATCGATTCTTCGTTTTCTCTCTCATTTCTTCTGATCTTTCCTCCGTGACAATATTCGTGACGCTTTCGCGTCCTCCAGAGCGAATGATAATGTACCCTTTAAATGAAACCACGTTATCGATTCCTCTTTCGAGTACGGAGACATGGCACTGATTGCGGTCGACAACATTCTTTTGTGCCGCGTATCACTCAACTTTTCTCTTGTGAAACCGTTTCCTTCCTTTCTCGCGCATCGACGTTCCCAAACTTTGTAATTTATTACACGCGGCGAGTTAGGCTCTTTTTTTATTCTTTTCCTTTGTCTACGGCACAGTTGACAAGGGAAACTTTCACTTGAACTTTCAGATTGCACTGTGTAGATACTTTTTCCAAACTTGTAATCGTTGAACGTTTCTAATAAATCTCGCGTTTATTTTTAAACGGTGCTGTTAATAGTCTATGATTTCAAACGAAATGGAAATTCTTGAATGTTTGGATAATTTTCTAATAGTTTTTGAAGTACGATTTATCTCTCCAAGACTGTCATTGTTGATGAAAAATGCATTTACTACTGTAAAGCTACTGCCTACGATTACGAGAAATTTCGCGATGAAAAAATGCATACAATGCAAATAACATGCAAAGACATATAAAATATACTCGTTATAATACTTGACAAATGAATCAAACTTCTGTCTATTCTTCCAATCGTATCCGTGAAAATATAAATTCGCATAAAAATCTGCGGTCTATCGATCTTTTACCATAGATATTTACAAATGTTCAAATACTTTCACGAGCCACTGTACATGTAATTCCGTTACGTTTCTTTTCATGGCTCCCAGATATTCGTATAATTAATATCCACGCAATATTGGACAACATATATACAGCAGACATTACACAAAACTTGAGAAGTGCACTACTTTCAAATCTCGAACTGCAGTATAATCGACAATCGATGTTATCGGAAGGTTCCACGTGAACTCGTTGAACTTCGAACGGTACGCCCACACGCGACCGGTCGCAGGTGCATACTCGTCGGTGAAACCGTATACACGCAACGTGCGTTACTGCCTGCAGGATATCAGGACCGTTTTATAACTGTTACGACAGAAGAGGCAGGACGACATTCCAACGTCGGCTCGATTTGAATGCGACCTCACGAACAAATCTCGATAATTCTCCGACGGGCGCACCTTTCGCATTTTTTCACCTCCGCCCTCGATATTTTCTTTTTCCTCCCTTTTTCTGCAGTGGCTAAAGTCCGATAAAAAGTCAGCCGGTCATCGCGTCTTTCTCTAATTTTATTTTATTTCGTCCCATACTTCTGCCTCGACCATCTATCCATTTTCTATATCGCGAAAGAAGCAGCGGCCTGGCAAAAGCACCAGCCAGGCCAGGAATTTGTCCCGAATTCCAGCAGCTATGCCTTTCTCACGGAAAAAGAAGTGCGTTTTATCTGGCTTCTCGCACAAAGTATCACCTAGCAGCGCGCCACTACTGATACGGAAATCGGTTTTCCCTGCTACAAAATTTATTGGACGTTCCTCTTCTTGCGCTCCCCGATTCTCTTCTCTGCCTTAGGCAAATTGGTATTGGTATTTATTAATGGCGACCATTCCTCTTGCGGACAGAGCCGAAAATTCCCGGGAATTCTTACGCGGGAATATTTAATTCGGGAACGCTCGGCTTTTTCACGGTATCCCAGTTTTTCTTGTTTCACGCATGGGCAAATTCAACGGTGAACTTTCGCATTCGCGGCAGATTTTCGTCGAATTCGCGCTTCGCTATAATTAATTTCGAGCGTAACCGGATTCCTCGTGGCTTGACTTCCCTTCGGTGTTTAGCCCGGTCGCTGGATTTTACAGGTTTTATTTGCATCTTTCAATCAACGGGAAACAGTTTCTCTTCCGTCCGTTAATTTGCCGCGTTTATAACGCTCCGCGTGGAACTGTCGAAAAATTCATGCGAACAATCCCGCCAGTTTCCGAGAACGTTTCCCGACCGATTCCGCTAATTTCCGCTCAAGTTTTTTTCGTCGCGCCATTCAATTCGTTTTACACACCCTGTACGATCCTTTTCTTCGTTTAACTCACGCGCGGAAATCTCAATCTTTTTAATAACCTAATTCTTTTTTCAACTTATAATTAGTTCCCCACGATGTATGTGGGAGATAAATAATACCTTGGGTCATTTTTCACCGAATTGTAAGTGTTTCTCTGTTGTTAGAAAATTTCTCGTATTTGTGGCAAATACGAAAGGATTCTTATTAATGATTCTTCGTTTCAATCGTACAACAAATGATTTCTCTAAAACATTAAAAATCTTTCTCTCGGTTGAAGCTTAAATGAGACAGGAAATAAAAAGAATTTCGAGGACAGCGAAGTTAGTCGCAATTAATATTAGTTTACCCACTTTATCGACGTTCTTGTATTCTTACTGCAGATCGGTCAAAAGCGTACGAACACTTTTAAACGGTAGCGTGTTGGAAAACGTGTAGGGGCACACAAGTGCACGCCGCCCGACCAACAGGTTTTACATTCTATAAATGCCGCAGGAATTACAAGCCCATGGAATGTAAAGGATACAGATGCGGTTGATGTCATTTGGACCCCGCGATGCGTAGAAATTCTCTGTCGCATTGTCTCTACGATCCCTGGAGCTGTTTGCCTACGGAAACCACTGCAATTGCATAATTCCTTTCACTCGTCGCAATTAAGTCATAAAACTCGCGAATTCCCTGTATTTCAGTTAGAAACCAAGCTACGAAGATTTCTTTCCGTCGTGATGCAGGCAATAGATTTTCTATCCCATTGTAACCGTCATTCTGTTAATTAGATCATTGTAGCGTCTTGCAATTAGAATTCATTAATATGTAATGTAATTCCATCTAAACACCGACGTTCGCTACCGTAAATCAATTCGTGGAAATTTCAATAATTACAGGTTGTCGAACGTACAAGTTACAAAGTCAATGCAACGTGCAATAATTCTCAACGATCACTAAGCCGTGAAAGTATGCATTTCCGTCACGGCCAGCTTATTTAGATAGCCAAAGAAAAATGACAGAAACGAGCCAGTAAAAGGACAGACGTTTGATTCATTCATTTCCATAAAATTATGTATGGCCGGAGCACGTTGTTGGTTGCGCGTATAGTTAATTCGTATTGAGCAGCTGTTTGGAACGATCGGCTAGAGACAGAAGGCTACGTTAGCCGAGGTATATTGCGTTCGAACGCGCTTTCCTCTCGCGACTGCATTCTTGCGGCCGCCTATGCGCGAGTAGGCACCGGCGAGGAGAAAGATATTGGTTATTTAACATTACGAAACGAGAAGCGAGAAGAGAAATTCATGCAGCCGGGGAACGCTTCTGGAAAAGTGAGAGCAGGCCGTTGATTTGAGAAGATATGGGTTGTCGACCGCTCTAATAAATATATCGTATATTCATTCGTGGACTTCTGATTCGTGACGTAACGATGTGATGTAGTTCGTAACGAAGAAAGTGCGCGATGATATTCTGTCTGAATGTTTTCGCGTGGGTTGAATGCTCGAGGGACATTATTTTTAGGCAGTTCGTTGTACGGGTGATAAATATCGAACGAGAGGAATTTAACATTTAGATTTATTCGGTATCGTAGTGTAACAAATTAATGAGAGTGATCCAACTAATGGGTATACAGAAACGAATATGCAGGGTGTTTCAGTTTTAAACGATCAAACTTCGTCTGTTTATTCTACGAGTAGAAACAAGGAAATAACGTTATGTAAACGTAGATCTGTAAACGCTTCATAAAAGAGTTATGAAAGTATCAAAATATGAAACCTAGAGGCAATAAACGAATATTATCACGAGTGATGAATTGGTCGGGCATTGTTTGGTTTGCGAGATCACCAGATCTTACATTGTTAAACTTTTATCTACGGGGAACAATTAAAGCGATAGTGTATCGCACAAGAATTGATACAAAGGATGATTCGTGATGCATTCGGTGATCTGAAGCAGCAGAAATAAGCAGCAGTGTCAAACTCAATCTCCCAAAGATATCAAGCGCGTATTCGAAACGGGCAACAACGTTTTGAAACGGAAACATAAAGACCTAACTAGAATTGATTGGTTTTCATATTTCTTGTGTAACTTTTTTGTAAAGCGTTTGCACACCTATGTTTATAGAACATGTTTTTCTTTTTTCTATTCGCAGAATAAACTGGAGAAGCTTGATCGTTTAAAACTCCGACACACGTGTATTCGCTAGTGAACTTTTGTAGCGAAGTAAATATGTAAATGAGCATTCGATGCGTTCGTTTGAATCGAATGCCTGGAAAATATTTTTTTTAAGGATTTACTGTGGCAAAAATTGTGTAAAAGGAATCTCGTATTTAAAATATTCTAGTTTGATAAATCTGGAACAGAAACTTAAAAATATACAATAACAAAATAGACAACTTGCAAATAGAAGAGTGACTTATAGACACATACAAGCGACCCTCGAATAATTGGATTAACTAGTTCCGTGTTATACAAAACCATGCTATGCGAGCTAAAATTCGTATAATTCATGTGCTCCATGTAACTGAAAATCGTGTTATTCGATACTACAGGCCAATGCATAAATAAACAGTCTGCACCATATATTTTAAAACAAAAGATGGTGGAAAAATATTAATTTCATGCGAATCTTAGTACAATTCATGCGTTATATTATTCGATAGTTAGGTTTGGAAAAGATACACTTATCTATAACACAGTATAGCGAGCACGTGCATCTGAGTAAAAAAGTTGCGGTAAAGTTTGACTGAAAATCTTTGACTGTTAGAGTGGTTTCCAAGAGGATATCTACTCGTTCGATTTTCTTCCCGTGGCGCGTGACTTTCTTGTATCTTGGTTAATCGATAAGCAAACTCGTCTCCCTCGCTTGAAAACTTCTTCAATTTCTTCGATTCTATTCTGTATCCGCTTATATCTTCAATTTCCGTTCCGTACGGATCTACATTTAAATGTGGAGAACAATGCTGGTGGATTTATGGCACGGGCTGACTATAAAACAGGAGAGATTCATTGCTGGATAGTAAATCTTTACAGTTTGTCTTTCTTTCCTTCCTTGATAGCAACGAAATCTAGAGAGCTGTCTTATATAACTACCAAATTATGTTGTATTATTTTATCAGTCTTATGACTCTGTTTAATATACGAACAATAGGTATGATATACAAACAGTAAACATAATTATTATAATGAGTTATTATAATAAAGTTGTAAAGGCATGTTTCGCTTTTTTGATAGTAATACAGAAGTTACAACAGAGAAGGGAGTTTCCTTTTTGGAGGAACAAGCGTGTTGAATGAAATATATCAAGTTTACCGAGTGTCTGGTATGAGAAAAACACCAGGGCAACGAGTGTATCGAATGAAATTCCCAAAGTTTTGTAGCATGCGTGGAACCAGCCTAGCACATGTGATTAGAGAGATTAAAGGGAAACATTTTATCGTAAACGTTTCGAGAGAATTTAATTCACTTGAAAGCTTTTAGAGGGTATCGCTACGTTTGGAAAGTTACTGCAAAATTCACTTTGTGACCATGGCAGTCGTGCAATTGCGATATTTTCAAACAGGACGATTGAGTTTGCCTGTTGCGATCGTAATCAGGTAGTAACAGTGATCCTTCGTTCCTCTTTTTTGAAGAACAATGAGATTTTACAGAAACACATGTACAAGCATTAATACCGATGCCTCTTTCCATTCTGTTTTATAGTATAAGCTCTTTTATAGAACAAAACCAAGCAGAGTGATCAAATCGACCAATTTATAATTTGTCACAGAAATTTTATAGATTTCCTATGGTGGATTTTTGGGGATTTATTTTACAAAGGAAAATGGACAAAGTCTTGTTTTTCTATATCGTGTGGGCTTTCATATAACTTTCATTTTGGATTGTTTAATATAATTTCTATACTTCAGCCGTCGATTCAAGTTAATTACATTAAATAAATTAACTCGATTATATTCCGTGATAAAGGAAAACTAGATAAAGGGGTTAACGCGACATAACGAAGAAACAATGTCGAGAAAAAAAGTACTAAGAAGGATTGGCTTTTAATATCTTAATCCCAGGAGAGATTAATCTAACAACCTCAAATCTATAATGCTGCGACTAGCAACAGCTGACTACGATATGTTTCCTTCAGACTTTCGTGTCCTACTAAGCCGAGCTTTTTAACTAATCGAACCATTCCTTATCAGTATCGCGACGTTGACGTGAAAAATGAACCGTGGCATAGTTGCTTTCGGAGAATACTTCTCCAATATATTGCAATAGGGCGGTTAACTTCTTTACTGCGGCGTAAAATGTCGAAAGATTATTATAGAATAAAAGAGAAAGGAGGTCTCTTGTCTTAGAATCGAAATAGTTACGAAAGATCCAAAATCGAGCTATTTTCGTACATATTTTTAACGCTTCGATCTAGATCATCACGATCATCGATCTTATACTGAAATTATTCTTCAATTATATTTATAAAGATACAAAGTTGCAGCCTATTCGTTAGAATTTTTGGTGCAGTCAAAATGTAAGAAGAAAATCCTATTCAAGTTCGCTTTCTGGAGAAAAGCAAACACACGATTGGCGAAAGAAAGGAGAAGAGAAGATAAAGAAAAATGGGGAAGAGATCGATAAATTTTCATCATCATTGCCGTACAATTGGGGCCGTGTGCTTTCACGATTTCTCGATGTGGAACTGCTCTCGAATCAGGTTGAAAACCAAGCGAGAAAACTCTCGATCGTCGATCCGTGACACCTTAAGCGTGGCTATGTGGACACACGCTAAGCACACGTTCGAGAAATAAAACGGCCAAGTTATGCCGCTTTTTCCGGCCTGCTCTCCCTCTACGCGTTTACGGCAAACACACATGTATATACTGGGTGTCCTTGCGGAATGAAAGTACCCTGGAAAACGTGACCTCTCCTTCCACCTATGAGTAATGCGAACCGCTGATGGATCAAGGAGCCCATGTACAACTGTGCATGCGCACCCATGTTCCCTTCCCTGCTATCTTGAATGGAAAAGTTTCCAGATTTCTGCGGCCACTGGCTCGCGCGATTCAAGTGCAAGTGTCCGTCCTTAGTTACGCGGAACGATTATTAGTAGACTGTGGACATTTACGCAAATTCAAACTTTTATGGACATAACTGAAGAAGTAAAATCAAAATGAAAATTTATTTCATCTACTAAATATTATAACAAGTACTCTACTTTAGATATTTTATGCATTTAGGCATGTTATGTATATTTTGTTGACATTTGAACTTTAATTTTCAAAGAAACGAATAAACGTTCGTAGTCTAGTTATTGGTAGCGTCGAGGTTATCTGATAGAGGAACGCGTAGATGAATTTGTAATAGAAATATATATTGAAGCAAGTATAAGTATAAGTACAGGTATAGCTGATCCAGAGCCTCACTGTAGCAGTGTCATATTCCAATAGAATATGATAGATTTATAGTAAAGGACATTGCCAAAAAATCAACCTTGGTGTGTAACTCTAGCTGAAAGTTACAGGAAACATCAATAAAAATCTACTTGTAGCTCTTTTGTTTGTAGATCTTGTTACCCAAAACAACATTTATATTCGAGTACACAATAATATGAACCTCTTCTTTTCTTAATTTTTTTGCTTCACTAAATTCTATGTTCTTCGCAACGGCGGTGTCCAGGTTACGGCTATACAAAAGAAAAAGACGTAGAGTTTTCCTAGAAGTAATTACTCCAACAGGTAAACTGCCAGTCTGTATGTAAATTCATATCTTTATGAGTGCAATGATAGAAATAGAATCTAAATAAAAATTTGTTTCATCTGCTAAATGTTATAACAAGTATTATAATTTTGATATCTTATACATTTCTGCATATTGCGCGCATTCTGCGCATTTTTGCATCTTTAAATATCCCATAAATGCCTGAATATTCGCAATCTAGTTACTAGAACCGCGTAGTCTTTTTTCCATGAGAATCGCGTTAATGTGTAGCAGTTCGCATGGAGAAATTTGCTCGCGACGTCTTGGTAGTTAATTGCTCGTTAGAGGTGTTCCATTTGAGAACTGAGTGCAAAGAGATAGTTTTATTTCAACTTTGAGATATGAATTCTTGCACCCTATCGCGTAATTGAATTAATGTTATTGGCGAAGTTTTAGAAGTCATGAGTTTCAGGTTACGATATGCGATACAAGACGAGCCACAAATTAGTAGTGATAAATACATTGATAAAGTAAATTGGTAAAGTTTCCAATTTAATTTGAAAATCAAATTTCAAAATTTATTATCCTGCAAAATTTATCACAGCAACCAGTCACAATGGTAAGATACATTAATGATACTACTCACTTGACTTGTAACTTATAAAATTATACAAGTATACAATAGTATACAATTATACTATTTTTGTATCACGAATCTACAATTAGTTGATAAATTATCTTTGTAAGAAAACCCTGTTACCAAGTATTGAAAAATAATCATAGACGAATATTTTTTCTTCTAGTATTAAAAGAACCAAAGCAACGTGTGAAAACATCGAGCAACGACGTTAATTACCTACCTAAACACTTCACGGTAAACACAATCGTTAAAGGAAAGAAAGGAGTTTTCTATTAAGAAGCGAAGTTGAGCGTAGTTTGTTTCTATAAGAAAAAAAGAATTTGCCAGAGAATAAGCGTTCTTGGCATTCTGTTTCATTAAGCACGCAGGACGAGATGCTGTAAGTCCTTCGGATCGCGCGATAGGAATTTTAATGCGTGAACATTAACATAAAAGTATCGTTGAATTTGCCACTGAAGATTTTGTAAATTGTTATTCTAAATGCGCCGGTTACTTGTGAATTATTGCACCAGGCCTGACTGTACCGTTCCAGAGATAATTCGTGCAATTTCGTTGCCCGTACGAACCTCCCCCGACGAATAGCAGTTAAATTCACTTAGCGCTGTATCAGCATGATACATTAGCATGCTTGGCAACTGTTTCGACTTTGTTAAGCCTCCTTATATTAATTTGAATACAAAGTATCTCCTCGAATCGCCACCGTCTCCTCTTTCTACGTTATAATTTACAGATTTTACAAATTTGCATAATGCACGGACCTGTACGGAGTTATTCAAATTTTACAACGCTCGGTCGCATTGTTTCGGCTGTCATAATGACGCCACGTAATCGCGGAAATAACTGTTTAACATCTCGTCTTACGAAATTAGAGGACACCAGCCTCTCGGAAATGAAAACGAATGGTTCCAATTTTTGTCAATTTATCAATTTCGTTCTACTGGTATACGATCATTACTCGATTCTCAAGAAACAAATAATTTACTTCCATACGTTTGTTTATCGGAGAGAACATTGTGCAGCTTCTCTAATATAACTGGCTTAAACCCGTTACACACGTAATTTCAAATTCATTCCAGGCTAAGGAAGTAAATAGACTCTTCTAACAATAGAACGTTTACATAGCAGGACATTGTATGAATACTAAATCGTTTGGCTAGTGTCCGTGTAACGAAGGTTCTACTATATTAGAATTCAATATGGAAACTAGCGCGAAACTATCGCTCTTATCGATTACAAAAGCGTAACTCGAGTAACAACGAATTAAAAGCTCTTATCGTTCGAGCAAAGTGCGTCGTTGTCGAGTTTCAACTAGGTGGGATAGCCAATAAACGCCCAAGGCAGTATGCATCGTTAAACGAACCTCACCCTCTCTTTTTTCTTTTTTTTTTGGTTGCAGGTCCGGCCAACGAACAGAGACGAATTAGGAGGAAATTTATCGATTTCCGATCCCGAACGATCGACTGCGCGAAAGTGGAGCGGCTACGTGAGATCCGGTTTCGGAAGGACGGAAAAATATGAGCATCTCGTGAAGTCGGTTTAAAGTGCAGCTTTCAGACATCGAAGGGGTATAACATGGAAACCGAAGAACTCACTAGACTCGTAGATGAGATCTACAAGGTAAGCGTCCAATCGAGTATCGATCTGAAGATCGTGCACTGGTCTCGCCAGGTTGGCTCACAACACCCAGCTTGGTTTCTCCTCATTGCAACGTACGATAGAAACCAGCTATAGGAAAACGGGAAAGTTCTGTTACACTTTCGATAAAATTGATCGAGTGAAGTCGTGTTTGATTAATTGCGCAATTAGGCGACAGCGTCGCGTCGATTAACGCTTTTCACTCGAAAGAAATGGTAACGCTCAGTAGCGCAAGGCGAGTTTTACCAATGACACGATAATTCGAATTACTATATCGAGTTGTTGCACGTGAAACAGCCAATTTCTATTTTATTTAATTTAATGTAATTCAATTTATTGCCAAAAATATCCATTTTTTTGTATATACAAAAGTATAAGCAGTCGGATATATTCTGCTGTTTAATAGATTTTACAGATACTTTAAAATCTTGCGCAATTTAATGGTTAAATGCACTACACGAAGATATGAAACTCGCAGTTAGACGTTTTCTGTTTTTAAACTCCAATCTACAGCGTAAGAGAACTGTAAATTGCCTTCATACACGCTTTACCCCGTTTATAGATATTATCACGATTTTCTCGCTTACAGTCAACGAATTTTCCAGCGAATCTCGTCACATGGCGTGTGAACGCCAAGGACCTTGATCATGTGTCACACGATACACGTGGGGTAATGAAAAATGGATTTCCACGTGTGAGTGTGCCCTCGAGTAGACACAAGTACGCTCTCGAATATACGGGAATCTGGCCGTATATAAAATTTGCGCCACAATCTTCCTCTTCTTAACGGTTTAGCAAGTTCTTCTTCAGTGTATACGTCATGCAACGTGATAGGCTGCTCTCTCTCTCTCTCTTTCTCTCTCTTCCTCTCTCTCGTTGGCCAGCGAACGATTTAATAAAATTCGCGTTTGATAAAACTGTCAAAGATGAAAGTTGATCGTGGATATCGAATTTAGAAATTCTACTCTGCCGTCTGGAACTTTTTTCGGGGATATTACTTATCGTTACCCTAACGGCCTGCTATTTCTCTGCTTCTCTACCATCGTGTCTTTGCTTCCCGACTAAGATGCTGGTTTTTTATGTCCTTCTACTTTATCTCTCCCTCTCCTCTGCCAAAGGAAATGGATATCGACCTATGCTCCTGGAAATCACTTTCATCAATTTCCCAAAGGCTTCTTCCTGAATATCTCAACTTTGAAGAATGTTACGAACGTAGAGTATATTTTTCTTGCTTCAAACAAAAACGGGACTGCCGTTCCTTATTGTTCAATTAATTCAAAATTTCATTATACAGAAGCTCGAAGTACTGTTACTGGAAACATAATTTTTCTATTATATAAAAACTACCGAATATACTTTTCCACTATATTTCGTGCAAAACTAAAGTTACCGCTTCCTGCGTTCAATTAATTCAAAGTTTCGTAATATAGGGTAGATATAGCTTTAAAATTTCATAACACAGCGTACAAAGAGTTTGCACATAGCCGTACTATAAATTCTGTTCCTCGCCAAAAAATTAATTCTGTTATATAAAAATTCTTACAAATTTTAGAAGTTAAGCAATGCTATCTTAATTAAGAAAATTGACAGTCTACTCGGCGTATTTATTAGCCAAATTTCTTTATAGAGACAAAGTATTCTTCGTTCAAATCCAATCATCGTAGTACTTAACGTGGAATACAGTGTGTGTTATAAATAGCTGACGGAGATTTTCGATCTTTTGAAACTTTCCAGGATGACGAACAGATTTATCTATTGTACCATGAACAGCTGTAGAAAACTATCATCTATAGATAAGATACCGTAAAACTCGTCTCAATGTCGGAATTTAATAAGAATAGTTATAGCGAACGCAGCAACGTGAATGTCTATGGAATTCGTGTGTGTAACGATGGATGAATAGCCAGGTCGTATAACCCTTTCGCCACTAACGGTACATATGCATGTTTCCTATACATACAGTTTTTAAGAATTGCTAACGGTCAAATATCCTCCACAGACTACTAATGAGGTACATGTATATGTGCTGTGAGTAGAGCTCGAAATCTGAAAGTAGGAAATTCTTCTCTTCTAATAGTAAGTTACGGATCATTTGAGTAACTGTATGCATATACGTCTGTAATCGTTTTGAACAGTTTTCAAGATTTTTCTAATTTTCTTTATAGTGGTATAACAGTACAATATAGGCGTAATACTTACATCTAACTATAGACTTCGTTATAAATTGAATATAAATAATAATCAAATTTTCTTTGATACATCGTTAAATTTTTATACCAAGTTCAAAAAATACCGCGAACGTAGAATACATTCGCTTCGAGCAAAAAGGAAATTGCCGTTTTGGTGAAATTAATTCAAAACTTCAGAAGCCTGAACCTTTTTTTCGAGCAAAACTTTTCTACTAGGTATAACTATTTATATGTAATATTTCTAATAGGAATAGCCTAATAGGAAACTAGTAGGAAAGCCAGCTACAGACAAAAACTAATAAAATCTTGATTATTTTTAAAGGTGTAGTTTGAACAAACTGTTGATTTACCTGCTACACAAAGTTGTTCTAATTGGAATCAAAATTTCGCCTGTAACACGTATCTGCTAAATAAACGAAAGCAAAGAAATAATAAGATCGTGATCGAAAGATAAGGTATTTTGAAACGTCGAAACTTCCAGTGTAAACGATTCGCTTCCAAGGAAAAGGAATTTCACGGAAAATTGATCCCCGACGCAACACTGTCTACTTTCTCTATCCGTGAACCATAACCATCATCCTCGTACGTTGCCGCGGAACTTGTGTTCGCGGTGGAAAGCTCCATCTACTTAGCTGACTGTACAAAAGTTTCCATCGTGGCACGAGCTTGCAGTTAATCCGTCCGTTTATCCTTCCACTTATCCGTCTGTCTGTCTCCAAAACGTGCGTTTACGCGGAAGCCTGTAGACACGGTTGCCACAGAATTCCCCGATAATTAGGTGTCGCCTCGGAAAATTATCCGTCGTGAATACAAGCATGGCGGCGGAGGTGGAGGAATAGGAAGATACAGAGAGAGAAAGAGAGAGAGAGTGAGAACGTTGGATGGCGTTCACGGTAGCGAGAATGATTAGGCGGAAGGTAATCTTATTAGTCGTTCGGCAGTCAAGCTTTCCTTTAAACCCCAACGCCCTTCATCTTTGTCGCGATCCTTCGCACCGTGGAACTTCGCTTCCCCCATTATCCTCATAGACGAGCCACCGTTCTGCGTACTAACGACGGATGCTTCGTGGAAAATACCAAAATCGCGATAGTCAACGACTTACCATGGCTTAGATACATCTCTCGTTTCTTGCCATCCGCTGCTGTTATATCCATCAGGAAAAATATAGGCTTACTCCGGGAATATCGTATCTCCACTTTTTGAGAAATTTGAGTTTCTACGTGCAACAGACAGTTCTCCACTGTCTTTATGTCGTAGAAAAATCACATTTAAATACGTATGTACTTCACAAATTTGTCAAAGATATATAATATTTTTGTTTGTTTTATTTAGTGTACATAGAGACATTTTCGAGAACTATGATTCTTTATTCTATGTAAACAACGGTATTAATTATGTTTTTATTGTATTTAACAGTTAACAGGCTCTACATTTTATCTTCGTATTATCCGTATCTAGAAGCCTTGAAATAAAAACGTGTTTAATTCGAGAGCTTGAGAGACATTTTTATCCCACACATAGAGCAGTAATCATGAATTCTGAATGGAATCTTTTTCGAACGAAATATCGATCGCTAAGGGAGTCGAGTATCGTGATTAAAACCAGGCATTTAAATATTAAAACACACTTAAAGATGAGCGATATTTCGGTCCAGTTACGCTGTTGAAAACTGTTAACAACATATCAGTGGATCGATGGAAAATATCGAGAATAGAAACGAAAGTGCTCGTTCATACTTTATACAAAAGTTACATGTACAAATTACGTAACAAAATTACATCAATACTCTAACAGTCTGCGAAGTTTCTCAACAAAAAATCATCCTCTATTTAATATCTCGGCCAATCATTGGTTTATTCTCCTCTTTGACAATTTCTTCGGCACCTTACGTTCGTAAATGTACAATGAGTTTTCCGCCTCTACGTATCTTATTTGTCACCGTATTACTTTTCACGGCAACTTGCCCAAGGCCTTTTTATTATCCAATGATATCGGACATAGCAACTTTACCCAGAGTTATTCAACTCCTAGACACAATCGTTTCTTTCGTAAGAAAGAATATCCAGGGAAAAGCCAGGGAACAAATAACACGGTCGATTGCTCGTTTTCTTCATAAAATCACAATCAAACGGCAGAATGTAATCAGCATAGAATAAAATAATCCCGCCTTCGAAGACAGTATAAACCTTAACTGTCTTGGTCCAGCGTCGCGTAGAGGAACGAAAAGACAGAGAAAGAGAGGATCGAGTAAAATAACATTGAGATCTTTCAAAGTCTTGCCAGAAACGAGATTTGTATGCAGCTTATTATATTCTCTAACATAATAAGCAGTTGCGGTTTGTCAGACGACAGCAGATACAAACTCAGATTCGAAGAAAGCCTTTTCTTGTGCTTGTAAATAATTCTCCCAAGGTATTTAATACGAGAGGAATATAATTGTTCACAGTAATTATTGTCCACCTTAGCAAAGTTTCTCGGCTAAGGCTTCAGAGTGGTGTGTCTATCATTAATATTCCGTAGAACGAGAGTTAGGCTAAAGGATTATAAACCGGGGATCTATTAAAACGTTCGAAAGGAACGAGAGCGGAAACAACAATTACAACATCCGAGTAACTCAGACGAGCTCTGAACTGGAATCGTTTTATTTTCCCCGGGCGAATTGGAAAATCGTTAATAAATCGTGACAAATTGGAGGAATTCGCGCAGACCGTCCAATTAAATATGGCCGGACGAATTAATATCACCGCGAATGGCTTCGTTAAGACACCGTCCTGCTCGAATTAGTACCACCCACCCTCGATCTTTTCACTTTCTCGCGAGGAACAGTAAAACACGAAGGAGAGGGAGAGAGAGAGAGAGAGAGAGAGAGATCTATCCTTCGACCGCGTCCATAAATTTTGCGGCCGTTGAAGTTATTAACGTAATTACCAGTGAAAAGCTTAAGGGGGTAGCTCGTGACGCGGCGTGGTGGTGCTTCCCTTTTCGCACACCCTGGTAATCGATCTAACGTTCGTTCGTGGCTCGGCAGAAAATAAAGGACACAAATCGGTTTTCCGGAGCTTGGGACGCGTTGAAATTAAACTGCAACGGGCCAATGATCGGCGGGGCCGGTGTGGTTGCGACGCTGTTGTCGCGCGTAATCCCGGATAATCCTTTAATTTTTGCGGATTCCATTTTACATTCTCCTGCATACAAGCCACGCGGCGCTTGCACGGCTTCAAACTTGCACACGGTAGCACGTAAAGACTGCTATTTGTACCTGCTGACGCATATATTAATCATACGCGAACCTGTTTGGATGGTTGGCACGCGTATACGGCGTTCACGTATCGATACATACAGATCGCTACAGATCGTGTATCGAGAAGCGCGAGCGGTGCATGTTGAGTATCGATTCGTTGAACGTGATAGAGTTTGTCTCTTCTTTTACACGTATCCGCTTCTCACGCACGCTGAAATTTACGGTACTACTTGCGATCCGTTTTTCCGCGCATCGATTGGTTTGGATATCGTTTATGCGGCTCGTCAAGAATGCCGTTACACGATCATAATAAATAAGTTTCGTTAATAAACATCAGGGTATCGGAGATTACGAGGCACGTCATAGGATTTGCGTTAACGCGACCGATAATCGGCTCCTGATTTTTCTACCATTTTTCGTGTTTCACCCAGTGCCCGCTCGTTGATCGTTTCATTGTGTTGCTTTTAATTCCATCATGTTTAATCATTGTTCGATCTGTCGCGATTAAACGAGTGACGTACATGAATATTAATGTGCGAGTATTTGCGAGTGTCACATTTTGTACGGTTTTGAGCTTTCTTGTTAACAACTTTTATAAATATTATATGGTACACACTGCTATCACGCTGTAATGTTTTACCATTACGTCTGTAGAAAATGTCAATTTGTAAATCGAACATGTGGATTTGTAGTCACTACAAATCCCTGTAATTTAAAAACAACATTCTATATTACGCATAAGGTTCGATTACATGCTGTCAAAAACAATCAAGAAACACCCGAGTGTATTGCAAAGAAAATTGCAAGTTCCGCTAACCGAAGAGGGTGATCGAAAATCGGCACCTATCGATAGCGGATATATCGACGCCCCGATTGTCTCGAAGATTCTTGATTAATCGATGCCCGAAGGGAGTTTGTTCGCTCGTACTCGATCGGATTATTACGTTTCCGCGATAAATTGCTGGCGTACTTGGCCAGACCGAGAGACTCACCTAAACTCACACTAATGTATGCATCGCGTGGGTTGTGACGCCTCGCGGGCACCTGTTTCGAGGGGTGCCTCTCGATGGTGGTCTCGATGTAGATCGGAAGCCAATTAATATCCACTGGCATCCTCCACTCTGTCCCTCCCTATGGCGAGCCACTGGAATATACCCCCGTTGAAACATAACTGCACGGACCGTGATATACTCGCGCCATGGGGCTCTCTTGTCGGCGATGGGACCCCATAAACCTCGTCATGCGATAACACCGTTAACCTGTAGTTACCTCGTTATTTTCTAACGGCCACCGTCTCGAGAAAATCGAGATTGTAACGAGACGAGAGAGCACCTCTTCTTCCTACCGTGCTTTCTTTCCTTCTGGAATCTTTCGTGTGATTTACTCCGGCTTGATTTATCACGGCGATTCCCGCGGAAATTTACTAGCGCTCGAGGAGAGAGAGAAAGACTGGCTACTAGTTGGCCACGCTTATTCCGTCTTATCGCCTCGATACCAGCGCATGGACGATGTTGCGTTGTATGGTTTATGGAATTTATTAAGCGAATTCCTTTATTTCGCAGATACGTTGAAAATTATGGAACGAGAATGCGATCCTCCGTAGGTTGTTATTATTAATTCCGATTGGTCGATTATTCGTTATACGGTAGTTCTAAACATAGAATAAAGATCGCGCTCGCGATACGAGTAAATTGCGGCGCGTCCAGTGAAACATATTTACTACCAAGACGTTAGAACTGTGTTCGTATTCTATGATAAGTATTCGTATATCTCCATCAGCCTGTGTACGTAGTTAATCGTCGTCTTATTGAAAATTATAATTTCTTTCAATTTCTATTGTTTCCCGGTTTATCTTACAAGGGACCACCTTTAAGTTGTCCGTTAATCGATATTCAGATAATCAATCATTCTATCGACCGATGTCCTGGCGATCGAAGTTCCATTGTACCATCAAAGCTTTAGGATCGTGTTCGTATTCCATCATTTTTCATTCAAAGTTCCGCACACGCGGTTAACTCGCGGATCACTTTATCATCGTAACAATATCAAACGACACTCGTCGGGGGCAAAGTTAACATTCAGTAACGCGTTAGTCGCTCCATGGTGCACCACACCCTCTCAATTAAAAAGCCGCTGTGATTAGCCAGACTCCAGTGTAAAGGTTCCCAAAGCCTGCTGCTACAACACCATTAATAATCTTTAAAAAGGTGAACAGACCGTAGCGGGTCTGGCAAAAGCCACAACTAACGCGCTTTAGTTGGCCAAGTAAGTACTGCACGTGTCCTAACGAGGGTCTGTTCATTGTGCATATTCATTAGGACGTTCATTATGACCATTTGTCGTCCACGGCACATCATCCCTAAACTTCCAGTTTTTCCAGGGGCGGCCTCCAGTTTTTAATACACCATGCGACAAGAAATCTTGCTGCGAAGTTCGTTGCACACCTGTCAATGTTTCAATCTCTAGATCAATTAACTCTCTGATTTATAATTACTTTTTCAATTTATTCTATGTCAACTGCGATCTTTACTTTTCCCTTAGTACAAAAAATTATACAATTTGGCATTCTATATAGAAATGTGATATTCGCACGTTTTTACATGCAATTCTTCGAGAGATTTTCCACGGAAGAAAAAAAATTAATTATCATGGCCGCAACATGGCAGCACGTTCAGGGAAGAACGTTTCGGGATACAATAAAAGAGAACGACGTAATTCCCTGAGGATGGCTTCGTATCGAGTCACCCTTCTTCCCTTTTTAATAAAGCAACTCCTGGATTTAACTGTCCCCTGGTCCTGTCAGTGATAAGAAATCTTCTGATTAGGGTGTTTGTCTTTCTGAACTAAGCTGCAGAAACTTCGCAAGTTATAAATCTCTCAGGGGGTACATTGATTAAAACACGATTTTTTACGCAAGAGATCGTAAGGGAATTCCTTTCGCATTAATACTTTGGTTTGTAACACAATTTTTTATGACAAATATGAAATTTTAGAAATCAGAAAGCAAGAATTTTCAACTGCTGTGTGATTATTATATTTAATTAGCTGATATACACGGTGTTTGCCCGGAATCTTTTACAATCTTTTTTAACTCTTTGTATACCGTGGGGCCGAGTTGCGCCAGATACGCGTATATACGATATCAGATACGACTCATACGCACATATGAGCGTTTCTGCTTTATCAGTTGTTTTCGCCGAACGCATATATGAGTTCATCGGCCAGATTGATGGTTAACGCAGAACGAGTATATGCGGCAGTAATCCACAAAGGGTTTTAATAATACGATTTTGTGAACTTCTACTGGTTCGGTAAATGTTCTGTAGTTCGTGGCACAACACCGATCGTCAGACAGCGATGTCACGAAGTTTCTGACATAGTGGGCGATTCATATTGCCTCACTATATCGTGGCGACGATTCTAAACAAAACACGATCACAGCGAAGAAGATCGCTATTGCGTTACAAATATCCGTAAACTGTCTCTGCTTCATACTTTCTTCCTTCCTCTTGTCATAGGTTAATCTTTCACGCGCCTACTAAAGCCCGCTCGGGAAACGCCCTTTAAAAATGGGGAAAATCGCGTCAAAATCCGAACAGCGGTTCTTGAGGTTAGCTCCAACATACAGACGCTTCCCGGGAACATTATTTTACGCTATGTATAGATACAATTTTCTTTGTTCTACTTTGAATATTTCGCGATTTAAATTTGGTTTGACGAATAGGAAGAACAGAACAGGAAGAGAAACGTAAGAGTACGGCGATCGAACTCATACGAGATGGACGAATAAAAATGGTGGCCTACGGTGGATGAAAAATGAATATCACGATCTATCGGAAAAACAAAGCACGTATCGTAAAATCTTGATAGAAGAGTATGGGGGCTCGCTCGTTTCCGACTGGGAAACGGTTAATGATCACATCTAGATGCAATTGCGATAAAATATCGTTCTTGCGCCGGCAGGCAGGTCGGCTTCGGAGGAAATTGCGCCATTTTTTAACCGATAGTTAATAACGTGGATCAATTTTTTCGTTATCTGGCCACGAGCGTGGCGGCGGTTGTTAGCTGGTGCAATTAATGAGTCGCGTATTTTCGAAAGGAGTAGACACTGAGACGCGCCTCCCTGTCTCGATAGCTTGCGTCGTTAATGAGACAGAAATAGTAATGAACCGGCTTGGTTCTGTCGAGAGTATCGCGTGAATGAGTGAGGAATGAACAACTTTCTTTTTTCTTCACTTTCTTTTTCATTCCCTCTCCTTTTTCCCGTGGCACTTATCCAGATTTCCTGGCGCCCTTCGATTCTCTGTGTCTCGTCATCTGTTAGGATTCTCCGAGCATGTTGAATGTGCAAAAACCTGAATGTGTTCAGGATATATTTGTGGAAGGAACATTCGAATAAGAATCGATCGATTAATTCCAAATTAAACACATTGGTAAAATCACGCGAATATTATTTATTCTCTACAATTTATATTTTGAATATAACTACGAAAAGTTTTCCATTTCTTAACAATTAGCTTCGAAACTTTTGTTCTACTTCAGTTGGAAAAATATCATTTTTATACAGATATTATCCCCTTCCGAATCATCATTGATTGAAAAAAGTGTTCTCCTATTGCGGACATAGATTTTAGCTTCAAGTTCCTCAGCTGATAAAATCAATCGATACAACACCGTTGTTTCAGTAGCGTGCAATTAATTATATTATTAACATCTATGAACGTTTCGTATCTGAATTATTAAATTGAAATTATAATTTCACCCCGGTCGAAATAAATGCAGGCGGCATCATGAAAATTCATTCACGTTGCTAGACAGCGACGTTCATTGAATAATGGCTTTAATAATGTACCAATAACGAAACCTGTACAAATCCTTTGTGGATTAACGGATATGCTACTAAAAATACAAAACGTCCCTGGACAATCAGGTTAATTTCCAATTGAATCTTCCGATGACAAAATTCCTTCACCCTGCGAAAAGTCGTTACATATTCCACGAGCACGTTACACCGAAAAAACGTACGCAACACGCGAATGTAAAGGTCTCATTTTTACGATACGATTTCTAGAAAAATGTCTTTCTTCGTTGTGTCTTCGTCCCATGTACGCCGAGGAGAAATATTCGCGCGGAAGATCCTTGAACATAAGTTGGAAATTCTTCTGTAAAATCTGCGAATTGCGCGAATGTCTAGCGCGACTCGACTGGATCGCAATCCGAAACGTGATATTCCACAGGTAATGCTTGTTTCATGGGTGACAGAGAAGGAGCCGCTGGAAATCGATGTGCATGCCGCGCGTTATCGTACCGAGGCACATTGTCGTCATTCGAGAAGGATATAGATAGAGAAAGGAACTAGAAACGGCCAATTAAGGGCGAGGATACCAGGTTCTGTGACTGAATGCCTCGTCGATTAGATACAACTGGCCTACCGACGAATTCTTCGACGATGGTATAGTTTCGACCATTTTTATTGTCAATTATACCGAGAATGCTTGTAAATAAGCCTTCGAGGAATTGCCAGTGGCTACCAACGGGTTATTTGGAAGCTTCGAATTCTGTTAATCGACAGATCCATCTGGTGGTAGTAGCGTGTTGGAATTTTTAGAAAGCGGTACCGATATTCTATACAAGTTTCTGTTCCACATCATCAATGCGTCGACCTATAATGGAGATTCTTTTTTAACGAGGATTACAGGGAAACAGTGTCACATTTTTTGTCCTATTAAAATAGAACACGCGAAGATCTTTAATAAGTAATTCGTATTTATTCACAAGTTTTGGATTACGATCTGTTCTTTAATTTTCTCGTATAATACTCGTCGCTAGCTTTTTACGAGGGATGATAAATACATCGCGTCCTTTTCAAAGTTTGAGCAGATGTGAAGCTAAATTATATCCCGTACAACATCGTTGTATTAAAGTGACACAAAAACCGGAGAATCAACAAAATTTCTGGACTCAACGCGGCATTTTCTCCATGGCCCTCAAATAATATTAATCAACCGGCGTGGAAGTTTCTTTTGTTTTATTAAAGTCATACTTGGTAACTCCCTTGTTACGACACGAACTTCGCCGTGTTTCCACGCGACGGTATAAACTTGTTGAAATAACGCGGTCGGTGAAAACATTCCCACAACGCATGATATACAGAAAGCTTGCTTCTGAGTTGGCAACATTTATGATACTTATATACTAGCACGATCCAGGTGTTTCGGGCTTGCCTGGCTATTAATTGTCAAAGCAGTCGACCTCTCCAAGTCATGTGTTTGTGTTGAGAGCAGACTTGTAACTGACGTATAACCGTGCGGGATTCGCGTTTCTCCACCGAGAGGCAAACATCCAGCGAAAAAGTACAAGAAAGCTTCGTTCCTGTTCAGTGTGAAAAATTTCAGTGTGAAATTTCAAACACGGCACAACTAGCGAGTTTTTGTTTGTTTTTTTTTTTAACACCTATAGTACTCAGTTGTTTTACGTGAAATTAATATAATATCTGACAATTAGACATGATTGTTTAGCTTTATATACAGGATGCAGCCGAATAACATGTCAAACGGGTGGGAGGCGATTTCCTGTGAAAGGACAAGAAGAAAATATAGGATAACATTTTTTCACCAGAGGCTTAGTTTTCGAGAAAATCGAGTTTGAAAATTTATCGCGTATATGTACCTAAACACGGCTAATTCCATGAGATAATAATCAATAGGATGTTATTTTACATGTGAAAGTAAGTCGGAAATGAAGTTTTTTCATAAGGCGCTTTATTTCCGTAAAAAGAAATTTGAGTTAGTTTATAGTTCACTTTGAACCATTCGTCTTTTTCTTCTTTCATTTTTTCTTCATACTTATCGTTTAAGAGAAAAATGCTAGCTACTAATACCGTGTATATCATGCATACTAAACAAATTTCCAAACATAGTTTTCTCGAAAACTAAGTGTCGGACGAAAAGATGTTACTCTACATTTCTTTCCCACATCTCCCACCCGCTTGACATGTTATTCGGCCACGCCTTGCATACTATGATTTACGTGTGTCTTTGCTTATACTATGTAAACGCGACGTTCCTTAATCATAGTTATGAACCTACGTTTGTACATGATCATGCTAGACATCACAAGTCACAGCAGCTAAATTACCTGAATTGAAATATGAATTCCCATTACATCCATCATGCTAAGCCTTTCGGAACGAAATATCGTATCTTCCGTCATTTGTAACTGTTTCTGAAGAACTGTACTCAACATGTTATAACCGTGGTATCCGAACTTCCATAAAAATGAAACATATCACTTGATATCCTGTTAGAAAGCACATACTTTGATAATATCGAGTAACGTCGAAGGTAAATATCTCAATGTACGAATATAGCAATTTCATATTGCTTCATTAAAATTCGGAGATTCTTATCGACGTTACCCTGACACGTTTCTCTCATTAAACTCTTAGTAAGTCGGCTTAAATCCGTATCTTATCATAATCCAGTCACATCGGCGAGTTTATCTTGAACCTCACTGTCTATAACGAGTAGACTGGTTCGAGGTTGAATTCGGTTTCATAGACGGTAAACGTAGAATCGTTAACGAGAGAGGCGCGAAATTTTCCGCACGATCGCACGGTTACGGTTTTTCGAATCGGTGGAATCCTCCTGCGAATGGAAGAGTCGCGTTGGAATACGTCGATTGAAATAAAAATTCGGAACGGCGTTACGCGATCGAACGAAGCGTCGCAGACGTTGGCCCGCAGCCAATTATAAATTTCCCTTTATGCAAAAGGTAGCCTGGCGTGCGCGTCTCTTCATGCAAATTTCTCAACGCAATGCCAAGCTAACATTCCCACCGGTGGAGAAATTGTTGTCCGTGGTACACTTGGGGAAAAATCGAAGCGAGTCGCGATAGCGGCGAAATGAGCGAGAAGAGGATGACTCGTTACGCGAAACTTATTGAATATATATGTATCTCGGAGATTTGTTTCGACCAACCAATTTGAATATCGTTTTTACTGCTTTTTCTTCTTCTTCTCGTGACTTCCTTTCTCAGGCTAAATCGTGAATCTCTCCCCGATCGATCCTCGCTCGAGATTGGATATACAGCGCGAAAAAAAGACCAGAGTTTAAGGGTTTCTAATTTCCACAGATAATAGGAAAGATGTTTAATGGAGGGAAAGTATATTTTCCACGTTGTTATAGCGACGATCAAATAGCATTGCCCCCATTGTGACAAATTTAATATAGATAATATACAAAAATATGTAAAATCTCCATAGTGAACTTTCTATCATAGTGTTGTATTTGGAGAGTAAAACAAATCTACTAGGTGCCGTAGTTGTATTCATAGAAATATGAATTTACATAGAAATTCTCAGCCTTGTTAAGAACACAAAATGTAGAGTAACTCTGGAAATGTAAATTATATAGTTGGTAACAACTTTCAGAAAGTATAAATTGAAGAGAAATCTGAGCAAGAATATCCTCGATATGTAAAGACAATCGTCAAGTCAAATACGATTTGTGTTTTCACGCATCTAAAAAGATGCTTTACACGTAAACACTTAATAAGATAAGAGGCAGACTGGAAGTGTCAGACCGATCTTTTTCCACCACCTTGTATGATTCGCGATATAGGGAAGTTCTTCTGAAAATTCCGAATCGAAATTCTCGCGGACTGCAAACAAAAGAACGCGATATACTCCGCGTTAGTGTGCAAATACGAAAGATATAATGTTTAGTTTACTTTCTGCATCGCTATACTCGATTTTCCCTGTCGCGATTCCGCGTACGTCAGCGGATGGCGATCGAAACGCAGAGATTGATAGCGGTTTGGACGAAAGAAGAGAAAAAAGGAGATAAAGATTCCGCGAAATGAAATGTCGGAGAATGTATTTGGAATCGAAACTTTCATATCGGATCGCTGAAAATGATGCTTTTGAAAAAAGATAAATTTTCCTCGATATCGATTTTCTACTTTTTGCAAATAGTTGCACAGAGTTCCGGTCTATACGGCGGGGAAAAAGAAGAGTGGCAAGAAGAGCGGAATCAAACACGAGAGAACACGGTATATTTTTACAGGTCACCGAGCGCGCGAATTTTTCTTTCGTGGAAATACAGTTGGAAAAGAACGGTATATGCGCGATTTGTCACGGGCCTCCCCGAACGGGGGCTTCCTTCGGCATTAAAATGGCAAGATAAATTTTACGACACGTCATTGCGCGTGTTGTTTGCCAAATAAAAAGAATGCCGCTCGATTGTCGTAACTTGAATCTCTTTATAGCCTTGCACACGGGTTTCGCTTCTCGGAAGCTTAATGTTAGACAGCGTTATCGCCGCTGCGAATAAAAATATCCTGAATAATTCTTGATAGAGCGTCAATAAGATTGATATATGTACATCTTCCAGTAATAAATGTGTGAAACAGTTATGATTGAACGGTGATTATTGCGTAGGTATATTCTTTAATGCTATCTTGCGAAGCGTTGCACGTGGCTTACATTCTGCTCCCTATGCGTTTCTGCGAATAGTTAAAGTGAAAAGGAAAGATCGATTATGATTGACGCAATTCGTTCGATAGTTCCGCTTGATCTGTTCTATTGAATGCAAGGCTCGCACAAGGAAACGTTAAAAAATGATTCCATTGTCTGGTTCGAGTTGAAACGTTCTTGGAGGTGGATGGGACTTTCAGTGGAGAAACTTAGTTTTAGAAATTTCGATTTCGTACGTTTGGTTGACGCCTAAATCCGTTGATCGTCAGTTCTTATTTTTGATAAGATGAAAGTAAAAAGTAATTAAAGAAATTCATCACCTATCACAGTGTCAACGTCGAAAAAACATACGTCGAAGGAATTTTCAAAATGTGGAATTTCTCAGTTTATTGCACCGAACACCTCAATCGTGAGATCGAGGCTTTCGTCTCATATCATGTAACGTTAATAAAGTTCGGATAACAAAGTTGAGACTCATAGATATGATCACGATAATTCATCTAAGACGCAAACTAAAGATCAACGGATTTTATTGTTAGTCTTCAAAATTCGAAGTCACGGAAATTTCCTACGAGCACGAATCGACAACATGTCTATTAATTAATCCTAACTTGGGAATTACGTTAGAAACCATTATTGATGGAAACCGGCATGATTTCGTCACCTTCGAACCGTTAACTCTTATCTTCGTGGCAGTATCGGTCGTTTGCGTGGCGCGTTTCCTCTTAAATCTCGGTTAAACGTAACCCGGCAGGCACATTTTCGGTCCGGCGACGTAGCAACCGATCAGAAATTGGCCTATGGTAATTTCCCTCGTTTCTCTTCGCCGGTTGGAATCATGCCGGCGCAGATCTCCGGTGCTCTTTTTTCATTTGTCGTTCACGAAATTGCCGAATGCACAGGGGCACACGTGCGCTCCTACAGGAATGGATGTTTTCCTGGCTTCAGGAATTCCGTATGAATATTTATGAGCGACCATCTCGACCTGGGCGCGGTGGATGGAATCTCTGTTTTCCTCCCTCTCTTTCTCGTTTCCATCTTTTTCTCGTATTCTTTCCTGCTCGATACATTCCCTCTTCTTTCCGCCTTGTCGTTTTGAATCCCATCCTCGGCTTTCGTCTAGCCATTCGTCTATCCATTTCCCTTCTTATACCATCGCTGCCTCGCTGTATCCTCATGCTACTCCATAATCGTTATAAAATCATAGTTTCGCTTCTATAAACATCGTTAAAGCCGAGATCGTGGCGGTCGTTCTGGGGAGATGGAATTAACGGTAGAATGGTTCGAGAGCTTCGAATCCGCTTCATCTAAAACTTTTTCCTTTTGCCTTGCAGCGGCTTATGAGTCTTTTTTGTCAACCTCGCTTCATCTCCTCTCCGGTAAATTAAAAAACTGAACCAATCGATCCTTCAGGTGTTTTTCCATGCCATTGGACCTCCGGTAATTATCGTTACCGTGTTTGCGTGGCGATACCAAGTATTTGTAATCCCGGATTAATACTCCGTTTAGAAGTTTATTAAAAAAAAGAAAAAACATAAAGAAGAAAAAGAATGGAATAATTCGAGAATTAATAGTCTTGATGCAGTTTACGATATCGATAGTTTAAAACAAACCGCAGAAGTTTACCGCGCGTGTATGAGAAGTCACTGTTCTGTAAGGTTATCCAATTAGCGATGAAACGTTAAGTGAGCTTAGGTATCCTGTGGCCATCGCATTGATAATGACCGTGCAAATATGCAAATCAGCGAATTTGCATTGAATTTTAATTTCCAACGCGTGACAAAGTTTTGGCAAATTTTGTGCAAAAATTGCATCGCCCAGACCCGTCAGTTCTTCTGCAGTTTGAAGAATTTTCGCAGCTACCAGGCTTTCTTCAAAGTTAAAAGGACCGTCAACTGAATCGTTTACACATTTAATTTCATCGATTTTTACGCTCAGAGGTAACGGATACGACTGTAATTAAGTAGAACGAAGCTAGTGGTGTCACGATTTCTTCGAACAATTTTATCTTTTCTTTATCGTCGCGGCACTCCGTTTACGATTTTACGAGATACCTAATTCGTTCCTCTTTCGTTCGCGTTTAACCGAACGCATTCGTTCTCTCTTCTAACATGCCGTTTTCTTTTATTCTGCTCGTTTGATTTCTCCGTGTGCAAACGTAGAAACATTCTTTCTATTCTACACCTGAATACTACTTCGACTACTTGAATTTCTTCAAAGTCAATAAATGCAGTTTTACGTAGCAAAACAATTGTGATACGTGAGTCCAATGCTGTAGTTCGCAAATGTGCAACCGAGAAATTTAAGTGTTTTCAAACGCTTTACCCTGTCCTTCGACTTGCACTTTTTACGTCTTGCCTGGGATCCCTTGAAACAAGGTTTAGCGAAAGAGATGAAATCTTCTCTTTATACACTTTCCAGTAGACTACAACTGTTCTACACCACATTCTTGTTTATATGGTAGACCAATGGAACAGTGAATTTTCAATCTGTTGTTTCCTCAAATTTAGGAAGTGACGCGCGAATATCATTATCATCCCTTGCAAAAATAAATCTAAAAAAAATTTTATAATAAAAAGTTTAATACAGGAGGGTTTCATTTTGGTGGAAATTTTGTAGATTCACTACAACTGAATTAACGATTTCGTGTCAAGTAAAACAGTCAGGTGGTTTGTAATGTGTATCATAAGTCTGGAATTTTATCCGTTTTATTATGAAATTTGTTTCTATTATGCAAAAGCGTTTAGTGATTGGTGACTTGTAAATATCCGCTAACGATATTAATTGAATTACGCAAAAGAGCTCAGATATTAATATCGAATCTAACATTAAAGCGACGTAATTACAGCGAGTTCATTATGCAAGTATTCTGTGTAAATACTCCACTTCAACAATATACTACAATATGAACTGTTCCATCTCTGCTGGCCTGTTACGCAATGATAAATGATTACAATAGAAGATGTGTACGATAGAATGCTTCACAAATTTCCAGATAAAATAATCAGTTTTATTAGTTAGCACAGCAAATAATGCAATTTCCTTTCCCGGATACGAAATCTGTTTGTGAGTCATATCTCGAACTGATATGAACCGCTCGAGGGGCAGTTCGGAACTGAAGCATTAGGGCCTTGTTTCCGGCGTGGAAAAACTTTCCTGCACTCCTCCTTTTGTCGCAGCCTGCTTTCTGAAACTTATTTCCAGATATCGATCCAATTTTTTTAGTCGTGTCTTTTTGCCGTGCCTCTTCACGATTCGGTTCGATTTCAACGGAAATGGTAGTATGGATGCAGTTTTTAGACCGCGAGAAGTTCGATGAAAAATACCTGTCTCATCCGTCTTTCTCTTAAAGAATCGTTCTCATATTTTCAACGAACATACCGAAAGGTTTTCTCCGACCAACGTACCAGAGATCTTTTCTTCGCCTTTCTCTCTATTATTTTTCGCCATTTTCTACACATTTTTACGACAGAAGACAAACTCGAAGAAAGGACCCCGTGAGAAATTTATTTCTATTTCTGTTAACATCGAAACTACCGACTAAGGTGTAAAATGAAGAAGTGATCTTTTAACTATTTATTTATATTTTAGAAACAATCGTTTAAACCTCCAAAAATGTGCTCTACCGAAACTACGACGATTTGAGAAAATTCTCACGTCGCAAGGTACACTCGGTTTTCGTAGAACCAGTATTTTGGCCTAGTTCACCATGCTTTGTGAAGTCTACTTCTTATTCAACCCAAAACTAGATGTTCGTTCTGCCGGAAAATGTTCATTCCATCTCATTTCCTTCGGGGAAAGGCGAATTCTGAAAATTTCGGAACACCAGATTCTCTCTCAGGTCGTGGCTTGAAACCTGATTGCCCTAATTCCATTCTCACAGACGGAAACCTTCCAAAATTCTCGGTAATTCACGTCAGTGTAAATTCGCCTCGACTAACAACTGTTTTCCAAGTTCGATCTGACCGATCGAACTCAGCTATCGCTTGTCGCAATGCAATAGAGATTTTACGCTTTTCCTGGCGATAGAAACTCTCGAATCTATGTCCAATATGTAAAGAAACTGATTTATTTGTTGAAACTATCGAGGAGCTTCAGGCGCTATTGGACAATGAATCTTGAACTTTGTGGGATTGTAAGAATTATTCTAAACATGTCCGCTTTCATATTTTCTCGAATTTCGCTATGGAATTTTTCAAACAACCCAATAACATCGAACGAAATTTCCTAGATATGTAAAAATAATTTTCAAACAAGATCATAGAGTATAAAGGCACCAGTAGTAAAATATTAATAACATCAATAAATATTTTATTATCGTGGCATTTATTCAACTTCCTTTATCTCTATTTTCGCAACGAAATTTTCCTTCAGACAATTATAAATTCTCATAATAGCGGAGAGTGTAACTGGCAGTAAAAATTTATCGCGAAAGCATATTCAGGATGGTCATAAAAATATTCCAACGTGAAAGTAAATTTTACGTACACTAAATACGTACGTTTAATTACATACTTTCTAGGCTTTCGAAAATTTTTACGTAACCGTCCGCCTAAACAAGAGAAATATGCAACAACGAAGCAACAGAACGTTCTTGTCCACAAATCAGCGACACATTTACGTACGTTCTTATAACGTTTTTCGGAAAATTTCTTTGCACATTATCTCCGCATCAACCCCACGAAGCTCCGCAACCATCTACAGTTGTTCAAACTGCAAATGAGGCGAACTTTCTTCCAATATGCTTATCGCGACTAGCTTCTGGATACCAAATAAAACGCATTCGAAGTTTACATGCCGGCGCGGTTGTTACTTGTTCTGCCGTTTCGAGTTTCCCGTTTTGTAACAGTACCTACCGCTTGGTAAAAGTTGCGAGCTGATTCTCGCTCCTGAACGAATACCATCGATAGCTTGTTTATCGAAACTTTCCTGCCCTGAATTTGTTCTGAATTTTCCACCGTGTAGCTGGTATGCCGTTTCGGATGAGCTCGTTGTAGTTTTCGAAAGTCGAAGGAATAAAACTTTAGTGGAAAGTGATGCCACACGACGTAATCGAATTTTTAATTTGAGGAAACTGTCGTGTACGATCGATTTTAGAAGACTGTGGATTTTTATACAAATTCATATTTTTAGGAAATATGATTGAAAAGATAGAAGCTAGCTAGAGAATTTTCTTTACCTACCAACTATTACAGGAATACTGTACCTCGAATATTTCATATATCTTTTCATATCGTGTGTAATTTTGCGCTCTGAAATTTCTTATGAATGCGTAAAAACCTGCGACCTATTGATTAATGAATTACAGAAAATTTTTATTGAGAAAGCTCTTGAAACCAAAACTTTCCAGGAGCGATACATGAACTGTGAAAAAGCTTCAAAAGAAGTAGAAAGAGGTACTCGATTAGTATGAAACGTTTTTCGCACAAAAGTGTTTCTATTCATCCTATTTCGTTGCAGTAACTAACAAAGGAAACCGGTGTGCAAAGAACAGGATAGGAATAAAAGAGAAGAGTAATACACGGATTCCAGAAAAATTGTGGCGTTAATGGCCCCGTAATATCGGGCAAATCGCGGTATAATTCAGCATTGGGGCGATAAAAGTTACGTAAATTCGGGGATAAAGGAGGTTAGGCGAGCGTTTTCCCAGGTTGGTTATCCAGGAATGAGACGACTCGTTTCCTGGCCGTCCGTTTGCAATTCTTGCGTTCTCGGTTGGATCGTGCACAGAGAGAAAGAAAGAGAGAGAGAACAGAGAACACAGAGGGAAAGGCGAATTGTTAGGACTTATCACGAGTTGTCCCGAATCCCGTGAAATTTTCTACCAAGCGTCTGCTTTTAAATGCTTGTTGGTCTCGAGGACGAGGAACTCTTTCGAGGGCAAGAGGAACACCCAGCCTTAATGGGAAATAATAAGGAACATGGTCGTGCGGAGCACTTCCAGCCATCTGCACTTCGAGCAGAGATACGAGTACCAGGGCCGTACACATCGATGATCTTTACACACCTATGTTGCGTATATCGACGTTAAAGTCCAACGAGATGTTTTACGACCTCGAACAACACGATTTCGAGCCTCCACGTGTACAACGACCGAGTGTTTCGAAGTTAATCACTGTCTCGATAAGATTTAGTGGCGTTTCGCGAGATTTATGAGAGACAATCGGAAACCGAATGAAAAGAATTTTTAGCACGTTGACGACGCGTGTCGCGTCGGGGTTAGTTTTCGAACAATGGCTCGACCGACTTAATAGATGGATTTTTACCAATTTAATTTATGGTGATTATTAATTATTTGTATGTATAAATATATAAAGTTGAATAAAATGGTATGTACAATGATGTTTGTTATTAAATTAGAAACGCGTTGCACAAATCCATCGCGCGTATAATAAGTTTCAAAGTATATTCATTCACATAGCCCATCAACAGAATCTTCGTAACAATATCTAGCTTTTCTCTTGCTTCGTATAAATTATACATTACACGTTGACTTCTGCCTCTTTAGAAGAAAATTCCAATTGACAGGAATCAACGATAATTTAATCATAGATGAAACTTCGATAAATCAGATATTTCATAATAAAAAGTTACTCTACTAGTTACCGGGATGATATAGCTCGTCATTGATTAATGTTACGTTTATTATTACGAAATTGTAAAATTAGCTGTTTCATAAAACAGAGTCGATCAATATTTTCTTCTGTATTACACTTACGAATAATCATACTATTTACTCTTGTAAATACATTCGTTTGCATAATTTCATATATCATTTCTGTCGCTTTCTTCGTTTTATTAAACGTGCTTACTGGAAATAAAACGTTCATTTGCATGAACGACGTGATAGAGTAAGATAGCTGTTACGTAGCTCCTGTTACGAATATCAGCGTGCGAAAAACGCATCGTCCAATCGAGATACGAAGCCTGTTGTCAAAGGGTTACAAGTTTTTCAACCAAGAGATTCACTCTGTCGTCGAACTCAAAATTTCTTTGTAAAATTGTTTGGCACATTCCAATCGCTTCCCTTTGATGTTTGTTTGTCTAACACTTTATAGTTCGATGCACTCAATTTTCAATAAACTCCACTTTGTACCACCTAATCCTCATAAAAGCTACTTCATGGAAATTGCAATGGGATAGAAATATTGATTTAAACTTAGTAATAATCAACGATAGTTGAAATTTAAATAACAGAAATATTCATTTTCGAACGGGAGCATAGGAGTTTCAAAAAGAAATGGGAATTTTAGAAAATTGTACCGTTTCGAATGGAAGAAACTTTGTGAATGAGGCCAGTTTGTAGAGATGCAAAGAAGATATGGAAGATTATACGAATAAATCTTGGTTTGATTACGGCCCTGGACTTACAGTATGCATTTGTGTGTGTGCCTTTAATGCCTTCGAGAAGTGGCCGATCTCCTCTCGAAGAGCCGAGCGAAAGCAACTTTCTCGCCGTACCGCGTGATCTTTCGTTTCACGAGTTCCTCCGCGAACGACAATCCTACGCGATTTTCCATTCGACGAACACGTACGTACAGTGTATGCTACCATCTACAAGTACCTGGAAACATCGATCGACTTGTCGCAACGATAAATAAACATTATGGAAATAGAGAATTTAACGGGAGATTAAAGGCAGTACCTGTCATTTTCTTATGAAATAAAGTACGATTATAAATTTCTATTATTTACATGAATGCTTATCAACACATTAGAATACGAGAATCGTCGATGAATTCATCAAGATTTTAAATGTCATTGCTTCGATTAATCTCACGTCCATTGCGCATATTACCTACGTTTCTTTTAGACAACGATGGTAAATGAATAAAAAAAATATACTTTCGCAATAATTGGTACAAAGATTACACGCGAAATTTTATAACTTAGCATGAAATTGAATGGATACTTCATTATCTGATCTATAGGTCGGATGGATTTTTTAATAAAGGTTGGATTCGATGAAAATTGGATCCGATGAAAATTCTGATGAATTTTTTAAACGACAATACTGTTTCATAACATCGAACGTTTATGGATGCCAATTCCGTTAATTTATTTATATGAAAAATCAATTTTAATTTTAATACATCATATTTTTTTACGATATCGTATAAGCGCGATAATACTAAAGAATAAAATTATTCAGTTCGTCGTTTTATTTATCATTTAGCGGTTAAATGACATCCTGTCGAAGATAAGCAAGTGTCCTGTTACTTTTGTACGGTAATGTATTTCCAGCGAACAAACTTACTGAGGTTCTTACTATTCGCTTGACTTCGTCGTTTTCTATCGCAGTTCTCATCGTGCAAACTGCATTAATCGACCCGTTACGTTAATTTGATGTCTGAAATAAATCCACGACGATAAGGAGCGCCAAGTAATATCTGAAGTAAATTGAAGACGAAGGATTATTTCCCAATAAAATTAAAAGCGTAAAATCCTACATGAACAAGCGTAATTTTTCTTTCCACACTGAAGAAATCTTCTTCTTTTTTTTCCCTCTATGGTAGCGATTTTCAACTTCTTCCATCTCACGGCACACATAAACTGACATAACTCACACAAAAAATGTATTATGTTTGATTGAAGACGGGACACTCAGGTCTATCGTGTTGTTTTGCACATAGTAATTTTTTAATTTGATAATCTAACGGAAGAAAAGGTCAGTGCCACTGAACGAATGCCAAATACACTTGTATTTATTTCGTATCGTATTGTATTTCAACGACTACTTAGTTGACAAGCAGTTAGTGGTGCATGTTCGAAAAATTTTCGCTGCGCACTCGTTGAAAATCGTTGTTCTAAAGAATTGTCGCTACTTGTAATTGCAAATTGTCCTGCATAAGTTTCGATATCCTTACAATCGACTCGATGCTATTAGAACTTTCGAGCTCGGTGATGCTGATACAACGTAATAAATAGAACGGGTTGGTCCGTTCGATCGTAACTCTTTACATACGTCGCGGCGATGCGGTTGTGCAACCGGAGGTGCACCACTGCGTTGCTAGAAGGTCGTAGGTGCTCTCAGGTAGGTTAGTCGCCCAACAGGTTTCCATCGTGACCAATGATCTCCTGAAAGTAACGAGGAAAGTCCTCCGTTTGCCATTGGACGATACGTGAGAATGTCTTCCGGAAATGACGCCCTCACATACAATTTGCATTCGGTTCTTACTTGAGTGGTTAACGCGTGTGTGTAACCCTTTCTAAAGGTTTACGATGAATTTTAATCAGCGTTCGTCTAGGGATTTCTCTGCCCTTTATGACATGCTAATTCTGACTAACGCGATTAAAAGTTGCTTAAACTGTGCATCATTTATAATATCAAAATGGAGGTTTATCATGCAAGAATAATCTAGAAAAACATATGGTGGCGGACAAAAGATGTTTAGAAAATAAGGAGTATAAAGACAAGAATTTGTATTAATAAGTAAAAGATATACCGTAGAATAGATAATTGTTACCAACATGGTAACAAAGTTTTAATCACGAAACTTACTAAAATTCATAGTACCTAAATTTTTAATGTCCTTTTATCCGCCACTGTATTCCACTAAAAAGTTTCCTGTGTTGAACGGTGTTCTTTTGCACTTTCACTGAGCGCGCGTGTGTATGTGTGAATGTGTGCTTTGCCGATAGAAGTGGAACAGACAATGATAGTTTTCCGGATCACGGTTGTCGATTAAGGTTGTGCAATTGCAAACTGCCGCAGAAAGGTCGAAGGTGCTTTAGGCTGTATAGTCGACTGACGAGTTTCTAGCACGGTGATTTCCACCAGAGTAACGTTACTGCGTTTTCACCGTGACAAAACGATAGTTGCTTCTTTCAATGTGCGAACAATTCGAAATTAAGATACCGCTGGGAATTTTAATGTACTCATACGCAACATCATATTTCTAAATATTAAAAATACGAACAATGAATTCAAGAAGTGAACTTAGTTGAATATTAAAACTTTGTTTTAATAATAGATATTGCTAGTTCCGATATAACTAAGAGCCATTGTCTGGTTATTCACTGCATCGGAATAGATCAAATCCAATAGGTTAGAATTCAAGTAGATTGATGTATTAGTATTCGAGAGAAGCCAAGCGCGAAGTAAGATCTATACCTGTGTCCCGCACAGTTCCACCTTACGTGTACAGGTGTACACGTGTTAGACGGATCTATAATACCTCAAAGATTTCCAAGCTTATCACGAAGCACGAAAAAGAACCATTTAATCTCTATGTTGCTCAATAAATAACTGATATACGTACTTATAAATTGTAACAATGAATATACAAGACAACATGGAACGAAGCAAGACTATGAAAAATAGACACGTCGAATAAATTGTTGCGCGCATAGGATGCAAAATGTTGCATACAGCTGAACCTCCTATAATTTAAATTTTGTTCGTCGCACGTTTTTCTAAAATTGAACGACCTCTCAACTAACTAAGCGAGTTCTTTACCCTTCTCAGTATGCACCACAAGCTCTTAAAGTCTTAGAACCTTATTTTCCAACACTTCGAACGCATTTCCACGGCAATGTTTCTTGAAAGTTCGATACACATCGAGTATCGATCGACAGAAATTTCAAAACGATTCGCTCGGCACGAGGCACGATCTTATGAGATCAAGCGACGTCTCGTCGATGTGGAAACCGGTTCGCGCAGATCGCATCGCTTCGCGGTAAGCTTCTTTTATAAATGACTAGACATAAAGCAGACGCGAAAGGGCTATACTGTCCAATTAAGTGCGTCGATACTTGCTCCGTTAACCAATTACGTTAAGTTACGAGAAACTGGCGAGTCTGAATATGTATTAGGAGGTTTATTTATCGACGACCATTCGTTTCGTCACTTCGCTTTGTATTAATAGCAGCTTCTAAGCTCGGCCTGAATTCATAAACCCGGAATGAACTCGCCAAGTAAATAACGACGATCATAATTCTCGTTTTGATGGAGGAATTTCGTGGAAAAGACGGCTGCAAGATTGTATTTAATTAACCGAAATGTGTACAGAAATCTTCTCTTTAAATTTTCCTTCGATACGCTATCAATTGAGGTTCATGAATAATTGATCTATAGATTGACTACTATCGAGGCTCGTGTTGCAGTACATTGACTTATACAGCGGTGGTTTTAATTCCAACGAATTTACGCTATGGAACATTTAACGAAACAGTGAGCTTCATTCCGTGAAACAAGACTTACACGAAGATATTCGTAATTTATACAAATAAACAAGTTTATGCAGATGGAAATTAATTAAATAAAATATTCTAAGGAAATACAGTCATGTGCCATATCCGTATAGAAAAATGTAGCGAAGTGGTAGAAATATCTCAGTAGCAGCGAAATTAATTATAAATTTAAACGTAGCTTTATGTTACTAGAAAGCAAGAGCTTCAAATGTAATTTACTCGGTTTACAATTTTTCTACCATGGATCCTTTTGCCAGAGAGCTCACTGCGAACGAGTATAAAATTCCAATAGAGCGTAGAAGGTGTTATTTGCGTTTACAGCGTGGACAATGTTGGACGAGAGGTTGCATAGAACCGCGAATGTATCTACGGCGTGACAGACTCTCGGACAATGTCGTAGTTCGGCCAGGGAACACGGTGAATCCAAAGGATCGTATAGATTGTGGCCCCACACTGAGGGCGGGCGAATGCAATTAAGGATTACGCGGCCGGGCGTAATCGTTCGAACAATGCCGGACTTTTACTCCTGATATTATCACGCCATTGTACCATTGTATCCTACGCGATACTATATCGAGAGATAAAGGTAAAGGTTGAATGAAATCGGAGGAGAGGAGTAGGGACGATGGTTAGAGCAGTTGTATAAAGCGATCCATGGCTTACCCATTAATATATCAAAAACTGATTTACATTAAAGATGGATCACCTCTACGTTTACGTAAACGTATATCGGGTGTACGTTACATAAACGATATACATGTATCGTAGAGATTTTATTTTAATAATCTTTAGTTTAGAGCAAGCTATAATTGTTACGAAACTTTCCATATAATCGCTCCTCGTTATTTATGATTTCTCATTAAAATAATATTCAAATCGACGTGTCATAGGAATTTAGTTTACCTTGCAGCGATACAAAGTTAATTTCGCCAAATGAGATTCTTGCGAACCACTGCGCTTCATGAGATGATACTCGGAGCGCTTAGAAAATAGAAGTTCGATCAAAGCTGCATAGAGCAGTCGTTGAACAATTTCTCTTTTCACTTGCCAGTGTCGCGTCGATAGAACACGACCTCTTTAAGCAGAAACTGCCAGCAGACGCTAATAGATCAGCTTTCCATGCCGCGTCATTTGTAACTGGAGTCTTACAGAACAACGATTACTGCGCGAATTCTAGGCCATTCGATGGTTCTTCAAGACGCATCCTGCCTCGCTGATGTTTCTCTCACGGCGAATCAAACTCCTACAGCATCTTTTATACATAGAAAGAGCTTCGATTTATCGCACGATGATTCTTCTGACATCGACACTTTACATGACGCCTGTTACGTCGCCATAAATTATCGTCGTGGAATATTTTCGGAGATATATTAGAATGAATCAAAACTATTGTAACCGGCTGGCAACAACTGTTATACAAACTGCTATCGAATCGAGAGAGCGAGAGGTGGAAGATAGAGAAGTGACTGTGTACGGTATGAGAGAAGGAGGCAAACTGACAAGAAGAGAGAGAGAGAGAGAGAGAGAAAGAGAGAGAGGACTCGAAAGAGAAGGGTATATCCCTTTCTCGAGCGATAGTAAAGTCTAGTTGCTCCAGGGCACTTAGTTGGTTGCGTAATTCTGCCAGAGCATTCCACTGGTCCACTGTTAGCAATCTGTCTGACTATCCGGATCACGACTGACCGATTGGCAAACACGATAGACACCGGTTATTCGCTTTGTCCCCCGGGCCTTTTGAAGATCCCGCTGTTTAAAGTACCTGGCTCAGCCGGAGTCAATAAAAGTGGATAGGGAACGTGAAAAACTTTTCTGCTGCAAATACTCTGCTTATAAAAAATTTGGGTACATCAGTTACATCTTTGTTTCCTCTACTTAAAAGCAAATTCTAAAGTCCGATATTTCACGTCTGAATGCCCGCATACTTTTGCATTACACACACACATATAGTTTTACTTTTTATGCTATGCAAATATTTGTGCAACTTTCTTTCGGCTGCATTTAAGCAATTTTAGTAGACATTATAAATTTATGAGAACGTGAAAACTTTAGGATTGTTGATGCTATGTTGTAATATTGTCATAATTGATTACCTACAGCCGAGTAGCTGTATTTTTACTGGAAAGGATTATACAACTACTTTTATGATATAACTATTTCGACAAGTTAGCTGAACCAACTTCATAAAAAGACGGAACTTTTATTTCTCACTTGTATATGGATAAACACGTGGACATTGTGGCCTTGAATGTATTCGACGATCTGTTTCCAATAAACGTAAATAGTGAAACGAAATAATTAATTTATCCATAGTACAGGGCTTTTAAAAAAACCGTGAATTCTTTCAAACGGAAAAAAAATCTGTAAAATTTGAAAATCGAGCTGCACAGAAACCATCATGATGTTCTCTTTTGAATTACACACGGTGTAGTACGCTCCAAATGCGAATGAACGCGGGAATCCAAAGCGATATTTATTTTTCCAACCGGAATCCATATCAGTGTACAGAGGTTTGTACAAAAAAAAAAAGAGTAACCCTTGTCCGATTGAATAGTCCCTTGTTACCATTTAATACCTTTTATTTTCGTGTTTTTCATTGGATCGAATATTGTATTTTTCGTGTCCGCTATGTGTGACAATATAGTTAACCATTACGCCAAGAATTCTGAAAATTCCACGTATTCCCGATCCCAAGAAATTCAAGAAAATTCTCAGGATCCTGGTCTTCGGATTATCTTGCGCTCGGAAATATTCCAAGTCTGAGATTACTAGAAGATCAAAACTAGACTGGGACCAAGGAGGACTTGAGACCAAGGAAAGTCTTGGATCTCACAAAATTTGGGGACCGAGAAAACTTGAAGAATAAGAGACGTCTAGAGCTAAAGGAAGCCTTGAACCAAGAGAAGCCAGGTCGTAAGGGGATTTTGGGACTAAGAACGCGTCTAGAATTGTGAGAATCCTAGGAGTGAGACTCCAAGATATAGGACGTTGTGAAATCAAGTCGACTCTAAGCCTGAGGGATTTCCTTGTACAGTTAGATTCCTACGTACACTATCGCTAAAACCTATCTGGGATTTGGACACTTACTGATTTTTGCTGGAATACAAATTAAAACGTAATTTGATTACAAAACTTACTTAGCAAGATCGTTGCCAAAGTCATGTTCAACATTTAAAATACTACCACGCCCTAAAATTTCTTTGTGATATGGCAGTGGAAATCAACTTGGAATTATTAACTTGAAGGTCCCATGTGTTGTCAAATTTACGAATTTACCAAGTACTCTAAGAATCCTTAAACTCTTTTATATGTAACTACACGTAAGAAAATATCTGAAAGAAATAATCAAATTGTAAGGGGTTAACTACCCCTGTTATCGGATATTAATTATATCTTAGAAGTCACGTAAGCACAAGGTTCTTTATGCGAGCCTGGGCGCATTTTCTTGCCAAATTTCTCACTCGACGGCGTTCCCACGTCAATTCCTGCGCCTGTTCACGCGCCACTGATAATTACACCAGCACGATTCCTCCTTCTTGTTTCCTTCCGCGGATCGACCCTTCCGCAGAGACCGTGAACGAGGGTGAAAGTTAGGGCGGAGGAACACGAGGCCGCCGAAGGACCCCACCACCTGATTTCGTGCTCGTTTTGATGCCCACTCGGACTAATTAACCGACCAGCTCCACGTCCCGAAAGAACTTCGCGATAATTAGCGGGCAGTTTGAAATTTGCGCGGTCAGCGAGCGAATTCAAGTGCGAAACTCTGCATACAGCTCGGCCTCACGATGTTTCCCAATCGAGCATTCGTTAATCTGCTTATTGCAACGTTGTACCTCATATTAAACGTCTGCTGGATGACAGGGTTCATCGATACGACGAGGGCGCGCGAAATCGAGTTTCAGGAGCTGATGATCGCTGTGAAAGTTTGTGGACTGTTTCGAAATTCAAGGAAATACAAACGAAGCTTTAATTGCGCTTTAATCAAGACTTGGAATAGAGAATATATAAAATTCAGTGAAACGGTTCTTTCTACAAGCTCGGACTATCAGTTTTACAATCATTTAACTCGTAATTAGTTACTACAGTGCAGTTTCTTTCTTCTTTCTCTATTTTTGCGCGCATTTACATCGTAGCTTCATTTCTCTTTGTTTATATCGTAAATACATAAAATTACAAGAAAAATAAATAAATGTCTGAATACGTATCCTTCCTGTTTTTAGTGATATTTATATTTATATTTTAGTAATATTTTTCTTCCACTGAGTCTTGTAATGGATGTTGAAATGCATTCAACTATGCTGAAATTATGCTCCTAGAGTAAACGTGAGTTACGGAATGGCAACACTTATTTTCCGGTACTAATGGAATCGTTTCTCTTGAATTCCTATTTCATTTTTCGAAATATAAACTCTCCAGCTTCTCTGCCATTAATGGAATCGTATTTCTTGAATGGCAATCTCATTTTTGGAACTATTAACTCTTCCATTTGCGAGAAGAGATTCTAGTACGTGGAGACACCTTATTTTACTTCATGAAATGTTCCCAGGATCCTACGTGGAAGTTCTTACACGAAAACAAAGTAACTGGCTGAAGCTTGGAGCAACGTTTCTCAAGAACCGTGGTCTCGCCGCAATTTATCTCAACGACTTAAAACTGTCATGTATTTTGCATTTGTTCTTCGCGTGGAAATGTAATTCCTCGAAGGCCATGCAACGAAACATCTGCTTTTTCGTATAACCCCTCACTCTGTTAGCGACAATTTATATCACCTGACCAACTGGAAGCGCTACTTTGCCCGAGGTAGCGTCTTATTTAACGCCATTCCATCCCTTTCGCTCGAAATTTTCACCAGAGAACGCCATTAAACAGAGGAAAATTGTGAAAAACGTAGCATATTTTTCGCTGGCAATAAAAGCTCGCAAGCTTAAAAGTATGGTTTCCTCAGGGCATAAAATGTGAGCAAGCTGGAATCTTTTTTCCTTTGGCAGATGAAAAATATCCTGTTTCATGCTATATCCAGTATTATCCCCTGCGTTACATTCTCAAGAAAATATCTTGAAATTATTTCTACACTGGATGTACTTAGATACAATTTCATTTAATACTTTTCCCTTTTAATAACCGGTGGGATTTTCTTTAGTAATGAACAAAACGTGGTTGTTAAGGGACATTCATATTCGAGTAAACATAATAATTAAAAAAATGGAACTGAAACCTGTTGTTGCTAAAATCTTACTGACGTATCTCTTTAATAGAATTTCGAGCGTTCAGACATTGTAATCCCATAGATCTCAAATTAGATTGCATTTTACCATTACTGTCGACTACCAGTCATTCTGAAACTTGTATAACAGCTGTTATCCGTTTATCGCAAGATTTTTCTCGTGTCACGTAACGTCTGTTCATGTAAACGCAGCCTAACTCAATGTTAAGGGGTGTAGCAACCCCTCTGACGTTCCTTCATTCGTTTATGATATTAATTACCAAGTTGCTACTCTGTTAACGAACTTTCGCAACGTCACCAACTTCCGAAAGCATAAAGCCAACGCCTGCCACGTACTTTCGACACGAATCAACGAATTAAGAAAAGTGAATAAGCACTGATTCGATTAATCATGCTCCTTTCCCCTAATTCCCCTCGTATGTTTTTCGTAGAAAGCAATTTTTTATTTCAACAATTTAGATAAATGAGTCAGCTAAAAGTTCAGATTTAAGAATGGTAAATTGAGGAAGAAAAAGAGGCAAGATCGAGTTCTATCGTTACTGTAAAAGAATATTTCAATGTTTCATACACTTGTGACTGTAGCATTTAATATTTCGCGAGTGAAATCTTCGCTTCGACGCAATATTTCTATAGTTTCGTAAGAAAAGAATGTGAAGGAAAAAAAGAAACTAAAGACATACTTTTAAGCGGTTGATCTGCACGCGCAGAAAATTTAATGCAAATGTCTGTCGTTGCCATTGCATGAAAGAATTTGTTACCGCGATTGTAATGTTCGTGGCTGTGCACGGTGCATACATGGAAAACATATGTACAGCTTTCTCTGGCATTCTGGCGATTTGCCAGATTCATATTGAGTGGCCGAGCGAAATACAGGACTCTGAAACATTAGATTTCACGTGCGATGCGTGATAAAGCGCACGTGATCTTACACGTGTCCCTACATATTTCCTTGCAAAAATAATAGCGTTCTACTTTTCTCTGCGACAAAGAGAAAATTCTTTAGAACGTCGTGATCATTCGCTTTATCCACCATCGTACGGCATCTAAAAAACGAAACTGATTTTCCAAAAAGATAATTCTTTTCCAAGCAACAGTAGTAGGCAACGTTCTAGTTTCCCTATGAGGAGAAGAACATCAAAGGCTTTGAACCTCTCTTTGAACCATCATAATTATTTCCTTTATCCAGCACATCCATGTTACAGTCTTTGAAAAAAATTGCAGCGATCCTTAACAATCGATCGAATTTAAAAAGGAAGAAGAAAGAGGATTTCTTCGAGCAAGGTTATACGACATATGAGACATATGGTCTCATCAATGTTGGAAAGCAAGGATGATGGTACATTACGGTCTTCCTTTGAATAAAGAGTAACGAAAGGGATATCGCAAAAAGTTCAGCTGGCCGAGACACATGGTGCTTTCAGAGCTTTTTCCCGCGTCTTTGTAGAGAGCGGTACGGGCGAAGCGAACGACTGGACGAAGAAGGATGCAACAGATAGACACGTAGAAATAACAATCCCTTCTCTCTCCAAGGATGTGAGACTACGGCGAGATTTCTTCCATTTGCGAGTCGTTTTTTCGTATTTCCCTTCCACTCTTCTATAAACGCATATATCCCCTTTCGTAGCTTTCAATAGCTCTCAATCCCTCGTTCGAGACACGAGATAAAACAGAAGAAACCGCGTGGAAAGGACCGCGTACAACGTACGTATGTACTGCACATTTTGTATTTTCTCCTTTCACTTTGTTCTTCTTCTTCGTTTTTCCACGCTGGGTCCGGAAAACGGGCGTTTACGTAAAATATTTTCAACAACAGTTTTGCTATTCCTCTCCGTTTCCTGTCGGTCTTCCCGTCACGCGAATCACATTTTATGCAAACCTGCAGGATTGTTTGAAATACGCTTGTTTTACAGTTCGAGGCGAAGCGGGAAGCAGATGTAACGGGAACTTTCTCGCAAAGCCCTTCCTTTTCAACGTATTATTCTTCCTTTTATAACGTATTATTTCGGAAAAGCTAGATATTTCTTTAATACTTGCATGATATTTCTTTAATCTTTTTAATAAGATTCATCGAATCGTAGCTTTGAATGCTTCCCGATTTTGAAAGACATCTATTTGACATATCTTTTATCACATGAACGAGAAATTTTATAAAGCTGGAAGCACAAAGCTTTTTGCACGAATAAATTCACAGAATTCCTAGCTACTTCCATCAAAGAAGTTCTATCGTACAATCAGATAGAGGAATCGCGAGTCATACTTCTTTTGCTTAGCAGTACAGTAAAATATATTAATCCACGCGTTCGATGCAACTCTTCCTTTATTCCAACTTACTTTTATTAATTTTACAGACCGCCCCTTCTGTCTGCCTTCAAATAATTTCAAATCAAGCAGCTTTCGTTTTACGAAGTTCTTTGAAATTCTTCATTATCTCGTCATTAACTTGCGTACACCCAAGAAAATTCTCAGGCAACAATTAATCGCACGTTCCGCGAACGAACTTCTCCATCCTTTGTTCCCCTAATTTCGATCGGTCACGCGTTATTAAATCAAATGCACGCGGCAAAAGCGGTTTCGCGGGGAGTTAAGATCGCAGTCACGCAACCTGCAGCGCACGAACAGAGTCTAAAGTAAACTTCATAAATATGAACGATCTTCGGTGTGACGCAGCTCGTCACGTCGGCTGAAATAGAAATGGAGCGGCATCTTCTTCCTGTTAACTGAATTTAATTAAAAGTTGGGGCTGGGTTCGCGAGTCCGCCGTGGAGCCGTCTAATCCGATAGAAATGTCTCGGTTGTTCGGCGGCTAACCATCAACCGACATGGGACAATCACTTGTCGTCGAGACGTGAGGTCCGACAAATAATTCCACGCAGCTTGCGTATATATTCATGTCATGTAAATTGGGGAAGCGATCGTTGGGTGGCTACGAGCCGTCTGAACTTAGGGTTCCTTCGTTTCTCGATTGCATAATTAGTTTTCGGTTCAGAGATCCCACAAACAATTGGTTTTCCGCCTTTTTGGCATCCATTACCAATAGCCTTTCCATTTATTACGTTGCGTTAGAATTTTCAAGATATATTGTAGTGCCCGAAATTCCCGTAAAGCAATTATATTTGTTGGTAAAATCTAATAACCATTCCAATCTAGTAACAAGTTTGTGTATTACACCATTTTAGGAAAACTGGAAAAGAAACATAGATGTAGGTTTTAACACCATTCGGAAAAATAATTAGGAAGATGATAATTTTATTTATCAACGCAACAACATTCATTTGTGGTTCGCACATCGAGACAAATAAAACAGTGGCTACATCAAAAAAATATCAAGGTTTTAATGTAGCCAGCGTGTTGCTCAGATTTGAATCCCGTGGAATGTTTTTGGGAAATAATTGCAGAAAAAGCTTCCTATCGTTTTTCGACTGCATAATTATTTTCAGCCGAAGAACCGTAGAAACAGTTCATTTTACAGCCCCTTAATATCTATGACGACTTCTTTTATGTTATATTTCCATTTATTACAATGTCCATAAATTTTCATAGCTCTAGCTCGTGATTTCGTCGGATTTGATAAGGATGATTAATTGAAATACGCATTGTAGGCTATAGCGTTAAAAAATTATGCTTCGGGATAAGGATTAAAATGTCAGCTGCCGGAACAATAGATAGGCGCTGTTTGATTATTGGATATTAAAGGTGTAATCCATCGTTTATGGCTTTATCAATAATTAATGGGCAAATTTGTCGGCCCAGTACCTCTGTCTAATTAAGCCGGGAGCTGGAGTTGCTCAACTAGAAATTTTATGCTCGTTCTTCGAATTCAATCCGTTTCCCATGAATATCAGCAGCTTATCAGTTATTAATGAATATTTCTCAACACGATGACCAAATTTTTTGACGAACAATCGATCATAGTAAAGCAACATCTTATCAGATACATTACAAATTTATCTCATTCATAGGAAATTTTTATATTGGCTTTGGCTTTTGGTGATTAAATGTATTAAAAATTCTCAAAAAGATGAAACGATCTTTTACTCGATGTTAAATTTACTATTGTATAATTATTCGTAAGCCACATCGTAGAACAATCACCACACAGGCTAAAAATAGTTTTGCTTCGAGAAGTCTGTAATTCTAATTAGATAACGGTGTATAATGCTGACGTTGTTGGTATTTATGGCAAAATCTTCGTAGCAATGCACGCTAAGCGCATTTATGAATTAACATGCGTGAAAAGCCAGCAGTTAGTTTCTTTTCTGTGGTGTTAACAAGAAATTTCTTCTGGTTTATATAATTTTAATTAACTATTATCTCAGATCGTATTAGTAATCTATAATTTCCTTTTCGTTTAAGTGTCAGAACCAATATGGAGCTGTTCGAAGGAATGCAGGCGCGACAAGAAATTATAAACCACACCTGTCATCCCGTTGCTACTACATATTATACACGTACTAATTTATTGATGAGTTCAATCGCTGCAGCCTGCTCTCCCAAAAATTCCACCGGTTTAACTCGCAGCCTTTCCTCCATACTAACGGTATATCGGCTGCTATCACTTCTTTTTTCTTCCTCTTCCCTCTACCAATCGTTCCAACCGAGTACACGGGAAAATGTAGCATGTATGTACTTCCTTCTACTCGATGCAATCGGCTTCTTTCATCACCGTTCCTCTTTTTAACACTTATTTGAAAACAATAATTGCCAACGTACTTAGGAAATATCTGCTTAATTCCTGCTCTCAATCATCGGAACAGTTCATTACTCTAATGCCAAAACTGCCAGAATTTCTCAGATAAATTGTGCAGATTTACAACGTTGCATTTCTGGCAAACTAAATTTTTCATAGAAATTGTACAGACCCTGGTGAAACGATATCTCATAAAATATATGGACAAAAGCTTGCCTTTCTCGTTGCGGTAGGTACATACACGTATATTTTCCCACATACCTTCTATTTTGATTTCCTTTCTCGTATAAATAGTATCTGTACTATTTATAAAACACGACGAAATTTAAAGATAATAATTGAGAAAAGGAAGCATGCAACAATATGCTTCGAATAGTTGTCGTAGTAGAAAGTTATTTTAAACGAATATCCAAGCAATACCAAAGTCGAGTACCGGTGTATGCATTGGCCATCGTGGAATGTGTTTGCATTAAACAGTTGATGTAATAACTAATTTTATGGAAGAGCAGAGGGAAGTTTATTTAAGTTCGCGTGGATTCCAGGCAGATGTTTCAAGATCTAAACAGGATCGGGATGTATGATTGTGTATGTTTCCCCAAGAACTAAGTCCTACAGCTTAGTTCGAGCGTTAGACAGACTTTAGCCGTGAAGTCCTCGGCGTTGAACGAAGTTTAACCGACGAAGCAACCGAAACCGATTGGCTGAGCTGCCAGTTAAACTCCATTTTACTGGAACCAAAGCACGAGGAACGGTATTGAGACGAGTTAAATGTTAACATATAATTGACTCGAATCTAACGCCGAAATTTGTTGGTCCTTGGGGAATTATTTCCGTAACAGGAATGGTTGTATCTCCATGGAATACCAAATCAATTCTTCCAAATAATCACTGAAAACGATCGATATCCCCTAATGAGTAACATGATCGTTTCTCGATCCCCGCTTCGTCATTTCTACTTTGTAAAATAAAATAATTTACCTTCGTTTTGAATAAATGTCTTTTCAATCCATGACTTACGAGTACACGTATTTCTTTAAAAAAAAACTTTTAATTTTGCAAATTAATCTAGCGTCCCTCTTAAAATCCTTTGCTTCACAAATACATTTATTTGTCTTAAAACTCGTTTGACAGGTTTGTAAACGAAGTATCTGACGTTTTTACCGAGAAAAATTATCCTTCCTCTAATTTTATTCCGCTTAATTAAAAAAAAAATTATTCAATTTACGTCTGGATCCTTTGGTTCAGCAATTTCACGTTGTGTCTGGTGACTGATGACTTCCGGCTATTGAGATTAAATAAAACGAAGGATCGAAATGAAAGTATGGGAGATGAAGCGGAGATGCAAGAATGCGGCGGATTCTCTCTGCGAATGGTGATCAGTCTTGAACGAAGTGTTAATCCCCGTTTTATTACGGCGCCTTCTTCAACCGTCTGCAAACGTACCATCATTCATCAAGTAATTCTTGCCCGTCTATCAATTAATAGTAATTATACTTTATTACTCGAGATCGAGAGCCTGGTTAAAGGATTATTTCGTCCGCTGTTGCTCGCTTATTATTCAATTTTCACACGGACTGTTCGTCTAACTTTACGTATCGACATTGGCGAATGGCCCCTTAATTACGAACAAAACTCATTAAAGCTGCGAGTACGACTAATTTGTCGGGTTCTCTGACTTGAAGTAAAGAAGCTGCATTGATTTTCTCAATTGCATCTGGCGGAACAAGTGCCAAACTCATCCTAAAATGCGTCCATCAAACTGCCATGTCTTCGGTGGACGTACAGCCTGAAGGCTTTTTGAATACACTAATTTTTCATCAGATTGAAAGAAAGAATTATTTAACGAGAAATATTACCTTCTTCGCTCTGCTTTGATAATCCAACTTCTTGCATCGTTTGACATCTCTGCTAAGTAGAAACTCCATAAATTTCCGGGAATGATAGCTCGCACTATTTTAAGACGCCGCCGGTTCACTAGCCTTTGTGACCCGAAGCTATTAAATTATTGGCCAACAGAGCCTTGGAGGATTTATTTCTCGTAGAAGATGAGCATGACAATCGCGTCTTAACTCGCATGGGTCAGGAGGTCGTGCCCAAGAGACCCACATTTCTCTCTTCGCCTCTTTACCGGTTTTCTTGCCTCCTTCTTTCGCTGTCTCCTTGCATTTCACTTTACCTTATCCTCTGGCTCGTTCGATTTCCAGTTCTTCGATGCTTTCAGAGATCTATTTGGATTATCTCGTCCCTTACGGACGGCTGTAAGATGCGCCGGAAGCTTATCAAATATTCGATGCGATCGAGTGCAAAATTTGACGACAATGGCTCTTAAGTGGAATGTTATGTTCCCAACAGTGGACTATGCGATTCAAGGAATTGGAGGAAAAGAGGGAAATGCGACGTAAAAAATTTAGATGGCTGATAATGCAAATTGTAAGTTTGTACCGGAACGAATCATCGAGAAATTTATCATAATATTTAACGAAATTAATTGAGCAAAATTTGTTGGCACCTTCGATCGTATCACACTTCCGAATTATTTTTAACCATAGAATTTGTGTAAAGAACTTAAATTCATTAGCTTAGAATTTGAATTTACTAGTAAGGAATTTGAAATTGATTTAGATAAAATTTGTGTACAGAAACGTGGAGAAAATACGGTCGTAAGATTTTATCACATTTGTTCTGCACTCGTCATCTTTCCGTATTCGTAATGTTACTTCTATCTTATTTCGAAAATAAATGATAAATTTGTTCGTTAATCAAAGTCAAGCCTCCCATAATAAGAAAGAAGAGGTGCATATAATCTCGTATTTCATCCAGTTTAAAAATGCCTTTGAATCGTTCCATCTAACGGTGGTCCGCTAATTTCCCTTCATCGGTGTCCTTTTTCCAAGCAAAATTACACGCGGCTAGGGTCGATGTGTCATTTAAAATCCCGTCGTTTCCTGTCCTTTTTGGCGATCCGTTCAAAGTAGTATATACGTCGGGGGCCCGCACAGTCGCGTCCTTGTCATTATTTAATTTAATCCTCGATTGGAGTTTGCCGGGCAGAGTCGAGCTTCTGGCTGGACGATGAGAAATTTCATGAACACTCGTTCACCGAAAACCGGCGCTGTTTCATGTCGGACCAGCCGCGGATCGATGAAATTGAAGAGGATAATTAGACGCTTAAAGCTCTTTCGTTTGATCCCGCTGAATTGCAGCCAGTTCTGCTGGAATTTGTTTTCCACTCGGCAATCGAAACCGTCGTGAAAAAATCCAGGAAAAACGTTGCCACCTGCTTACATTTACATAGAAACATCGAATTAACAATACCGTCCGGCAAGTTTAATTTTTTTTCCATGAAAAAATAAATTGGCAATATACGATACACATTTTTCACGCGAAGTTTCGTTTTAGCGAATTTGATATTGGAAATTTATTAAATATAGTTATAGAGATAGCTTTCGATACTCTTTAAATTAATAGAAAATAATTTTTCACGTATTCAGTGCGAATGACTTAATTTGCTCGCTTAATTTGCGTAATCACGCGACAAATATGTCAATTTCCCGTTTTCTCTTTGATTAAAACTTTGTTATACGCTCAAAAAGCTTCAACGTAGATAATATACATCAATATCATGCAATAAATTATTCTGTTGAACAAGTTGATTAAATACTTTTTATTTCCCTTCAATAAGTTCTACGAACGCTTAAAGCGAGCTCAACATATTTATAAATGCAATTTCCATTTTGGAAAATGCAAATCCTCCGCTGAAATTGCCACTACGAAGTTGTAACGCCGTTTATTGCAACTTTGTGCAAGCCGAGCTGATTTAAATGTGCATAATTCAGACGGTTCGCGCCAGTTGGATATGGATTACATCTTTCCCTCTATTTTTCTCTTGCTACTCCCTTTCTTTTGACTTATCTGAGGCGTAAATAGAAATCACAGCGACATGCATTTTTTCTTATGAGTTTCCTTATTCTGATATTTATGAACGTAGCAAGGTTTCTTCTCCCTCTTCTTTTTTCTCGCATTGTAGCTGTAAATGAGGGGCGTCTTGTAAGATTTTTCCTTTCGCTGCTGTCTATTCTTTGGTGCTTCACTACGGTTGAAAGCTTTCGCGCTTTTCACAGAAATAAAATTGTTGTAACGTGAAACTTTATTATCTGGCCGCTGGAAGTAGAAGAAAGCCAGGAAATTGAACCTGCATGCACGTGTTTGTTCGCTTTCAAATTTCGCTCTTCATCGGCTTTCATTATTCGAATCGCTTTTAATCAGAAAATAATTTACACTCGGCGGAGCTTAAAATCGCATCGTGCTCGTCGGAAACTAACCTGCTCCTTATCATAATTAATGACTCATTTTTTTGAAGTCGTGAAAATGATCGGTTAAACGTTTATTTTCACTGTAGTGCCTAGTATCTCGACGCAATTAATTAGAACAAAAAATATGAGGAAAGTTGGATACGCGCTTACGTGGTTCACACGAAAATACATATATCGACACCTAGAATCATAAAAGTCATGAAAATAATCTGTAGCACGAGCATTTCTCTGCTTAGGAGACTGCAGGTTGATATTTGCCGCAAGCAAATGTATTCCACCCAAGTTTCTAGCGCGCTTGCGATTACGACCTGTATGTGGACGAGCGAAATTCCTCTGTTAAACGGAGTTTACGACGGAAGAATGAAGTTATATCGAGAAATTTATTCGACGCGGCGTCGCGGCAAATCGAGCATCGAGCATCGAGACTCGACAGATTTCTCCTGCACATCTCTGACTTAAAACGTAATTGAAATTCGTTCGTCTAGGCTCTAATCCGTATTTCTCCTTTCTCCCAACTCGACTTATATTCTCGCAAATAGCTCTTGTCGATTTAGATTCGAACGAAATAGTTGACGTAACACATTTTTGGTAGTTGCGTTTCACTTTCTTCAGTAACGCAAAAAAGAAATCAAAAGTATTTAAAAACTTTGCTATATGGAATTGACGTTACGGTAAAATCGTTTATCAAAGTTCTACCTTCTTTCCCTTCGATGACATAAATATATATGTTAGAAACATCTTTTTATTACTGTTCTGTTTAATTGGAAAGTTTCCTAATAAGCCGTAGAAATACGAAGTTACGTAACAAATCGAAGCGAATGTTTCAACGTAAACAACTTTATACCACGTTGTAAATCACGCTCAACTCGTTAGCTGCGTAAAAGCGATAATATTCGATAAGGTAAGTAGCTTTCAATTTGCATAGCCTTCCAAACTGGTTAGTCACTTCCGAGGCGTCCTATTAATAAACGAAACATCAGACAGATTATTCTTTGATCATTTTTAAACATCTACAAAATTAGATTGACGTGAAAAATCGGAAGAACTGCGACCATCTAAAAAGTTACGCACAAAACGAGACAAAGAGTTGTGGAATCAGCTAAGAGACGTTATACAAAAAGCGTAATTTTTACCGCGAATAAGGCAAACGGTTGTAATGCTTTGCAGGTAGCCGTTGAATGGAACGATATTAATGGCTGAGCGGTCACAGGATTAAATCCGCGATCCTGTCGATCACAGGCGGAGTTAATCCCGAAAAGTCCCTTTAACAGGATGTAACTCATTCCCGGTTTATTGAGAAATCCTGAAGTTACAAAGGTGTGCGGCCAACTCGCATCTATCATCGCTATTATACCAGTGGAGCCGGTGGCGGACGCACACACGCCAAAAATTACATTCGTTACAACTCCTGTGCTGACAGATCATACGTTCCGGGCTCGAGCATTACTTACCAGAGCGCGGCACGGGAAATCTGAAATTCAGATCAGTCGATGGCGTTCCCAGATAGTCAGGATGAATTCACGGATAGACAAACAGAGAATCGAAGAGCTGGCGGGGAAACAGAGAAAGAAAGAGAGAGAGAGAGAGAGCGGGGGGGGGGGGGGAGGTTGAATACGTTGAGAGGGAGACGGGTAGATGTATCAGCGATTCGTATGCTCAGGGTCGGTTTAACGATATTTTGCTTCCCTTGAAGCTGAAAAGTTGTAAAGGGAAAGCACAGAATTTGAACAAACATGAATGGGAAAAAGATAAATAAAATGGGAAGTATATGTTACATGGATTTGTAAAATTGATACGTATCTCCTTGCGAAGGAAGCCTGAACGATTCTGTAGAAATTTCTGTTCCAGGAATGTTTCAACTTTCTCCGTTGAAATGTATACGCGATTACTGCAAATTTCACAAATCTTAAATTCCATTTTAACGTAGCGTCTCGCAGTTGTAGTAAAATTGTATTTGGTAGAGAACGGTTGCCAGGCTATCTCGCGTGAAAGCAAAGCACCCTTCTAATACCGTGAAACCATCGACTGCTCATTGAAACGTTACCAAGTTTCGAAACTGTCGTTCCGATCGACCTGGTGATTCGCTGTTCGTGTAACATCGTTGAAAATCTTTCACGTGCTACTCAAATCAAGCCATATCGAATGTAACAAGCTTGCAAGAATAGCCGCGAAAGAAACAACAACAAATAAAAATCGAAATTATAAAAATATTCAAAATACGTACTTAACGTCGAAACCAAATGAAAAATATAATCCTGTTGTTACAACACCTTTCTCAAATTTTTTAACAAAAGAACACAAAAATTCTTCAAGTTGTTCTACGACACATTGCCATTCACTGTAGATTCTCGCGCCCGTGATAACGGGATCGGGTCGTGAAAAGCTCGCTACTCGACTTGGAAAGTATCGTGGGGTTTCGGGTGTCGTTGGCCCGGCCCTGGATATACTTTTACACGTGTCGAATGGCATTTACAAGAGCGCACACCGATACATCGGTGCACACGAAATTCATGCATCGCGTACCGTTAGTCGACATTCATTGGCTTCTTCTTCATCTCCGCCTTTCAGCCTGGTTTTCTGTTTCGTTTTCTCTCTTCCCTACCTTCTTCGAAACGTCTCCTTTTCCTTCTTGCTTCACGCTCGTCTTCATCCTCTGGCTGGCTTCTTCTCGCTCCCGCTTCGGTCACTCTTTTTATTCCTGCAGAGACCAACTGGTTGCCAATAAGAGAAACCTTCTTGATGCTCGTGTTGCTTCCATTTTCTTGTCGAGCGCCGGTTAGCCAGCCTGGCCAGTTATGTGGACTATAACGGAATCGGTACCGGGTTAAATTTAACCTTGCTGCGCCCGGTATTGACCTTGTTTCCCGTTCTGCACCCTTTCTGCCATCCTTGAACGGTCGTGGGATTTTTAACCGGACAGAATTCAGGAGACTGAACGTCGTCTTTAGCCTTGCCAATCGACATTCCTTTACACCTTCGATTTCTTGCACGATAGCTCATAATAAATATATGATATAGGTCAGATGATCAAATGGTATTTTTATGGTATTTATTCAATAGTATTTATTCTTTAATCAAGAGTTTTTATTGATGATTTCTGATAATTTTTAATAGGATACAAGGAAGAATATTATTTCGCTCGATGCATAAATTATTGGTCTAATTTGTTTTGTGAAATTTCTGTACTTCGCACGTATTCCGCGTTATATTTATTTTTCAATGAAAAAGAATTTATCGTAGCATATAATTATATCTTTCATAAAATATCAACTTATCCGTTCCATTGACACAAGAATCCTGTACAATTAATAAATTATTCCAAAGCTTTAATCGTATTAGTGTTTGAAGTTCTTCTGCCTTCGAGAATTGTCAAAGCATTTAGAAATTTAATACTACCGTGTAATTTCGTATTTTAATCAAATTAATTTATATACGGTACATGTACAAAGCCGAGTACAGTTTGCACGCAAAATTAATCGCACTGATCCCTGACACTCTTTCGATAGTGAATCCGATCGGAATATAAAACCGTAAGTTGTCGATCGTCGCGATCGGATTAATTCAAATTAAACATGGGTCGGATCGGCTGAATCGACTTAAGCGAATATGGCTTATTTAATATTGTCGTGTACGATATTGCTTCCTTCGACATGGTAATTCGACCCAAAATGATCGGCTGACTATATTCAATCATCGACTGCCGCCGGTTGATCCTTGAAGTATGCGAAATCGCGACAGTGATCGAGGATGACGAATACCTTAATAGGCACATTTCGTCTTAAAATATTTATGAGACAGAACATGTTATTTCACCATTCAAGATAAATATAAAATTTTGAAGAAACAAGATATAAACTACATCGTAATGTAAAATGTGGAAATGTTTAATGAATTCCGTTCATCTATCTTCTAACTGTCGCCTCTGTATCCTGGCTCGACGTTTTAATGGCGTCGATACGGCCATGATGCATCTTTATAAAATGTTCTTTTGTCTGTTAGGCTGAATTTCTACGCGGTTATACGTGATCTGTTTACCGCGAATCGAAAAAGACGAGGGACAAAAGGAACAGGCACTTCTATCGCGAATAAAACGTTCTCAATGGAGAGACCATTGTGACTGCGGTATAACAGTCGTACTTGTAACGGTATTGCTTGAAATCGAAGTATACTGTTCGCTTCTATTCCGCTTCGTTTCACGATGATCCATCTTTTATTCGGACGTTGCAAGTTGAAACGACGATTGACGACTCTGCTCTCGAAATTCGACGAATTGTCACGCTGAATTTTTCTCGACTGAAAACACGACTACTACAATATTTTACACGATGTTTTATTGAAATTCTATCTTGTAAGAATCTTACTTGAAGAAGTACAGAGTATAGGTAATTTATTTTATAATGCACGATGGATCTAATATTTGGTTAAATGAAAATCTTCCGGCGCGTCAGCTGCGCGCAACGTGCAATTTGTCGTTCCCTCTATTGTACCAACAATTTTTGTCTAATGTCCGTCCCGCGGAAAAATAACTCGACGTTCCGACTAGCCAGTGAGATATTGCGCCATTATTACGCTCTGGCGTTTATTACAGGAATGCGAGGTAATATGACATAAAATAAGTTTACCCATGCACCCCTATGAAATGACAGTATTCATAGTATATTCGAAAATAAAATTTATACGTTCACGTGGAATATGAAAAGCTGGAAGATCGAAGTATCACGCTTAAAATGTATTTTTGTCATGGGACATATATTAGCCTTCAAATGCTTTTGTTTACGTCCATTTGAGATAAAATTTCCGAACAAAAAACAAAGCTAACGCCTGGAGAATATTCTCTAAATACAATTGGCGAAAAAAGTATCCACATGCATGAATATCTCATAGTTGTTTCGTAAAATATAATTCCCCATTTTATACCTTATATTTCATGTTCGAACGATTACTCCGACATTTTTGAATAAAATAAGAAATATTTCTTAGAAATGGATATTAAAGATGTATGAAATATTTCATATGGTTGAATACTCTTTAGGTCAACTGTAGACGACAAGCTTTCGATTCACGTGGAATTAACTATACACCATCCACTTACTTGTATCCTCCTAAATCGAACGATAAAAGATGCCAGATTTCCAACTTTTAAACATCATAGATAACCATATATTAATTTTTTTTTTTCGTAGATGTCCGTCGAGGACAGAAAGGCGCTGTAAATTAGTGTTTCCAAACGTATCATGGTGGTTAACGTTGACGTACGGTACTTCGAGATATTTTTTTCACGACGCGGCCAGGTCAAGGATGATGTGCTTTACGAGGAAACCGGTTCTCTGAAAGGATTACGGGTAAATTTGCCGACTCGCGTGGCAATTGGTACTTCACCGACTAACGTAGTCTGAAACCGTTCGCAAGTCATCGAGTCGGTGATTCCATTAGATTGTCCGATAATTCCATTAAGCGTATTCGTTTGTTTCGATCCACCGCGAACGGAACGTTTGCTTTAAATCTCTTTTCAACTGCGCCAATCGTATCGGCGTGAGTAGTGTTACGTGTAAATACCTACAGTGCAAGTACGTTCGAACACCGATCGAGTAGATTTAAACTACGTGTAAGGATTTACAAAAAAAAAAAGGAGAAACATTAATTTTGGGGCAGATTTGATAGATTCGAATCGTGAATTTCTCGTAAATATCTTTTGCAGATAGATGTTAAACGTTTGTTGAACAGTTCCGAAAGTTTATAAGTATTATCAATGAAAAGTCTTCACTTTTGTATTTTTAATAGGAAATATAATTTTCATGTATAATCTAGATCACGAATGTTTATGAACACTCATAAACGTATATAATAAACACTCAAAGTATATAATAAGTGTTAATGATGATCCAATCGACTACTGAGATCTACTAATATCGTAGATGATGCCCGTTTAAATACTTTTGTAACCTCTGCAAAATATATACCTACTTCTATTAAATATCTTGGAACTCCTGTATATATTTTCAGAAATGTTCCAAATTCTACCAATATAACCATGATAGAGAGATGTTATTACTCACAATATGTATACATATACACATTTTACACGTTACGCGTAACATTACACATATGTAAAACACATATAATATGTTCATAAGAGATGTGGACAAGTCTGGCAATATTTTCGCGAGCCAGTGTATATGCAATATAAATCGATATTGAACATACGCGACTTTTCAAACTAACTACGCTTACCGAATTGTAAGAGTTACGTCGTGAAGTCGAGAATACATGTATAGTGCACACAGCAAGGACGACGTTCCCGGCGAAAAATTGGGCCGCTGGACGTTTGCGAAATGTCGCGTCTCGTCTGCGGAATATTGCCTAATGGGGCGTAATATCGGGCGAGCAAACAAGTCGTTTCTTGAATAGCGGAAGACCACTTGAATTTCCATCGTTCGTTCACCTCGTGCACGTTCCAAGCTGACACCGCTTGGCCTCGGGCCGATTCGGCCGTCCGAACGAACCGTTTCACAGTTGTGCAGGTCACTGCGAAACGATTGTCTCGTGACACCGTCGATCCCCTCGAATGGCAATCGCTCGGATTAAACGCTCGCCCCGACGCGACGTTCAACGAAATTCTCCAAGCTTTAACGACCGTGTGCCCGCGAAATCGCGCCCAGCGTTCCAACGATTTAGCCAAGCCCCATGATTCAAACGAGTTCCCGTGTGTCGTAGAAAACGTTTCGTTCGATGTTTCTTTCGATTAAATTTCTATGGGGAATTAGATTTCGTAATTGCAGAAAGAATTAATAGCTACGTTATGAAACACTGATCGCACGCGGATGAAAATATTGTAAATACTTGGGAATTTTTATACAAATTCGTTCTTCCACGCAAGTATTGCTTCAGACCATTTCACCTAGACTTGTCTCGAATTTTATCGAAGAACGCGTTGGACAAAAGTTGAATCACAGCTAGATTATCGCAAAAAATACCTTTTTGTGCAAAAGAAACGTTGTAAATATCGGTACTTTAAAATAAACTAACGATATGAATAATTAAATACAAATTTCAATTGTATCGCTAAGCTTATTTAACTATACACTTAATTTGAAAGTAGCAGATAGATCTCTCAATTTAGCAACGTACAAACGTTTCAACATAATACACGCTGTATCTTATGATAATATGTGTGGCTTTTACTAAATGCAGCTAATTACCAAAATCCTGTTCGAATCTAAGAAGCGGAATCCTCCACGGATTATGGCGGCATAGTGCGGTGGACAGTATGTATATCCGCTGTGATCATCTCTGCAGGACTGGAATTTCGAATTCGAGTCAGCAACGATGCACCAGTGGGACTAACCTTGGGAGAATAGTTAGCCCTTTGACCGCTCTACCGGTCGCGTTACCACGTTTCCAGTCAAATTACATAATGGTGATAAGCAAAGACATTTCCTGTCCTACACTCTAATTCGTTATTCAGCCGGAGGACACGCGGTATTATCTAACTCACGAGCGAGTCACATTCGTGTCATTCTTCGAAGTCTGTCCCGCAATTCCTTCAGTTCCGAGATCTGATTTCAACTTTCTACCATCTCCAATTCCTGTTGCTTGTCTTTACAATAACTGTCAGCTTTGCCATTTCGTTTATGGTTCAACCATACGCTTTCATTCAAAATTTTCCGTTTGATATTCGGATAAATGTCTGACTGAAACGTGGCTCAATTTATCGAGTCACTATGGTGACGGTTGATGATTATTCGATCGTGGGATAGAGCTGATCCACGCAGAATAGCGTGGAATTACTATTTCTACACAGAATGTTCCACAGGTTTTTGTAGCACGTTCCGTGATCAAAAAATGTAATCAAAAACCTATGTAATTCCGTTACATAGATATAATTTGCAGAACTGCGACAATTTCTTCGAATGTATTATATCGAACCAAATTCATGCGTCTTCGCAGAGATGTCGGGCATCATTGAATAAATTTTTATTTAAATAATTATTTCAACGGAGAGTCATTTGTTATTTATAAGTGAAAATATAAAAACAGAAATAAATTATTTGTTATTTCGAGAAGTCTAAATACATTATTTAAAATAATGAGACTAATTGTTATTTACAAATATAATTTCATTTTTTATTTATCATCTTTATTTATTTTCATTTATTATTTATCATCTTTACTTATTTTCATTTATTATTTATCGATTATTAAGCAAATTAATTTTTAGGCAAATATAACATTTCTGTAAATTATAATTTGTAATTTTTAATGACGTTCGTTAGCTACGAATACGCCAAAATTGAATTGACTTTCAGACAGCTTGTTCGAGAAGCGAGTAATTTTAAAAGCAAACGTGGACTGTGATGTATCTATTGAAAAATAACCGTATCGATCCCACGATTTTTTCATTGTACAGAATGAAACGGATAAGACGAAACCAAAAACTACTTATCCATATATCATCATTTGTTTTTCAGTTAAAACTGCAGATGAAATTTCATTTGCGAATAATAGATAAGAAATAAATCATTTTTCGCATCGTTTTAAAATAACTTTTACCTAAATAAGATAATTAATTCTTATTCACAAGTGAAATATCACTTTAATTTGTTATTTACTATTTATTAAGTATTTATACATTTATATTATTATATATATTTGTATATATTTATTACATGTTATATATTACTAGGTAAATAAAATTTTGCCCAGCACTGTTTCCCAGCCACTGCGAAACTTACGTAAGATTCTAACACCAGTTTGAAACACTGTTTGTTCCTAAGCGTATTTCTACCCGCGGCGTATGAAAATTTATTCGACCGTGATTCTGTTTATCTTCAACGCGTATTCACTCCTCCGCATATACACAATTTACACGCGAAATCGGATAACCAACAACAATATACAAACCGCGTGACATCTCCTGAACTTCCAAATCCTATTTTATCTCTTTCCCAACTGCAAAACACTGACGCCTCCAAGTATGAATCCGCAAAATTATTAGCAATCATTCTCCAATGCAGGTCGTGTTCCCACGAAACTTCAAAATTCTGCGAATCTGCTTGCTCCGCAAGCTCTCGAATTGCTCCACTTTTCAAAGTACACGGATCATTACACTTGGGACAGAGGTAGGCCGTTATTATCATCCCCCCCGCCCCCCGCGAAGCAATTTGTTCCATTCTTGCAGGTTCTAGCGCAGGAAAAGGGCGTTACGGAGGATCAACGTCACCGTGGCGAATTCTGCAGCCCCTTATTAGCCGGTATCGCTAGAGTTTCGGTGTTTTTGGCGTTAATCGCGCTCCCTGCTACCTCTCAACCCTTGGCAAAACACTCCGGTTCCGTTGTTCCGTAAGTCGGCGAGACAGTAGTAGGCTGTGAGTCTGTAGGAGAGACGTAAAGCAAAGGCTGCGAGTGAGCTAGTAAAAGGCGCCGCCTTGAATGCCGTCGAGTGAAAGGAGCTCTAGGAAGAAAGAGAGGGAGATGAGAGAAGGTTGCAGGAAGAGATAGACGCAGGAAGACGGCGGACGCTCGTCCTCAAAGCTGGAATGCCGCAGGCGTTCGTATACGTTCACCCTGATAGCATGCAACCACGCCAGTGGCTCTCGTTATTCGTCCACAGACGCGGCATAGCGTGTCCTCGAGGATCCTGTTTGTTGGAGCATCTGTCAGCCCCATCAACTGACCGCCAAGTTCCGTCGACATTGTTTCGGTTTACTTTTCTGCTCCGTTTGCTTGCACCGAGCTTTGTCCACCGGGAACGTGATCGTTTCGTGATCTTGCCAACGAGGCAATGATGAGACAACGAGTAAACCTTTCTGTATTTCCCAGCTTGGTATAAGGTGGATCTAACGTCGAAGATGGTGGTCGTGGATGGTACAAAATAGAAATGTTGATTTCGAAGAATATCCTTCATGGAGCTTGATGGAGTTTGATGAAACTTGAGTAACGTAAAATTGCGAACGTGTCACTTCGATGACAGTAATTTGCTATTTTTTTTTTTTTTTTTTTTTGGAAAGGAACCGCGGAATATAGTTATTCTCAAAGAACTGTTCGTTAAAGCTTAAGCAAAAATCGTAGTTTCGATGATAGTAGCAGAATTATCTCCTTCGCAAAATTATCGATTTACTACGGATTATCGTTAAATACAGTCGGGCACAGAGCACTGAGAATATTTAAAAGTAGTAGCCTCGGAGAATGTAAATTCCTCACCTAAGGAGTGCAATCACGGCGAAGTAGACCGCATTCCAAGACCCTGAAGCGTGACTTTTGCTTGAGAAACTAATTCGTCATAGTGACGTAATCCGATTAACTCACACTCGTTAACACTCCCCATATGGTCAGCTATCGATCAAGGTCTGATGAAGACGTGTGCCTGATGGTTCTGCATTTAAACGCAGTTATCATTGCGTAGATATCTATTTATACTAGGAAAAACCGTCGCAATGAAATCAAACGTTGTTGAATGCATTCTTTATTGCATCCCGCGATCTATCATTTTATCCAATTAAGAATTTCGACGATAACGCAGACGCAAAATGCAGGCGAAAATAAATTGATTGAATCCGGATTAAAAGTGACCATTGATCTGTAATTTGTTAGCCATTGTAACGCCGTTGAATAATAAATCAATTAACGACTGTATTTCTATGCTAAATTACATCTTCCAATCTTTTCATAACCAATTTTTAATAACCAATTCATTTCGCATTTGTTTCATTTGTTTCTCTACCCGCATCTATACAATACATTCATACAGAAAATTGTTAAAACACATTTCCATGATAACTGCCAGTTGGCGATAATCATTTTTAATTATTACCCTTAAAGAGATCGCGTCGAATGTATTTAACGTCGAAAACAATCCGCTCTGCCAATTTACTCTCGATTCTCGATAAATTATTCTTTTTAACCACGTCGAGACTTAAAATGTAACTGGAAATTACCAAACACCTTTTACATTTCTGATTGTAGAACATCCTGGACAAGTTCAACCCGGGGGCGAGGCAGCTGATCAATGCCGGCAAGGCATATTTGAAGGCTCTTCATGGTGAGTGAATTAAATTGAATCTTTAAGGGGAAGAGATCGGGATGCCGGAACAAAAAGGCGGAGAAGTTCGCGAGACAAATAGTGACAGACGGACGATCGTAAAGTGTCCAGGTTAGAGAGGATGGGTAAGGTTAAAATGAAGAAAGAAAGGACAAACGAGCGTAGAGCGAGCTTTATGCTGTCTCCTGAGTCCTGTTTCAGGATCGAATCACCAACTCGTCAGAATTGCACACTGGAGGGGTGTCAAGCTTCTATTTCATTCTTTCTCCCTTGTCCCCCGTGTTTCTGTCATTCGATGTGCCTTATTTTTCCCCCCTTTGACTTCCCTATTGGCGATCGATCGATCCTTTTTCCTCCTCTGTCAAACTCTGGCTCTCGTCGAGGGATGTGTAAACAGGGTTCATCTGGACCTTCCCCTGGCAATTCATTCAATTAATACCCTGGCTCCGTTTGAATTGTCTTTGCCATTTCAGAGAAAAGTATTTTTATCAAAAATCCTCTCGCGATTGGTTAACTTGAAAATTAAAGAAATTAAGGATTTTGATAAGTTTCAAAGGAAAATCGATTACATGGAAAGCACTTCTCTCGATCAGGAATGAGATTTATTACGCGTGAACGCACATTTATTTCGTATCTGTTTTTGATTCCTTAACACTCGTTAATGATCACTCGAATAGTACTTCTTGTAGTATTATACACGCAATCGATTTTCAACGCATGAATTTACATGTTATTTATTCGAATTGCTGAGGAGAAACTGCCCTTCTTTATATCCAAGGATTAATGGCTGTTTGCAATCAACGTTGCCTCCAATAACGTGGCTTACGACGAAATTATTTTTGTATGTCTTATCGTATCGTGTGTATTATATGATATGATCGATCGTTTTCAGGAGTTAACCCACTGGCCTTGAAAGAAATCCCCCTTTTAGGTGACAAAGAGGGAGAAAAATGTGTGTCGCCCATCGTGTAAACTCGATTTTCGCATTATCGCGGATAAGATTGATCCTAGCCGTAGAAGTAGTCGGAATATACACGAAAACATAACGGGATTTGTTGCCTTTTGAGAGCGGCACACGGCGCAAAGTGTTCACTCTCGCTCGTTAATTCAGTCTGATAACAGTACCGCGTTTTTCACTCTATTTCTGTCGTTTACCAGCAACGTAAACCTACGATCTCCTCTTTCATTGCCTCGTCGATTTAATCATCAAAGCCTTTGTACAAAGTACTCGTACTTTATTTCTGTTATCAAGGAACAAACATAGTTGTATCTCTGGGATTGTATAAAATTCTTACTATTAACAAATTTCGTGTTGTAATATAATGGTCGATTTTTATGGGAGAAAAAATATTTTAATCATGGCGAATTTTATTCGACATTTCTTGATGCACGAGTGCGTTATTCAAGCCGACATTAATCTTTTCAACGAATAAATTTTCATAGTCCCTAAAACTATTAACAAGAATTGCGGTAGATTTTTAAGAATTATTTTAATTCAAGAATCGAACGTACAATATGGACAAGATTTCCTTAAACAGACTGAACGGTTTCAAGTGTGTTCAAGAAGCGCTTCGAACAGATTTGAAGGTCAACTGTATTTTTTTTCAAACAGAACTATTCCACGCGAAACCATAAAAGCGATACATCACCTGTTAAAAATGTAGTTCTGTTACATTGGAAGACAAAATGTCTTCAAAGACCGCAGTCACAGGAGACGGATGCTGGGCGAACGCGAGCGATCCAACAGGGAAATATTTGGCAAGCAGGCGATACAGTCCCGGGCACATTACGCGACACAAAGGGCGGCCATTGTGTTCCCGTGGTTTTTCCCTCGTTTCTATCCTTTCTCGTTTTTCTCTCTCTTTTTTATCCATTTTTTTTTGTCATTCGATGTTCGCGGGGACATCCCGAGAGCGTCTCTCTAAATCTCGGCGTGTTCGCTCTGCTCCCGCGAAACGCAGTCTATTATGGCTGATAACGAAATGTCAGGGGGAGGGAGGAGGAGGAGGAGGAGGAGGAAAATCGTTATACAGCGGCAGCGTGTAGCAGTAGAGAGCACCCGGCGAGGTTCGAGCCAGCTGGAAAGCTCCGACTCGTAAGCGGAGCTTAAATCTGGCTTTGTCACGGGGAAGCGCACACGTGGAATCACGCGCCCGTCGGAGGTGATGCTTGCACTCTGGCCTGTGAAGGGGTGGACGATCCTCCGGGGAGAGGGAGGTCAAAGAGGGAGAAAGCGAAAGGTTGAACGAAGGACGGGACGAGGAGGAGGGTGTGGGCATGCAAGTAGCAAAGGGAAACGCAGACAGACGGGGTGCGAGGAAGATTGGCGGAGAATGATGGGATGGGAATGGATTTGAATAGAGATAGGGGCAACGTTGGAGAAACGTCGGAGCAAGACGCGTGGAGCAGGTCAACGCGGAGACGTGGATGAAGAGATACGAGTCTGGAAGGAATCGACGATAGGTGGAAAACGGTCGATTGACGATAGATGGAGGGTGGGTAAGGAAAAAATAAAGACAGCGGTGAGTCATTGTCGTACGAGAACGGCAGGCGACCAGAGGCGAGAAAAATGGTCTGTAATGAGGGTCAAAACGAAGACAATTAGATGAGGGGAGAAAGGAAGACAAAGAGGAATTGAAGGGGGTCCGGGGAAATAGCGTTGAAAGAATGAACGAAGAAGAGTATATACGGCGCTATTGAACGGTGGCAAAAGAAATACGTTGGTAGAGTAAACGAGGAAGCGGTGTAGAAAATTAGAACCGATGACGGTATGGGAAAGGGAAATCTGAACGTGGGTGGAGGAAGTGCTTGAAAAATGGCAGGAAATTAAAAGTAAGGAGATAATATGGGAGGAAAACAGGAAACGATAAAGGAACATTTATGTGGTGTTTATGGTGCTCTCGGGTGCTTTTCAAAGGAAAAACTGGAGAATCGTCGGGAAGCTGAATAAAATGCGAAATATGCGCTATGAAAATGTCAACGGAGGATAAGGGGCGTCGTTGGAACAAGAGAAACACGAAAGTTAGGAAAATGGAAGCTACCGGGAAGAAAAAGATCGGAACAAGGGCGAAAAAATAGTCGCAGTGAATTCCACCGGATCTATGAGATTAAAGGAAAGAGAAATACGACACGATGAATGGAATACGAAGGAAAAGGGAAACGAACGAATCACCAAAGGGAAAGAGTTTAAAACGTGGTGTTGATGAGACAAAAGAAAGAAAATGAATGAAAGGGGAGACGCTAATGCCGGAATATGGATTAGACGGGAACAGGAAGAGTGGAGACTGTGCGAAAGAAGAATAAAAAGAAATAGGTAGGAGGGCGCAATGAGAGAAAAGATAGAAAGGAAAGATTGGAATTCAAGATTCAGCTGGCATCAGCTAGAAATATCGGCGTATTTATTCCTGTAAATTTATGGTGACCATCGAAAGGTAGATTGTGAAATTTTTGTCGAGCGAGGGTCGCATGTGGATCTGAATAAAACATATACGTGTATTTCTACGATTCGTAATACTAACGCGCTATAGTAATACATGAACTGCAAGGTTGCGTCATCATTTTGACGAATTAAATTTTTTAGGGAGCTGAGGATTTTAAAAAGTTGTGTGGCTCGAAAGCAAGGTTTTTGATAGACGAGACACACACGTTTTGAAAAGGTTTTCTAAAGCTACATTTTAATTCGCAAATGTATATTCATAACAATAAAGTGCAGACTCCCGTATTTCTGGGTTCTAGAACTAATCCGCGACACCTTCTATCTTTCTTAGTACGCTCGTAAATATCTTCCTCAAATGCTTCCTTTCCTCGCGTATTTGCTCTGTAAACATACCTAATAAATTCTCGTTGCAGTCGTCATGCCTCTGCAAATACACATTCTACCGTGGAATTTCTCTTTTTCTAGAATTTATGCCACCTACATCTAGGATATATGTATAATATTCTACCAATGGAAAAAAGATAAGTCAAATTTTCGACTATAATTTTTCTATTGTCTGGGATACCAAAATAAAAATAAGAAAGAAAAATTGAGTTTTGTCAAGATTATCCCACGATAAAATTCAGGAATTTAGCGAGTGAAGTTTAATTCACGGAAACTCCGGAATACAAACGACTGTTAAGAATGTAGAAGCGAATGAAAAGGCGATTCTGACATAAATTACGTCTCCGGTTAATCGGCCTCGTGAACACGACATTGCGAAAACGCAATGAATTATGCAAAGCGTACGTTAGGTAGTTGGCAGCTCGTAACCTTGTTTCGCAAACTATTAATCGCAATTCACGAAATTCTCTGGAACCGCGTAATTCGTGGGGAATAAGAAAACCCAGGCGACTTTCAGTTGACATTTTCGAAACTTTTTGTAAAAAGCAATTTGACATTTCAACCAGACAAATTAGAAAACCAGTCGGATTAGAAAAAAAATCAAATCCTTTCCTTCGTTTCAATAAAATTTTTATCAGAAATTCGAAAGAGCTTCGAAATTTATTATTACGTAAATTGTAAAAGGGAAAAATTTTGTCGTCGATAAGTGGCAGAAATATTAAGAATTTTCTATCTTAAACTTAAAAAGATAGTTTCCTTAATCGTGTCGCTCATGTACATAACAGTGCTAATGCAGTTCAAAGATGTGGAAGTCTCACATACATGACATATTCATAAAATGTGTATATGAACATTCAAATATTTTCGCGGGCGAGTGTAAATATATTACAAAAATAATCAGGTGCGTAAGTATACATCATTGATGCATGAAGAGTTTGTTGCAACTCGCTAGAAGAATTTTCGTCCCGTCTCCCTTTCACAGTTTCCTAACTCGGTTTCTTATTTGAAACGCACTACGCGAGATTGCGACAAATTATGCAAAATATGGAGCAACCGCTTCGCAGTTTCCAACCTCGTTTCGCAAATTCTTAATCGCGATTCCCGAAATTCTTCAGACGGGCGAAATACCGCGCGGACGTACGCCCATCGCGAGCGAACGCTTTGAGAAGCGGGATTCGTTTCGTTCGTTCAAACACAGTCGATTCCTCGCAAATCCAATTAAGTTCTTTGATTCGTGGCGATTTTCTTTTTTTTTTTTTTCTTTTTTTCCCTCGCAGTGAATTCGATCTGCCCTTCTTTCCTGTGGCCTTGCAGTCGTGGAAATCATTAGCTACTTCTTGCGATCGGTGATATTTCAGCGGAGAACAGTAATTAGAGAGCACTTTGTCGAAAGCGGTCTACGCAGGCCTCGTTCCTCGCAGACTCGCAAGAAACGATTGACAAATTGTTTGCCTTCCTGCTATTTAAACAGCGCAAGAAAAGCCTTTCGATAAATTTTAAACAGTTCGCCGTGAATCATCGTATTCTACGATGCACCGGAAACATTGTATAATAATGATTCAGGAATTTGCAAGTTTATATTGGATTGGATGGAAAAGTTGTGTATTCTCAATGGGATATCGCTACAAAGTGCTGTTACATTAATTCGATAGTAATTGTTCGGAAAGTCAGTTGATTAACACGAAGGGTTTCTTTTACTCGCTTGACGTAGATCGTTCTAATCGTACGAATAATGAAGAATCGAAAGGCTATAAAAAGTCAATGACGCTGTTCTGATCGAAATCTATCGCGTTAAAATAAGCCAGTTTCTTTAAAGAAAAGAGCGAAAACCTATTATATCGATTTTATAAATATACAGGGTGCGGCCGAGTAATGCGTACAAGTGGGCATGAGGTGATTCTGTATGAAAAATAAAAGTAGAATATGGAATAAAATTATGGAATAATATGGAATATAGAATAATTATGGAATATGGAATAATATATAATAATTAGAAAAAAAAAATAACCTCCTGTCGATTATTTAGTCCTGTCTAGTCCGTACTTTTAACCATGTTTAAGTATGTTGGATAAATTCTCAAATTCGATTTTCTCGAAAATTAAACCTTAAATGAACAAATTTTATTCCACGTCTCGTTCTTGTTTTTTCATAAGGAATTAGCTCGTGTCCGTTTGTACATGTTATACAGACGCACCGTGTATAACGTAGCAGTTAAAGTTTTTTCACTCGGTTCAATAAATTCCTAAAATGCGTGAATTCACAGACAAATTTGCCACGCAAGAAAATCACTTGCACGTGCAGAAAAAGCTTATCGATTTCGCCAGCTTCCGCTGCAATTTTCGCACACTCTCGCGCCTGTCCCGGACAGAAGCAAGTAACAAAAAAAAAAAAGGATGGCGACGCAGGGTAGGACAAGTTGGCCACTGTATCAGCAGTGTAGTAAAGAGATAGCCCTGTGTAAGCGCGTCCCTTGCTCGAATCGGGATTTCGAATCCAATTGCGTCCTTTGAATCCTGCATCTCGTCTTTGTTCTCGAGTTTTCGTCCTTACGGAATTAATTCGTTCCGTTCCTTCCTTTACCAGTCGGAAGGAACTTCCCGATAGAGGCATCCCCATCCTCCCGACGATCTTCTCCTCCACGCCATTACGTCGTCGTTTCTGTAGAATTCAAGGTGGAGCAATCGACGACAATTTATAACGAGTCGTTGAGCTACTTTGAGGGCCCTCCTGCTATTGGCCCTCGAATCCACTCACCTAACTTGGATGATCCTCTGATCCTGCTAGCCAGTCTATTCGCAACGACGCCACTTATTGCGAAATTTTTTCCGCCTGCAGTTACACGTCGCTATAATTCGGTCATGGGTATACGCGCGGATGATATGCGTTTAACGAGGTAATTAAATTCTTTGAATGATCTGTCTGCGGATGGAACGTTTTTCGAAAATCCGTCTCGTGCTCGACAAATTTCACAAATTTTTTTAACGTTACGAGGAACACGTTGACGACGAGGGTCGTTAGTTAGTTGCAAGCAGATTTACAAATTAATTCGCTACATATTTTTATCCTCCTTCTTTTTTTTATTTTTCTCGCCATATTATTCTTAAATTTGCAGGTGAGATGAGAACTCGCAGCTTTCGCGCCGGTTGAAATTGAATATATCTGAAATTTTTTACTGGGCTAATGTATAAAAAGAATGGCATGTTTCATTAGTCAAGGCGATAAAAGAATTTCGTTGAATGTAAGTTACAGCGCGTCGTACTGTTTTAACTCCGGCTTCTACGCGAAGGCAAATGGCACCGTGAATTTCCACAAAAACACTCTAAACCTGTACCCTTCTTCTTACTTACACTGCCATTATCGTAACGAGAAAGAACGCTGTTAAAAGTCTGAAACACCGTCGCACAATACCGGTGTGCACGCCGAATGGCAATTAACGTTATAACGATGTACTCGTGCGACCCTTAACACTCTTGCATCGAAAGCGTGAAAGACTTTCCTCGCGGAGGGTGAAACGCTCTCTCCGCCGTGGATGTTTGAGTCGAGATATTTCATCGTTCGATACGCGATATTCTCGCGTAGTCCACACAAAATTGAAAACCCACCATGAAGACGATATCATCGCAATTATGACATCGTCCGAATATAAACGATATCATCCACTACATACTTGGCGTATTTAAGTGTGACGCGTACAGAATAATAAATTGATAATCGAAACTAGTATCATTGATATTCGGTATTAGTACATCGTTCAATCTCTGATAAAGTTAAGTACGATGCTTTGGATATTCCTTTAAAAAAAGGAACTGGCCTGAGCATCAGCGATGTGTACCAATGTGTAACAACGTGTAACAATGAGTACCGCAGTGTCATTCGATCCCTGACGAAGGTAGCTGCGATGCCTGCGAAACGATGGGATACTTTGAAAAGCACGTATCAGAGTGATATTTGACCCTTGATGAAGCTCGCTAAAACCCTTGCAAAGTATTGGGGTATTTTCTTTAAAACTGCGAGATACTGGGCCCTGAAAGTCTCAAATTTCTAATCTACACTCGCACTACCTTCGCACTACCTTCAGACCTTCGTCTTTAAATTTACAAAACCGAACTTTCTCCAGTCATTTGAACTCCCCATCTGTTGTTATCATCGTTATCTCATTGCCTGACTCAACTTTCGACATTACGTATTCTCGCAAATAGTAACCAACGTGTGAGAACGAAGCAACGTTCCCAATGGACTTAGAGATATTACGCGTACGCATCATCGAGAGCGAAATTCCGGCCCTGGAATTTGGAACGCAAGGTTCGTGGTTGGGACGTATTTATCCGGTGAAAAACTGGCGGACACGAGGGTAGAGAAAAACGAAGACAATAAGCAGGGAGGACCCGGCTGGTGAGCGTTATTCCCGAATTGGAAAATTGCGTCGGCTGCGAGGCCAGCCGCAAGGAGGGTGGAAAATGGAGGGACCAGGTAGATGTCAGGGCCAGATACAACTGTTAACACCGGAAAACACCGAAACCGTAATTACTACGACCCGTAAAACAGCGAAACCGACCTTTCTATCTTTCTTGCTGCCCTAGGCGCGATCTCTTTCTTTGCCCATTCACCTTTGTCCAGCACGGACGCTTCCTCTGCTCCACGCGGTCTACCGTTTCTCCCCTGCGTTCCGATTTTCCGGCTGGCCGTTTTACGCGTTGCACGTGCTTTTTTGTCGTTGGCCTCCGCCGTGCATAGGAAGGGAGAAAACGTAGGCTAGCAATTTGGGATGGCGGCCGCCGTGCTGTTACTTTGGATTCATTCGCCAAACTAAATGCTTTCACACTTTCGCTGGTAGACCAATTGCGGCGATAAGTGTATTCTTTCGTTCTTTTCACCCCACTGAAAGAAGATCGGCTCGTGCTTCTGATAATTGGAGGACGACGGTCTGTTTTCTCTCGCCTTTTAGCGAAAGGCTCCCAGAAATTGTCTGGTTAGACGGATAATTAACGGTGGACAAGGCAGGAACAAAGGGAAACAGAGTTTGGTAGGTTCTTTTTTAGAAAAATATACTACACCAGCAAGGAAGTTCTTTTGAAGGACAAGATGCAGTTTCGCAAGTGTTAATGTACATTTATTGCTTTCTTCGATTTTTATCCATCGTTCAGTGAATTTTCGAATCTTGTTCCTGTACGCGCCACGAATGAAAATCGAAAAACTCCGCTGACAGTGCGTTCGGCTTGAAAATTGCATTTCTCACTCGTCGAAACACGTATAATGCAATAATAATGTAATTTCAACGGTGATATTGAAAGACATAATACCGATCATGCCGACATCTCGACAACCATTGGCCATTTTTACCCTCCTGCTGTTACGTTACGGAAGATCGGAAAAAGTACACGGGCGTTTTATTTGTTATTCGACGAACACGGACGAATCGTAATTCGACATTCGTCGATATTTTCCTGGAGTCGAGTGGAAATCGATCGCGCAGGGTGAAAGAGACAGAGATAGAACGAGGAGGGAGGGTGGCGACTGCAGCAGGGTGGCAGAGGGACGCGAGCCGGTGTGAGTGGGTTCGATTGAAATTGCAGGACCAGGTGGAACCGAAAAAGAGGGCCAAAGGCAGCGGAATGATGGGAAAATTGAGCGTTTTACCTACGCAGATTCCATAATTAAAATCAGTTGGCGCGCTCGTCATTGTCCCCGATGCTGGTCGTCCACTTTGTCCCTGTTCCTGGACGACCCGCTGTCCCGTGGCCGCGTACCGCGTGCGTTTTGCGCAATTTAACGAGAAAACTTTTCAAATTACATTCTACGGCTGCCATACCCATCCAACTGTCTTCCTCTGGTCGACTTTTTTCCCCCTTTCGCCCGTCTTCCTCGTTGTTATACCTTGTACTTTCTTTATACCCACCCCTTCTATCTTTATTCTTCCTTTCCGCTTCACAGGGGGTTGGCTAGGATTTATCCACGAGGTCGGCTGCTTATGATAAATCTCATTTGTTCTGCGGTACGAGGGCGTAATAAGGGAAATCCCACAGACGCCGAGTCTGATAAGTGTTTTCGAGAGTTTCATTGAAAAGAATCGGTGGAAGAAATTCGTCGAGAGCAGAACGAGAGAATGAGTCGGAAGAAAAGATGATCGCTGGTAATCACTTATCGAGATACCTTGTTCGAGGTCATCATCATCTACGTTCGAATGCTTTTCACGTTCTATGGTTCGCGGTTCACTGGCGTTCATTTCCTAGAAATCGGTGGAAATACAAGTATACGTTATTCCACGAACGTGCCCCAGTTTTGCTGATGGAATGGTTTTATCGTTCGGTTTTACTCTTTTTCTTTTAAATGGGACAGACGCTTTAAAAATAGCACAGCGAAATTACTTTGAAATAGGGCAATTTATACATGTGTATAGTCGGTGTTCAATTTCCTGCAAGTGATAGAACAATGTTAAAGAATTACAAGATGTTAGTTACATGTAACGAGAAATTTAAAAAGCTCGACAACTCTTTATCGAAAAGATATTTCAATAATTATGTAACCGAAACGATAATTTTATATACATCGCAAACCGTGCAGAAACGCTTTGTGGAAGAATATTTTCATTCAAACAAATTACAAAATTCGCATATTCTCGAAATTGTCCTTCAACTTCGTGCTTCTTCGTCAGTCGATACATCAGCTTACCAAATACGTTATTTGCATAGAAAACACCGCTTGATAGAACTTGACCATTAGAATACTGTTGATTTTTAAAATGCGCATGTCTTGAGATAATATTATTCCAGAAAACCTGGACGAAACGTGAGTTTCTAAAAGCTATTAGCTAACTTTCGTACACTTGAGCGAAACCGCATTCATATCTACATTTCCGCTGGAATAAAATGTAGTTCTGAATGTTCCGAATTGTCGAAAACGAATGGAACAAAATCTTGGAAATATCGAAGATATTCGATAACTGGTATAAAGCACAACATTGCAGAAGTCTACAGCTTTCACAGAGTTAATTAGAATCGTCACCCGGCCGAGATATCGTGATTAGTTGGATGTGATCGATGTACGGACGTGCGTGGAATCGGTTTCCGTAATAGTTCCATTAGCACACCCGGTATGCGCGATGGGGATGATGTATGTGGATACGAATATGTAAGGTATTCGCGATTAACTGAAATTGAGGCAGATTCCTAAACCGTTGTGCTACATTGACTCTTTGATGGTGTTGCATGAAAGGTACATTTGCCAATCGTAACTCCCCAATTATAGAAATTGACCCTTCCTGGCGATAAATGGGCAACTCTAGTGGGAATTGGTACAACTTTTTACCCCAAAATCTCTGTCACTTTCACTGCTAGTAGTTGCTCTATGTTGAGGTAGATTATAGGTTCGTGACTTCGTTTATTCATTTTTGAGAAATTCTAACCTAACGACTTAAGAAAACGATGTATCTATAATTTTTACTTTGTTTCGTCACGGAAAATAATCTTTCACGAAGATTCAAAGTGGTTTGATATACAGCGGATATCGTTTTTTTCTATGTAAAAACTAAGCTAGTGTTGCAACTTTGAACAAAATTTCTTGTAAAATTGAATTAATAGCAAAGTATTCTTAACGAGGGAAACCTTACAAAACAGTTTGAAAGCGTTCTAAACTGTGCTCATCTTATTACTCTCAATTGGCTTTTAAATGGTTGCTCGTGTGAATAGGTTAATACCCTTTCTTGTCATTCCTCCGAAGTAGTAATTTAACGCTGATAAATCGAGCAAGGAAAGTAGAGATCGGTGAAAGTTCCTGTGCATGTTATCCTGACGATTATTCGGAATTTTTAGATGTTTTACTTTAAGATAAAAATAACGGGTATGTAGCCTGGTAAAAGTTCAGAAAATTACCGTAAGATGATAAATTAAAAGAATATTTGAACTCTCTCCTCATCGTTCTTGTTTGCAATTCACATTAAGAACTCCTTAAGGCTCGAAGGAAGATTATTCGATCGGATTTTAATTAGAGCTCCTAAGAAGCAAAATTCTTCAACGAAGCGCAGCGTAGACTTAAATCAAACAGTGTTTCATAAAGTTGAATTATATTTTTCATGGCGTAGGAAAAGCGAAGTGTACGTTTGTATGAATAAATTTACTATCTCCCGATCTATCCTCTTATCATGTATATTTAACCAAAGAAATTTCAAACAAGTTATTAAATTGGATGCTAATTGGCGATAACGTGGTAAGAAAAATAAAGACGGCAAAAATTATCGTTGCAAGATACAGAACGCAAGAAACAAAGCGTCAACCTGTTGCATTATTTCCTTCAAGGAAATGAAAAGATCGTTACACTTGCATTCTGTTATTCAAAGTCATCATAAATACGATGCATTACAGTTAGCTTGAAAAAGATTTATTAAATAAACATTACGTGTGAGGGCGTGTAATTACTCACGTTACACAATACTTATTATTAAATTTACCTAACTCAAATGAAACTAATTATTATTACATTTCTTTCTATTGGACGATGCAGCATAATCAAAACGACTAGAACAGAGTCTGTTACTATATCTCCTTTTAAAATTGGCATTTTAAGATACATAATAAACCCAATGCCCATTGTTACTACATTTAACGCATCTAATCGTCTTATTTGATTTTATTTTATTCCAAAACTGAGCGAATGAATTAATGCCGTTTTCCTTTCATCTGGCACGTTTACTCGCCGCACCCGAGGAAATGGCTAGATAGAGTAAATATAATTAGGAGCGATTTTCTTCTGGTAACGAACTGCCTTCTCGTGTCACTTTACATCCCAGAAGAGAATGAGATATCGACTATTGTCCCTGTAGAAGTATTTGCCCAAGGCTTGTAGAAACTGCGGGATGGTGAACAGAAACAAGAGAGCAGCGCGTCTAAAGTAAAAGGAATAGTGGTTCAATTAGGAATTCAAAAATTATGAACTTGATAAAATCATTTAAATATCTGATATTCATTAGTGATATTAGTAGTTTGCAAAAGGATTCGCTATTCAAAATTTTTGGCAAAATATTCTTCAAGCAAGAAGAAAGCGAGAACTTGAAGCTGGTTCGTTTGGATTTTTTATTTCTTATATTTATCGTATACTAGCGATTTCCTTTTTTCTTAAGATGGAATAAAGAGCATAAAATATCGGAAAGCTGGCAAAATCTCGACAGTGAGCGAAGGATTTCCTAAAAACACTTTTATCCTTTTCCGAATCCCGTCGAAGGTCTGAATTTTCTTCGATTTCCTCATGACATCTCCCCGCCCTCTACGAGAAAAAAAAAGAGAGAGAAAGGGAAGTGTCAGCTACCGCTTTCGACGAAGTATTTATCCGAATGGTAGGGCGAACGTACGAGGGTGAAATGTAAAAGCAATCAGTCGCTTTAAAAGATTCAAAAACGTCCAAAGGGATGCCGAGATGCGCCATTATAGATTCTATTATGCACGGTTCTGAAGAGAGTTAAAGAGCCTGAATAATTCCACCTTTTCGGTCATGTAGGTGAGGAAAATGTTTAGTACCTTCTTCCATTATCCCTTTTTTCCCTCCCATTTTTCTTTCTTTTTTTTCACTCAACCCCAATCGTACTTTCCGTTTTCAACAGCTTCGTTCTAAAACCTAATGCGTGTGAAAGCTTTTATTTTTATCGTTTCCTTTTTCTTTTTTTTTTTTTTTCTACCAATAACCCGGGGTAAATATATTACGAATCGAATTCGCTGTAAACTTAGTTCTTTCAACGAATAACCCGGCTTATTGAACGACTGGTGTTCGGTAAAAGAATAATTTTGGTTCGTTTAACAGTGAAGATTCCCTTTCTGTCGCTTTCATGCGGCAATACTCAACGCTTATCCGTTCTACTCGTTCGAGTGTTTGTCCGCTGTCTGACGGAATCGAATACACGGCGGTAGAAATGGAGAGACGGAAGCACGTCCCCACAAAAGGTTTCCGAGTAACCAATAAGTAGCGAAGATTCAATTATTTTCGGTTGGTGAACACTTCGAAGTAGCCTTTTTCATCGCTGGGATAGGAGAGAGATTCGTATGATATCAGGGTTTCATCCACGGTCACCGAAGAAAGGACTTCTACCTTTTCATCCCGTTTGACAGTTCTCTCTCGATATAAAGAGCTATTTTAGCCGTGGGTGTATTATTTCTTACCGGTGCGGCGCGGCGGTGTTCCATTGTCACGAAGAATGACCGGGGATGTTCTCGATTTCCTCTCGAGATCAAATTGCACCAGTTAATTAAAATTATCGATTAAAATTATCTATGAGTTGCGTACGAAATTACATGCGATTTAATTGTATCTCGAGGCTTCTGGATATCGACAGCTTTTAATTAAAAATTTTTTTCAAAGATGCTGGCCCTTGCCGATAAAAAATCCGTCAGATTTCGTGCTCTTTTTTCCTGGCAATAGATGGTTAATTATTGGAACAATTTTAAGTTTCACTTTGAAATTGCTTCCTTTGTGAACTGGATCGTTAAACGAGAACCACGTTGCTTCCCTATTCGGATTGCAGAGGCAAGAAGAAAGAAATGCTATTTTCATTTGCGCAGCCTCTGTCAATGTAGATCGATTTCGTTTGCGTCTATTTGCAGTACGTCGCCGGGCCCCCGGTTCCTGTTAATTGATACATTGAGGATACCGGGTACGTTTAATTGAACGAAGGAGCAACGAACGCCCGGCAAATTAACATTTAATTACAGGATTCAGGTATTTCACTGCTCTTTCCCTTGAAACTTTTTCTACATCTTGACCGAGAAAAAGGTGTGACGCGCAATTAGATGTTAATTAGTTATTCATTTAAGCGCTCGCTGGCGAATAACGGAAGCAATTAAACTGGTTTCTCGTTTCATTCTTTCCGTCATTATGCCGCACTTCCACCACATTATCATGTACATGAAAATACATAGCTTACCATGTGATCGAATAACAATCGACGAACGCTACAGTCTCCTTTTATGTCTTGAAATTAAACCGAGCGTGGCTTCAACGCGGCGCAATGGCACTCTCATTTTTATTATTCCGATTTATCAGAAACACGAAGGAAACAAGCCGCCCCGCGACAATGGCTCGCTCGAACGACACGGAAACTTGCGACAAGATCCTTTGTTCATTCATCGCGAGCAACAATTTCTTCTACCCGCATATTTATTAAACGCGTCGGTTCTTTTTAGCAACGCTTTACGTTGTTTTTCTGTGAGCGGAGGGGTAGAGGCCTCGAGTGCTCGACTGCATTATGATAAAGCGACGGAAGGTATCTCCGGTCCTTTGTTCATTCAATGACATGAAAATTTGTTTAACTCGAGTAATTGTCGTTCTCCTCTCGTCACCCGTGTCTCTCTTATTAAGTCTGTTCTGTCGCCGTGATGCCCTTTGTCACGTACTGGCTAAATGATGTTAAGTAAATTGAACGTTGCGCTTGAGGGTCGCTTAGCAGGCTGCAATTATATTTTCGTGTAAACATTCATCGGTGTTTCATAGGCATTTCAAAGAAATGCAATCTCCACTGGATGAAAATTATCCTTCGATTAATTATCCCATGAAAAATAATAATTAAAACGTACTCCCGTTATTTAACATTTCTTCCACCTTTCCCTCCCTTTGTTCCAGTATTACTTCACTCTTTACAAGATTGAGTATTAAAGTCTTCTTTGAGTCACTGCTAGTATCATGAACCGTGTCTTTTCACAAAGAAGTTATTAACCTGTCAGACGCGTATCCTTCCGTGTCCCTTCCTCGTCAACTTTCATCGTAATTTACCCTTTTGACAAAGTGCCAGGGCACGAAATTAAAATCTCGGAAATATTTGTATCGGTAAATCATAAGACTTTGATGCAAAAAATCGAGAAGATTACAATTATCGTATTGTAAACGTTCAATCAATAATATCGATTAATGAATATTCTCTCAACGATCGTTTATCATGAGAATTCCTTAGTATTCCGTGGGTGTCCATCGAAAGCATGAAAAATATCGCGACAGAGGGTGGTGCGACGTCCCTTTAAAGGGATCTCCTATAATCCAATTTGCTGGTCGAATGATATTAATGGAACGGAACAATACCAGCTCGTTCCTCGAGAATTATTCGAGACGGAATAATCCTTAAATATTATGCCTGGCGATTTCGAGATCTTAGCCGTTTCTCTTTCGATTTTCCCGTTGGTTCTAGACGCGTCGATCTTTTTTTCTTTTTATCCCTGTTTTTATTCCACTGCCACGCAGACCCTTGAGCGATTAAGAAACGCTCGCCGGAGGAATCGAGTGGTTTAACGTCGAATATCGCGAGGGAATTTGACGGGAAAACGATTTTGATTCTTCGTCCTCTTAGTGAATTTAAAGCGACTTTCAATGGCAGTCAGCTTCACGGGCTGCTTCCCTTCGCAGACACGATTATGCGAGCCGATGAATTTGCAGCAGCAAAGTCGAATCCGAGCAAATTGAAGACGTTCGAGTTCCACCAGGTATTTTTCAACGTCCTCATGATATTTCCTGACTAATTCACAGACTCCAGAATATTCTCCTTGTGCTTTCTATACGTTTTTCCGATTATTCTTTAAAATGCATTAGGTTTAACGAACTTGACGCCTCCAATTTACTAATCAAGTTACAAAAATAACGCGAAGTTCGTGAAGCGTATTTATAATGGCAAGTCAACTTTCGCAATCTCCGGGCAGCAGTTAGCATCTTGGAATATTTTAGGATTCTTTAAACGTCTAGAACAAGTTTCTGCCCCTACGGTCAGCTCTCGACCGATCTTTCGCAAAATGTTTGCTCTCGCTCTTTTTACTCGAGCACATCTACTCCTCTCCCCCTCCTTTCTTCTCATAAAAGCCCTTTGACTTAACACGAGGTTAAACAAAAGTGTGCTACATATAAGACACACACTTCGGACCTAAAAATATCCGTCAGAAGGGACACTTTCGATTCTTTTTACTTCATTTATTACGTTTTTTTCACACGTGACAATATGTCAACTGAATTTTGGTGAAAAAACAAGTATTGGTGTCAGCCTAATTTCGCTCGCTAATTACTTCTCATTTCTAAGATTCAAAATTCCAGTGAAAGGGAATCGCTTGCTATGGAGAGATTCCAATCGTACAAGCAGGCCTGGCGAGCGTACTCAAGGCAATTCCGATAACAGATCTCCAGGAATCTATCCACATATTGGCTGATCGTATCCGTGGCGTTGTATTAACGTAGACTTTGCGTAAGATTACTTTTAACATTATCGATTAAACCTCGAATAAAACGAAACGATTTTTAATCATCTTACTTCAATCTTTTTCTTCTTTGCCTTTGAAGATTCCTAAAAAATCACGAATTCCCAATTCCAACGACAAAGAAATCCCTTGCAAGGAAGGAGATTCCATCCGGGCCTTGACGCGTACACCAAGAAGGCGGCGCGTAATTTGTCGAATCGATTAAACTGATTTGTCGATCGCGATTGCCTTCGAGACGTGTCGGGACAGCCGGCGTCGAGCCGCAAAACGAACAAATTGCGGCCCCGACAAAAAGACGAAGGCCTCGGCAAGGGAATAACGAAATTAAAAGCGTCTGCCGTGTCGCAGCTAGGCGAGGGTCGCCCGTGGCTACAAGCAAGCTTCAAGCCTGACAGCCTCACCGAGCGAGCGAAAATAATAGAATAGCACACGGGAACAGTCCGCATTGTCCAGGATAAAGTTTACGATTCGCCCTCTTCTGGCCCACCCTTTCGTCACACTTCTTCCCTTTCTTCCGTGTCAACTCTCTCGAAACGGCCTGTTTCAGACTATGACGACTCTCGAAACTCTTTTCCCTTCTCATATTTCCATTTTCCACGGCGATGTTACCGACTTCCCTCGCTCTCCACTCCGCCTCTCTGTCTCCGTTTTCTTCTCATCGCGGCCGGTTCCCTTTCTTTTCGCCGAGTAGCGGCGCGAACCCGCGATACTCTCGCGGGAATGTCGTTTCGCGGGAATAATAAAGGAATGGCACGACTTTAAAGCAGATGAGAGGCAAGTCACAAGCAGCGAAATTCCTCGGCGAACCGACAAGATGCCGCACGCGCGCCTCCTCGATGACGGCGCGTCGCTTTCAAACAAGGACCTGTGTTTTTCCTGGTGTGGTTTTAGCTCCGTGAAATCCGACGGGCCGTGTCTCTGCAAGCGGAAATGCAGCTTTGCCGGCGAACTATTGGATTTGCACGGTGAATTATGAAATCCCGCGGTTGCCGCGCAAATCTGCCACGACTGGCTAGGAATTTCCAGGCTTCGCTAAATGAGCACACCGTTTTTCTTGTTTCTGGCGTATCTTGGGCTTTTTTGGATACACTTGGCTCGAGTAATTTGTGACATTTGATACACGCAAGAGTTCTATGCTTGTTGTTTCATATCTTACCACACTCGCTTTTACACGTGTAATATTTG